>NC_134121.1:36980945-37622195 GCF_040939455.1 Microcebus murinus
ACTATGATCATCACGTTGTACAATAGATCTCTGGGACTTATTCTTCCTATTGAAATAAAATTTTATATCCTTTGACAATATTTCCCCAATCCCACTCTCATGCCAGCCCCTAGTACCGCCATTCTACTCTCTGCCTCTGTGAGTTCAGCTATTGTAGATTCCACGTGTGAGATTATGTGGTATTTGCTTTCTGGGCCTGACTTACTACACTTAAAATAACGTCTTCTAGGTCCATCCATGTCACAAATGACAGGATTTCCTGCCATCTTGTTAGGATGGTTGGGGGTGGTCCTCATCTGGCCCGAATTTCTGATCTAGCACAAATTTCAAGCATTTTGCTTCCCTCACAACCTGCTACCAAGAGCATGTTTGCATATGTATGGTCCTAAGTACCAATTAGTGGTTCAGTCTGTGCTTGTGAGATGTGCAATCTTGTGTGGGGAGCAGAAGAGGAAGACTGAAAGGAGTAAGAAAGGGAAACACAGATCACCTGGTAAGGGAATCAAGGAGAAGGTGGTTTAAAAGGCAGGTAAAAAGGCACAGAAAACCAGTTTAGTGTACCTCAACATTCTGCAGAAGCCTACCTCCACTGAGTGGGTTTCTTCTGATTCTTTGATGACAGTCCCAGGAGATGAGATTGCTAATCCCTGTGTTAAATGGCAGAACTAGCTGGTGTGGGACAAGAAGGCACAAACTCAACTGAGATGGGCTTAACTGGCAACTTCAGAAGGCCCCAGTGCCCACATGGTGCAAGAGCCTCAGCCCCTCCAAGCTGAGTCTTCTGTCGCTAGCTCAGGACAACTCCATACTTGCTTAATCTGAAGTCAGTCTTAGATGGCAAAATCAAATGTGTGCCATCAGTTTCATTTTTTCCTCAAAGAGACAGGAAGGCCTGTGGTGTCCCAGCAGGGACACTCACCCCTCCATTGATGGAGCCCCTACACTCCAGGAAAGCTCGGACCTCTGAACCTTAGAACCTCAGACCTTCAGACACATTAAATGCAGTCTTTTCAAACATCAATCAGCAGATGAGCCCTCCTGTTACTTGTTTCCTCCTCTTCAGTTTTTCTTGAGATTGGAATAGATCCGTCAGGCAATTAGGATGAAAACCAGCCAATTAACTAAATCCCTATTAACTTCTCATGTCCAAGGGCAGGGATGAAAGGGAAGAATTCTTGCTCGATATATTGAAGTTTCCCATGTCTTCTCTTTGTCAATTGCCAAGTGTGACTACCATTTCTCCTTTCTTACAAGGGGAGGTCCTGTCACACCTGCATTTTATTCCTGGGTCCTCCCGGATCATCCAGTTGGCCCAGAAATTTGGAAAGTGGGTGCAGGGAAGTAGACAGTCTTTATCATTTCCCTGCTAATGAAAAGAAGTTGTGATAAGAAAATTAATCTCAGTTTAACAGAATATAATTCTCTAGAGGGTTAAAATTTGGCCCAAATAAGCAGTCTTTTTAAATATTTTTTAATTGTGAAAGTACTACCTGCTCAGTGTAAAAAAGCTTGGAATATATGAACACACTTGCATATACATTAATATTCACCTATAATTTTACTATCCAGAGATAACATCTACCTACATTTTGGTTTTTTTCTTCCAGTGTACACTGTTTTATATATTTGAGGCAATATCCTACATAAAAATTTGCTGTATAGTTAAAATTGATGTTAATAACTACACCAATGTTCTTTATGTGGGTGTACCCAATTTACTAAACCATTCTGCTGTTATCGTTGCACATTTAGATTGTTTTCAGTGCTTCATTATTATAAATTATGTTCTGGTTAATGTCTTGGTGCACAAATCATTTTTTGTTTTTCAATGCAGTTCATTGTTTCTAAAGTAATGATGAGGGCAGCCTAGCCTGTCTTTCAGTGAGGTGTGGAGTAGCCTATTGCAGAAGCAGGTCATTGAGAAGTGGGGTCTGACAGTGCCTGTTGGGGGCTGAATACTGGTTAAAACCCCATGGCCCTGCCTGTGTCTGATAGGCAGATTCTTAAATCCAGAGGCAGGATATTCTTGACATATCCACTGCTGGTCAGATGGTCCTCGGGGCTGATCGGTGCTCATTAAAATAGCACGCCATGAAGAATAAACCATCAGGACGATTCACTTAATAATGTGGACATCGGGAAATCCCCTCCCTTTAGCAGAACTATTCGTGCCTACTACCCAAGACAACTTTTTTCTTTCTTGGGATTAGAAACCTGGGAACCTTTATCTAAAGGTTGCTTAGTGAACAAGGAATTAGAACAAAAGGTGGGCAAAATTGAGGGCTAAGGTGAGTCCCAGTGAAATATTACCTCCCTCACCAAGAAATACCTTTCTGAGCCTCTCACATGGCAGGACAGGAAGCAAAATTTGGATGTTTGTTTCTCTTTCTCTTCTCCATAGTCTCTTATGGACCCTTTAGTCGATATGTTTTTCTCTTTAGATCTATCATTGTTAAGGTCACATTGCTGACCTTGTGATCCTGGGAGACCTGCTCTCTTCCCATAGATGTTAATTTCATCAGCTTGTTTTTCCCATTATTATGGTCTAGGAACAACCTGCATTAGAAGCACCTGGGCTGCTTGTTAACTAATGCAAATCCCTGGATCCCACCATAGACTTATTTAATCAGAATAATTTAATCAGGATCTTTAATATGACTCCCAGATAGTTCTTGTGACAAGTGCACCATTTGATTGTTGTGCGCCCTTAAAGATGAGGAATTGAAGCAATAATATAGGGTTACATGGTGCTTAAGGTGTGCAGGCTCTGGAGCCAGACTGCCTGGCTTCAAATCCTGCCTCAACTACTTACTAGCTGCAATACTTTGGGCATTGTGCTTCAGATCTCCCTGTGTCTCAGTTTCCACAACTGTAAAATGGACATAATAACTATACCTGCCCCATAGGATTGTTGTTAGGATTAGATGACTTAATACATATGTAAAACACTTAGAACAGGGCCTAGAATGGGTTTAGCGTTCAGTAAATG
This sequence comes from Microcebus murinus, assembly GCF_040939455.1. Lineage (NCBI taxonomy): Eukaryota > Metazoa > Chordata > Mammalia > Primates > Cheirogaleidae > Microcebus > Microcebus murinus. The sequence goes on from NC_134121.1 coordinate 36,983,935, forward strand.
TTAACCATTCCACCATGGCATTAGACCAACTCTATTTATGGCATCCTACAAAGATGTTTGACTCTTTAATCATCTTTTGTTTTCCTTTCTTTTCAGGCAGTAATCTACCCACTTATTTCTTTACTGAACCAATGCTAATACGTCTATGCTTACAGCTTCTTGCTATATACTGAAATTAATGCTTTATTACTACACTGAGGCTCCACTGGATTATGTTTAGAGCTGTCAGAGATCCATCACCTCTGATTGCTTCTGCATTTGGAGTTTCGCTTCCTGCTTTCTAGATCAAAGAGAAATTTTTAAAGTTGCCTGCTTCTGAGAGAAGAAGGCATGCAGTCTCACTTTTGGTAACTTAGACTTTATACAAGGGTTTTTTGTTGAACTGCCAAATGAAATCATGTGCCACTGTATCAGGTCGTGGTGAAAACTGAATATTTTAAGAACATACTTTATAAAGTATTATGAAAATTAGGGATCTGCTGATTTAGCCAGATTTCCCAATGCAATAAAATGGAAAGAGGCAAAGGGCGGAACAGGGCAGCTTTGTGATGAACCAGGAGCTGAGACTGAGGCCACTTACAGAGGAAACTTTTCAGAATGTGTTCACTGCTGATTAAATTTCTGAGCAGTCCTTGACTCTCTTAGGCATCCCGGCCTTTAAAACTCAAATGCTCTTTTGATCTCTTGTCACCATGAACTGCCGTTTCCTCAGAGCAGTTTGAGTTCTTCTCAGTGAAGACCAGGCTACCATCTGACTAGAATGAGAAACTTCAGATTCTCACCATTTCAAAAAGGAGATGTTGGACTTTAATGTCTCGAGCCCTTGATTTGAGAGTCTTCTGAGCTTGATCAGTGTCTAAAAGGAAGCTCAGCTCAGATCAGCATGATTTTCTTTTGCTGGATTGTTGGGAATCTCCTAGGGAGGTTGAAAGTTAGAGTATTATGGTTTGTTAAGCACCTCACTGTTTTCCCTAGGAAGCAACACTAAAGGAAAAGGCCATCATCCATGTCTTCTGTTTGAGCAAGCATTACAACAAAGATGTATTCCTTGTGTTCACTACATGAACTTGAGTTGTTTTCCTGCCTGAGAGCAAAATTGTACTGAAATGCAAAGACCATAGTGACCAAGAGAGAGCTGGTCATTTATATGCATATTTCAACAAAAATATGAATAATTAAGAAACCAAGAATGTATAACAGTTTGCAAAGCACTTCTACATTCTTTTAGCATTGAATCTTTGTACAGTTCTGTGTGGAAATGAGAAGTATCTTTAAAAAATGGAAACCTGAGTAACCAGAACAGGTAGGCATTCTTTGTATCCTAAAGTCTGATCAACCAATGTCAGGGTCTCCTGAAGTGGTGCCATTTTACTTCTTCTTTTTCAATCTGATTGTCTGATGTCTTTCAGGATAGGTAAAAGGATGGATCAAATGTCTGCCACAGGGCTATACTTCTGAAAGCTCAGAGCACACCAGGCTTGTGGATATACAAGTGGATACAATACTTCTTTGCTTACAATCTAACTCATAAAATTCTTCTATTTCCTTTGCTACTGCCCATCACAAATCTCCTCACTCATTCACTTTCTTCCCTTGGTTTTGCATCTTGAATCACTTTTTTCTCTGTTCCATTTGGCATTGCAACTTTGGACTTTTGCCTTGCTAAGAATACCATTAGATCCCCACTGTGCCTGGTTTTCATACTTTACAACGTGGACAGATAACACCATGTCTCTGGGAGCAGGCTCATTTGCCACTTCATCTGGGAGGGTGATCAGGCATTAAATAGACATCCTGAGTAATGCCTAACACTGGGGCTATCACAAAACACATGCTCAGTAAAATAATAACCCTCCCCTTTCTCCACCCTTTGCCTCCTCTTTTACTAGTGTATATCAGGTTTTGAATAATGTCTATCCCTTTTTAAATTTAAACAACATTGCCTGTGGATCTGCTAATACTGGGCACTGTGCTTAAGAATGGTAATTTAGAAATGGAGCTTGCTGTTTTCAAGAAATGTCCATTCTAGTTGGGGAGACAGGCATGTACAAAATTACAGCACAGTGTGAGTATTAGAGTAAAGGAATCGCTGCAGCCTTGCCAGGTTCATTGCCTGCTGTTCAAGAGGAAGCCAATACACTGAGGCAGCAGGGGTTACAGCAGAGAAAGAATTCAATGTCACAGGCGCCATGTGAGGAGATGGGAGGAAGTTTCTCAAATCCATCTGCCTGAGAATTTGGGAGAAATTGTTTTTAAAGATAGTTTGGTGGGCAGAGGGCTATGCAGCTGGATACGCTGATCGGCTGAGTTCGGATGGAAACCACAAGGGTGTACAAATTGTCTTCTTTTCCTGAGTCAGTTCCATTGTCTGGGTGGGTCAGCCCTTCCACTAAAATGCAGAACCTGGAAGATGTCTCAAAAACTAGGCTTAGGGTTCACAAGGGTGATGTTATCTATGGGAGCAATGAAGAAAGCTAAGAATCTTTATGACCATCAGCTATGTGACTCATGAGTAGTAAGCAATTATAGGAAAGTGCGCTAGGAAACAATGACTGTTTACATGTATATTTCCCCTACCACCATTCCTACCTTGTGCCCCTCTACTAATTTTGTAAAGGGTGGTTTCAGAAAGCCCAAAGATGTCACTGGTGGGGTATGTGACTCCACTGGACAGAGTGGGGAGTAGAGGAAGTGGCAGATGGGGAAATCTTCCTAGAGGGCTTGCTTGCCCTGCATCTTGAAGGATGAGAATATACTCTCTGCATAGGCAGGTGGGGAACGGCGCTCCAGACAGTGGAACCAACGCAGACACAGGCATGTTTGCAGAACTGCAAGGAGCCCATAAGGCTGGACATACATTTGGGTACTGGGTGGTGAGGAGTGTCAAAAAACCACTAAATCCATTTCCCTGCTAGTGTCTTTTTAAATACAAAAACTTTTCTTTAAAAGCCCCTTAAAGAGATTTGGTCAACTAAATCACAAGTCATCTTTTACAGCCCCAGGCATAGTAATCAGGTCTTATACTAACTGGAGTTCCTGATCTTGAGGAGCTTGCTTCTACTTAGGAAATGATACTAAAGCATTTGCAAAACAATGAACAATATAGCCACATATAATTAAGTGCACATTGTCTAGCACCTAACCAGCTTCTCTAAAATTCAGAGGGATGACTTGAATAGTAAAGGATGACATAATGGAGGGGTTGGAATTTAAATTAGGGGTTGTAAGGTGTGTAGAAAGGGGTGTTGAAAGTGTAAAGAAGAATCAAAGCAAAAGCACAAAACTAGGCATGAGTGCATTATATTGTTGATGGTACTGAAATGAAGTAGAATGATGATCTTCCATTCATTTTGCAAGTTTCGAAGGACTGTAGTATGACAAGCACTGGGGAGAGACTGGCATGCAAAGCAGGCAGCATGGTCCTGCTCTCTCTCATCCATCCCATTCACTCATCATCTATTCAAAAAATAGTTGTTGAGCACTCACTTTGCTTCAAGCATTGGAGTGGGAACTGGCAACTTAATGGTGGTATCAAATCAGAGCTCTAGGGCTAGATTAAGTCTACAGTGACCTTATCCTGACATTTGCTGTGCTCTAAATTCTGCTGTGGACCATAGGTCTAGCCCGATTTACAGTCCTGGCTCTTTCTTGTCTGCCTACCTCTCCTGTCATTTGTGATTTGAAACTGCCCCTGGAGCTGAGGAATTTATCTAAGTAATTGTTGCAAAAACTAAGGGACATAGCAATGGGAACCTGAATTAGGCTAGTGGAAACTGGGTTAGACAAGGAGTGTGTCAAAGCAAAGCAATTACTCAGATTTGACCATTGATGAGTTTGGGGATGGTAGACATGTACAATAAATGCCTGCAAGTTTTCCACCTGGCTAATAGGAAGTATGATTATGCAAGTCAAAGTATGATTATGAAAAGTCGAAAAGGAAAGGTAAGGGGACAAGTTAAATGTACTGGTGAAGGCATTATATCATAGAATCTAAATCTGGCATCTTAACAAAAAACACATTGCAAGCTTATTGGATAATCCATTCTAGTGCAAAATTGGTAAAAGAGCAACAGATCATTTGTCTGTTTTTCTTCCCAGTTTAGTGACTGATTGTGTTGTGTTGGGCTCCAAGACTCAGTGAAGGCATAAAGATGATTTCTCCTGATCTCTCATGAAGATAACTAAGCCCCGTTATTTTTGTAAATGATAAAGAAAATGCCTTAAACATATGTCAATATCAAGACAGAATGGAACAGCTGGAGGTTTCTGTAGGATTACACAAATGTGAACACAGTGGGAAATTGCCAAAGGAAAAAAAGACTGAGGTATCTATTGCTGGAATGGGTTGTAAGGACAAGTTCAGCTGATCTCCACATACAATTCAGTAGTAGAGTGGTAGGGCTTGCATTACTATTTTACCCTTCCTTATTTGCCTACCTTTGCCATTTGTGGAAGGGTATAATTTCGTAAGCACATACAGAGAGTGACAGTTAAAAGGAGAGGGAAATGTTTACATATTAAAATAAAGGACCCTGTATTCCAAGATATCCAGATGTTTTGCAGGATTTAAAAAATGTTTTATCAGATGTTGGAATTTGTAGGAAATCATTGCTTAATACTGTCTTGGTGAACTTTCAGAATTTCTAAAGGCTGAAGAAGATCACTTACTTTCAGTGGCTATATTATTTTTACCTGGTGTTTAATTATCATATCCCAGCTGGCCTCAGCATTACTGGTACATGCTGCTTGAAGCCAAGAGGATTTGCTTTTGTAAACTTCAAGTAGGTCATGTGGTTACCCAGAGGCATCAGCCTGGTCATTTTCTTCAGAGATGAGTAGGTAGAAATAATTAATGGGCTGGTTTATTGACATGCACTGAGACATTCTTCTCTTTGTGGTTTCAATTCCCAGCTTCAATAAACTAATTTCAGATTTTATCTGAAGCACCAGTAATTACATGGGACAAGAAGAATTGCCACCCAAATGTAATCTGATAATGCTTAATCCCACTGTTAGGCCAAATCTTAAATCTGAGACAGGCATACAGAAGCTTAGTGCCTACATAAACCAGACTGTGTTTTATGCCTTCTTGTGGATTCTCAAGAACCAGCCATCAGACTCACCAGCCTTCATTCTCAGAAAGCAAAATATTGAGGAGAAAATAATAATGGCAGCTTAGTTTGGCTTTGTTCTGTGCTGGGTCTGAGGAATGAATGAGAACAGAATGGGATGGGAGTTAGACCCAGGTTCAAATCACCAGCTCAGCTGTGCACTAGCTGAATGTCCTTGGATAAGTTATTCAACTCCCTGAGCCTCAGTTCCTCATCTATAAAATGGGACAACTAGTACTCATCTTGAGGGACTACAGTTATGAATAATTCCATGTTAACCTACCCTCTATCCAATCTACCACCAGTGGCGTACTTCGTGGTGTATGGTGTACACCATGACTCAATCCGTAAATGGAACTGGCTGTGAGATGATTGTTGCTAATTTTGTTGTTTGGATTTTCACTATCACTTTGGTGGACACACGCGTTTAACCAACTGTATCTTCGCACAGTTCTCATTTTGCAAATTAGAGGACTGAGGCTTTATAGGCAATGTGTTTGGCTCAGTCAGGGCTCCAGGACAGGAAAGAAGTACAGAACAGTAGTTAAGAACAAGGGATCTTGAGCTGGACAAGCCTGAGCTTTGAATCCTCATTTTACTACTTGCTGGGTTGTTTCCTGTATCTTGAGTAAGTTGCTTAACATCTCTATGCCTCAGATTCCTAAAATGCCTGTAAGAATCAGGGAAAAAACAAAGTCTACCCCCTAGGCGATTAAATGAGGAAATGCATGGAAAGTACTTAGGATGGTGCCCAACACATGGTCATGCTCAGTAGATGTGACTGTTCACAAGAGAATCAGGGTCTGAACCCAAGTCTGCAGTCTGTTTGCATCACATTGCACTGCTTCCCGGTGAGTCACTCTCAGTTTCTCTGGGTGTGCTTTTTATACTACAAAGTCTTCAAGAGTAAAATTTCCCTTTGAGGGCTGTTCAAGGACAGGAGCAGACACTGTCCTCTCTATCAAATATGATTCAAGAACATAACTACCTGAAGGCAGGAGGGACCGGATAACTCTAATAGTCATGTGCCCCCAAGAAGGTGACAACTATATAGGGTTTCTAGAATCACTAATCCCAACAGATTTCCCTGGATCTCAGATTTCCTGGTCCCAGAGTGGTTGGCAGGGGAAGAGCGTGGGCTTTTTGATCAGGAGGTTTGATCTTGTAAATTACCATAAATGTTACTATACTCAAAACATCATGGCACTGACACTGGAATATATAAATAGGTGGAACAATCTAGAAAAATCAGGAGCAAATCCAATATATGGAGAAACTTAATGTGCAATAAAAGTGGCATTGGCATTCAGTTTAATGGGGAAATGTAGTTTTTTTAATGAATAATGCTGGCATTACTCACTTTTTATCTGGGAAAAAGCTCAGACCCCTATCTCATAGCATAGACAAATATTAATCCACAGTATATTTTTAAAATTATAAAAAGTATAACAAAAAATTTTTTAAACATTTAAGGAAAATATTTATATAACCTGTAGTTGGAAAGATCGTCTTAAATAAGAGAGAAGACACAGAAACCTTATGAAGAAAAAGATGAACAAAACCAACCATAAAATGTTGAAATCCCTATATAGCAAAATACCAAAAACAAGGCTAAGAGCTAGATAATAGGCTAAGAGAAAAATATTTACAGCACATGACACAAAGAGTTAAATATCTCTAAAATTCAAATGGCAGCTAAAATTGATACCAAAATAACATAACCCAGAGAAAAATACATGAATATGATCAGAAGAGAAATGCAAATAACCGATGAGCATATGAGAATATATTCAACCTCAGCCATGGTTAGGAAATGCAAATTAAATCAATGAGATACCATTTTTTTTCTGTTAGATTGCCAAAAGTAAATAAATAATAAATAACATCCAATGCTATGGAGATTGTGGGGAAATGGACACATCACACACAGCTGATAGGAGTGTAAATATTCATAGATACCACCAGTATCTTTTAAATGCATCTGACAGCATCTAATAAAATAAAGCATGTGCATACCTTGACAGAAAAATGCTACCTTTAGGAATCTTTCCTACTGAGATGAAAGCGCTGATACAAAAAAAAGACCATCTTTGGGACTCTTTACTACAGCATTGATTTTAATGGTAAAATAAGGTGAAAATAAACTTGTCTTTCATTTAGGGAATGGTTGGGAAAAGTAAGATACATTCAAAGTATAGAAGTTCCGTACTCTTACACAGGAATGAGTAGCTCTATTAGTATTGACATGGAGGGACCTCCATGGCATAATATTACTGAAACAAAAAGTAGTTTTATAAAAAGAACTCCTCAAAATGTGAGTCTGTATTTGGGTGTGTTTGTTTGAGCGTAACAAATGATACTGAATGATGCTTAATACACTGTCCACACTGGCTACTTCAAAGGTGTCACTGGAGGAAAGGAGAGATGATTACCTCTTGCTCTGTATACCTGTGTGTTGTTTGACATAGTCCAACACAGGCACTGCTTTGTTTTAAAGAAAAAAACTGATCTCAAATTCTAGTCCCTTTACTTACTGGCCAAATGACCTTGGAAAGTCATTGAACCTCTTTGAATCTTATTTTTCTCATCTATAGGAAAATGGTAATGTTATCTCCCAGAATTTTGAAGAAGATTAAGCAAGATATGTCAAGTTCCCAGCCCAGAGCTTATTAAATGATGAGTGATCAGAAAAAGAAAACCACCTTCCTTCCTTTCCCTTCACTCACAAGCAATGTGCTTTCAGGGATGCAAGCCAGGTACCACGTGGGAACCAAGCACAAACGAGGAGGAGGATGAAGCCGCTGCTATACAAGCAAATAACCTGACAACCTCCAAAAGCTAAATTAAAATCATCTTTCCTTGGAGTTCAAACCCTGGATGACCCACAGTATTGCTCACTACCCCCATTCATCCAGTCACTGAGAGCTATGGATCTAAGAAATAATTGCACGTGGCTCATTAAAAGTATGAAATTAAGCAGCTAACCCTATGACCTAGACTCTCTTCAGAGCTCCCTGCTCTGAAAGCAGGCTGGGTTGTGTGGGCATCTGAAAGCTGCCTCTCCTCACCTTCCTGCCTGGATCCTTCACCCTCTCTTCTCTCTGCCCTGAGGACACTGCAGTGACAGAATCACAGTGTGGCCCATGCTGTTCCCTGGTGTGGTGTCACCCCACTCAACCCCTTCTCCAACATCATTAAATATCTATTATAGAACCAATATTATGCTAGATCTTTGATAAATATGTTCTCACTTAATCTTCCCACTGACTCTGAAGTAGCTATCATCCCCATTTTACAGATAGAAAAACTAAGGCTATAGAAATTTAGCCACCTGCTCCTGGTTCTATGGTGAGGACGTGGTAGCTCACAATCTTCCTCCTATACTCTCCCAATTGGAGAAGTCAGAAGATGTAGTGGCTTAAATTTTCCCTGTGTGATAGTAATTCATATTCCAGGGATAATTCATCTCCGTTGTTAGAACTGCATGTCTCTTGGTATGAGGAAATGCTTCACTGTTTTAACAAGTTACAAGACTTTTATGCCTGGCAGCAATGCCCACCTCTGCCAGCAAGGCTTACCCTGGCACTTGAGAAAAAGGTCTGGGGCACCTTGCTCCTTTCTCTGCATTTAAGCTTTAATGTGCACATACCTTTATGAGAACACATATCATGTTTTGTTATAACTGTTTGTTAGCTTACTCATCTTCTCACCATACTGAGTGTCCTTAAGTGTGTGGGGCATTTCATTTATCTTTCTATCCCTGGTTCATTAGTGACAGTCTATTAATTTTTTAGATGAATGCACACATTAATGATGATGTGTTAAATAGGATATATACAACTCCTTAAAGGTCCCAAATGAAAGAATGGGAAGCACTCGTTGAGGACCCTCCCTGTACTGTGAATCAGGGTTCCCAGCAGCAAATTGAGGAAGAATCCAGCAACGAAAGGGTTAGTTTCAAGGCTGATTCCCTCTGTGAAATAAATCTGAAATCAGAAAGGGACCACAAGCCTGCAGCAGTGGGTATTTTAAACATGCTCATTAATAATGGCTCAAAGTGGAGATTTATTACAGTTGAGAATAGAGGAAGGGACAGTAAATCAGCATCAGTGAGGGAAAGAGCAGGGCAAAGATATGAGTTCTTATTTAAAATGTATTCATATGTTTTATAACCCCAAAGTAGAGATGGCTATATTGAAGTGGAAGGCTTTATTTGTAGGATTGAATTCACTTTAGGTATGTTTTATGCCAATATTCATTTTCCCAACTTTCATTTGCTTTCCTTTGACCAAAAAGTTGGGGGACTTAGTTTATGGCTTGAAGACGAGAGAAGATTGCCTTCTCTGAGTCTCTTCATGAAAATATTTCTTGCTTCACATGACTTGTAAAGCACTAGCTGGATCCTAGGATGGTGCTATTTTGTTGGCACATATGCTGAAGAGAATAGTTTTTAAAACATTCAATTAGTTCTGCTTTTGATATAAAATTCGAACACACCCAAAGCAATAGGATTAAATTCACATAAAAACCTGTGTCCCCAACTGTTGCTTGGAAACCAATTCTTTTCCCATTCAAACTACTCCGAGGGTAATCAAGCTCACTCTTGGCTGTTTTCCAGCCAAGACAGATACTTGCTTTTAATTCACAAATCAGACAAAACTCTCCGCAGGTTTCTATTACAGTGGAATAAAACACAAACCCCTTCTTGTGGTCTGCGGTGCCCTGAACCATCTGTTCCTGGTCTACCTGGCCGGCCCCATCTCATCTCACTTTTCTCATGTGGTCCATCAGGCTCAAGTCAACTGGCTTCCCTTCAGTTTCCTTGAATACACCAACGTCTTCTCCTCTGTTGTGGACACCTTTCCTCTGCTGCCATTCAGAAGCAACTTCTCCAAGTGCTTCTAAGGGTCTTTTAGGTGTTACTTCCAGAGAGATCATCCCTGACCATTCTACCTCGGCGCTGACTCCATCCGTGCCTTATGCTATATGCGTCCCTGTCTTAATCATCCCTGCAGCATGCTTACCCAAAGTTTTAATTACATAGGTAGGCATGTATAAACTTTTCATCTCCCATATTTCCCACTAGACAGCAAGATTCATGAGAACGGGAGCCGTATCTGTTTCATTCATTACCGACTACCCGGGAGTGAGGGCAGTGCCTTGGCACGTAGTAGGTCCTCAGCAGACATTGGCTGTATGGATTCCCAGTGCCAAGCCTAATGCCTGGCACATCCCAGGCTGTCAGGAAATGCTTTTGAATTGAATTTATCTTCTCATAGGATTTAGAAAATTCACATAAGGTGTATAAATTAATTCCTAACATCCTGCCCACAAAAGCAAATTCTGCTGGCTCAGGACAAATGGACAGGAGGATGCCTGAAAGCATGATGTGTGTCTTTGGAGCACCTTCGCTAGGACAAAAACGTCATCAAGGCAAATTTTAACTCTCACTCTTGGACTTGACTCCTCTGGTTCCTGGCTCTCCTGACCTGTTTCTTGTTTTGGTGGCAGCTTTTGTTGTTTTTGTCTGGGAGTTGCCAAGGTGTGTTAATAAACTAAACTGGAACTTTTTTTGTTTCACTGGTTGGAACAAGCAGCTGATAGATTTTGCTTTCAGTTTGCCAACGCTCACGATTTAAGCAGTTGAAATCACAGAGTCACTGAGCATCTTTTTTTCATAACTCGCTGGACCCAGAGCCAAGAGACTGTTTGGGATTTATTTGTAGTTGATGGTAAGAATGGCAGTACTGCTATGGGGAAATATTTTGGCAAGATAACACATAGCCGTGATGCAGCAGTTAAGTTCCATGGTTTAGGCTCTGTGAAAATTAACTTGCAAAAATATTCAGGTCTGTTGTGTGTTCTAGTTTATATGTAAATTAGAAGATTGTGTAAAAAGGATGCCAGGGATGATGAAATTCAAACATTTTCATACCAGTTGTCCATTAATTAGAGTAATTCTCCCTTAATTTTGCTCTATTTACATCTTTTCAACAATAAGTGGTATCGATCAAGCTAGAAAAAGACAACAGCCTTAGCTAATAAGCCATAATAACTGATGCTTTAAAAAATAAAAGCTTAAAAAAATCTGATTTATTGGGATAGCCATGGAAACTAAGAGGCAAAAGAATTTAACACTGATTCTCTGAATTTGGAAATAGAAGCAGTGCCACAGTATTTTATAACTTTACCTCTGTTCCCAGAGGTGACACTGGGTGTCTATAAACCTGGAGGACAACACTATGGAGGATGGTAAAGTACTAGAACCTTGGGGGTAACTGAGGGTTCTGCACAAGCCCAGAGGGTGAGTTTCTCACTCTAAATCTTGAAGCCTCAGTTCATACGTCCATCCTTGCACGGCATGGAAAGTCAGCCCACTCGATCCCATACCAGGATAAACATGGACACTTAATATGCTCCTATTTTCACAGCCTTTATCCTAAAGCTTTTTCATGGCGTCTAGATGACACCACATGGGCAGACCTATCTCTGGTCCGTTTGGCACTTGAGGTCCCTGGACTAGCTTCAGCTTTAAGTATTGCCCCCAACACCTAACACTGCTCCTAACAGCAGTGACGTCTCCTTTATCTAGACTAAAACCTGCCCCGTCCAGCTGGCCCCAGGACACTATCCCTGGAGCAGCTCTTCCAGAAGACCTATCCTAATCAGGTCTCTTTGGGACCCCACACATGGGACACACACACATCCTCCCTCTCCTGGACTGAAGGCCTTTCACCACCTAGACCATTGTGTCTACTTTACCCCATGGTTGTATGGCTCTTCTAAAATCCTCACTCTGCTTGGGACAGTTGACTTTCAAAGCAGTTTGATTTGAACCTTTGGACTTGAAATGTACTTTAACTGGAAAACAGGCACTAATGTTACTCTTGATTTTACCAAAAGAGAAAGGGTAGGAAAAGTCTTGCAAGGGCATGGCAGTAATTAATTCTGAAATTTCCTGGCTACAATAATCTGCTCATGCATGGAGCTGGGGAGGAAGGGGTTTAGAGCAGCGGAGGCTCCATCACACCAGAAACCTCAAGAACTGGAGTCCTGGACTTTCCTCTGTCCTTCCTTGCCTCTACCTGGCTGTGTGGCCTTGGGTTGAGAACTTTACCCTCTGCCTCTGTGGTCTTAATTTCATGTATGTGTTTAGATCAGGTGAGCTCCATGGTGGCTTCTCTTTCTGAAAGGCTATTAATTTATGGCTGACTTAAATCAGCAATCCAGCAGCAAATGTACTTAGACACCCCTTTAGGAGTAGAGCAAATGAGAGGCACAGCTGAACACGGGAGCCTGTTTTTCAGTTATTCCTCAATTGGCTGAGCATGCGGCTAGAATCAGAGACATAGGCCTTGATAGTGAAGTGGGACTATAAAACCCCCCAACTGTGTGTCATAAAGAATTCCATGTCCAATAAAAGGGAAGGCAGATGTTCGCATAAAGTTTTTGCTGTTTGTGTTTTTGTTGGAGGGGGGGACTTTTGGGGTATGACGTTTATTAGTCAGGCACGGCGGCAGCTGCCCACCCATCTTGCCACATAACAGCAGTCTTACAATCCAGTTACGGGCTTGGGATTAGTTTTGTTAGTGATTTTCATGGGAGTAGATGAAATGCAGCGTGCACCAGCTGTGTAACTACGTTTGTTACACAGCTGTCTTCCAGGGAAGGCACTGCCCCCGCCAGACATCATGGATGTCTTGATTGTCAAAGACATTATTGTCACACACAGTTTTAAGGGTAAAAGTCATTAGTTTCCTATTACTGCTGTAACAAATGATCTCAGATGAGTGGTTTAAAATAACATTTATTATTTACGTTTCTGGAGGTCAGTAGTCCAAAATGACTCTCATGGGGTTAAAATCATGGTATCAGAAGGCCAGTATTTCTTCTGGAGGCTCTAGGTGGGGAACCCGTTGTCTTAAGTCTTCCAGCTTGCAGAGACCACCTGCATTCCTTGGTTTGTGCCCCTTTCTCCATTTTCAGAGTTAGCAGTTATGTTCTCTGCTCTCTGACCTCTGTTTCCATGTTTGTCTTTTCTCTGTGTCTCTGACCCTCCTACCTTTTCTCGTATAAAGACTCTTATAATTACATCGGCCCACCCAGATAATCCTGGATAATCTCCCCATCTCAAGATGCTTCGCTTAATCACATCTGCAAAACACCTTTTCCCATGTAAAATAGGATATTCCCAGGTTCAGAGGATGAGGATGTGGACATCTTTGTCAGGGAGCCATTATTCAGCCTGCCACAGGGGCCATAGAGACCGACCAAGGTCCAGAGGGTATGTGACTTATTTAAGGTCACATGGCTCACTTGTGGCAGTGCCATGACCATAACCCTGGCACCCTCACATTTGCCACTTTTATGTGCATCACTGACAAAGAGCATTCCCCAAATCAGGCTTTATTTTTTATAATACATTTGACATGACTAAAGAATAAGTATATATATTAAGTCAGTGTTTTTTTTAAAAAAAAAGCAATTTAAAGAAGACAGAAGTTTATACTTTTTAATGTACATTCATTATGCAAAAACTTTCTTAAATATTATAGTTTTGCTAGGACAGGGTACCTTCTAAACATGTTAAATAACTTATAGAGATAACATATTCTGAGCAAGGATAAGAAATGAGTGTCAAAAGAGCACATGTACAAGTGTAAATGTTCTATATTTTTTCCTACTCATCATTGTCCTCTTCCTCCCTCTGTAACTCTGGCCATTGCTGCCACCTTGAAAATCATTAATGGCTAGAAAGCCAATTCAAACTTCTTAAAGGGAAGAGAGCCACCGAAGGTTTATGGCATAGATTAAACCAGATTAGGTATTTGTCATATTTTACAATGAGGCTCATCTTATTTTGATGTGGAAGTGTTTGTCTTGGAATTCAAGAAACTCGTTTTTAGTTCTCCTCCCACTTACGCTACAGTTGCCCGTGACAAATAAGAAGGTCATAGAATTTTCTATTTAGATGAGACTTGATGTACCATCTAGCCCAATTCTTCTCCTGAATTACGGGTGTCTTACAGTGTATCTTTGACAAGTATCTGCCAAACCCCTCTCTTGCCTCAGTTTTCTCCATCTATGTTATGGGCACAGGGATGATGGCTGCTGTAAATTAAAGGTTGCATTAAATTTGAGTTTAATTAAATTTGAATTCCAGAGAGGACATTTAAGAGAGCTGTGACTTGATCACTAGGCTTATCTTCTCCAGGAATGACTCCCTGACTCCACGCTACTAGAACAGAGTTGGGTGCCCCTCATGTCTCATGACATATATATAGTCTTCTAACATGCTCGACTTCATCTCACCTTCCTGGTGTGTGAGTTGTTCTTGTGCTTTTCTGCTTTCCTCGAGATCTAACCTAACCCAGGCCAGGACACAAGACAGGAGTCACTGCATGTACTGTGGGTGGATGAATGAATGAATGACCATATAGTCTCAAGGTCATATGAAAGACACATGGATTCAGGGCCTCAGTGAAAATACTGCAAAGGGCAGGAAGATTGAAGGTATAGTTTCTGGTCTTCACGGACATAAAATCTGGAGGTTGGTTCTCCCCCAGCTTGCCTTGATAACTTGCTTAAATAGAAGGAAATAGGACCGGAAATTGCCAGAGAAATTTCCTCTAATAGATGTTTTAATGTGACACTGAAAATGAGTAGACAGTTTCCTCTGGATGTTTGCACTCAGCACTCGATGTCATTTTTTCTGCCTATCCAGTGAGCACATTCCTCAGCTGCTGGTACATCAGGTTAACGACACAGTGCTGCACTAAACAAAGACAAATCAAGTTGCTAAGCTCCTGTCTGGCATTGATTGGTGGTCATAAAAATAATTCCCTCAGTTTGGTCTTGACAACCCACAGAAAAACACCTTGAATATGTTGAATGATACCGTATTTGAATAGCTTCGAGTCCCTTCTAAGTAGGACAAGGTTGGTTTTCACATCATTCTTGCCAGATAGGAGAGCAGCAGAACATCAACTCAGGAATTGCTAAATATGAGTATTTGGTGTATCTCAGACGTACTGCAAAGATGATGAGGCTTAAAAGATGATGTTAGCATTAAAGCAGTAATGCCGACAGCACTCAGCAAAGAGGCCACAGGGCCTGAAACAAGAAAATCTGACCATAGACGATCATGAATGCAGGACTTAGAGAAATTGACCAGGATGTAGGCCAGGAAAGCACCATAGCAACACACCCAAGGATCTCCACGGGTAGAAACGTGGTGGTTCTCTTTGATTTTACCACTTTTGTACGTGGCTCTTTTTACTTTGCTTCCCCAACTTCTACCCAGCCTAATTCTACAATTTTTTTTTTTTGTTTCTAGTTCCTTCTTTCTGGGGATTGGTGAACTCAGCCTGGAACCTTTGCTCTGTGGGGAAGCGGCAGTCGCCAGTCAACATAGAGACCAGCCACATGATCTTCGACCCCTTTCTGACGCCCCTTCGCATCAACACCGGGGGAAGGAAGGTAAGCCACTGTGTCGCGTCCATCCTGAGTTGGGGACCGGGCAGTGCTGCTTCTGAATCTTCAGCCTCAAGGCTGAAGCTCTGTGATGAGTTTGTCTTTCTACCTAGTATTCCCACAGACCTCAGACCTACTGGCAACAAATATATGTCTAAATTGTGCTTTTTCTCCCTAGCTCGTCAAATTCTCATGCTTCTTAATTACTCTGTACCCTCTGAGGGTTGCCTGGGTTCCTAAGCCTTGGTATCCCAGGAAGGATAATAGAAAACATAGCTGCCACCCCTGTATATCATGCTGGGAAAATCCTTCCTCCCAGACACTGTTTTGCTAGGCCTTCTTTTAACCTCAACAAAGTGAGAGAAAATAATTAACAAAAGTAAAATCAGACCTTTATCATCCTAGGAGGAAAAACAAACAAAAATCACCTTACATGATATATAACAAAATCAATAATTAATCTTCCTAGAGGTGTCTTGCTGGTTAAGAATCCTAGCTGCTGCCCAGAAATGCTGAGCTGTGCATTGGGATTTCCCCTCTAAATCCCTCCTTCCCTCTCCACCCCCCCCCCTCCAGGATGAGCTCCTCCTTAATTTGTGGAAGGGCATCATGCCCATAGGGTCTCCTCATCACTGGAATCTAGCAATTTCTTTTGCTGGTTCATGTCTATTTGGCTACATTTTACTGTTGAGTAGGTTGTCAAAGGGAGAAAAAAAATTGCACATGCAGAAAATTGTGTTTGAAGGTGATTTAGCTGTTGTGAACTCAAGAGAAATGGAAAATCATTTGTGTGCAAAAAATTGGGGTTAAAACTATAGCAACTTTTGTTACTGCTGGCAGCTGATTCTCCAGGGCTGGGCTCATTGGGCTTTGCTCTCTCTTTATGTGGTCTGTTCACCATACGTAGCACAAAGATTATAAGTTAATTTTTCCCCTTTTGATATATTAGAATATATTTTCTCCTACCATGTAACTGTCACAAATTAAAAACAACTAATGATCAACAAAAAATTGTTAGTGACTTTGACTCAGGTCCCAAGGTGGGATTCAAGAGGCATTGCATGTGATTGCAGTCATTTCGTTCTTATAGTATTTGTGTGCTATTTTAAATATGACTTAAGAAGCATTATTGTGGAAAGGTCCTATGTAGGTCATTTGTTTTATTGTTCTGGTTCTATAGAAAACTAAGCTGCCCTAATTACCATTTGTAGTTTTACTTTTATAAATCCTAAGAGGAACTTGCCGTGGCTTCCATGCACACCTCTCTCTAGAAAGGTGAATCATGTATTTAAAGGCATGAACACTTGTGAGTTCACTGGTCAGTATTTAAGAAGGAATCTTGGAGTTTTGACTTAGTATTCCATCATCCTTTCTTTCTTGGAGAGGGTACTGGAGGGGATAATTGCATTCTAAGCAAAGGAAAAAGCACTGGAGAAGAAAAAAAAAGGAAAAACCTAAAAGCCCAAGACAGAATGAGGTTTGGTACCTGAGTCCCAGAAATCACCTGAAAGGTGGCCAGCAGGGCTAAAGCACCGAGGCTGAAGATGGGGTGGCAGGGGCAGGAGGGTGGCAAGGACAGCAGAGGACAGATCCTGAGGCAGTGTTACGGAACTGGATCTTTCCCCAAGAATTAGAGCAAGCGTTTGAAGGGTCTTACAAGTGGAATGGAAAAGGTGGCAAACCACTAACACAACAGTGGATATATACATTTCACTTTCCATTCTTTAACCTTTTAATGGAAAATGTTGATGTGAAAGAAAAAAAAAAGTCAAAACAGCTTCTCCCTAAAAAGTTATTGAAAAAGAAGGGGCTACGAGATAGTCTGGTGTTAAAAGTCACTCATATGTTATGATTTTGGGTTTCTTGTTTGGGCTTTTTGATTTTTATTTTTTGGACAAGTGATCTTTCCAATTCAGTAAAATATACCTGATCCAAATCAATTTTCAGATGCATTGGAGTTTAGAATTTTAGAAACATTTACTTTTGATGATGTAAATATTTATATCTGGCTTGATTTCTGCTGTCAGCAGTTTGAAGAGCTAAAATCTGTCTGATGGTTCACTCTTTGTGTTTGTGAAAAATGGAAAATAAGATATGGATGGTAGTAAGATAAACTAACCTGTGATGAAATGCCCAAACTTGACAGATAATAGCTAAGTCATGTTTGCAGTCTTTTTGAAGGTGATGTTCAATGAGTTGGAGACTTGTTTTATAAGTGAAGATTCAAATCACTACTCTGGATTTAGTTTTACCTTAAAGAAATATCCTACAAAAGGTTTAAAAAAACTACCTTGTAAGACTAGGAGGTTTTGTAGAATTTGGGAAAGCTGCCACATTTTGAAGTCTGAGATCAGCTGGATATTAGTAAGTTAAATGCACCCAGTAACTATATGTTTTATGTCACATTTTTATCCATGAGCATTATTCCTTCTGGCATTTAAATGTGTCTTATACACAAAATGACGACACTCTGCTGCAGCTCCTGACTGGTGTTACTGCTTTTGTTTTAACATATTTGATCTGACATTGTGCTCAGATGATGGAACAAGGACTTTCCTTAGCACAAACTAGGGCTAAAATTCAACCTCAGCACAAGAATAACACGGGATACTAACAGTTAGATGAGAATCAAATGCATTGTGTCTTGGATATAATAGAGAATATTTATTTTTATTTAAAAATGACATTTATCTTCTAAATTGCTTGTTTTCAATGGTAGTTTTTAAAGTAATATTTGTTATTTGTTTTCTTGGCTAGAAAAACAAACAAATATTTACCTAACTATCCATTTGTGACATATAGGACTACCTGAGGACAAAATCCAAAATACATGTTGATTGCCCCTAATCCAAAAATCTGAAATCCAAAATGCTCCAAAATCTAAAACTTTTTAAGTACCAACATGATGCCACGACTAGAAAATTTCACACTCAAGTGACATGTGAAAGTTAAAATGCAGTCAAAACTTTGTTTCATGCACAGAAGTATTAAAAATATTATATAAAATTACCCTCAGGCTATGTATATAAGGTATATATGAAACAAATGAATGTTATGTTTAAACTTGGGTCTACTCTGCAAGATATTTTATTATATATATGCAAATATCAAAATATGATAAAATCCCAAATCTGAAATGCTTCTGGTCCCAAACATTTTGAATAAGGGATACTCAACCTGTGATACTCAACCTATAGTTGTGTTTTTACAGATTATACTTCCTTAAGGTTGGGTTGCATGTAGATATAAGAATACTAACTTGGAACCCATTTCCCACCCATGCCCCCATTAAACTTAACTTCCAATTGCTAAATAGTTTGGAGCTAATTAATCCATTCTAGGTAAAGCTACTAAATCAACTCAAGAATAAAAAGGGGGCAGGGAGATAATTCTTTCTTCATAGCTTCAGATTAAAGTCTCTCTATATATGGGAAGTTGAGTTATGATTTAAATGGAGTTTTACACCGAGTTAAATCTCACTCTTTTTAAAATTGAGATTCTTGTTAGTCATTGAACTTGCACAAATTCACAAACATTTTGACTTCCCTTGTCTTTTTACTGAGACCAAAGTGAGTATGTGCAATGTGTTTGTGTCTTAATTTGAATGTGCTGTTTACATAAGTAAGCTGCTTGGTAATTTGAAAATAAAAATATAAAGTGAGAAGGTTACCCTAGAATGAAATACAGGTAACCTCACTTGATCATTCTGGGGTATAGATATTTGGCTGGAACATTTGATACAGATTGGTGCTAGAAGACTGAGTTAAGAATGAGTTTAACTTTCACAGAGGAGATACAGCTCTCTAGAATCCCTAGAACCTGTAGATGTACTTTTTGACATGATCTTACATGTCAAAAAGTAACCTAAAGATGTGAATAAATATGGGATCTTAAAATGGGAAGGTTATCCTGGATTAGCCAGCTAGATCCACTGTTAATCATAAAGTCCTTAAAAGATGAAGACAGAAGCCAAAGAGTTAGAGTCAGAGAAAGGAGACACGAGGATGGAAACAGAAGTCAGAGACATGCCAGGCCATATGCCCACAAGGCAAAGAAACACATTCTACCCTATAGCCTCCAGAAGGAACGCAGCCCTGCTGAAATCTAGACTTTAGCCCAACAAAACTGATGTAGGATTTCTGACTTGCTAAATGTAAGATAATAAACTTGAGTTGACTTGAGCTACTAACTTGGTGGTCATTTGTTGCGGTAGCAAAAGGAAACTAATATAATAGATGTGAACTTAAATATGTCAGTGGCTTACTAACCACCCTCAACCAACAAATTATTGTTAACATTTTTTGGTGTCTTCATAAAATTATAGCCTAAAATATCCTTTTTCTTGTACAATGAGGGGAAAAATCAAAATGAATCTAACCACAAATTCATAGCAGCTTATATTTGTGACAATCCCTCTGACCTCAGCTCCCGGCACTTCCTGTCCTGTGCCTCAGTCTAAGTTCCTCCACCACTCCCTTGGTGTTCTCTCATTGTTTCTAGGAATTCTAAACTACTAATATTTCCTTTAGATGGGTCTTGTGTTTGGTCTCTGCTGCATAATATTTAACAGACTTTTTCTTTCTTTTACCATTTTAAAGTTTAGGATTCAGTGACATTAAGAACATTTACAATCTTGCACAACAACCACCACAATCCATTTTTGTAACTTTTTTATCATCCCCAAATAGAAATTTTATATCCATTAAACACTAACTCCCCATTTCCACTTAGCCTAGCCTCTGGTAACCTCTGTCCTGCATTCTTTATCAATTTGCTGTCTCCAGTAACTCATAGAAATGGAATCATATATTTGTCCTTTTTTGTCTGGCTTATTTTACTTAGCATAATGTTTTCAAGGTCCATTCATAGTGTAGCAGGTGTTAGAATTTCATTCTTTTTAAGGCTGAATGTACATACCACATTTTGGGTTGTTTCTACCTTTGGCTATTGTGTATAATGCCACTATGAACATTGATGTGCAATTATCTGTTTGAGTCCCTGCTTTTAATTCTTCTGAGTATATAGGAGTGGAATTGCTGGGTCCTGTGATAATTCTATGTTTAACTTTTTGAGGAACTGCCATACAGTTTTTCCACAGTGGCTACACCATGTTACATTCCCCCCAGCAATACCCAAAGATCCTAATTTCTCCACATCTTCACCAGCACTTGTTTTTTTATGTATTTTTATTTTTTTTTATAACAGCCATCCTAATGGTTTTGAAGTGGTATCTCATTATAGTTTGAATTTGCATTTCTCGAATGACTGGACAGACTTTTAAAGACATTCATTATAAGTTTTGGGGATACAGCCAGTCCCTGGCACAGAGAGGATGGAAGCTCTACAGGCGTCCTCAAACTACGTACAGCCCGCGGGCCACATGCGGGTGTTTTTGCCCGTTTGTGTTTTTACTTCAAAATAAGATATGTGCAGTGTGCATAGGAATTTGTTCATGGTTTTTTTTAAAACTATAGTCTGGCCCTCCAATGGTCTGAGGGACAGTGAACTGGCCCCCTGTTTATAAAGTTTGAGGACCCCTGATCTAGGATCTGAAACCTCCTAGGAGGTAGCAGGTGATAGAAATAGTTGACCTCAGGCTAGTGACTTAGTCAGGGATAGAAGAAGTAAAAATGAGAGAAGACTGAACTTCAGCAGACCATGGACTCACCTCAATTGTTTTAAAGAAGCAGTCTTTCTCCTATCTCTTCAGGTTTCTTTTTTGAAATTTTACTTAGTAGAGGGCAAGAGTACAGGTTCTCAGGAAAAGGCCCTGGTGTCCCTACCTACTGTGGTCCTCAGTTTCCTTTTGGCTTCTAAATACCTGGAGCTTGTTATCAGGGAGTCTCAGCAGGAGACATGGAACACTTGTGAGTTGTCAGGAATTTAATAGATAATTTGTAACCACCCCAGTCCTGAAGGGGGATGGGGGGCTGGGGTGGCTACCAGAGCCCAGAGCCGAAGAGCTGTGCAGAGGATCACCTCACCTCCAGTGAGGGAAGCAGCACATGCAGTGCACAGACAGGGGATGGAACAAAGAGCCCTCGCCCCCTTCTGCCAGGCTTCCGTTGGAAAGAAGTCAGTTACCAAGGGAGCCTGTTGATTCAGTCTACATAAGCCAGCCTCCCAGCCACTAAGCAAGGTAAAGATGGACCTGAAGGGACTAACGGAAGACATCCAACACAAAGGAATGGGTGTGTCTCCATGACCATTTCCACATTCCCCATGAATAAATACAAGGTAATAAAGCTCATCATGACCTACACAATCAAGCACCAACGCTTCAGCCTGGCATTCCCAACCCTTGCAATACAGCCCCAAACTCCTTGCCAGAGACTTATCCCTTTTATACTTTGTGTACACCTTTTGCTCTCAGTGAGATTATAAATTTTTTATACGACTTTTTCTTTTTTTAACTGAATGTATCTCATCTTTCCCTGTGGTCTGTGCTTTGGCCAGAATATACCTTTTACCCCATATGCCTTGGGACTCCCGATCCTCGCCTTTCTATTATTCAACGTCTGTGGCACCAATGCTATCTCTTCCATGAAACTAGTAGTGATCTCTTTAGCTGACTGTGAAATCTCTCCTTATTTGGCTTCTTAAGTACCTTACTTACATTTCTTTTAGGACCTGAAGTTTGGCCTATAATATTACTTTCTTTGTAAGGAGGAGTAAGACTACTATACCACAGATATTACCCCGTAGATTAAGAGCTCCTTATGCTAAATATGCATTCATATTCTCATTTTATATCGCTGTGGAGTTACCTCTGATAGTGCTGGTTGATTTGAATTGAACCAAGATTATCTTTGGTTACCAAGCAAAGGGTTTATGAGGAATTCATCAAAAGTTGCAATGACTCAAGGTGTGGGAAAAATGTGAGAAGCCCCATGGTGAAAAATAACTTTGCTATCAATAGAATCTGTCACGAAAACTAATCTTCCGCTATTGTACTTTTTCTGAGATATTAAAATAAGTTTAAAAAATAAGGAATATGAATTAGTTTGGTATTTAAAATCTTATCACGTCTCTATTTTTAGATTTTCCCCATAAACCTGATTGTGACATCTAATTGACCATAATTAATCATTCACAGTATGTCTACATTGCTGTGTTCTGAAACCTTTTATGTTGGAGGCATTTATGTTCCTTCAGAAAAATTTATGATATATTTGGGGAGAAAATATAGATACACAGAAGTTAAATGGTAGTAACTGATTTAAATAATAATTTGAGATAATAGTGGAATAGATATTAGGGAAGCAGTGAAATGATTAATTAGCAAATCGATCATTTTGGCATTAATTGTTAATAGGGGTAAGAAGTTGGGTTGGTCAAACCAGACTTTATGGAGGTGCTTGAATATGAACTAGCATGAAAAGGGTAGTAGAATGAAATATAGTTTGCAGAGTCTTTAAATGTCAGATGACTGGCTCCATGTGTGGAAGGTTGAAATAAAGGTAAGGATAGATCCATTTTGTCATCTAAATATGTTGCATGGTGCTGATTTTTATTGGATAACTGATGTTAAGTTTTCATAGATAAGTATTCTTACCCATTAAAAACTCATTAGCTGTCTTTAAGCACCATGAGTCTTTTTACACTGAAACTCTGATATGGAAATGGTATGTATAATTTTATGTATACTTGTGGGGTATAGTAGATCTTTAAGAGGTGCTTAAGAAGTAGTTGCAATTCTTACTCATCTGTATTTCGTAATTCGATAAATGTCTTGATGTGCCATATTGATAGTATCTTTCTCAAAAGAAAGCAATGGGGTCTGTTTATTTGGCTCTAATTCTAACCAACAAGGAACAGCTTAGTGATGTTGAATGGGCAGTAACTCTGGGAAAAAGTAGATGTGTTATCTTAAAAATTATGGTAGTCAAGGTAAAAAAATATATATATACTAGGCATTGTCAGGCATGGATATGAACATTTCAAAAGCAGCTCTTTACCCTAGTTAAAATAGGTATGATCTCATTGCCTCATTAAAGATGACTCCAGTGGATTGGGAAGCTCTTAAAAATGAAATTATGCTAATACAATTACAAATGATGAGACCAAAAAAGGAACTGGTTGGAGCTAAAGATCTGGATGTGGCTGCACTGGGAGTTTTGCGAAAAATAATGTTGTCAAATGCCAGGTAGAGAAAGGGCTCACAGCCAAGGAGGACAAAAGGAGAAATGACTTGTAAATGGTTTCAGAGAGAATTAGGTTCAGAACAAGTTGAGACTTCCAGAAAATGAGAAGGGCTTTTAAAAGTTATGGTTAGAGGGAGTAGAATGAGTAAGACAATGTAGACCTCTACTTAGGGAGGATAGATGTCCCCAAGTGACCTGGGGACATGGTAGAACTGGGGACAAGTAAGAACTGGGTTTGAACTTTAGATTCTCCACCTGCCAGCCATATCCGAGAGGCTTAACCTCTTTAAGCTCCGGTTGCCTCCTTTGTAAAGGGGACATCATCATACTACCTACCTTGTAGGGTGGTTGTGGAAGGAATGATATAAGAAAATGCACTTATTGGATAGATTATAAGTTATCAGGCCCATGACTGGCAGAGAAGCACACATTCAATAATTGTTAGATACCATTGCAGGTGTTGTTTTTGCTGTTGGCAAGAAAACACGACTTAACTCCCACTTGAATTTCTCTGTCAAAGAAACTAATGTTCACATTAGAATTGATAGCACATGTGCCTGTAGGTGAAGTTATTTCACTTCTTTGGATGACATAATCAGAGTTCAGAGCCACCCTGCAGTACCCCTAACCCAAGAGGTTGAAATTCAGTAGGCACAAAGTAAAGCTGTCCTCTCAAACATATATGTATACAAAATTTCACACATTCAGGTTGGGCAAGATGTGCTGTAAGAACACTATATGTCAGAAAGTAGAGGAAGTTAATGGATAATGTGCTCGGTATGAGTAAATAGCGCAGGGGAGATGCTGAGAGATGAATTCAGCCTAATTACATAGCACATAAGGTACTATATCCATGACAAGTGAGACCATTGGCGTGGAATATCCTTCACTGGGAAGACTGTGTCTGGCATAATGAGTCAGTTCCCTTAAGACTGACTGTAATATTAACTAATGGAAAGACATTAACAAAAATAAAGTACAGAAGAAGAAGGACAAAATAATGGCAAGAATATAAATGTCCTATATTCAATATCTATCTATATGAAAGGAAAATATTTTAAGGAGTCATTACAGCTGCCTTCTAACTGGACCTTTCCTGTGCAGCCTTAGACACAGAGAACTGGCCCTGGTGTTTGGAAGTGGCTTAGACCAGACTTCAATTCAGAATAGAAATTTGAACTATGTGAAAATTGAATGACCTTCCTCTGTTTCATCGAGACCGCCTGGCACAAAAAGAGCTCTGGTGAGCACTGAGGGCTATTTGTGATTTGATAACACACTCAGGTATCAGATGAGAGCTTTTTCTTAACCTGTGAACTCTCTTCCAACCTGGAAATCCTTTGATTCTGCACAAGCAATGGTCAGAGAGGACACGTGGAGTATACTTGCTTGAGGCTGACTCCAGGATGAGGATTTAAACCCTTCTGCAGGAAAACACCCTTGAAAGCACCAGTATTGGCTTGGGAGAAACTTGCATTGTCCTCTCCTCCACAACCTCTATCAAAATTAGTCCTTAAAGTTTTGGATCCAGCACTCTTTCTACTTTAGGATATTATATTTTGCTCTGAGTAGCTAGAGTAGAGGATTCAGGTGAAAATGAATGTTGTAAGAAAGGATTTTGATTAAAGATAAAGAAATGAGGCCAAGGTAATTGTATCCATACTCAGAGCAGATCTTTTTATAGGGGGTGGAAGGGTTCAGTGCATAGCGATAAAAAGTGATGAAAAAATAAAATGCAAAAGACTAAGATGCTGAATTCTAAGTCGGGCAATATTAATAGATTCAGCGCAAGTCATTCCGTTATGGGTATCAGGTTCTCACGCAGCCTTGGCCAGCTCAGATCTGGGCTGAGGGTTGCCCCCAACTGTCTTGGCAGTTCCTTGTAATGTTTTCTTCTTGACATCATCCAGAAGATCAATGTAGAGTCATTAGGCAAGTCTCCTAAGGAAACACCTGGTTGTTGGCTTTAGCATTAATATTTCGTGAATGTATCTAATTCATTCTCGTTCTGCACTCCTGTGGTATTAGAAAAGACTTTGCTTTCCTTTCCTGCTTCTTGTTCCTTTATTTCTCTATCCTTCTCCTCTTTTTCCTCCATTTCTCCATCTCTCTTACCTACTTTCTCAGCCTTTTCTCCCCTCCTCAGTCTTCCTCTGCAATCTCCTCCCTCCCTTTCATCTTTTCCCCACACCTCTTTCATCCCCTTTTCCTCCCGCCCTCCTTTCTCCCAGTCCTGTGTATGTAGGGCCAGGGAACTCTGTATCAGACTAGAACATTTTAACTAAACATAGAAAGATTGACAGTTGTGTCAACCTAGTGATAATACTTAAATGAGAGAAAATTCAAGTTATCCCAGAACCGAACATAATTTATATAAGAAAATATGGAAGGATTAACTTGAGATGCTTTAATAACTTTACAGGCAGATGAGCTCCTAAAAAGGAAGAATGTCCTCCAGGAATCTCCTGAGTTACAAATCCATCACATTGTACCACTTTAGTCTTCTGGCTACATGATCCCGCAGATAAAACTAATAGGCACTTTACAAATTAACTATCATCTTAAAAATTGACAACAAAATGGGTTATTCACACACACTGCTTCCAGCTCAGTTCTCTTACTGTCCATCTGGACATGAGGGAGAAGAGGAGAAGGAGAAAAGGAAAACCCATGACATAATTTTTATGGACTTCTTTCCAGCAAGCTTCATTTCTCATGCAGTCTAGGACAAGTGGTTACATCACAGTCAAGAAGATAAGATTGGTGGAGCAGCACCTAGGCAACACACAGTCACATTCCCAGGAGAAGTTTTTGATTGCTATATTAAAAAGCTGGTATCAGTTGTGTGTTCTCTCCAAGAAGGCTCTGAAATTGGCACTCTACTCGTTGTAAGCCTGATCATTTGACTGGATAAACCAGCCAAACTGCCATACATGAACTCTAGAGACTTTGAATCCTTAAAGAGATATTAGTGACATTATTCACAATATTCCCTAGAAACCAGGTATCTTTGGTCTGAAAATAAAAATAATAGTTTCTCTGCCACCTCAGAAAAAAAAAACAATGAGCTAGATTCTGTTTGAAGCAATTAAGAAAATGCTCACTCTCTTCTAAGCTCTCTTTCTGAAACAAAAGAATTAGCTTAAAACTGAAAAACTGGAATAAAAAATACATTTTGGGGAATATATACAGCATAAACAGTTGAACATCTGAGCATCTGTCAGACTTAATTTTTCCTATGAAAATTTAATGTCATATAGATACAACTCTATTAATGCTACATGAAAGTTAGATAACTAAACTAATCTATCCCTTTCTAGTATCTCATATTTTTAACATCTTAAAATATAGTTCTAATCCCTTGCTCTGTAATATGCTAGAGCCAAGATCCAAACTGCAAATAATGTTAAGATTAGCTGTTCAACCTAATACTGTTTCTCTTGTGCAGTAAACCCAGTGTCTATTTGTAAGGTAAAGGTTATTTTGTTAATGTTATCCTTGCCCACCTAATATTCTAAACAGATTCATTTCCTGTTTTTACTTAGATCTTTATTAGAGATACTTAATATGATGTTATTCCCCTCTGGCCCTTACTCCTGAAACTCACATGCTCTAGCCCATATACAAGATATTTACATATGATATCATATGATGAATCATGAGCTCATTTTCACCAACAGGTGAAAATATACATACCCAGTCAGTTTGGTGTGTCATATTCAATGGAAATCTATCAAACCAGCATCATCTCACTTGCCTGAAAATGTTTTCTGCCACTTTTCTATCAAAAGTAGTCTCCACCTCTAAGGAGCAGAAATTTTTCTTCATTTGCATTTCCCTCTGAAATGTTCTGAAAATATTTTTTTTTTTATTTGAGAAAAAGCCACTCTTCTTTCCTTTTTTAGCCAAGTAGCTATTTTCACTAATTTCTCAATATAAGCGAAATGCATCACTTGGGCTATGATGAAGAAAATGAATACACATTGTGTGTAGTATGTTGCTATTTCATGCTTAGTTACTAGTTAGCTTTGAATATAGAAGTCTTTGCTGACTCTTGAGTTATTTATTCTGAGTTTGGAAAATTCAGATAGGAGAAGATTTTGGCAAAATTATCAGTTCAAAATAAGTGTTACATCACCCTTCCATAGTCTGATGCTCTCTAAGAGCAGATTTAGAGTCTGAGATGGGAAGTCTTATATATACACAGTTTCCTGAAGAAGTATTCTCAGATAAAAGCTGCAAGAAAATTGGGAAGTAAACTAAGGAGAGAAGTTTGGCAAAGATGAGTTCACCCGGAGTCCAGCCATAGGGACCTCTTGAGCATGAGTCATCCCACAGTGCTGTCATCCTCCCCTGGTGACTAGGGAGCCAGCCTTTAGTACCTTCTAAAGGGGTATAACCTCCTCGGCATTCCCAGGCAAGGTGTCTCTTGTACAGTGGGGTCCTGAAGAAGTCCACTTACAGTGGTCTTCAAGAGTCTATCGTACATCTCTCTGCCCACCTCTGCATTGGGTGCCACAAGTTGGTGACTTGAAATTCACCGTGGTAAAAGTGTTTATACAGCAGAAATCTGCAAATGCTACACATCAGGGCATTCGTGCATCCCCACCCCCCAGAGAGCTGGATGATACAGATTTACCAGCACACCACTGCTCTTAGAGGTCAAGGGCAGTTCCCAGAAGAAGGGTGAGTTGATTGCAGCCAACACCCATAGAAGCTGGGGGACCTGTCCACTGGCCTAGAGGAGGGGATCCAGGCGGATTACCAACAACTATTGTAGCTGGTATTGAAAAGAAAGTTATAAATTTGTTACAAATATTCATATTGGGAATGACTCCAGTGACCACTGTTTAGCCTCCTAAAGAATGATCTGACTGAACTGCCCATGCCCTGTATTTTACCCTCCCCAAGCCCAGTTGCCACGACCTGCTTCCCAAAGTTGGGGCAGCATAATTATATGGAACTCTGACTTTTCTTACCTTAATCCTGATTCCTCTTTTAATACATCCTCTCTCCTTGCCTCCTACAACACTGTATTCCTTCTAATGACACCTTTGCGACAGCAAGATTGGCACCTAGGTATGGCTTTTGCCCAATGCCTTGGCAGTCACAAAGCAATGTCTTCAACTTTTTTATCCGTTTACGTTTCCACTACTCCAGAACCTGGGTGGTCCTGAACTTATTTCAAAACCTCAGTACCACCATTCATCCCCAGCTTCTTGTAAACAATACTACATTTCCAGCAGCATAGCATGAAACATTGTAAATACATGCTGTCAACATGTTCAAAAGTCCAAAGAGAGGAAATAGAGAAGAGCTTTTAGGTTTTTCCAAGTAAGTGATCCTGATTTTACACATTGCTTTTTCATTTTAAAAAATCTGAAAAGGAGAACAGTTTTGGAGTCAGCTTTTTTATTATTGCACAGTTTCTGAATCTAAAAGGTAAGACTTTTAAAAAAAACAATCTGAATAGGAGTGGGGATATAGCCCTGTGCCAGGCAGTTTTGAGTCCATGCTGTTTAATCAATTCGACGTATTACTAGCATATTCCTCAAGAGTGTAATATACGACAACTGCCAAGCTTTCCTTTTGCGATTACAAAAAGGACAGATACTGGAGTGAGCTGTATTTCTGCACTGCAGGGATATAAAAAATGAACTGCTGAAAACGGCCCAGGAGGAATGAATAGCAGTAAGACATCAATGTCATCTGTAAACTGATTTGTGATGAATTTCCAAAAGGCTTAATGGTATGATGCTATGATATATAGGGGCTTCCTGAAAGTTAATAACTGTACGTTATCCACTTGGAAGAATGTAATGGGGAAAAGTGAGTGGTCACAGATAATATATAAATAAGTGACTTTAATAATATTGTCAGACTGTTCTGTGTGTTCTGTGTCATTGCCCCCATGCTTAGAAATATAGAATTAAAAGGATTCTGAAGACATGAGAAATTCACATGTTACCTATTACACATTTAGGGAGGTCTTTTATTTGCTTTTCAATAGATTGGGACCAATATAACGGAAGGGGAGAGAATTAATATATATGCAAGTGTTGATCACCTTTCAGAGGTGAATTAATAACAGAGTTCTCTGATGGAGACATTTCAGTGGAAGCAACAAAATCCATTTGGACAAATTGTCCATGCCAGTTACCATGTGGTCTGATATTTCCTATGTGGATTGTGTTCCTGAAACACCAGCAGATATGAGGCATAGGATCTTGCATACGGATGTCCCCTTTCAATCTCCAGCCTGGGTTACTTTTGGCCACTAAGTTTTATGCCTGTGTCAGATAGCATCTGGTTAGGAGATGCATGATGTACAGAAAGCAGTCAATAAATGTTTCTTGGATAAAATAACAAACAGATGAATAAAAAACTGCCCCAAGATCTTAGAATTATAAATAGATGAGAAAAGAGAAAGGAACTAAATATACTGAGTACCTACTATATCCATTGGTACATACATATTTTATCTCATTTAACTCCCCAAACAACCTGAGATGTCAGTTTTACAGACCAGGAAACAGAAATGTACAGTTGTTAAATAATTTACCCAGAGTTGTAGAGATAACAAGAAAGAGAGCTGAAATTTAACCTTAGGTTGTCTGATTCCAAAACTGCTTTCCTTTCCAGAATCTTGCACAGAATTTTGAAGCCAAAGACAGGGGAGAGATATTTTCTGTCTATATCAAGGACTTAGGAAGAAGAAAGAGTGGGGTTAGAGGAATCTTGACCTTCAGCCAATTTCCTTCTCTCTGCCATGTTTTGAGAGAATGAGGGAAGGCGGACGCCCTGATCTCACCATGTTTCAACCTGTTAATTGCATCTCTGCAGCTTGTTTGTTTTGGCTCTAGCACCACACATATTTTATTCTTGTGGGTGGTGCTTTAGGTCTGCTTTGTTATCTGGCTGTCTCGCTTGTCCCTGGCAAGGTGGCGGAGCATGTACTAAATGTCATTTCTGAATGGGTAGTTAATTTTTTTATACCCTTCATCAAAAAAGTGCTACATAAAATGCCCAAGATAGTTACTATCATCACTGCACCAGTGCTGACAGCTACAGAGTCCAGGGAAAACACACAGTCTTAATTTCGAGGACACGGTAGGTAAGCTTTCTCTCCGTATGGAGGGTGGTGGTACTTTCTTTGTCCCCTCTGTGATCTCTGTTTTCTGCTCTGTCTCTCTTACTATGTGATGAGGATGGATCCTGGTGTTTTTTGCAGCTGGGATATTCCCCCAACCCCCAAGAACATGAACTGTACTTTGGAAACTCCAGTAGGCACATTTCCAATTTCTGCAGGACTCAGAGTGGATGAGGAATAATGTTTAAAGTCATGTGCCTCAAAGGACTGGCCCATGCAAATGGCCTATCCCTGTTTCTCCTAGGCAGTCATCCTTTAAGTCGTTTCATATTATGTGCATAATTTAACAGGGACAGAGCTGACACATCCCTGCCATTCATTTCTCAGTCTGCCTTCAGTTCTCTGTGGATAATCACGATAATGGATGGAAATTTTAGATTTGTTCTTCTCCTAGTCAAGTATTAAGACTGACAGAAATTCAAGGGTGACCCCCAGTTCCCAAGTCACAACAGGAATAGAACAAGTAGAATCAGAAGCTTGCAATAGCGATGGTATTTGGCTCAACATCCCCACCAAAGACCACTGCTGCCAGCTTGGTCCAGCCTCCCAGGCTCCTCCCTTCTGCACAGTCTTGGGTGGCACATGTTTCCTTGGAGGCTGGTACCTGGGGAAGTGGGTTACTCTGGCTTCTCTCACTCAGCAGCACTCGACTCTTGCAAGCAGGACCAAACATGACACTGTCACTCCCATCTCGGCAGTGGTATATCTCCAAAGCAGGTAAAGACCTTTATACCAAGCCTGAGAGGTCTGACCTTGAAGGTCCATCTGTCTTGAGTTTCTCAGAAGATAGCATGGCTTTCCCAATGTCATGGGAGCCTATGACACAAAGTTTACAACAAGATTCCTAGGGACTTTCTTGGAAGCCATTGAGCGACTGCACCGGTGGGACTCAGAAGTTCTCAGTTGCCAATAAAAGGATTCCTCATGCTGGGGATATGTCTGTAGACTTCTACATCACAAGTACTTCTCTCTGCCCCCAGTTCCTCTACTGGTGTGTTTCCTCTTCCTGCTTTTCTAGAGATTCTCACTGTCAGTTGGAAAGTTTCTTTTGCTGTTTTCTGAGAGTGCCCTGAAAACTGTATGTAAATGTGTTTCAGAGGCTAGAATCAATACTCTTGTGATTCTAGAGGATATGCAAATTAAGCTCATACATAACTCCCTGTGCATAGGAAAGAAATTCCACTCCCACTATCCTGCCTGTTGGGAGGAAGCCTTTGTAAATAGATGTCTACCACTGTGCCCCTTAGCTTGCACCTTTCCTCAGCTATAAAGAGTGAGCAAGGCCATTGGGTTGGGATTTTCCTCCCTCAACTGAGGGGCAGATTCCTAGCACAGATGGGTGAGCTGCCTACAGAAATTTTTTTTTCTAATGCCATTAACGTGAATGCAGCATTATTAGAATGGACTTTGAGTTTTAGATGGCTATTTTATCCTTTTGTTACCAAGGCTTTTCAAAAGATAAAATATACATTATACTGCATGGAGTATATGAAAGTTCAGTAAAATATGATAATGTTGCTTCACATGCTGTTCTCTTGGGTATGATATCAGGAAAATGTTTTCCTCCGACAGCTTCTTATAATGGATGAAAATATTCCCTTTCATTGCATACATAGTGCAAGGTTTGAGGCATATTATTGGAGTCAGGTAATCTGCCTCTGAAATACTGGTATTTGAAAAGCAAATTTAAGGCTTAGGACATTTTCACTTTATGATCATTGACACTGATGTTAGTAAACTCTTTCTCTAGCTATGAAGAAGAGAAATGGCAGGCAAGGTTGTTTTTGTTTTTTTTTACACTTGCCATTTGCTTTGTAGTGACTGCACCATATGGAGGAGAGTAAATAAACTATGAAGGTGGCAGGATGCATGGAATAAATGAATGCACTTGGACTCCATTGGTCCTTCAAGCTAGTTACTTCACCTCCTTGGGCCTGCTTCCTAATCCATTAATATAAACTTCAGTTAATATTTAAAAATTGTAATAAAGATCACAGCTTATTGGAATGCTCCCATTTCTGTGCCTAGCACATAGCGTTTCCACAATTTAATTTTAATTTAGTAAGGAAATAGCTGACCCTGGAAATTATGTCAACAGAGGCTGCCCAGGTAATAATATGCTTGTGATTTGAAGTTAATGTTATTTATGCCATCAGTATAACTGTGCTTTTTAGTCTACAAAAGAGGTAACTGTGCTATAATACATATAACATGGTGAAATACATGCTAGACTTAGAGGCTTTATAAGGTATATGCTTTGTAATATCTGTACTTCTTAGTCTCATGAACTACAGTAATTTATGTAAATTACTCATGTAATTTACTCCTGTGATTATAATCTGGCATATATTTAACCACATCTAATGGTATAGCTAGATTATCCCTGAAGCCACAGATTATTTGGCACATAGTAGGTACCCAATCAACATGCGCTGAAATTGTTGGTCAGTGTTTGATAAAAGTGTATTGTACATATTTGGACTAGGATGACCAAGTCCAAGGTTAACACATATCTACAAATGTGGGTATTTTGATTATAACTCCTATTGGTGTTCCCCAGAAACTGAGAAAGTGATAATTCAGAATTTTGCAGATTGAACAAAGGAATCATATCGGATGATTAGTGCCTAACTGCAGACCAGTCAGACTTCCACTCTGGTTTTCAAACTCCTGTTGGTAGCTCATTACTCTTTTGTCTTGGTCCTTAGAGCTTCCTTTTATATCATTCTAACCGCCAGTCTCAACTCAACCCTTCATCCCCGCACAATGGACCAAATGTACACAGTACCTATTGTAATACAGAGGACTCCACAAAACATGTCAATTAATGGGACTGGTAATGTTGTACAGAGCAAACCACTTATTCCAACTCTGCTCTGCTCTCAGTGTTTGTTTACAGTACTTCCCTGGGTCTCTCCTATTGCCCCAGGATCAGTTCATTTGCCAGCAAGAAGCAGGCAGGTCTACTATAAACTCTATAGGCCATATATTGGACTGAACATCAGAAAAATGAACAGTTATAAATCACTCATTAGATTTGGATATGCAGGTAACATCCATGATCATCCTCTCACTTAATCTGCACAACAACTTTGTGAAGTAGTCAAGGCAGGGTACTGGTAAATTATTGCCATAATAATGCTATTTAACAACCACAAAAAATCTCATTGGTATAAAACATAAGCATGTATTTCTTGCTTATGCATCTTCAGGTCTGCTGGGGCAGGTTTGATTCAAGCTTCAAGTCAAGGTCAGATGTATTCTGACCTTGACTTGTTAGCCAGAATGGGTAACAGCTACCCCTAGAGTATGTCCTCTTGGCTTAGGTCAAAGTCTTCCAGAGAGGCAAGTGGAAGCCACATAAAAGTCTTAGGTTCAAAATTGGCCCACTGTCACATCCACTCCTATTCCATTGGCTAAGGTGCATGGCCATGTGTGACTTCAACCCCCATTTTTCCCCTACCCAGATTGGCCTAGTATGAGGAAATTAATATAAAATAATTCAAAGTTAAATAAAGTGATAAATTGAAAAGTGATAACTTACAAAATTTGTCCCCTCCCCCCATGACAAACACCTTTTAGATTCATTTTGCTTTACAAAACTCAAATTTATGAGCAGTTTGGGGGAATTGCTGCTGACATTTTGTAAAGGACAATGTGTCATTGGGTCTTCCTGAAGGAAGCCCCAGGTAAGACATTTCTTTAAACCTTAAGTGCTAGGAAAAACCTTACTTGCTCCAAACAATGGACGTGCTTTTCCCCCTCCATAAGAACTGTATAACTGTGTTGTCTGTTTCCCTTTGAGTGTCAAGACCCTCAGGGCCAAATTTTCACTTGTAATAAAATTAGAGGGACTTTATAACCTGCTGAATTACTCTTCGGATCCCACCATTCCTATTTTGTCTTTCATCTGATTTGATTTGTTGTTGTAGTTGTTGTCTATAATGTTAGATACAATGTTTTCATTTTTATGTAAGACATAACAAGTCTTTTGTGGAATGAGGCAAGAAAGAAGGAAGAACAAAACAAATAATTAAGCAAACCTGTGCATTATCAGGAGCACCTGATTAAGAAGAGGGACATCAGCTCCACTGTTGCTCTTTAGTTTTATCAATTATAATTGGTAGAAGGATATTCTGTTTATAATCAAAATTAAACTAAATCTTTGGAGATTAAGTTTTCTGAAAGAGGTTAAGGGCAGGATCAAAGGGGTTTGTACACACAATCTGTAATGCACCCCTCTCACCATCCCTGTCTCTAAGCCTCTCCTTCCTCCCTCCGCTAATTAAAAGGACAAGAGCTTCCCCTTCTGCTATTCGTATCACTCTGCTGCTCATGATGGCTCTGGCTTCAAGAGCATCACTCACCAGGATTTTAAAAGAAAAGACAACAGATATAAACAGGAGCAGATAGATGAACGAGGCAGTACAAGGCAACAGCTTATTACATCCACAATTTGAAAAGTTAAAGTGGAAAATATTTCCAGTTGTAGACACAGTGGAAGAAGTTGCAGTGGTTTGAAAAAGTCTGTGCAGCAGAAAGGAAGGAGGGGCTGTAAGTCGGTCTGCAGGCTGTTGAGAAGGGTCTTTCTTGACATTCTTAATTCCTTCTGTGGTTAACATCGATGAGATGAGAACATTGCAGAAGAGTGAATCCCACAAATCTCAGAGGTACTGAATGAGCTAAGAGAATAGGATGCCTTTTCTGGGAAACCAAATTATAAAAAGCTGAACCTCTCGTTGACTATTAAATAAAAAGCTATCAAAAGAACATCTGTAGGAGATTCTCTGAAATGGGGTCTTTGTCCTCTGAATGGATGATTGGAAATTGACAGGTTCATTTTCATCTCAACACTGTAATTTTGCTCTTATGAAAAGGGGTTGCTTTTCATTTCTAATATTTGCCATGTTTCTTTAGTGCCTTCTCATGGCTCAAAATAATTCTCGATAGAAAGAGCAGAGAATGCCAAGTTTCCCTCTTTCAACCTGCAGCGTTCACCTCTGAATTTCACCTGACTTGTGCCATCCTCATTTCCTTGAAATCATGGTAGGAATCTTGTGTGCTTGGTCTTCAGATAAGTAGTGGCTAATTCTGCAAACCTGACCTCCAGTTCTGGAGAAGCCTGAACACCCCCTCAGTGTGATTGTGCAGACACAGAGATGGCATCCGGTCTTATTTGATACTGCCGTAGCTGGGAAAATGAGTTTTTTTTATCTTTAACAGAGGCCAGGAAAAAGATATCTCAGTACACCTTTTACCTTCCGTCTCACCTGTGATGAGGAAATGCCAGCACATTTATACTAACTATAGTAGACAGCATGGCTGCTGGGAACATCATGAGGACTGGTACATGTGTTCACCTGAGTGACAATCTTCCCTGAAATGCAAAGGCAGCTGTAGTTCTGGCTTTTACAGAAAAGCAGATGAAATCAAGTCAAGAAATTAGTTATGAAAGCCAAGGACATCTTATTCAGTGAGAGTGGCCTATTTTCCTAATGTCTTTGCGTTGATATCAGATTAGCGTAATCAGAGTTTGAGTCTCTCTGCATTTGGACAGATGTTACAGTACACAGATTTCCTAGTGATTTGGTAAAGTAGCGTTCTAAACACATCACTGAAATATAAGCTGTGACGCTGTGGGTTAATCCAGTGACTGCAACAGGAGTTATTTGGAAGATACAGCAGCATTCCTCCACTGAACTGGCTTTTTATTTAGTAACTGGATTTATGTTTCCCCAGTAGTCAAGAATGAAGGTGGTCAATATACTTAACTATTCCTATTGCCTGCCTCCCATTTTATTTTGGTGTGGAGCTAGCTAATACCAAAAGTGTCTAAGCTGCAATTCAAGAATAAGAAGATATGGAGTCGAATGCTCTCAGGGGAAAACTCTGCTTCCTAACAAAATCTAATCTAGCAGGCAGGAGCTGTCAACATGATAAATATTCTAGTTTTTAATACTGGTTTACATACCAGGGCAGAAGAAAAGGGGAAATTATTCATATGCTCAAAATTTGTTAAAATTACGTTGTTTGACTTGGAGTGACAGAGGGCCAAGGAAATTCAAAGTTAAGATGGAAACCTTGGGCTGAGCCTGGCTCTGGGCTCTCCAGGGGCCTTCTGATGTGTCAATGCCACCAAAGTAATTACACCACCATGCATGAGCTCTCTCAGGTTCACCATTTGTGGGAACGAGTTCTTTCAATTAATCTCTATGCCTTAGCTAACTTCAAGTTTCATCTGGTACCAGGTGCATGCAGAAGCAAGAGCAGAATTTCAAATAGCACTGGATCTCAAATTATAAGTTGGAATTTGCCTAGATGGTAGTGTTTGTTGGGCAGAAAGCACAGCAACCTTGAACTTGTACTACTTTGTTCATTTACCAGCTATTTACTGAACACTTACTATGTGCCAGGCACCATCCTAGGCTCTTGATAGATAGTTGAAAACCAGACAGATGAGGTCCCAGCACTGGTGGAGCTTACATTTTAATGAAGGTTTCACTTGGCAGGTTCCTCAGGAAGCAGTCTCTGAGATGGACATGTATATGCAGGAAGTTGATTGGAAAGGACCCTCGGGCTTAACTTCTGTAGGGGAAAGGAAGGAAGAAAGATTGGACTATGATGTCAGCAACCAATGTTAAATAGAAAATACACACACACACAAATATATACACACACACACATATATATGTAAAATATTTTTCAATGCAGTATTTAAAATAAAAAACACAGAAAATCAAGTGTCAGGGTTGCTATTTTAGATGGATACGGTATCTGGGAAGACCCCACTGAAGGAAAAGGTGACATTTGACCCAACCCAAGTGGAGTAGGGAAGTGTGAGCCACATGAAGACCAGGAAGTAGATTATTCAGCCAAAGGGAACAGCTGCAGGAAGACCATGAAGTGGTACTGACTTGACACATTTGAGAAACAGGAAAATGGTCACTATGAAGAGAGGGAAGTGAGCAGAGGGTGAATTTGAGTGACTAAAGAGTGACTGAGGCTCTGATGGTCCAGGGCCACATGGACCATGGAAAAAAGTTTGGTTTTAATGCTGATGTTATAGGAAGCCATTGGAGAGCTTTCAATACAAAAGTGGAAGGACATGGTTTAAGTTTGTAAAACATCACTCCAGGTGCTGTGTGTGAAGTTGACTATACAAAGTAAGAATGGAAATAGAAAGAACAATAGGAAGCCACCATGTGCTCTGGAAGAGACATGATAAGAGTTGATAGATGAAAGGTGTGAAGAAGTGGTTTAGGGTGGAGTCTGTTTCAAGGGTAGGGCAAGCAGGGTTTATGGATATATTGGACCTGGGTTATGAGACAGCAGTCAGTTGAGTGAATGAATGGTCCTTTAATAAACTGAGAAGACTGGGGGAGGAGTGGGTTTTGTTGGGGGTGGGGAGATGAGAAATTCTGATTTAGACTTATTGAGTTTGAGGTGCCTTTTAAACATGCAGACAGATGTCAAGTAGGGAAAGATACATAAGTCTGGAATCCATGAGAAAGAGTGGTACTGGAGATAGAAATTTTGGAGTCCTTGGCATATAACAGATCTGGAAAACATAATTCTATGCTTCATTTGGAACCAGAAAAGAACCTGAATAGTCAAAGCAATATTAAGCAAAAAGAACAAATCTGGAGGCATCACATTACCAGATTTCCAACTATACTACAAGGCTATAGTAACCAAAACAGCATGATATTGGCACATAGACCAGTGGAACAGAACTGAGAACCCAGATATAAAACCATCCACATACAGCCAACTGATCTTTTACAAAGCAGACAACAATATACACCGGGGAAAAGAAGCCCTGTTCAATAAATGGTGTTGGGAAAACTGGATAGCCACATGTAGAAGAATGAAACAGGAACACTATCTCTGACCACTCACAAAATTAATTCAAGATGGATGAAAGACTTAAATGTAAGGCATGAAACCATAAGAATTCTACAAGAAAATGTAGAAAAACTGTTCTATGACTAAGACTCCAGTGGCAATTACAGCAACAAAAATAAATAAATGAGACTTGATTAAATTAAAAGGCTCCTGCACAGTTAAGGAAATAATCAACAGTGCAAATACTAATAGACAAGCTACAGAATGGGAAAAAATATTCACAAGCTATACATTTGATAAGGAGCTAATACGTAGAATCTACAAAGAACTCAAGCAAATCAGAAAGAAAAGAACAAACAACCCCATTAAAAAGTGGACAAAAGACATGAATAGAAGCTTTTCAGAAGAAGAAAGACAAATAGCCAGTAAACATATGTAAAAATGCTCAGTGTTACTAATCTTCAGGGCAATGCAAATTAAAACCACAATGAGATAGCACCTTAACCCATTAAAATGTCTTTTATTAAAAAGTCAAAATATAATAGATGCCGGTGTGGATGCAGAGTGAAAGGAATGCTTCTACACTGTTAGTGGACTAAAAATTAGTAAAACCTCTAGGGAAAACAGTATGGAGATTTCTCAAAGAACTAAAAGTAGAACTACCATTCGATCCAGCAATCCCACTACTGGTCATTTACACAAAGGAAAAGACGTCATTTTACGAAAAAGACATTTGCACTGAAATGTTTATCACAGCAAAATTCACAATTGCAAAAATCTGAAATCAACCCAAGTGCCCATGAATTCATGAGTCGATTAACAAAATGTGGTATATGTGTACTATGGAGTACTACTCATCCACAAAAAAGTATGAATTGATGCCTTTTGCAACAATTTGGATGGAACAGGAGACCATTATCCTAAGTGAAGTATCCCAAGAATGGAAAAACAAACACCCACATGTACTCACTACTAATTTGGAAGTAACCAATGAGCACACATGTGCACAGAGGAAAGTAAGGCTTAGTGGAAATCAAGCAGGGGGAAGCGGGAAGGGAGAGGATGGGCAAAAACCTACCTAACTGGTACAGTGAACACTATCTGGGTGACAGACACACTTATAGGCCTGACTGCAGCATTACAAAAGCGATCCATGTTATCAAAATAAATTTGTACCCCCATAATACTTTGAAATTTTTTAAAAAGCCATA
Source organism: Microcebus murinus (assembly GCF_040939455.1). NCBI lineage: Eukaryota > Metazoa > Chordata > Mammalia > Primates > Cheirogaleidae > Microcebus > Microcebus murinus. The sequence goes on from NC_134121.1 coordinate 37,023,869, forward strand.
GACCTAGTTTAGACTATCTGAGGAGTGAGCATAGTTAGAGAAGATGGAAAAGGAGAGTGTGGTGTCCTGAAAACCAAATGAGCAGAGTTTTTTCTTGGAGCAATTCACTGATCATTGGGTTTAGCAAGACTGAAGTGATTGGTAAGAGCAGTTTTTAGTGGAAGAGGGAGGACGAAAACCTGCTTAGAATGGGGTGAGAAATGAGTGTAAAGTGAGATAGTGAAGACAGTGAGGATAGAAAGCTATTTAAAGGAATTTTGACATAGAAGGGAACAGAAAATGAAGGTAGGGTAACTAGAGAGAAATGGGGATCAAAAATATTTTTCCCATCCATACCAGATAAACAGGAACTGTACTTACTGTAAATATGCTAGCCCCTAGTCCCCCCACCCCCCAACACACACACCCTGCCATAGATTTCCCACATATACATCAGGTCATAGATTTCCCATTTTTGTATTGAAGATACGGCAACCCTAATGCATCCAGGGAACCAAGAAATTTTCTCACATTTCTGCTTATTCAAGAAAAAATTAAAGCCTTGGTAATATAAAATAGCTTACTACATTATTCTCATTCCTTTGTGTTGTAAGAATTCTTTGCCTGCCAGAATATTTTGAGCTATTTACTCTTGCTCTTGAAAGTGTAGTTTTCGACACAACGTGGATGGGATGCAAATATTGGCTAATTACATCTTGACACATCACCATATTCTATGAGGTGGCTATAGCATGCTTCATGTAGGAGAAAAAAATTAGAAAGAGGATAATCAGGTTTGCATTTCATCTAACATAGGAGTCCCAGTGCCATCTGTTACCCTCAGCAGAGGATGCTTTAGGTTGGAAGCTAATGCTTTTACTATGAATAATGTGGATATGATGGCAATTTTCTCTCCAGTAATGTATGCCTGGCTTGTTGGGAGAAGAGGAACAGTCAAACATTATACTTCATATATAAACCGAAAACAAGAAGATTAGCATATTTGATAAGCAAGGATGCCGAGGAAGATAGGAAGCAGCGGTATGGCAAGAAATGGTCTATCAGATTGTTTTAATAAGGGTTATAAGCATTACTGAGTAGGCCACTTCCAGTCAGCACCTGAAAGCTATCCTATGAATGGCCAAGCCTTGGAGGGAATACAAAGTTTCTCAGTTTCTGGTATAGGATTGCAAAGAAACTCTCCCTTCAATCAACAGGATGAATCGTATGCTTTTCCACCACTAGTTAGCCATTCTTTGCCACATTTATCACTTCTGATTTAATATAGGTCTCTACCATCATTTGGTTAATTCTGTATTCCCCACTATATGACAGTCCTTAAAGATCATGTGTTTTAATTCACTGCGGTTGCCCCCAGAATCCAACATAAAGTATGGCAACAAGAAGATCCTTGATTATTTGTTAAATGAATGAGTCAATGCATAAGGAACAGCATGTCCCTTTTCTGAGAGTCTGTGACACTTCATTAAGTCTTTTTCACATTCCTCGTCCCATCATATCATATTTCTAGATTTAATTGACTGCTTCCCCACTATAAGCTAACTGAAGGCACCCATCACTGAATCCTCAGCACTTTCATAGTTCTTGGCATGCAATCAATGAGTGTTGCACCAATGGCAAGGCAAAAGGTAGGTTGCCACTTATATTTCTTTGATTTTGCTGAGAGTTGCATTGAACTGAATTTACAGCAGGCATTGCACAGTACCTTCATCCATAAATATCTTAGATAGCTGATATCTCTAAAGGCTTATCTTTCCTACTAAGAGTAATCAGGACTTTGCATAGATAGCCATTGTCATTGAAGAGAACATAGTGAAGAGTTAAAATTGGGTTCCTTTCTCAAATTTTTATTAGCTCCTTGTATGGCCTTGGCAGGTAATTATTCTCACTGTCCCTCTGTAACGTGGGCATGGAAAATGTCTGATGTCCTGGTCTCATGGGGCTCTTGTGAGGACCAAATGGGTAAAAAAAAAAAAAGATGAAAATAAAGTTACTGAGAAAAGTAGAAATCACCATAGACACCTGAGGTGACTTATTTCCTTACCTTTGTGATTCATCAGAGGCTTCTTTCCATTTCTGAGAAGTCTATGACCATGTTCCTCTTTTGGTGCCTCCAAGAAAGAACAGCAGGAAATGCTTTTTTGCCTGATGAAGAGCAAAATCTAACCCAGCTTTCCTGGAGACCCCAAAAGATCCTTTGAGAGTAAATATTGCTTAGTCATCTCCAGAAAAGAAATTCCACATTATTTGTCTATTTCAAATAAATTTTCTTATATTTTTGCATTTCTTGTATTATGCATTTAACAAGGGCATGTGAGAGAAAAATAAGAAATAAAAGAAGAAAGGAAAAATTACATAGTTATACCTTTGAGAATCACCAGATATTGATATTATACTGTATTTCTTTCCAGTTTTTTTTCAATAAGTAGTTTTTCCCTTGCAAGTGATAAAATTTTATGTCTTTTTGTATTTCTCCATTTTATTGTAAAGTCTTAGTAACATTACCTCATACTAACTTTGTAATTCACCTTCGTAAGATTGCTGTAAAGATGACATGAGAAAGTGAATCTATTCCTAATGATTTCTATTGGGACTCAATAAATGTTAGCTGCTGCTATTATCAACAGCATCATCGTCATTAAGATTACCATAGTTTATTTAATGTTTTCTAATGTTAGACATGTAGAGTGTCTCTGAATATTGGATATTAGGAATGAGTTCTACACTGCTCTTCCTTAACAAACTTCTTTGGAATTTTTAAGGAATTGTCATTTGACTGTTGGTATGTCATGATTGTTTAAATCTTCCCTAGATGCAAGGAACATAGAAAATTTTAAAATTACATGTTGCTAATAATTCTTTTTCTCTTTAGTGTTTCTACACTGAACCCACAAGTAATGTATGTGGGTAGTATAGTTGGGATATCAGAAAGTCCATGAGACACATAGGTACTACAGTAATAGGGTATTGGGCAGGTGGGAGGGGGGAGGGGGGCGGGTATATACATACATAATGAGTGAGATGTGCACCATCTGGGGGATGGTCATGCTGGAGACTCAGACTTCTGGGGGGAGGGGGGGAAATGGGCATTTATTGAAACCTTAAAATCTGTACCCCCATAATATGCCGAAATAAAAAATAAATAAATAAATAAATAAATAAAAAGAAAGTCCATGAGAATTCAAGTTCTTTGTGTTCGTATTCACAACTGTGTTTGCTTACACTTGACACTTGTAGCTTAGAGCATTTCTACTTTTTTGTTTTATTTCAGCACATTATGGGGACAAAAATGTTTAGGTTACATATATTGCCTTTGCCCTACCCGAGTCAGAGCTTCAAGCATTTCCATCCCCCAGACGGAGTGCATTGCACCCATTAGGTGTGAATCTACCCCTCCCGTCCTCCCCGTCCCACTTACCCAATGCCAGATGTGTGTTACTACCATATGTGCACATAAGTGTTGATCAGTTAATACCAATTTGATAGTGAGTGCATGTGGTGGTTGTTTTTCTATTCTTGTGATTCTTCGTAGAATGGGCTCCAGCTCTATCCAGGATAATGCAAGAGGTGCTAGATCACCATTGTTTTTTGTGGCTGAGTAGAATGCCATAGTATATATATACCACATGTTATTAATCCACTCATGGATTGATGGACACTTGGGTTGTTTCCACATTGTTGCTTTTAGTGGACCTTTGCTGCCTCGTCATCATTACTTAACAGAAACAACACTAAATAGAAGCTGACTCTACGCTGGGCCCCCATTATACATATAGAACTGTATCTAGATGGTTTTGCCTCCTGGGTCCTGCAAGAGTAGAGTGGCCCCACAGGAGAGGATTTGGGGGCCCAGACTAATGCAGAAATGGTATTCACAGAGGGCATATACCAGTGGTTTAGCACATGGGCTCTGGGTTCAAATCTCATTCTGTTATTTTTTAGCTGTGTGGCCTTGAGTAAGCCGCTTAACCTTTTTAAGCTTCATTTGTTGGTGTCTGTGGTAGGGATAATACCAGCACTTCCCTCAGGGGATTGTGAGGCTTTGTAGCCGTAAGTGCCGTGGTGGGTGAAATGCCTGGGAAGGAGATGTGCTCAACAAGTGTTAGGCCCTGTTGTTGTCCAGAAATAGCGTGTTTTTCTTTCACGCATGATCCAGCCAGGTATAGCATATTCAGCATATAGGATAGGATATGTGTGAGCTGCCCAGGGGAGACATCTGATAGGAGAGACTTTGATCCAGATTGGCTGTGAAAAAGAGAGTAGTATGAAATGCTGAAAGAAAACCCACTAATAGTGTCTCATTTTTTTCTGGATGAGGAGCAGAAATTGTGTATTGTGTTTCTTTTTTGTATGTCAGAGAGAACCAAACTTCTCTCAACCATAAAGAAAGTCAATGTGAAGCTTGATTTTAACTGGAGCCACTTACAAGAAAAATTATATATAAAAAGTCACTCTGCATCCCATTATGTAAAGACTTTTTAAATACTTATTAAGCATGTTCAAAATTGATTAAGATTCAAATAGATGGATCAACTCCTGATCATAGTCAGAAGAAAGAAATCACATTTTGCTAAAAACACACTTTAGGCTTGATCTCATGGGAATGATTTGCCTTATGTGAAAGTCAATATTACCTCCTGTATGCCTCTAGAATCCATCCACTTCTCTATGTATTTCCAACTCTATCCTAATCCCGCCTATCCTCCCTTTCCAAGATAATTTAATATATGTTCTAATTGGTATACCCACCCCCCTCAGCTTCCAATTTATCCTCCATTTTCTCTATCCAAAGGTTTTGAAATTAGAATCTCCTCACGCCCAACATTAGCACTATTTAAACCCTTTCAGAAGTTTTCTGAAGTGTTGCGGATAAAGACATAATTCCTTACCATAAGGATAGTATAAATTCTTATTGAACCTCTTACCATTCCCTTGTAGCAACATTGACAGTGGAATTTTACCTTTATTTGTATCATTATTTAAATTTCACCTGCCTTCTCCACTATGTTATAAGCTCCATTGTGGCAGAGACTACACAATTTTACCCAACACACTACTTAGCAAATAGCAACTGCTAAAAAGAAAATGTATTGAATAAATGAGAGTTATTTTAGGGGCACCTTTCACCCTCAGTAGTCATTGGTTCTGGGCAAGGGCAATGGAAGGAAATACTTATAATCAGGGAATTGGGTTCCTAATTTTTGAGCTCTTGATTTCTCATCTATTATAAAAATCTATGGTCACAACTTGGTATTTTCTATGACTTTTTCCTCTAGGGTGGAAGAGGGGAAAAGGTGCGGACTATATACTCAGACCTTGGTTTAAATCTCAACTCTCCCATTTAATAATTCTGTGACCTTGGAGGAACTTCTTAACCTCTCTTGGTCCATTTAGGCTGCTATAACAAAGTGCTGTGGACCAGGTGGCTTATAAGCAACAAAAATTTATTTCCCACAGTTCTGGAGGCTGGAAGTCCAAGATCAAGGTGCCAGCATGGTCAGGTTCTGGTGAGAACCCTCTTTTGGGTCAAAGACTACAATCTTCTCACTGAATCTTCACATGGCAGAAAGAGGGCAAGAGAGCTCTCTGGGGTCCTTTTGTAAAGGCACTAATCCCATTCATAAGGGCTCTACACTCATGACATAATTATCTTCCAAAGTCTCCACCTCCTAATTCCATCACATTGGGGGTTAGGATTTCAACATATGAATTGTCATCTGTACCAACTAGGGTGGCTAGGAAGATTAAATAAAATAATACTAATAAAGCACTTCACCAAATTCCTGGCAAATAATAAGCACCCATTAAAGACTAGATATTATTTTTGTAATTAATATTACCATAATTACCATCATTACTTCTAGTATTTTCTATAATTATCATTCTGTCTAGAATTGTGTGATCTAATTGTAAGGGACTTATAACACTAAAAGCCTAAGCTCTTACTAGATAACAGCCACAAATCTCTCTGTTATATTTCTTTACAATATCTAATTCTTGCAGATGAATTTTTAAAGGTTTTTAAAAATAATAAAGGTGGGAGCACCATAAATTATTTCAATAGATTCAAGGATGCAGAAAGTGTCTAGTGGGGTTGGGATTCCAAATTTGGGGGATGTTCTTACATAGATTTGAAAATACTCATCACATCAGTTTCCTCCCTTCTGTGGCATAAGCAAAAAAAAGGCTATTCTTAGAAACTAGAAGGTGACAGAAACAGGAGTGGGGTTTGGGGGTGAGGGGATAGTATTCCTTATTTGGAAATAATAATTGCCCACAGTTTATTCAACATTATTATCGAATTAGTATTGAAAAGACAATTTCGTGCTTCATGAAGTGGCAAATTTGATTCATATGCTAGGAAGGCGAAAGAACAAATGTGACATTGACATTAATAATTATGTCCCACCCTAAAACAAGGCAAGGTAAACATTTCACATAACTTTGGCATGAAGTACCCTTTTCCTTACCACCTTCCTTTTGAGTAAGGACAGGACATCATAAGATAACAGAAGTCCTTCTCTTGGAATCTCCTGGCGTGATCTGTTTCTGTGTAATTACTGCATTTTGTTTGTTTTACTCAGGAACATATTTGTCCCTGCTAACATGAAACAAATGAATTACCCATATTACATATGAATAAGCTAGAAACATTCTCTGTATCCCCAAGTTATCGGTCATAGTCTTTATCCAGTTCCGGTCATGGCCTTGATTTGAAAAGAGCTTCAATCCTTGAGGAGGGGGGTTGTTGGGAGCACAGGCTTGCTTCGTCTCAAATTGCCCCCTGGCCATTCATTCCTTCATTCTTCACTTTGTATAAGTGGGTAGCGATTTTTTTAAAATGATGCTGCTGCTATGGTTGTTTCTGTCTGAAGTACTTAACTCTGACTCACTATTGTCTTCCCCAAAAAGAAGGACTTTGTTCTTCCTCGGGACAAATCTAATAAATGATCATGTGGTCAGTTTAAGAAACAGCCTTACAAATTAATTGTGGTATTTATTGTGGGTAAGATTGTTGAGGTCACTTGTATCAGTGCTTCATAGGAAGCTCCAGGAGAAATTTCTGTTAGAGTACCTAGAAAAATGGTACTTCTGGAGACTATGGCTACTGTTTCACAAGGTGATTATGTTTTCTGTAATCATTATACTGGTGGTTTTCCTTCTTGGTTTGATCACTGGGATGCTCATTACTGGACTTTTGACTCACCTACCCCCTAGCAAATGCCCTAGGTTTATGTGAACTTACCACCTACCCACAGGCACTGCTTTCTGTCCTAACCTTAACTTGCTTCCAGTTTGATTCATTCATTTATTAATATTTTTGTTTAAATTATAAAAATAATACGTGTTCAGGTTTAAAGACAGTAGTATAAAGTTAAGTCTTAAGGATCACTGTGTGGAGAAAGTCATTGTTAACAATTCAGCACTGTGTATCCTTTTAGACTTTTCTCTAAACATAGTCTATGTAACATACATACATATATACATACATGCATATGTATATTTATGGGGATGTGTGTGTGTGTGCATGTGCTTTTCCTTGCTCAGCAATATATGGACATTCTCCCATGGCAGCACATAAAAATTTACTACATTATTTTCAAGAGTTGCTTAGTATTCTATGGTATAGCAGGGCTATACTTTGTCTAGCCATTCTGTTGTCGGAATTGAAGTTATCTTCAGTTTTTCAGTCTTCAAATAATCGTACATTGAGTATCATTGCAATATACTTCATAGAAGTAGTCTTGCTATTTCAAAGGATCTATATTTCAGCATTTTTGGTAAGTACTGCTAGATTGCCCTCTGTAAGTCTGAACCAATTCAAACACGAGCCAAGAAGGTGTAAGAGTGCTTGCTTCTCCACACCCTAACCACACTGGTTATTAGCAGACTTTAAAAATGTTTTCCAATCTAATGGACAAAAATTGTATCTTGTTTCAATTTGCATTTCTCTCGTCACCAGCGTGAGCAACTGTTGCTATGTTTATTAGCCATTTCTGTTTCTTCCTGGATCAGCTGCCAGTTTATATAATTTGCCAATTTTTCTAGTGGATAAATTTTTCATTTCTTTTCCTTAATTTGTAGGTTTTCTTTGTAGGTTATTGGTGCTAAATCTTTATTAAACAGACTGTGAGTGTTTTTCTCCTTCATCTTTTAACCAGTGGCTTTTTCTACATAAAAGGTTTAATTTTTATTACCAAACCTGACCCTCTTTAGGACTTCTGTTTCTCGGGTTCTTATTCTGTTCTTATTTTCTCTCATTTCTAAGGAGTCTGGAAGGTCAGTTTTGATTTTCTCTTTGCCCAAAATGTTGTGTACATAAGTGCTTTAAAAATGTTCAAGGATTTTGATTTTCCTTTCACTTTTACTTTTTTTTGCTATGCTTTTGCTTTTAATATCCAACTTTATTGCACTGTATGTAGTCAGAGGATGTGATGTGTAGGATTTGAGCATTTGTACGTTTACTGAGATTATCTTTATAGCCTAATATATGACTGAGTTTTGTGAATGTTTTATAGGTATATAAAAGGAAGGTATATTCTCAGCATGTCTGGAATAAAATTCAGCTGTTCCCTTCCTTAATTCCTTTCTTTCTTCCCTCCCTTCTTTCATCTCTTCCTTCTTCCTTCCTTATCCTCTCCTTTCTTCTCCCTCTAATTCTTTCTAGATTGTTAATTATGTTGTTCAAACCTTCTATAGCCTCACTTTGGTGTCTGCAATATTTAAAAATCTCACATTATATTTTAACTAAAATTCTTCTATTATCCTTTTTTAATAGATTGTCCTGTGTATTAAGATTTGCCGCTATCATAACATACTAGAAAATATGTTTTTTAATCAATGTGAATTATGTTCTGTTTTGTATATGATATTTTTTGTCTTGAATTCTACTTTCTCTGTAACTCCTAAGTGGTTGTTGTACTGGCCCTGGCCTGATAAATCTTTGTCTATTCTTTTATTTTCAACTTCTTGGTTTTGTCTTAGGTATTTCTTCTTAAATAAATACAGTGATGTTGTTTTTTTTTTTGTTTTCTTCCCTCCAAACTGAGAGCCCTTAAAAACATTCAAGTAATGGCCATTCATGATAATGTCTTTTATGTTTGTTCTTATTTCATGTTTTCCATGCTTTATCATATTTTCTTATTTAATTTTTATTGACATGTTACCTTATAGTAGTTTAGAAGTTTCTATATTTGTTCTGCTAGTGGACATCCTTAAACTCTTCACAATTAGAAAATACTTGCCTGTCCCCATAGAAATATAGCGGTATCTGTAACCACTACACTGAAAGAAAATAAGAGTTGTATCACTAGGTATTTTATGACTTCCTTTTATTTCTTCCTTCCTACCTCCTCTGTACTATTAAAAATTATCTTGAATTTTGGTTACAGATTGTTAATTTTTTACTTGGTGCCTCTTCTGTTTTATGAATTCTACTTAACAATTCCATTAAATTTCACTGCCATGTTTTCAACAATTACTTAGTATTAGCCATAAGTTTTATTGATATCATTTCTCATTTTATTGGTATGCTATGTATTCCTATTTCTCTGCTTTAACTTGCTGAAATACAACCTGAAATTTTATCTTTTTTTTTTTTTTTTTGGTGTTTTGTTTTCAGAATGTGGGTCACAAACTTACTATGTTTTCGTATGTCTAAGAATCTTATTTTCCCCTTCCTCATACTTTAACAGTGAGACTTGGGAAGCCTCAAAACATTCTTCCTTAGCTCTTTATAGGCATTGGTCTTCACTGTTTTCCTATTTTCTGTGTTGTAGATGAGAAGTTTGTTGACAGCAGTGAAGGTCATAGGTTTCAGAAACTTGAGTTTTAATTCCATTTCTACCACTTACTGTGTAAGTGCCTAACTTCAGTGACCCTCTTCTTCTTCATCCGTTTATACATAAGTGTGGTTGGTATAGGGTGCTAGAGTGGTGAAGATTAAATATTTAACACAAATAAATCGCTGGACCCAGTGATGATAATAATAATTCCTTTATACCAACCTTACATTTTTCTTTCTGAAAGCTTGTAAGATTGTTCTTTATCCTTGGTGATTCCAATTTTTTAAAATAATTTTTCCATGAAGAACTCACTTGGCTTTTTCCTCTGTGACAACTCAAGTACCTTTTCAGCTCAGAGACATTCCTTCTGTGATTTATGTGATTGTATAACACCCTCTGTGGACATTTCTCCTTTCTGAATTCTCACTACACAGCTGTTGGGTCTCTTGAATCTCTTGTCCATGTGTATTAGTTTCCTATTGCTGCTGTGACAAATTACCACAAACCTAGTGGCTGAAAACACCACCACGTAATTATTTCACAGTTCTGAAGGTCAGAATCTGAAATGGATTTCACTGGGCTAGAATCAAGGTATCAACAGGGTGGTGTTCCTTTGGAGACTCCAGGGGAGAGGCCATTTCTGTACCTTCTTTAGATTTTGGGAGGCTGCCTGCATTCCTGGGCCCATGACATTGTCTTTTATCTTAAAGCTAGCAGCATGACATCTTTGGGTCTCTCTCTGACTCTGATACTTCTGCCTCCTTCTTTTACTTTTAAGGACCGTTTTGATTACATTGAGCCCAGCAGGATAATCCAGGATAATCTCCCCTCTCAAGATCTTTAACTTAGTCACATCTGCAAAGTCCCTTTTGCTGCGTAAGGAACCATACTCACAGTTTTCAGAGATTAGGACCTGTGGGCATCGTTGGAAGGGCCATCATTCTGGCTACCACACCAGTCCCTTTACTTTCTTCATAGAGTTTGTCTCTAGGGCTTTTTGCTCTGTTTTCTGAGAGTGTTCCTCCTCTTACTTTTCCAGATCTCTGATGTCTGTGTATATTTTATTTCCACAATAATATTTTTGATTTTCAAAAATGTGGATTCAGTTTTTTTTTAACTGGGAAGGAACTCACAATTACCCCTGGAAATACTAGTTTTACTTACCTTAAATTTTTTTCTGTTTTCTACATCAACTCTTTCTCCTAGGGAAATTATTGATTTATTCATCTTATGAATCACTTCCAGACTATTAATTTTCATTCAATAGTAGTGATTAGGTTACTTGCCCACACTTAAAAATCAGGATCTAAGTGAATAGAATTGGTACCTCAAGTTTATAGTATAATTTTGACTACATGCAGAAATCATTGTTTTCCAAATCATTGTTTTCCATTGTAGATTCTGATGACAAAAGCCTTTCAAGAGATGGAAGACTAGTGACTGGGAAGTCTTTTCTTTAGGAGGTATGGGAATCTAGCCTGTTGTGGATGATCGCATTAACCAAATTTACCTGGGAGCACAGCACTGCATCTTTTCTGACTTCAGCGCCCATCCGGGAACCCCTCATAGGTGATTCACCAGTCTACCTGGGGAGCCATCTTTCAGCCTTACTGAGGGAACAAATGCTGAGGGGACAGCTCTTTTAGGGCTCTATATTCAGTTACCCCTCACCCTTTCGCGGCACCCTGATCTTAGAATCCCTACAGAATTTTACTGGGAAAACATATTTTCTTGGCCCCTTTTTCCCCTCCATCTTGTGTTATGGGTTATTTAGCTTTTTAAGATTCTTAGTCAATATGTTACCATCTGTCTCACACCTTTCAGAAATTCCTCAATATTCTGGTCTGCCAAATACAAGCTGCCTATACTTTTCCAGTGATGTTATGGTTTTTGTCCTTAATTTGTATAGACCTTGTGTCATTTAGTGAGATGTGTGGTAGGAGACAGGCACAGTCCACTATCTTGAATTCCAAATTGTTTATTCTATCTATTGTTCATTCTGTAGCTATATATGTGTTTCTATAAACTGTAACAAATATTTTTGAAAATGTGTAAATAAATAAAAATTGTATAGATAATATATAGGTATATAAAAACGTTGGTATTGACATCATGAATATAGGATTTCTCATTTTATCTAAATAACACTATGTTATTTATTTGATCATTCACTTACTTAGCAAACATATCTAGCCTAGGGTATTAGAGTTACTTCGTATAAGAAAAGGAAAAGATAGATGTTTTATTCTTTATAGTGTCTATTGTTTGTAGGATTCAATTTTGCAGTTTAGGTTCATTTTGAGCATTTAACATACATTTTAGATTAACAGTTTATGTCATTCAGTAACTGGCTAGAGAATTCTGAAGGTCAGAGAATCCATTTCCATGGACCTTGGCTTCCCTGATTTCTCGATTCTTTACCAGAAACCAGTTTCTCTTTGCTAGTTTGATTTCTCTCTATCCCCATGAACACTAAATTTAAGTCAGAGCGACAGAATCCCTCTTCCAGAGTCTAAGCACTAATTTTGCAGTCATCACTCAGAATTCTCCAGTAGAAACGCTCCCCTCCCCCATGCCTGCCACGTGTGCTCTCTTTCTGCATCTGGACAGTGAGTTTTTTTTTTTACTGTAATCCCAGCTTTAGGCTTATAGCCTGGATTTTCCCAACATCTGTACAAACAGTTTTTCTACCCATGTAGCCCCAAAATGGTTTTATGTTACTCTCAATCCTTTGTGGTGACTTTGTTTTCATCTTTTCATGAGGACATCATATATTTGTTTATGTATTTTGATTATAGTCTTTTGCTCTGCAAGTTAACCTACAGCTTGATGTTGTATACCTCTTACAATAATAACAATAATATTGATTATGACAATAATAATAAGCATCATTTATTGAGTGTAAACTAGGTATGAAGTGTTTTTATTTACTATCTCAATTTTAAATGTTTTTAACTGAAAGTAATGGAAAATGAAACCAGAGTGGCTTAAACAAGTAATTTTTTTTCATCACATAATGAGAGATCTAAGGGTTGGCAACCGCTAGTGCTGGTCCAGTTCCATATTATGAAGCCTCTAGTATTCACATGGCCTTTTCCTCATTGTGCTAAGATGACTGTGTCAACTCCAGCCATCATGCCCACCAGCAGGAAGAAAAAAGTAGAAAAGGAAGGAACCCGTATCAGAGAAGTAAAAGCATTCCGGAGATTATGGCTGGCCCCACCTGTGTCTGATTGGCCAGAATAGGTAATATGCAATCACCCTGGCTGGAATCGGGTAAGGAGAAGAAATTTTGACAATGGAGTTTGGACCGACCAACCCTTATTGGCCATATGTTGGCCATGCCACATTATCTTATACATCTCTGCCATTGTTATTCACCTAGGGATATTGAAGGTCAAGAGAATTTGTGTGACTAACCCAAAATCACACCATTGGCAAGAAAAAAGTCTGAGGTTTGAACGTACCTCTGTCTTCGACCTCTCATTCTTTACATTTATTACACTCCCTCCCGGGATTGTTTACAACACATCAGCAGACATAATTAAAGCAGGATTAAAGAAATAAATGAATTATTAGCTTCCTAGCACTGATGTTTATGCACATGACTCTATATAAGAAAGTTCTATTAACAGTCCTATAAAGTCAGCTTTGAGAGATGGGTGGAAAGAGCTTGGGAGCCACCAGCTGGGTTAAAATCCCAATTCCACCACTTAATCATACGTGACTATGAATCTGTCACTTGATCTCTCTGCATCTTAGAGCTCTCATCTTTCTCTTTGCAACCATTCACTCCAACTCCATTATGTATTGCAGCCAAGTTAATTGTCCAGAAACATAGCTTTATTTCTGTCATTCTCCTGATCAGAAAACAGGGGAATGGTTCTACGGCAGTCATTGAACCACCACATGGTGGTCATAATAGTTCCACAGTGGACACTGTGGACTGCCTACTCAAAAGGAGACTCATAATTACCGTTTCCCTTAGCTTTCTTTACCACAGAGTCAGAAAATGTGAAATACTACATTTCTCAGCCTCCCGTGTGGCTAAGGATGGCGTGACATGCTCTTAGTGAGATGTAAGTGAAAGTCTTGGTAGGGGATTGTCCAGCTTATCCCTTTACCCTTAAGCCGCCTTCCTCCCTATAGCACAGACGTGGGGCTAGAAGTGGAGCAGGAGCATGAGGACAAAAGCCACATGTGGAGACTGACAGGGACGAGCAAATGGAAAGAGCCTGGGTCTCCTGTGGCATCTGGAGCCACCATACCAGCCCCGCACTACCTGCCTCCTGACTTCTGGTTGCATGAAATAAACCAATTCCTTTCTCACTTGGTCCACTGTCAGCTCTGTTTTCCCATCATCAGCAGCTAAATATGTTCTTATTTAATATTAATAATACTTTCCTATCAAGTAAAATGTAAATCTTTAGTTCAATATTGAAGATGCTCTAGTGTCTAGCCTCAACCTTCTTTCTAGACTTTTCTTCTACTTCCTCCATTCACAACTCTATGCTTCATTTAAACCAAATTGCTTACTGTTGCTGCCTCTATTTCAAGGCTAGGCTGAAGTCCGACCTCCCCCTGCGACAAGTGGTCCTCATTTTGCCTGACTGGTGCCATTTCTCATTCCTTAGAACTTTGGTCTTTTATAATATTTAGCACTTTCTCTCTTGAATTATAGTTACTTAGGTGTTAGGCTCATCTCCCCTTTTGTGAGTTTCTAAAGGCTTTGTTATTCACCACCAACAACTACACACACACACACAGCCCACCTCAACCCCCACCCTGTACCTGCGCACGTGGGTCCTCAGTACCTCTGTGGTAATGAATGGATGGGGCTATATGTGATTGTTCTGGGTCCTTCCCTTTTGTGTTAACTGTCAAAGGTAATCATTGTTATCTCTTACTTGTCCTTTCTGCTGTTTGCATCTTTGTCAATCAAAATAGTTTTCTTAGACATCTTTTCTGAACTTATTGTTGACCTACTTATGAAAACCTGGAAAGGACGAGAAATAGCCTTGTTTGGAGCGCTTGGTTTGTAGGACTCTTTCCGAGCCGTCTGCTGTGCACTGAGCAGAAGCAAGTTTTTAATTCTCTCCTTGACAGGCGGGCAGATTGGTCTGTTCTCCTGGCGTAACTGTCAACCGGCTCCAAATTCAGCCATCTCTGAATAAACAGAGGGAAAGCAGCTTTGAATACAGGGACCACATATGAATCTGGTCCTGTCTGCAAAGTCTAGCACATACGCTAGTGACCCAATAAATATTTTTGATTGCTTTGAAACAGTGGTTCAAGTCCAAATTTTCAAACAGGCTTGATTTGCTTTGAAATACTGCTTGCTCACTCATATCTTATTTATGTGTATTATTCACACCCTGACTACTTCTCAGAGAGATTTGTGGTAACTAAAAGCTACAGGTACACCATAACCACTAAGGCATTCAAGTGATGTTAAAAAGACAAAAACCAAATGACAAGAATGGCCCAGTGGTAGGAAGACCTAGGTATAGTGTCTTAAAGTTCAGCTCCTTTATTCTTCCCAACAAAACTGTGACTTTGGTATTATTTTACAAATGAGAAAACTGAAGATCAGAAAAATTGGGCAAATGGGACCAGATCTCACCCTCGTGAATTTCAGAGCCCAGGACTCAAACCCACTACCTGCTGAAGCCATGACTCTATGACCTTCACTCTGCTTCACACCATGACAGAAGTAGAATTCTACTCAGCCTCTCTACTCTATCCTCATGAGTGAATCAAAACACAGATGAAAGAGATTATTAAGTAAAATATGTTACAACAACTATAAATTAACCAAAATGTTCTATTCTGCCAAGTCCCCTATAAAAACCTAAGCCAGTGGCACTTCAATGGGATGTCAGGAGAGAAGCACCCCTAAAAATCATCCAGTTTGCTCCCTCCTTTTTTCCAGATGAAGCAACTAGGGCAATTGAGTTTCCCAAGATAATCAATGTAAGTGGTGCATCTGTGCCAGCCTACTTCCCCAGGACTTCTTAAAAGCTGGGAGACTACAACTGTCTTTCTATCTAGGAATTAGGGATCAGAGACTCACGATTGCATAATGTCTCCAGTGGGTTATCATCTGGTGAAAGAGTTTGCATAGACCTGTTAGCATGGAATGTTAGGTCGTGTGTTCTGTGACCTTTGATGTGACCCTTGTTTTCATCCATGCAGATGACTTCCATTTGAAATGTGTAGTTAAACGGTAAGTGCTCCCACTGTTGATCTTACAAAGATAGGAATACTCCTATGAGCAGGGAAGTTTAATTAGAAGGTTAGTAAGCACAGCAAAGTACCGCAACTAGTCTCCAAAGATGGGCTCCCAATAAACCATGCTTCCTGGTAGTCACCCCCTGTGTGCCCAACTACCTATATGTTTGCTTCTTGACCCTGTGTGATCAATAGAATGCAATAGAAGTGACACTGCATGACTTCCAAGCCTTGCAGTCTCCTCCTGGGTCTCCTGAAGTGCCCACTCTTGGGGCTTTTCCTTGCAGAATCCAGCCACCATGGCTAAGAAGGCGAAGTTCCCTGGAGAGGCCATGTGTGGGTATTCTGGTTGACAGTGCAGGCTAAGCTCCCAGCCTTCAGATAACTGTATCCCCATGACAGACTCCTAGTGACCGACACCCCGCTGATTGCACTCACTCCACAGAGCCACAAGTGGGAATAATCACTATTTTAAGCCACTGAGTTTTGAGGAGATTTGTTATATAGCCATAGATAATGAATAGCAGGACATACTAACAGATTATTTTTCTCTCCAATTTTCACAAAATATAGTGGCAAAACATAATATCTACCAAGATCTAGAAGATGGTAAACTTGAAATTTCCCACCTCTCTAAAGATTGTTCCATTTCCAGCTATTTCTTTCATTCCTAAGTGAGATGCAAGTGATAGAAGGATCTTGAAAGAGGAACTCAATTTAAAAATATCTATCGAGACAGGTGTTTTGACATTTGAAGGAAGAAAAAACAATTTAGGATGCTTTAAAAGCTTTCCAAGGTTTACTTTTGTATTATCTTACTCTGAGCTACAGAAAGGAGTCCTTATTCTGTTTAGTTATTTGGACCAATCTACAATGACATGATGTAATCTTTAAAGATCTTAATTTCAATGTTCAGTGAAACATTTTATTGCAGGTAGCTTATTATATCTGCCAAACTGGACCAAGCTAATTTGATTGTTTTCTTTTTGTGTCTTTTTCTTTTTCTTTTCTCTTTTGTCCCCTGCCTTCTTTTGTTACTTCCTTTTTCCCTTTCCCTTCCTTCCCTCTGTCCCTCCCTTCCTCTCTTTCTCCTTCCTTCCTCTCTTTCTCCTTCCTTCCTCTCTTTCTCCTTCCTTCCTCTCTTTCTCCTTCCTTCCTTCCTTCCTTCCTTCCTTCCTTCCTTCCTTCCTTCCTTCCTTCCTTCCTTCCTTCCTTCCTTCCTTCCTTATTATTTTTTATTCAATCAATGCCAACTTCTAATTATCCATTATTGGAGACAAGGGAAAGGAATCTGGAAGATGTCTTATTTCAGGGACCTCCCAAATGTGTCAAGTGCCATGCAACATGATCTCACACACTTTATGTCATTTAATCTTCACAGCAGGCAAGCCAAGTAGTAATATTGCCCCCATTGTGCCGGTGATAAAACTGAGGCTGAGATAAGTTAAATATCTTACCCAGATTCACTGAGCCAGAAATAACTGGTAGAGCAAGAACCCCAAACTGGTTCTTTCTTATTTCAAAGTCCTTGCCATTCCCATTATACAAGCCTCTATCTGAAATCTACATTTAGTTCAGTGTTGCTATAGAAGTATAAACATTGGCTGTGCAGAGTTTCTACTCATCTTGGAATCTCTGCCTGCCTTTGGGTTTGATTACTAACAAGCTCCCAAAAACTTCTGCTCTCCCCTCTTCTGTGTTTCAGCCCTTGGGTCTGCTTGCCTCAGCCTGCAGGTTTCTTTCTGGTTACCCACTTTCTAAGGATAGCTCTCTAGGGGGTGGGGGGAAACTATTTAGAAAGACCTCAACTTTCAAGGCAAATAAATCTATACAAAGACTTGCTTTATTTTCATTCCTTTTAATCCAGCTTTTTCAAGGATATGGTTGTATTAGTCATACTTCTCCACAGAAACAGAACCAATAGGAGATATATATATGTAGAGAGAGCGAGAGAGAGATCTATTATAGGAATTGGTTTATGTAATTATGGAGGTCAAGGTTCTCATGATCTGCAGTCTGCAAGCTGGAGACACTGGGATGCTGGTGGTATAATTCAATTCACATCCAAAGACTGGAGAATGGGAGAGGGGCCTCAGTGAGCAGATGGTGTGAGTTCAGGCCCTACTCTGAAGGCCAC
Source organism: Microcebus murinus (assembly GCF_040939455.1). Lineage (NCBI taxonomy): Eukaryota > Metazoa > Chordata > Mammalia > Primates > Cheirogaleidae > Microcebus > Microcebus murinus. The sequence continues at coordinate 37,042,022 of NC_134121.1, forward strand.
GGAACCAGGAGCACCAAAGTCCAAGGGCAGCAGAAGGTAGATGTTCCAGCTCAAAGAGAGAGAGAGTGAATTCCCCCTCCCTTTGCCTTTTTGTCCTATTTGGCCTTTCAACAGATTAGATAATGCTGGCTATTGGTGAGGATGATCTTCTTGGTCTCTGTGGTTCATATGGTAATCACTTCAGGAAACCTTCCCGGAAACACCCAGAAATAATGTTTCATCAGCTAACTGGGCATCCCTTAGCCCAGTCAAGTAGACACATAAAATTAACCATCACAGTGATTGGCCAAGATAAATCACATAGATGGATTTAAGAATGGATTCCCATAATGTAGAAATCCTTAACTGTTAATATGCATCACATTTTTTCTGGGAAATTATGGACAACGCAGATCCTAGGGTCCTACTGCAAAGACCTAGTCCAAGGTGATCTTAGATGGGACCCAGGAATTAGATTTTTAGAAAGCACTCACATTCTAACGGGGCTCTAAGACTTTGTGGAACACTGCTTGAAGATGAGATAAGATCAATTGCACTTTTCAGTTACGCTGAGGGAGGGAATCATTACTCCAGGAAGTTTTTATAGTTGGCAGCTGCAGTTTTCATAACCACTCGGTCTCGTCTATGTCTGAGACCACACTGCTAAATTCACCCACATGCACAAAATATCTCTAAAAATGGCTGTGGAATGGACCTTCCCAGGCGATGCAGCTGGCTGTGGGAGCCTCCTCTCCGCTAACTGGGCTGGGATTAGCTGTTAGGCAGCTCGGAGAGACAAAGTCTCTTTTTTGTCCTCCTGTCTATTTTGAGTGCTCCTATGCTAATCTCTGCACTGTCTAGCTATGACTGAGGACTTTCCTAGAAGACACTTGTTTATAATAACTTCAAAAAAAAAAACCTTGAAACCCTCATCATCTTTTCCACCCTACTCATTGGCTGACTCTGTAATATATGTTCTGGGAGTCCAGTGAACAAAGTTTTATTTGCTGTTACTTCAAAGCTTAAGAGGGCAAATCCACCTTCTTTTATTTTTTCACCATGTAGTTAGCATGTGGCTATTACAGCACAAGCACTGGATAGATGCTGGAGGTCAAGTGAAGGAGAGACAAGGAAGGTGTGGGCCCCTCTCTGAAAGATCTCCCAATTTAATGAGGAAGGTCAGGGTTGTCATGAGAACAAACCAACACATCCATTGGGATGGAAAAAACTTCCATTTTTAAGATATAAAATCTATAATTCTTTTCCTTTGTGGTTTCTGGATTTTGTCCTTGCTTGGTAAAGCTGTATTTAGTATAAGATTATTTTTTTAAATTATCCTGTAAATATGATCACGTGGGGTTTATTTTTTACATTTATGTCTATAATCATCTAAAAATTATTTGAGTCTATTATATGATAAAAATATCTATTGAACTTTTTTCCAGTTACCCAATTTATTGAATACATCACCTAATCCACCACTAATTTGAAATGCAATGAAGTTCCTACATGTACATGTAAAAACCTGTCCTATATTTTCTTTTAATTTCTCTCTTCATCTATTCCTGCACTATGAACATTATTCTTTTTTTCCATGCTTCTAACATAGATCTTTTATCTGTTTACCTATTTCTTGGTAATGAAACCTGTTGGATATACCCATAATCAGGGTTTCCTGTAGGAAGGAGGCTAGGCAAGGAGTTGATAGTTAAGTTGGAAACCCTGGGGGAGTAGCACAGTAAGGAAGACTTCTGTTCTAAAATATAGTGTAGTAATAAAAATGAAGTAAAATAAGGCCAACAGATCAGGAGATGGTTGCTATTGAAAGACAGTTTGTTACTCATAGTTCGCAAAGGAAGGAGCGTGCACAGGCCCCATGGGGAAGTGCAGGCTTGGTCGGGAAGCAGAGAGGAAAGGGAGGGAATTGTGAGCAAGAAACTTTATTGTGGTTTCTGCAGAAAGGGGCAAAGCTGGATAAACAGGCTTAGGATTGGGTAGTTTGGATAATTTCAGCAGTCTCTGGAGCATCGAGGCTGGTCCCTAGTTATCTAGTACCTTGCTCTGGAGTGATGAGGGCATGTGGACAGTGGCCTGAAGTATGAAAGCCCCATAAAGGAGGTGGTTGAGGTGTGGACTTGGGATTGCTTAGTTTGCATAGGAAAGGCCTGCTCAGAGGCAAGTCATTTATTATGTCCAGGCATCGGCTAACCCTGGGAAGGGCAGTCCCTCCTGGGTCAGCCAGGCCCTAGACGTCAACGCATCAGAATACAGAAAATAGAAGACATGGTCATTACACCTTCACTCAGGAGTGCCACCAGTCAGTGAATGTCACTCTGGGACATGTTTTACTGCATTTTTTTTTAATTCCCCTATCTGATATGGATTAGCAGAGTTTAATGGGAAGGTTTTTGCTTTGCATTCCTGCTCCTCACACTCACTGTTTCTCCAGGGTTCTGTAGGGAGCAATGGCTCTCCTTTGCAGTGAGCCTTTCTTCGGTCAGCTTTGGGATGCCCTGTTCCCTGGTCTTCACTTCCAGCCAAACCTATATCACATGTTCTCTTTATCATTCAGAAATTCCTCAATGTTTCTGTTTATTCTTGCTTTCTGTAGCTTCAATTGATTTAGTTCTTTATTCTATACCCTTTTGCTCATTTAAATAATATTGGGAAGTTGAGGAAAATTAAGTAAGTGTGCTCAGGTCTATCCTTTTGAACAGGAGGGGGGTCCCATCATTGATTTAATCAGGTGGGATGGGGGAATACAGTCTCTGGGTTAGAAAGATAACCTTGGCAGTAGTAAGGAAGATAAGTAGAGGAAGGAGAGAATGAAGATAGAACATTTTCAAGTCTCATGCGATGGTTCATAATATTTGACTCCCCAGTAACTTCAATTCTAGTAGTTTATCCTAAAGAAATAATCAGAGCTACACATAAAAATGTGTATTAAAAAAATCCACCATAACACAATATTCAGTGGAAAGTAATTGGAAACTATCTAAAATGTCTGACAGTAGAGAAATAGCCACATAAGTATAAAAACTAATAAAATACTTTGCAATTATTTGAGTTCCATTTTGAATAAATCGAATTGGGCAAAAATTTCTATGTTATCTTGGAAAATAAAAAGGAAGGTTATAGAGCTATATATTGTATATTTTGTTTTAAAAACATGAAGAAAATCTAAAATATTAGCAGTGGGTATTTTGGGAGGTTGGAATTATGAAATTTTATTGTTATATTTGCATTTGCTTTTCATCTTTTATATAATAATTATTATCTTTGGAGTGACAACAAATATTTTAAAAACAAAGAAAAGCTGAACTGATGAGACCCTTGGCAGAGCATTCTGTCAGTAAACGAATACTTATAAATTTGGAGAACATTTATTTGGCCCATAGCGTTAAAATCCTGGCAAAAGTAGAGTATTCCCTAACTCATGCAATAATCTAGTTGAGTAAAAAAAAATGCTTGGATTCTGGAAAATGATGGATCCAAGACTTCTATAGGGGGAACCCAACTCACATATTTGCAGGTATGGGCCCTGGTGCCCACAGAGCCAGGTTCTCTGCCTAAGTTCTCTCTGCTGGTTCAAGTGGAGCCAGGGATAAATTTCAGTCTTGGACAATAATATATGAAAAACAATTCTCTGGCAGGTTGTAACTTGGACAAGCAATTGGCACAAGCTATTGGTCTTCCTAACTAGCCGGGATGATCTCGGGAGTTTTTCTGAGTCTCATCAGAATTCACAGGGTTACGCTTTGCACCCTTCCATAACTAATGCAGGGGCTTCTGAACTTGTCTACTCATCTTACGTGGGGAACTTTTAAAAATATGCAAAGTCTTCAACTAATGGACGTGGTGAGCGTTGTAGGGGTGAGAAGGCACACCCCAAATCATGGTTTGGGTGTGGCAAAGTTATAACGTGTATCCAAATGTTTGTACCCCCATAATATCCTGAAATAAATAAATAAATAGATGGATCAATCGATAGACAGATAGGTGAAGTCCTAACCCTCGCTGTGGATCTGCTGTTTCAAAATCTCAGTGGAGTTACATGTTAGGATCTGAATCTTCAAACTTCTGCAGGTATTTCTCACATACCAGCAACTCTGAGAATCATCGTGTTTTTAGACCTCTTTACCTCTCTTTGTGTTCTTAGGAAAGGGACAAGGACACCCAAAATGTGAAAAGTTTGCTGACCAATGAAGGGCCTTCACAACATACAGTGCTCTATAGGAGACAGGTTTTTTTTTTTTTTTTTTTTTTTTTTTTTTTTTTGAGACAGAGTCTCACTTTGTTGCCCAGGCTAGAGTGAGTGCCATGGCGTCAGCCTAGCTCACAGCAACCTCAAACTCCTGGGCTCGAGTGATCCTTCTGCCTCAGCCTCCCGGGTAGCTGGGACTACAGGCATGCGCCACCATGCCCGGCTAATTTTTTATATATATATCAGTTGGCCAATTAATTTCTTTGTATTTATAGTAGAGACGGGGTCTCACTCTTGCTCAGGCTGGTTTTGAACTCCTGACCTTGAGCAATCCGCCCGCCTCGGCCTCCCAAGAGCTAGGATTACAGGCGTGAGCCACAGCGCCGGCCAGAGACAGGTTTTTTTAAATGACTTAATGTTAATTGTCATGCAAAAGAGTGTATTTGCACCTACATGGTGACACTGCCTCCTGGAAGCCTGGATGCTATATCGGCACACCTGAGGGCCAGGTGGCCAGTGAAATGTGTACTTCAGTCGTCTCTTTGAGACCAATCTATTCTCAGAGTGCATTAAAGAAGCACTCTGAGAGCACTCTGTTAATGCATTATAGAGAGTAAAAGCTGTGAGTTTATTAAAGATAGAACCACCATGGGGTTGAGATGTTCTGGGGAGAATAAATAGTTATAATGGTAGCAACCATTCGCTGAGAACTTATTTTAAGCCAAGAACTGTGTTAAATGCATTACCCACATATATCTTGTAAATGCTAACAATGAACCTATCACATAGGAATTTGGTTTAGTCAAGATAGGCTAGATATGATGAGGTAGCAAACAATCCCAAAAGATGGTGGCTTGTAACAACAAAGGTTTATTTCTCACTCATTCCTTGTGTCCGTTTGAGGTTTGGCAGGAGACTGTCCCACGTCCCTTCCACTCAGTGACATTGGCTGATGAAATCCCTGCCATCTGGAAGGTAGCTGGTTGCCAGAGCTTGGGGGAGGGAAGAATGAGCAGGTGTGCACCGGCTCTTACACATGTCCATTGGGAAGTGACCCACCTCGTCTTCATTCTGGCCAAGGCAATGCAGTCACATACAACTTAAAGGGAACAGGAAATAAAACTTTCCCAAGTGAGGAGAGTCGCAGAACTAGAAATATTAGTGAGCTGCACTAATACCTGCCATAGTATTGTTATCCCTGATTTTAAAATTAAGGAACTATTTAATATCTAATTATTAAAACTTGCTAACTACCAAGTGTGACATGCAGAGCAATTGGAACTCTCCGGCATTGCTGGTAGGAATGCAAAATATTAATAGTACAGATACCCTGAGAAATAGCTTGGCAGTTTCTTTCAAAGTTAAACATATGCTTACTACGTAGAGCAGAATCCTACCTCTAGGTTTTTTACCTGAGAGCATTGATTCTCCACTGAAGGCAATTTTGCCCCCCAGGGGACATTTGGCAACATGAGGAGACATTTTTGGTTGTCACAACTGGGTCAGAGGCTGTTTCTGATATCTAATGAGTAGATCCGAGGATGCTGCTGACCCCCCAGCAATGCACAGGACAGTGCCTCACAACAAAGAATTGTCCCACTTAAAAATCCAAGGTCAAGAAATTCTGCACTAAAGAAATGAAAACTTATGTTCAGGAAAAAAAATCTCTACATGAATGTGGATAGCTGCATTATCCATAATCACTGAAAACAGAAAGCAACTCTAATGTCGTTCCATAATTAAATAGGTAAACAAACCCCGGTACCCCATACAATGGAATACTACTCAGCAGAAAAAAGGAATGAACTATTGATAAATGCAACAACATAGACGAATCTCGAAGGCATTATGCTAAGTCAAGGAAACCAGTCTCAAAAAGTTACGTACTATATGATTCCATGTGTACAACATTCTGGAAAATACAATAGGAACGGAAAACAGCTCAATAGTTTCCAGGGGTAAAAAGCAGCAGAGGGTGATGCAGGGGAATTTGAATCAAAAGGAGCCGCACGAGGAGGGGGAATGTAGGGGGTGGTGGAACTGCTGTGTATCCTGATTTGGATGATGGCTACATGAATCCACATGTGGGTTAAAACTCATTGAACTATATATACATCTACCCTCCAAAAATATGAATTTTAGTGTAAATTTTTTTAAGTTGAAAAAATTAAAAATAAGTAAAAACATAAAGGAACAGGGGCTGAAAGACTTGTCTGTGAACACAGAGCCAGACCAAAATTAAAACCACCCTCTCTGCTCTGAGTACCTCTTCCTCCACCCCATACGGGATGCCCAAGGTCAAGTAAGCATGGGGACATGCCACCAAGGGGAGAGACCCAGTTCAAGATGCACTGTCCTTAAGTGAAGCAGAGGTTCTATAGGAGCAATAGAAGCAGACACTGAACTTGGTGTTGTAGTTATTTCAACTCATGTCTACATTTCATTTTTCCAGACCTTCATTTTGTAATAATCTTGCAGTGTTTAACACTAATAGTGAGCCGTTGCCTGGGGTGCCAGAAACAAAGCCAGGAAGAGCTGAGAATCAGTGTTTTCAGCACATTTTACATGTGGAACAATGTTACTATAATACACCATGTTAATAATGAGGTCACCTAGTGCTCTCTTTTATGGCTTTCTTGGTGCCTGTGGTCAGAGGCTATTCTAATCAGCTCTGCCCACCTCCTGACATTTTAATCACTGAAACAATTACTACTGCTTAGGAAACAACTTGAAAAGGGCTTGAATAAAAGAGCAGAGAAAGGAGTGCTGAGTTTTTGGGTTTTGTTTTTGTTCTTTTAATAATTACTCCAAGAGTAGATTCTCAGATGGCAATTTTTAAAAAAATGAAATTAATAAGATAATACCGGGGGTTGGATACTACCTCCACTAAGAATAGACATATATAGACAGAAACCTGATTCTTGGATCTCAGGGAAAATTTCTCCAAGCAATGCCCTCTCCTATCACATTTCCAAAAGGAATGATCTTACCTCCCAAGTTTGGCAACTACTTGTTGCCAAGTAGTTGGCAACAGTAGACTTGTCCATGAAGTCCATAGTATTATAATATTACTTAGCATCCTTTGAGTGTATAGATGTATAATAAAGGACTTAGAAAATACATCTGGATCTCCCAGGGAGCAAATATACAGTTCCCTTACACAGTACACAGAAAGGTCACAAGACAAATCATGCTGATTATAAGCCATGATGAACTAGGTCTTTTTCTTCCATATAGAAAGGAGGGCTGATGAGTATAGTAAGAAAAGGAAACTCACGTTTATTAAGAACCTGTTACATGGCAGGCACAATAATAGATGTTTTAGGTGCATTATCTTATATGCCTATGTGATCCTCCCAAACCCTGTTATCAATCAAGGTCTAATTGCAAAACATAAATACCTCTTTGATCATGCTAGGCATTGAACTGAGTATTTACAACATCATTGAGAGGGCTAAAGAGAAACTCTAGGATGAATGCTCAGAGGTGACTCCCAGAACAAAATTGTGGAAGCCAGGGGAGCTACTCCCACTGCCATAGTCAAAAGGCCCACCCCAGCCAGCACAATTGTCTCTCAGCACCCCCACAGCTAGTCATGGACACTGAAATTCTGCTGCAGAAAAGCCCAACATCTCCACACCATGCTTGCCAGTAAAGAATATGAAACTTGGCCTCAACCTTGCATTTGCATTGCAAACAAGTACATCTTATTGGTGGAACATAATTAGTTTATGATTGCTAGCTGCAGGGGAGCATGGGAAATGTAGTTTTTTGCTTTCCACATTCTGCAATAGAGAAATTGGAAAGAGGAAAAATAGATGCTGAGTACCAGCTACCTAATGCATTGCACCCTGTGACGGATTTCATGTTTTTCTAGTTCTTTATAGGAAGAAACTGAGACCCAGGGAATTTACAGAACTTTAACAAGATGATACAAGCCAGAAAGTGTCAGTACCAGCATTTGAACCTAGGTTGTCTGTCTTCAAAGTCATTATTTATTGGGTACTTACTCTGCTGTTTATATTTCTAAGTGTCTTCAAATATTACCTTATTTAATCATCATTGTAACTCTGTTACATAAGTACTATTATCCCCACTTTGCAGGTGGGAAAAACAAACTACAGAGACTTAAATAATTTGCTTAAAATCACACAGTCAATATGGACTAAAGCTAGCATGTGCAGAAACTCAACTCCAATGCTTCTCCTTTCCATGCAGCACGCCAAAGTCTTGACAGTGGGTGTTTGATCATTCTCATTGTTGATATACATCTCTCAACACTTCCTAGGACACCAACCTTCTATGTTTATGGTGTAAGGTGATAATCCTCTGAAAGCCACTTAGGTGCGCTTTGCTAACTGGTGTGGAATGGTTGAGGACTTTTATAGGCTAGATACTTAGTGTGGCACCAGTAACAATCGAATAGCAAGATCCCTAACATGTAGCCTTTGCTAGTTCCTACCATGGCCAATTTCAAGCAACCAATATGGTATCAACCAGCTTGCGAATTTTGCAAGTATTTCTTATTTGTTAAGGACCCAGGATAGCCTTACACGAAAACTTAAATCCTTTTCATGTTTGGAGTGCTGACATGTGCTGAGATGTCTGAACACCAGAGATCTTCTGACAAAATGAGACAACAGGGAGAGACAAAGGTTTCTCAGGTGGTGGGGGTGGGGGGCGGAATCATGTGTCCTAAGTGTGGCAGGATGGGCTTGATAATGTCTGAGGAAACAATGGTTTGGAGTGCTATTCTTGAACTTGCCTGGTCTCAGGCCCCATGAGCACTAGGAAGGAGAGAAAATTAAATTTTTAGGGGTTCAAGACACTTGGCTAGGGGAGTCCCCACCACACACACACGCAGAGGCAGGTGAATAATAAATATGAAAAAACCCTATGACTAAGGTTGCAAATCACTCTGTGGAATAGCCCCTATCCCTTTTACTATCACAAAGAGGGAAAGATATTTCCATTCTAGCCAGAGCCCCATGTAAGCATCAGCATTGCAGTGGTGCTTCATGGAGAAGACCAAATGTAACTGCTCCCTTTCTTTTCTCTAGGTCTTTAATATGCTGTTTTTGACACGGGAATGCTTTTTCCCATTTCTCTACTGATGAAAATCCTATTCCCCTGTCAAAGTTCAAAAGCCATCATGTATGGGACACTTTCCCAAAATCTTTACAGTTTGAATTATTCATTCTTCCCTTTGTTATGTTATCTTTAAGGCAGATGTTTCATTCTTATTGATGTTGTTATGGATTGCATACACGTGATTCTCTCGCAGTATAAGCTCTTTGAGAATGGGCGTGGTAGCACATTTGTGTCTGTGACTCTGCTGCTCTGGTACACAGCAAAGGGCCTGTCACAAGCAAATGCTTAATAAGTAACACTGGCATTGCTGACACCGTGTGCAGAGAAGCAACGGGCATTGGAGTGCATTTTACAAAAGGAAAAAGTGAGAGAAACGGTTAAAGGGGAAGGAAAGAAGAAAGTAAGAAGGGAAGGATATAGGGAAGGAAGAAGGAAAGAAATCTCTACCTCCTAACACATTCCTTATTTGGCCTTAAGGTTGGGGGCACATTTTTCCCCATGATCTGAGATTGAAAACATAAGAAGAAAGCAAAGGCTCCCTTTAGAACATCTTAGAGTTACCTGCCTAAGTCATGTCATAAGAGTAATCCCACCTGTATTTCCTATTTGTGATTCATTCTTTCTGGGGATACATGTGTTTCCCAAAAGAAGTGTTCGCCAGAGAGATTTTCCCTGGCAAATCCCCTGATCAGAGGCCAAAGCCTCATTTCAGTCTGTGTGCCAATGCTTCCTTGATAGCAAATGCTTCCATGATGCAAACACCTTAATCACTTTGTTTTTCTCCAAGCATGTCAATAAGTGCTCATATATAATAAATGTGTGCTAACAGCATATATAATATATATGGATGCGTGTGGCGTTTTGTATTCCATGCCTGAAAGAACAGCTGATTTATTTCATAGCTTTTATGGACTGTTTTATTATTCTCAACAACATCACATCCATTCTCTTTGCATGCATATTTTATATCACCTTGATGGACTTATTTGATTTGACCCTGTGTTTTGATGACAGCACAGCCATAGGAGGTGCACATTAACTTACACAAATCATTTGCTCAAATCACTGCAGAGTGTGATCCTGCCCCCAGGTGATTTGTGGACTGCCAGTTCTTTCATGATAGGCAAAATAGCATAACATGGCCCGTAAAGCCATGGCTTGAGAGAGGCTATTGGTGATTCTTGAATCAGTGGGACAATCTCCTAGGAGGAGCTGCCAACTGATAAGTGTAATCAGTCATTGCCAGAATTATATCATTGGCTTGGATTCTATGGGATTCTTTTCTTCAGGCTTCCACTTCCTTTTAGGGAGAAGGTAAGACAGTACTTCGTGATTATAAGTCAGATTCTTAAATTCCAAAAGGTTGTGCAGCAGTAGATTGGTCTTAATGAATCCTAATGAAAGAATAATTTGAGCAGGAAAGCCTAAGGCTTGGCTGTGATGACTCCTGACCTCTACCTCCCTCTCAGTCTTGGAGAACACAGACCTAAACTCTAAAAGTTTACATCCTCTTCTTTATGGTACTCTAGTTTTTACCTGGCTCAGGGGAATTATCTTGTACCCTATGGCAAAGATCACTTATTTGTAAGTGATCCTTCTCACTATGTTGGCACCCTACATGATCCCATCTGGCTTAGGTGGTGCTTCATTTAAAACCATCATTGGTGTAGTGATAATCTATGGGAATTTTTCTCATGTCCAGATGAACTTGTCCTAGAAAGGTCAGTGTTCCCACCAGATTGTAGGATTTGACACATTCTTTCATTTAGCACATGCAGTATATTAGCATGTGTTCTTGGCAGTCTAGTAGTTGCCAGGCACGCAATAAGACTCGACCCTGCCCTTAAAACCTCTCCAACACCAGATCATGTCAGAATCACCAGTGTAGGTGTGAAAAATACACATTCCTAGATATGGGGATCTCTAGATACGGAGCTCAGGTAAACAGTAAAACCCATGGCGCACTGCTTTAAGAAGCTTATAATCTTGCCAGGGATGTTAACATGATGTTCTAATAGACATCTTTATAAAGTGCTATATGAGCAAAAAGAGAATGCAGTGACAAACTCCATTTGGGATAATTGAGGCCAGTGTTAATGAAGATTTAACATGCCTTGATTTTTTTTTTTTCCACTCTGATAGACACCCTGCTTTCTGTTCTTGCCTTACCCTGTCAATATAGCTCTGTCCAGGGTCCTGAAACCTGCCTTCTACATGACCATCATATGAAATATTAATAATTTTAAGGATCTCAAAGAGAGTCTTCTGTTTAAGTTTCCTGGTGAGTTTTGACTTGTTTCATGGTGACCCCTTATATCAATCAGGAATTAGGGCCACATGAGTAAGTGTATGAGGAAACTGAGGACCAAAGAGGCCTAGTGATAGCGTGGATCACAAAGTGAGCTTACCGCAGGACCAAGACCAGATCTTAGGCTTCTGACCTTTAAGCAGCTACTCTTTCCATAACAGTGGGTTTGCTCTGATCTCCTCCTCTTGCCTTCAAATGTTCTCCCTGCACATCTGAAATGGCTTATAATTGGGTATGTGGCCATCGAAGAGGTATGCAAGAAAATTCAATACTCAAAGCTGAAATTTTTATAATTTAATTTCAATAGGGATGAACTTTATAGCCTTAAGATTATTTTCTTCTTTTGTATCTGGCCTTAATTGGCACACAATAGTCCTTTTCATTAGCATTTTTTTACTTGATTTCTATTTTTTTAAAACTATTATAAGCATTCAAATCATTCTATGTCACTACATTTTGAATGTCTTTTAAAGGTTCATAAATCTTTTGAAAAATAATGTTTCTATTAAAAATGATTAGCATAACTTAGACATCATCTTGATTTTTAATTCTTTTATGCATGTGTATGTATGTAACTTTTTATAATACCTGTTGTAAAAGCCCTGGGTTTCATGGCTAACTTGGAGTTCCTTCCTATCGGATTTATTTGAGAATGATCTTGAGTGTTCAACATCAACCGTCTTAGGCAAGAACTAAGGAGGGCAAGTGACTGTAAACACTGAGTGACGTCCAACAGATTTGCTCATGAATATTCTTTGTAAGGAACAATCATAAGGCCAAGCAGGAGATGTCAAAATACCAGGTGGTCAGTCTGAGCAGTGCTGGACTAGATGGGAAAAAGGAGGAATCAAATCTTTCAGTTGCAGAAACAGCTAACTCAAGGCCACAACTCTGTGGAATTTATTAACAGGGAGGCCAGAAGATCAGGGGACACATCAACAAAAGTCAGGCAGAGATTGGGCAGGGCTCATAGTGTAAAATTAGGTCAGTTCAGGGATAAATCTTGTGATCTTAGTCACTGAGTGCCTTTTACTGGAAATTTGACACCTTTACCTTGGGTAGGGCAGGAGACAGCATGCTGAGAGCAATAAGCAAGCACCTTCTGAATACTAGGTCAGTTTTTCCCAGAAGCAGTCCTACAATTATGCATTTCTAACCCATGGCAGTAAAAATAATTTGAGCATTATGAGAAAGAGTAGAAGAGACTCTGGTGCTTTGTGTAAAAACCTTTAAATTCCCATTTCATTAAAAATTCTTCTCTGCAGCTGGTAGCAGAGATTACCATGGTTCACCATCTGTGCGGATTAATGTTTACTAAAAGAGAGAGAGAGGGTGCAAGCACAGAAGATGAGATGAATGGTTTCCATATAGAAGAGAGAGCCAAAATGGAATATCTTTCCATGACTGTGTGTGTGGTGGGTGGGGTGGGGGAATATCTTATATCTGTTTTATTTGAATCTTGTGATAGAATTGTTTGAAGAAAACTCAGGCTTATTTATTTTTAAAGACTGAATAACATAAAAGCCATCAGTCACCATCAAGATGTTTAGATTTACATTTTATGCAAAATTTGCTTTGAGAGGGTTTTTTAAATCACTTAGAAATAATTAGGTACTTTTGGCACTCCCCTTTTACATTTCCCATTCTGGGAAGATTTTCTCTGATACTTTAGCTCAACTTCACAAGGCAGAACCCTAGATTCTGTCCTGGGCGACCATAGATTCCCAGTTGCCTGTAGGTCTGAATCTAATCAGTTAGAGAAGTGCACCTCATCTGTAGACTGACTTAGCTTTCAGCAGATCACTGATTAGTTGCATTTTGGTAACTGGAGTTGCTGGAGAACTAATAAAACAATATAGGTAGATTTTTGTCTTGATTTATTTTTTGTTAGCATTTAACTGTGTGACAAGCACAGTCTTTGCTTTACCTGTATTGTCTCTTTAATTCTCACAACTACCTAGAGAAGGTAAATACTGTTAGCATTCCCATTTCATTATAAAGGAGATTGAGACTTAGAACATTTAAAGAACTTGCTGCATTTCAAAAAACTAATGCATGTTAAAATTGATATTTGAATTCAGATCTGTCTCCCTCCAAAGCCTATGCTCTTAACCATTACACTCCTCCAGTCTCATTCAATAGTTAGGTTATTTCCAATTCTATTTGGGCACTTTTAGGCCCCATCTTAATATTGAGAATCTCATTTCCTTGAAAATCATGCTTTTTCCTCTCAATATGTCACAGGTCGTCATTACCATGAGCAGAGAGCATCTTATTTACTACAATTACACTTACTAATCAATTCTGCATCACTGCCCAGTGTTATAAATGTCTAGTTACCTATATTCTATTGACATGTGGCCTCATTTCTTACTGAAATGGGCAATAGTCTCAATTTAGAGACTTTTTTCTAATAGCACAGGGAAGCCAAGGAAATATGTCAATCTCATTGCCAACCAGACAGAAATAAACCATTGTAGTCATTCCTCATCCTGGGAATTCAACCGCTCAGTGCAATCCAGGTACTTCTAAGTTTTAACTTCTCAATTAAGGAGACTATTTCTGAGGAACTGTGCTTCCTACCATTATTTTCAAATTTCCCCTTCCATTTTTCTATTAATAATTATCTAACTTGCATTAAAAATATTTTCAGTATTTCTTCGTGGGGTTTAAAAGCCATTACACAGAGCTACATTTCTACTAAGCTTTAAAAAGTGAAACACCATAAACCATGTAACTGATTATGTTAGCAGACATCTGGGATTGATTCCATTGTTGTCCATGCCTTTAGGGTGGTATGATGGGGACTGAGGGAATCCCGTTGCCTCTAAAGGAGTGATCGCGAATCACAAAGTCCAGGGAGTATCTTGAGTTGACAGTGATGTCCAGAGTAAAGAAGGGGCAAGTGCTCTTAAGCAGAGATCTTATCATCAGCTAGTTGCTTAAGCTCTAGGTCCAGAGAAATCTATTGTCATAGCTGAGGAGTTGCCGGAAACATGATCAAGTGTTGAATAAAGACTTACAAGAGCCAGATGAAAACAACACAGGAAATAACTGGAGTAAAGTCTAGCTGCCAGGAGGAATAGCCTCAAAGTGGGTGGGGTCAGCGTGGTCCAGACAGGATGGTTACATGGAGAGGCTATTACGTGAACTCCTCCACCTTCAAGCAAGGCATGGAGACAGCATATTATTTTCAGGGCTCTCCTCCTGCTAGAGGGATAGAATGGTTCCTAATCTAGGTCTCTGTGAGGGCATTATTGGCTCAGACCTGGGTTCGGGGGTCTTTAACCAGAAGGAATCAGGTTAGGATTCAGGACAGTTGAAATGGACTTAGTGGAGCAGTCAAGAACTAAGAGGACATGATAGAAACTTTCATAACATTGCCTTTTGTTTATTTGGTAATAGCCTTTTCCTTTTGTCCTTTAATTTCTCTTAGAAGTAAGTCACCATGGGCATGGTCACCATGGAGATGAGGGGAGCCAATAGCTCATTCACTGAGTCATTTTTGGATCCACCCTGTCTAGCTTTTGGTGAATGGTTCAAAGGGATGAGTGGTCCCAACCTCATAGTCTTACAGACCTACATGGTTTCCTCTGTGCAGATTTGTCCATCACAGGCTATCAATGCTTCCAGTGGAGCAAATGCATCTTGCCCAAATTTTGTGTTCCCCAGGACTGCATATAGAGGCAGCATAACAACATAGATGGGAGCAGCATGGACCCCGGTGTCCCCCAGGCATGGGTTTAAATCTCCACTCTAGCACTGATGAACCACAGAACTATAGGCAAGCTAGTTTCATTCTCCTGCATTTCTTCATTTCTGAAATGAAGATAATGAATCCTATCTTGCAGGGATACAGTGAGAGTTAAATGAAACAACACATACAGAATGCATACTAAGTTGTCTGGCTTCGAATGCACATTGTGTCCCTCCTCTGGGGAACATGTCCAGCCTACTCTGGATGGATCATCTCACTATAAATACATTTTTAAAAATTTTTTCATTAGCAGAGAGGAGTGTTAGACAGTTGAGAGGAAAAGGCTCCTGTTTAATAGATTTATTCATTCAGCCATTTTTCTTGAGTACCTACTATGTTCCAGACACAGATTTAGGAAGTGGGGATACAGCCACAAATAAAACTAGACAAAAAGCCTTGGCTTCATGGTGCTTACATTCTAGTGGAAGGAGACAAGCAAATTGACAAATGGGCAAATTATACAGCATGTCAGATGTTGATAAGTACCATGGAGAAGAATTAAGCAGGGAAGTAAGACGAGGAGTGTCAAGGTGAGGTGGAATAATTGCAATCTGATATATACCAGTGATACCTGAGAAGGTGACACAGAGACTCGGGAGCATTTCTGTTAGTTAGAAGGAAACTCAAAGAGAAAGCCTATTCTGTCCCCATCCTCACTGCTCCTGAGACACCAGATTCCTCAGGAAGACATCGTCCCTTCTTAGTACCAGTATCCTCAGCCCCCAGCACAGCACCTCAAGCACTCAATAATTGTTTGTTGAACCAAATTGCACTCCTCAAACCTGTCTCTGGAGCCAGTGTGCCCTTTGACACCTGAAATATCCGTTTGCGTTAACATGCCGCCGTCTGACAGGCATTGAGTTCTGAGCCTGCAGGTTGCTTATTGATTTGACTAATAATAAGTAATGGAGCGACAACTCGAGTGACATTAATATAATGCGGAAATGAACACCAGGATTGAAGTGCTCTCATGCATTAAGGCACCTCTGCTACTGAGAGAGAAATTTGATTTTCTTGTACAGTGTTTTCTGTTTTACTTCCTCAGCTCTCAGAACTGTAAAATCCCATTGAAAAGGTGTGAAAGGCAAAGGCAGAGTTTTAAATAGGAACTCAAAGTCTGTTTTACAGTAGTTAGGAATGGTGACAGTGGGAAGAACGCAATGAAAATAGGAGAAAGTAGAAAAGGAAATAGAGCCAGGGATGTGAGAACTTCAAATGCCAGAAATAAATCTCTCCAAAAAAAAATAAAGACAATTGGCCAACTCTCTCTTTCCATGAGGTTGAGACAGTGGCTTTATCTTGACTTCTATTATTTATTCTGTTATTTTTCCAGCAAATATTTACTGACCACTCACCATATTTGGGGTCCTCTACTAAGCACTCAGGGTGCATGACCTCTGCCCCTATGTAATAAAAAATGGTGGCTGGCCTTTGTCCTGGGTTCCCAGGAGGTAACTACTAAATCTTTGGAATTTCCCAAGTGATAAGAGTGTCTTTGTTATTCATGGTGGACCCCTTGAAACATACCCCAGATGGTTTTTGCTAGTGAGATGACTCACTGTGGGCCCCCCAGGTAGTTTATGCTAATAAGATGACTCTGTGGTGACACCAGAAAGACCAACTGTGTAATTAGAGGGTTGGGTATTTTCAAGCCACCTAGTATCCCTTGAGGAGGGGAAAAGGACTAGAAATTGAGTTCAGCCACATGGTCAATGATTCATCCAATCATGTGGCCATGATGAGGCCTCAATAAAAACTCTGGATACCAAAGCTCAGGTGAGCTTTCCTGGTTGGCAGTACCCTGTGTATTGTCACATACTGTTGTGCCAAGAGGATAATATACCCAAGGGTGATGGAAAATTCACATTTGGAGTCTCAGACTTCACCCCATGCATCTCTTCCTTTGCTTATTTCTGATTTATATTCTAATCAAAAGTATAGCACTTTCCTGAGTTCTGAGAGTCATTCTAGTGAATTATCAAACATGAGAGAGTCCCCAGGAACCCTTGGATTTGTATTGAGCTGATCAGAGGGTGGCCCAGAAGATGCCCAAACTTGTGGCTAGTATCTGAAGTGAGGGCAGTCCTGCGGAGAACTATGCCCTCAACTGTGAAGCTTGGCTTAACTCCAGTAGTTCTTCAAGTAGCTCAGAGTCTAACCAGAGAGATGAAAGAAAAAGTCACACTCACAGTGCACTGAGAAGGCTCTTGGCACACAAAGAAATGTGTCTTGTGTGTCATGGAAGAGCAAGGTTGGTGCCATTGGGGATAATCAGAGGTGGCCTTCTAGACAAAGTGAAATGAGCTGAATTTAAGCACAGATAGTAATTTAAAAAACAAAGCAATGACTAGGTAATGGAGACAGAGACAGCAGCATATGCAATAACTTTCAGAGCCATCCTTGTCCCATCTGCACTGATGATAATAACAATAGCAGCAGCTAAAATTCCTTGGACTATTTTTATGTGGAATGTGCGTAATGTTCATTGATTCATGTAATTCCCAAAAACCCTTGTCAGGAAGGTATTGTTGTGGTTTCTATTTTCCAGTGAAGTATCTGAGATTTAGAGGGGTATATAAATTGTCTAAGTTATCCAACTAGTAGGTTGCAATACCTTTGCTTCACACTTTGGTTTATGTTATGGAGTAAATGTTTGTGTCCACCCCAAATTCACATGTTGAAGCCTTAATGCTCAATATATTGGAATTTAGAGATGGGGACTTTGGTAAGTAATGGGAGTTAGATGAGTTTGTGCTTGTGTTCTTTCTCTCTTTCCTCCCTTCCTCTCCCCCGTAACACACACACACACACACACACAAGAAAAGCCATGTGAGTTCAAGAAGAGAGCTCTCACCAGAATTCAACCATGATGATACCTTGATCTTGGACTTCCACCTCTATAACTGTGAGGAAATAAATTTCTGTTATTTAAACGACTCCACCTATGGTATTTTGCTATGGCAGCCCAAGCAGACTGAGATCGTTTCTGAACCCAGAACTGTTATACGTGATTACTACACTGCATTTCTTTTGGAAAGAGCACCTTTGCCTCTGACAAATATGGCCAATGTAGGGCATCCTGTCCTCTGTTGGGTATAATGGCACACCTGGGAGTAGGGTTTCTGAGGCCGAGACCAAAGAAACAGCCCCCAACCTTCTTGGCACCAGGGACCAGTTTCATGAAAGACAGTTTTCCCATGGACCAGGTCAGGGTGGGATAGTTTGGGGATGATTCAGGCACATTACATTTATTGCGCAGCCAAACCTCTCTGCTAATGATAACCTATATTTGCAGCTGCTCCCCAGCACTAGCATCACCACCTCAGCTCTGCCTCGGATCATCAGGCATTAGATTCTCATAAAGAGCACGCAACCTAGATGCCTCACATGCGCAGTTTACAGTAGGGTTTGCACTCCCATGAAAATCCAATACTACCACTGATCTGACAGGAGGTGGAGTTTATGCAGTGATGTGAGTGATGGGGAGCAGCTGTAAATACAGATGAAGCTTCCCTTGTTTGCCCACTGCTTACCTCCTGTGCAGCCTGGGTCCTAATAGGCCACGAATCGGTACTGGTCCATGTCCCAGGGGTTGGGGACCATTGTGTTAAGGGTTGTTTCTGTCTAAAATCTTTCTTATCTGAATGAATAAAGGCTGTACATATCTGTTGTAACACACTCTTACTCACTGAACAGGTCACCAAAGAATCCTAAGAATCTCAGAGCAAGAAGGAATCCCCCATCTGATTCTAGCTTCAAGCAATCCTTTAACAAGCTTGACTAATGCCAGTTGTAAGGAATTAACTACCTTTCTAGGTAGGTGATGCCTCTGTCATACAGATCAGATCATTAGAAAATTTTTTCATGGAGTTGAAATTTACCTCTCTATATTTTCCGCTCATTGATTCTGGCTCTGTCTGTGAGATAATTAAGGTAGGAATTAATAGCGATAGCAAGAGGGTAGCTGTTGTATATAACAGACCGTACGGGAAGTCTTACAGTTCTGTTGCAAATCATTTCTAGCCTTGCAGAGTCCATTACAGCTCATTTTAAGAAAGTCATGGTTTTGGAGTTCTTTTCAGATGTAGCCTTTGGTAATTCATCTTTCACTACAAGCCTTTGAAGTATCTAGTCATATACATAAGTAATCTTTTATTCAACTCTTATTTTCTGTGTATGCATTCATTGTTCACATTAGACTTCTTTTATGTAAATCAAGTCCCCCGATATGAGAGAAACAAAGCAAAGCCAGATTAATTGGCTAATTTTCAAAGACTCATTCTACATTGATTGCAGCTTTTTTTCCCATGAATTTTTTATTATGATCTCTCTCTGCTATGCCAAGTCGCCTTTGAAACAACAGTATGTAAAGTTGGTATATAGAAAGTTGACCCAAATCATCTCATTTAAAGAAAGAAAAGTCACACATCTGCAATCGTGACCTATTTCTCAGATTTCCAACTCAGCGGGTTTAAAATATAATAGCAAGGGGGAAAAGAGCGAGTTTTTCACAGGTGTAAGCTTTTCCTAATGCCTTTCTAATCTTACACTTTGTATATGTACATCTTTTTGTCTCTCTCTCTCCCACATCCTCATTTTTCTACCTTTGCAATTTTAACCCATGCATGTAGAAAACTTCTGCAGTGTTGGAGAAACTGCAAACTGGGTTAAATTGCCATGACAGGGACGAACTACTGCTACTGCCAGAGTGGAAAGGCGAGGCCAGCAACACATTGCCAGAAACACCAAGCAGATACTAAGGGCACAAAATCCCTCCTGGGTCCTCCAGCCTTTCAGTCTCCTCTAGCACCCCCTACTGGCAGAAACTGACAAGGATCCAGCCGGCAACGCAGAAATGTGCTTTGCATGGTGCTGGTCCCAGCACCACAGAACAAGATGTTTGGAAAGCTGGACTTAAAGCGGAGAAACGATAGCTTCATACATGGCATATTTATGTTAAAATTTCAAATAGTACAGTTTATGTCCTTGGTTTGTCCTGTCAGCTCAATTCAGCCCACAAGTCTCAGGGAGGAGGAATAAATCACTTAATGCAATATTGTCACCCTATTCTCAGTCTCTCTTTTTTGTTTTTCCCAAATCTCCGTCCATCAAGGTGGCTTCTATTGGGGCTTCTATTCTGAATACCCCCAAAGGCATTTTAATGAGGTAGAGAAATCAATAGGTTCTTTGCTGATTTATATATATATATATATATCACTTGTATATATATTTATAGTTATATTACCGGCATATATAAACACATCATTAAAATTCTATAGACTGTTTATGTTGCATGGAGAGGAGTCTAAGAGGAGCAGGAACCTACTTGTTGCCAATCCTCCAAAGTCAGGGACCCTGGGAACTATTTGGGTTAGCGAGCACCCTCTGGTCATTTCTTTCCTTCAATTATTCTTGGAGATCTGCAGCATGGAGTGGCAAGCCCACTTCCTCCCCCACAATGCAAATGCATAATCGCATATTTGGCCCATTCTCCTAACCGTCATTTGCAATCAGACTTCCAGCCACTCTGGCTGGTGTTTGAGAGACAGAAAACAAGAGAATGCTACAAATAAGGCCTTAGGACTCTGAGGCAAAGAGAATTGCAGACCTGGCTGTGCTTGACGCCTCTCCATCACTGGGTGATTCTAAATAGGAAGGGCTAATTTCACGGGGTCAGTACTGGGTCCCGTAAAAGCATCTACCATTTAAAAATGAATGTTTGATGAGTGATAAGTCCAAAGTGTCTCAAGAGGCCAGAGGAGAAATGGTTTCCAGGAACAGGATTTGGAAAGAATGTAAGAATGAAATGGGCTATGTCTGTAAGGAAGGACAAAAAAATGAAAAGAAGTTCAATTCTAATAAATCAGGAGTAAATGCACCTTGCTCTCTCCCTAGCACACTTTATTTTTTGTATCCCTGTCACCTGGTACAGCCCTGAATAGCCTCTTACTTCTCACTGTAGTATCCTATCTTCATCTAATCTCACCATGCAGACCTTTGAATGAGAAATGCAACATTTATTCTTATGCATCTTATGCCAATCTTCAGCCACATTGAAGATTCGGAATTCTTTTTTTTTTTTTTTCTTTTTTGAGACAGAGTCTCGCTCTGTTGCCTAGGCTAGAGTGAGTGCTGTGGTGTCAGCCTAGCTCACAGCAACCTCAAACTCCTGAGCTCAAGCAATCCTCCTGCCCAGCCTCCCAAGTAGCTGGGACTACAGGCATGCGCCACCATGCCCGGCTAATTTTTTCTATATATATTAGTTGGCCAATTAATTTATTTCTATTTATAGTAGAGACGGGGTCTCACTCTTGCTCAGGCTGGTTTCGAACTCCTGACCTCGAGCAATCCGCCCGCCTCGGCCTCCCAGAGAGCTAGGATTACAGGCGTGAGCCACCGCGCCCGGTCTCGGAATTCTTAATGTAAGCAATTGATCAGGCAATGATGGTCTTGCTTATCAGAAGTAATAATAACATTAATGTAGCTCTCTAGAGTTTACAATGCTCTTTTGTGTTACATCTTTTAGTCTTAACAAAAACCCTGTGAAATAAATAATATTATTTCCATTTTTTAGATGAGGAGACTGAGGCTCAGAGGGTTGATATAATGTACCCTAAATCACAGCATCAGTATGAGATGGATTCAGGACTTGAACTCAGCACTTTTGATGCCACTTATTTACAGCCCTTCAGTGGCCTATGTGAAATGTGGCACAAGAAATCATTTGCCTCCCTGGGAGGCTAGGTCTCCCAAGGTTATTTCCAAACCGAGCCAAGAGTACATTCCTGGCCACCCTTCCAGGCCAAATAATTTCTGTATGAGGGAAGAGGATAACAAACATGGGAACTGGGGAGTTACTCAAATACTAGTGCAGGGTGCTGACAGTTGTATTCCTGCCTTTACTCATTGACAGATAAGGCCAGGTAGGTGTACAAATCTTGCTAGAAGCTAGAACCCCTTGCTGAAGAAAGGACAAGGTAGACTTTGTCATTGTTCACCTTCAGTACTCAAACACTTTCTTGTTTGGATATGGTCATGAAATTTCATTCTGCCACAAATTCAAGAACCCTTCCCTGATGCAGAAGAGAACATTATATCAGTCCAACCACAATAATAATTGACTAACTTTTATTGGGTACTTTGTGCTTTGTATGACTTGTTTAATTCCCACAACATCCTATAGATGGAGGTACCATTATTGTTCCCATTTTGCAGATGGGAACACTGAGATTCCGAAAGGCTAAGTGACCTACTCACATAGGGGTTAAGAGGCAGCTCTAGAAGTCAAGCTTAATCCTACTCTGACTCCTCTCAATCACCACATCACATGGTCTAGATCTGAAGGCTGTCCTTGACTTCCCTTCACTAGCCACTGAAATCATTTCAGTATGACATTTCTTTCAGTGGATTTACACAAATGGGCTAGCCGTAACAATTTACAGTGCTCCAGCATGAGCAAGAACTGAGACACATAGAAACCAGGTGTTTTAATAACTTCCTGTGGTAGCAGTTATAAAAATGTAATTGTTGCTGCAGGTTCAAAGAATTAAAATATGGCAAGGTAGAAGGAGCTCTTAAAGCCAGCTTTCAGAACTATAGCTTTGCCCTTGTAAACAACTTTTATATACCCCTTTTGGAGCACGTATAATGAAATGACTAACATTTTCAGCTGTAACCAGAGCTATTACACAGCAGCTAAGTGTTTTGTAGCTTGAAATCTGTTCAGGAAAACAGTGAAAATTGGTGGAACGGGTAGGCTACAGGGACTCCTTGCGTGCGCATGGGTACATTTCCCCATCCTCCCGGTGGGAATAGCGAGTGAGTCACACCCACGGTCTCTTATCTGCCTGTCTTGCTTCCGCTGTTAATACTCATGTCCCTTCATTTTGATCACTAAAGTGGAACATATGGTTTCCTTTATTTTTAATCTTCTCCAAGGAAAACTGCAAGTTGAGGATTCCAGGTGCCCACCTAGAATCCAGAAACTCACATGCATTACATTTCTGATGGAGGTTGCCAGAGAGATATCTG
The DNA here is from genome assembly GCF_040939455.1 of Microcebus murinus. NCBI lineage: Eukaryota > Metazoa > Chordata > Mammalia > Primates > Cheirogaleidae > Microcebus > Microcebus murinus. Next base: position 37,065,392 of record NC_134121.1, read on the forward strand.
ATGAGTCATTTCTTTCCCCTTCTGTTTCTCAATTTACATGATAATATAGTCGCTGGTCACAGTTAGGAATATTCAGGAAAAAAGGCAATACACTATGCAGTCACTGAGCCCTCTTTCCTGTGAGTTTCAGAAGGCAAGCCACCAAAGATTGAGTGACAGGGGCTCAGGAAAAACCCCTGAGTTTCTCATCCAATCTCAGCCCTGACTGTGCTGGAAATGAGTATTTGCTAAGGGGAGACACTATCACAGAATCAGAAAGGTGGTTATTCTGCTTGCTCCTGCAGACTAGAAAAGAAATCATAAAATTATGAAAACAGCATATTGTACCTGTGTCGACCGCTGTCTCACGTCACTCAGATCATAAAGACAGACTCGGTTCTATTTCCAACCTTTTCCCTATGAGAATGGCTATGGGAACAGAACGTGCAAATGTTGCTCTTCCCCTAAAGCTAACGGTGGTTTGTCGCATGAAGCCGTGCGTGGCTCAGCCTCATCACAGCAGGTCAATTGGCCGGTATCATTACCTGAACCGGCTCACTGTACAAGGCTTCGTGGTGTGGTGCTTGGAATTCCTAAGAGCCAACCATAAAGAGCTAAGCTAATGATGGTGTTTTCACCCAAGCTCTCCCTGTTAAAATACAGGGGTCATGTTCTTGGCTGACAGAATCAGTAGCACACGGTAGAAGATGTATACGGCAGGCAGGAGAAAAGCAGCCTTTTGAGTCCGATACAGACTTTTCTCACTTTGCCACAATATACAGATTATATATGTCCCTTCCCAGAACGTCAGTGCCCTCATCTGTAAAATAGGGATAATAATGCATATTTGAGAGGGTTGTGGTGAAAAGGTCACAGTTGTAAAATGCCTAGCAATGGTAGACGCTCTGTAAATGGTGCTTATTAATAATATTGTCATGGAGCGTAGGGTTTTGCAAGGAAAAAGCAGTGGTTTCGATTTGTTTGGAGGGTATTTTTTAAATCCTTGATTTACCTAATTGTAAATCACATTGTATCACTTCTTTCCTCAAAACAAATGAATTGTTCTGCACTGCGTACAGACAAAATCAGTCTCTCCCTGTCTGTCTGTCTGTCCCTTGCAACAGACGTGCACACAAACACATGGGAAGTCCATACGCCAGCCACCACTCACTCTGGACCGTTGTCCCGAACCACGACTTTGCTTATGCTGTCTCAGTCACCTGGAGTGCCAGTTCCTTCCTTCTCTCCATGTTGAACCATCTTATCAACCTGTTCAACCCCGCTTAATCTTCCTCTTCATAGAACCTTCCATAAACCCAAATTCAGGTTGGAGTTCCTCAGATCTCCAGGGCACCTTTCACTGTAGCTGTATGCTGGCACTCTGCACGAGCAGCTTGTCTTAAAGCTTTCTCTCTGCCCCCTGAGAACGTGAGACCCACACCCAGTGGGAATCGGGGCACATTCAGCTTTGTATTCCTCCCAGTTGTGGACCAAGTCCATTTGAACAGAAGTACAGAGTTTATGCTGCTCCCATCACTGTTCTGAATTTTCTACTTGCTTATCTGTGATTTGTATGTCTTGTCATTATTTTCATGCTCCTTGGCGGCCACTTACTTTACAACTATCTGTCCTTTTATATTAAGTGTTTCTGGACTCGTTGTGCACTCATGTAAAGCATTCAGGGATTTGGGGAGTTGTTTCACTGAAATGTCTCTCTCACCTGTTTTCCTGTTTTCGTATGGGTGACCCCTTAAGTAACCAGAATTAACATTGCAAAACAAACTGCTGTGAGTTTGGAATGCAGATTTTCTGCCACTGCTACAGCGTGGAATGAAAGAAAAATCTAATACATTAGGATTGGATATGCTTTAGGAAGATGTTTTAATCTAGTATGTCAGTCCTTCTGCAGATAGAAAGCTCTGGCACCAAAAAGGCAGGATTGTGTGGGGGACAAGTTGGAAATGCTTAAAGCACTGGAAAGTCCGGTTTCCTACTATCCTCTTCAACCTAACCCTTGAGCCTTTGCCCTGGGCACAGGTGCTTGATTGCTCAGAGCCTGAAAAGCCTTGCTATTTTCTCCTTCAACCCTCATTAGTGGATAAGGTAAATTGGGTCCACAGGTGAATCCACCAGCCTAGATCATGTAGGCAATTAGGGAGGAAAGCAGGTTGGGAAAAAACTCTTCAGGCTGTAAGTCCACTGCTCTCTTTTCCCCTATACCCTGTGTTCTCTTCCTGTTCATTGATTACCTGTACAATTCAAATTTTGACATTTTAAGGATCCATTTAAGGAATTCATTGCAATTTTTGTCATTACCTTGTTTTACTTCAGGGTAGTGCAAAATTTCAACTTTATTAAACTCTGCAGCCCCATGAATGATAAAGAGACCAACCAGCACCTAACTGCCTCCATGCGCTACCTACCAGCAGAAAGCTGGCCCGGATGAACACCTGTGTGTAGGTGTTCCATTTCCTTACGGCCCAGGCTCTGGGCTCCTCATGAAACGGGCTCTGTTTGCTTGTTTGCATTTCTTTCCTTCTTTTCTAGGGTCAGAGTGGGAGGAGATCCCAAATGCTTTTGGGTTGTTTGCACATAGGTATACTACACTGTATTTCGCATTTAGCATCATTGAGAGTGAGATGTGTTTTACAGTCAAAGGTATGTGATAGTAGTTTACTTCTCAACTTTTTTTTTTTAAAAGCATGGTACATTTTACAATCTTGCCATTGTTAATTTTAAAAGTCTGTGTTCAAATTTTACAAAGTGCTTTTCCATACAATCAAAAGAGCTGACGTATATAGCAAGACCACTATGGATCAGGTGCTGTGGGCTTGGTGAGTTACACTAATTATCCCTTCCTCATAACTCATCAAGCTGGTATTATCCTCCACTGTATAGAAGGTAAAGCAATTTTGCCAAAGTCACAAAGCAGCAGGATGCTGAGCTATGTCCATACCCAGGGTGATTTTAATCTAAGGTTTTGCTCTTCGTCTGCCCCGGGGACTGAATGGGTGGGAAGAGGGACAGCATCGGAACACAGACTCTGGAGTCACCTGGGGTGACTGGTGACTCTTGGGGCCAGTCGCCCAACCTCTCTGTGCCTTGTTTCCTCATCTGTAAAATGGGGATGAAAAAGCCTAAGACGGTTGCAACAGTTCAGTTCACTGGGCTATGTAAAGCACTTAGAATGCTGACCCACATGCACCAAGGGTTAAGGACGTGTGAGAACCCCCTGTGGGCCCCATGGTAAGCTTCCAGTGGCCTGCAGCTCCTTCTATCACATCATAAACCACGTGCCCAGAAGCCTCTGGGGTGCCTTGTACCATAAACCCTCTTGTGCGAGAGCAGGATGGGAAGCACAGACTGGATGCCTCTGCCCTCCAGGGACCCTCCATAGTCCCCTGAACATGGCTTGAGCAGAGCTCGCCTTCCTCAGATGCTGCTGGCTTTAGGAAGTGACTCCCCAGCCCCCTCCTCTGTTCATCCAAGTCCCCCAGGCAAAAGGGGAGCTGCCCATGGGACTAAGCCCTGTAAACTACACAAGCCAGTAGTAATGAACTCAGATGGATTGCCTGCTGCCCGTTTTCAAGCCACATGGAAAGATGCATTCCACTCTTCCCTGGGGGAACATTTCCCAGCCATAACTCTGCACTTCTGCCCAATGCCTGGTACTCGTTGGTCCTGAGTGACCAAAGAGAGAGTCTGATCTCACTGAAAATTAACAGTGCCCGGCAGGGGTGGAGCTGCTGGCACCCCTGCTCTGTGAACTCATCTGCCTGGCCCCAGTTTCTTATTCTGGGCCACAGATTGGCCAGAGTAACCTCGTTAGGAGAGACGATGAAAGAAAATTCCTGTTGAGCAAGGCAACTGGCCGAACATTCCCTCAGATTCTGGGTGAGGAGAAGGGGCCTCTGACCCACAGTCACATGCAGGGGACCAGAGGCTAAACGTATGAAGTATGTCTAATGGCAGGGGCACAGACTGAGTCACAAAATGTGTCTGTATAATGGGTCACCAAAGCCGGGGAAGCCTGCACTGGACACAAAGAGCTAAGCATGGAAGACGTAGGGACCAAGAGAGGAGAGGGACACAGGTTGGAGTAAATGCACCAGGAGGGGACCTGGGCTAACTCCAGAACCATGGGCAAAGAGTCTCTGTTAGGGTTTTTTTTTTTTTTTGGGGGGGGGTGGTGGGGCGGGCTACCAGCATGGGACAGACTCTCCAAATAGCCAGAGCTCCCTGCACACAGAGCAGGGTCCCTGACCAGTGCAGGGACAGCAGCCAAGCTCCGAGTCGTGCCCCCTGAGCAGCCCTTGTCCAGCCGTGTGCAGAGCAGCCTGAGGAGGCGGGGTTCTGGGTGGCAGCATTATTAGCATACATGACATTTCATCTCCTACTCCCGATTAACCGTTTCTGTACATTTTATTATACAGTGGTATATCATCATCTGGGACCTTTTAAATATTCTCTTATTAAACAACTACTATAGTAGTCTTTAGGTTAATGTCTTGCGGCAAACTCAGCTCTGTTGCTACCCTCTTTCAGTTTTTCCAAGGACATATGCTAAGGCCCCCTTATTTCTAAAAGAATCCTGTTCATTTAAATAAAATGGATCAAACAGACTAGAGGTTCTAAATTATAAATCTATAAAACTATTGTTCTCTTAAGAATTAAGAGAATGGGAACTCTCTGAATTAAATAAGTAGCATGTCGTAGGAACCGTACATTTAAAAAGTAGTAATAAATAACTTGATGGAACATTTACTTTGGATCAGACATTGTGCTAAGTGAATCAGATGCCAAATCTCATTTAACCGTCACAATAATTCTAAAACAAGTAGAGTTATTATTCTTACTTTACTTGTGGCAGAATTGAGCTTTATGAAGTTTAAATAGGTTTGCTAATACAACACAGCTCTTTAGAGGCAGAACTAGAATTTAAATCTATTAATGGATCCTTCTGATTCCAGAGCCTCAGTATTTAACTCGGCACATGGCATTTAGATTCAGACTTGGATTTAAATTTTAGCTCTGTGACTTTGGGAAAATTACTTAACTTCTCTGAATCTATAATCTGAAGATTCATTATCTCTACTTTAATTGCCATGACTAAATTAAATAATAAGCAAGTGCCTAGTACTATAATAGTACTATAATTGACACATATTTACCACTTAAAAATTATTACCCAAATTTTAAGTAATTCAGAAAGTCAATGGAATTTTTTTTTTCTGTATTTCTCTGAAAATTGATCACCTCCATTTACCATTACACCGTGGAGAACACAGACAAACCCAATCTCCTCCCCTCTAACTCAGGGAACCTGCAGTCTTTTTGAGTGGGGCTAGTACCCACTCACCCCTACACTGTCTTGCAGACATGGACAAATGAATATTGCAGGTGACAGACACAGTGCTGTGTGACCCTGATTCTAGCTCTGGCACTGGAAGGTTTAAAGGCTGCATGAAACTGGGTCCTGGGTGGAGAATGTTGCCTTTACATTTCCTCTGCTTAATCGTAGGACCCAAAGAAGAGCAGCAGATTAAAAAAAAAAAAAAAAACTCACCTTTCAAATAGGCAGCTTTATTATGTGTGAATTTCTGGCTGACAGCCACATAGGAAGCTTTTCTTTAATTTCTCTCTGAAATAAGAGGATTTGGGATGGGACTAAGAGTAGGAAAGGAAAGTTGAGTGACATACGAAGTTTAGTGAAATCTAAACCTTTTAACTAAAACAAGTCAAGAGGTATTTGGCTTAAATTTCCTGATGTTTAAAACAGAAGAGGACAATTCACAATAAGACATGGTCAAACAGACTAAGGATTTTATTTACCCATAGCTAGTCCAGATTAGTCTGACAAATATTTATCAAGGACCCAGTATTTGCCCAGCACCAGCTGAAGGGTGATACATGGACAAGTAGACATAACCTTGACTTCTAGAAGCTTCCATTTTAGTCAACCCTAAAATAGGTTGTTTTAACACAGAATTAAAAAAATGGTAAAATTATATCATAAAATAAAATATTTCTTGAGCACTTACTACATGCCTTCTAACTGCTTTGCATGTATCCATTTCATCCTCACAACCACCCTGAAGGTACATATTTCTTTTATTTCCATTTAAAGGTGAGGAAATTGAGGCAAGATGGCACGGCCCGAGAGTGGTAGAGCTAAGATTTGAACTCGGGTTTGGCTGGCTCCATTTGTGGATCTTTCCCCTGTGCACCCCTTCCTCTCCTGCCCAGCAGCAGGGCTGCTGTGTTGCCCAACCCCAGAGGGCGCCATTCATATTGTAGGTTACAGGCTGTGGGGTCATGCACGATATTGGCTGTGAATCTGTGTCCACCTAGAAGATAGTAAGATGAGCATGAATGCACTGTTTCAGGAAGTTAGGGGACACTGCCAAGGCCATATAGCTAATAAGTGGCACTGCCAAGGCTTAGAACTAGGTCTGCTGCCTCTGCACTTCTGGCTCTTTCTAGACTCCACGCTGCCTCTACTTTGCTCCTCGGAGGCTACTGTGTGAGTACAGGAAGGGGAATTTAGTACAACCTAGTCTGGAGGCGTGGTCATAGCAGGTTCTGGGAAGAAGAGACAGCTTACTCCTTAAACTCTGGGGTTTCCCGAAGGATCTCTGTAACCGGCCCTTGCAGAGGCTACAGCTCTCCCTGCACCCCCATGAATCAATCCTGCCTTCTGCACAGAGGAGCTGCTTCATTCCTCTCATCACTGCAAAACTCCCAGGGGAAGAACACCAGAGAGTCAGCTGAACTCACTTCGAGTTTTCTGTCTTCATTCACTTTCTCAGTGAATATTTACTGAGCACTTACTACGTGAAAGGCACTGTTCTCGGAGCTGCGGATGCAATGGTGTGCAAGGCCCTTGCTTTCATGAGGCGTCTATGCCAGTGCAATAATCTGTTGCCTGTGTGTCCTTCCACATGTAACTCAACCTCTGAGTGTCAGTTCTCCCATCTGTGAGATGGGACAGTCGTACCTGCCGAGTTGTGGAGAGACTGGAGTGAGACAATAAATGCAATGTGCTTAGCGGAGACCTGGCGCATCGCAGGTGGTCAAGAACTCTTAGTCTGTTCTCCACCCACTGGCCACCCTATAAAATGAATGCAGCCAGACCTGCCTTTCCCTTGCCCGCCTCTAGGTGGTGATTGTACTTGCTTGAGGCTGTGTCAGTTCCATGGCTTATTCCAAGTCCGTTTGACCAGTGTGGGTTAAAGCAATGAACTGGCTCTCCGTGTTCCTCTACTTTATTTACATTATGACTCTGTATAGGAAACTATAAAACTCAGGACAGATTTATACATATGCTGTACTGCATATTTTCATAGAAATGTTTTGCCAGGCACCTGTAATACACTGATATATGTGAGCCGTTTTCTAAAGTTTATTTCTCATATATCTCTCTTAAGCTGCATGTGAAGTGACATTTTATGATTTAACTTTTCTTTTCATGACACAGCCCCAATTTGCATCTCTGCTGTAGCATTCAGGCTGCCCTGCTCACAGCGTGTGTTCCTCCTCTCCTTGCAGCGTTTCCTCAGGAAGCTGTTTCTTTTTTTCTCTTTTCTTTTCTTTCTTTCTTCCCTTTTCTTCTCTTCGTCCCCTTTTTCTTCCCTTTTCTTTCTTTCTTTCTTTCTTTTTTTTTTTTTGAGGCAAAGTCTCACTTCGTTGCCCAGGCTAGAGTGAGTGCCGTGACATCAGCCTAGTTCACAGCAACCTCAATCTCCTGGGCTCAAGCAATCCTTCTGCCTCAGCCTCCCGAGTAGCTGGGACTACAGGCATGCACCACCATGCCCGGCTAATTTTTTGTATATATATATTTTTAGTTGGTCAATTAATTTCTTTCTATTTTTGGTAGACACGAGGTCTCGCTCAGGCTGGTTTCGAACTCCTGACCTTGAGCAATCCGCCCGCCTCGGCCTCCCAAAGTGCTAGGATTACAGGCGTGAGCCACCGTGCCCAGCCTCTTTCTTTCTTTTTTTTTTATTTTGACAAGAATCTCACCCTGGTGCCCTGAGTAGAGTGTCATGGCATCAGCCTAGCTCACAGCAACCTCAAACTCCTGGGCTCAAGTGATCCTCCTGCCTCAGCCTCCCGAATAGCTGGGACTACAGGTGTATGTCACTACACCTGGCTAATTTTTCTATTTTATAGTAAAGACAGGATCTCACTCATGCTCAGGCTAGTCTTGAACTCTTGAGCTCAAGTGATCCTCCCACCTCAGCCTCCCTGAGTATTAGGAGTACAGGTGTGAGCCACTGTGCTCGACCCAGGGAGCTATTTCTAAAGACCCCAGTTTGACATCTTTCCTGGAGAAGCCAATCCATCGGTGACTATCTTGTGGAAATGGACTTGAATTATTCAAATCCCATATCCGACTTGCTCACGGGGTGTTGATGCAAAGACACAGAGTGGTCCCATTCTTTGTGTGGTCCGTCACAGCCCTTGACATGGCAGCAGCCATGAAAATCTCATTGCCCCTTTCCCAAATGGTTTCCTTTGCCAGGGGTTGACTCAGACTTTCTAACCTGTACTTCTATCAAGTCCTGAAACAAAATGGAAAGAAATGTAATGTTCACTCACTGAGTTACTTCTATGAGCCAGACTCTGTCTGAAGCACTTTGCAGATCCAAAATCTCACTAAAGACCTGTGCATTTGGTGGTATTGACCTTATTAAGGGAAATAGTTGCAGAAAGATTAGGTAAATTGACCATGTTCACACTGGTACTGAATGGTGAAACTACATTCCAAGTTCAGATCTGCTGACCACAAAGTCCTATTCTTCCCATTGCATCAGACCCACCCCCAGCACACAAAGGGGCTCCAGGTGGACACCATGTAATTTTGTCATTTCCATCTTACAGGAATTCATTTATTTGAACAGCCATTGCACAAACATTTATTTATTAAGTGTGTCTTATGTGTTAGCCAGGGGATGTGCTGGGGGATACATTTGAACAAGCCACAGCAATTTTTGAGTTCCAGAATTTCTCACTACTGTCCCTGGTGAGGCCACTGTAAATGAGTGTCTCATAAGGAGACACTGACTCACAAAGAAGTGACCTTTCTTTTCCTGCGGCCCTGGTTGTTTCTGGTGCATGTTGGGTACCGGACATACACACAAGGTGCTCCCCAAACATTTGGAATGATCCAATGAATGGATGCACTCAGGACACCCCTGAAGATTATATGCCATGTACTTGTTTGCAGATGTGAGTTCTCCATAGACCAGTGCTGTGTCTTGTCATCTGTGTGTCCCTCGTGCCTGGCACAGCACCTGGCACGGATTGGATACTCGCTGAATGAGTGTATAAGTGAAAAGATAGTTAACATTGGATCAATTTAGGCACAGATAGAAATGATCATTTTAGCATCAGAAATGTAACCAGAGTCAAGAGTAGGCACAAGCCTCAGGTACAAAAGTTAAAGGCGCACCAAAAACTTAGTAATCAAGATAAATAGTACTTTAATGTACTATTTTATTTTATTTTTTCTTCCTTTTATTTCACCATGTTATGGGGGTACAAATATTTAATGTAATATTTTAAATAATCAAGACAGGATCTAAGTACATCATCCAGGTCAAGAACTGGATCCTGTCTTTGTTTAAAATTTTGATTTTCTTCGCCTTTTTGTTTTTGCATTGATTTTGGCTTTTTAAAATATCACATGAAAATATTATCTCAATTACTGAGATTTTGATACCCCTTAAATTTTGTGCACAAGGCGAATGTCTCATTTCCCTTAGCCTAGCCCTGGCTCTGTAAAACTTACAGCAGTAACTAAAATTTTCTGAAATCGGATGGTATGAAAGGTACTTGGTATACCTAAACTCACAGAAGGTCCACAAAAACTCTCATCTGGAAAGTATGGTTATAATCTCTGTGTTACAGATTGGGTGGCTGAGACTTGAGGAGGCAAAGCTGCCCTCCTGGGGTGTCACAAATAAATCACAGATGTGCCTGCGAGATTGCATTTATCAGACCTCCAAGGGGTGCTGCCCAGAACCTTTGGCTTTAGATACCCCCGGGTGATGTACTTTCCCAGCATGCTGTGCATTGCCATATTCCACCGAATCCCGAGATTCTAGCCATTATAAAAAGCAGCATGATTTTATGTACTATGTCCCTGCGGCCAGCAAGATGACAGCAATGTAAGGTGCTAACAATTGTAAGATATATCCCAACTTAAAAGATTTTATAATTTAACAAAAAGGTACATTTTGCAATAGGATGAAATGCATTATTATCATATCCCATGTGGCCATGACATTGGAGAGAAAAAAACTGGAGAGACTCTACTCAAGGGTATTTGCAATGACAGTCATAAAAGGATTTTGGCATTCTCTCTCTCTCTCTCTCTCTCTCTCTCTCTCTCTCTCTCTCTCTCTCTCTCTCTCTCAATATCCAGAAGTCCATTCACCACCCCCAGCCTGTCAAAAGCTGATGTGATTCCTGCAATGAGACAAATTTTGACAGAAAGACAGAGGATGCTTTAAAGAGAGACTACTTCATTTACCTTCTGGGGAGATTTCCCTGAGAGAGGGAAGATTGCAGTATTAGTTGTCTGATTATATTATTCTTGGATGGGTTCAGAATTTTATCTACTTACAAAATTATCTGGAGCCACAGATTAAGGGCTGACACAGTACAGCTGACGTGAGCCGCAGAATCTCTTTTCCTACCAGCCTCTATTTAAAGTAAATCTGCGCTGAGCTCCAGAGACTCCCTAGCTGGCATCCAGAGTCCCACGGAATGGTCCCAGGTCTCTTGCATTACACTACACCGTCCATGTCGTCCCACAGTCAACGGATCTGCCTGCCCCACCAGGCAACAGTGAGCACACCTGATTAGTTTCATTTCAAAATATTACATTAAAGTTTACTTAGACTTGAAACATACACAGTGATGCAGATATCCAAGTTAGCCCTTGGCTTCCTAACCATTTTGAGGGCATGATTGCGAAACAGCTGAATCTGCGTCCCCATCATTTAATTTTTATAAAAACATACCTACCAAGCACAGACACAAATCGGCCCATGGTGGTAGAGCAAGCTCACTCACATTAGACCTGCATGATTTGCTTAAAAGGCTTAAAATTCTGTGCCATTTTTTTTATCAAAATTCCAAATCATCTGTGGTAAAGCATAAAACATCCTTTTTGCTGGCATCCAAGAATGTAGAGAGAGTAATACAGAGGGGAATGGCTTGAAGCCAGACTGTCTAGGTTTAAACTCAGCTTTGCCTCTTACCAGGCCTCAATTTCCTTATTTGTAAAATAGGGAGTGTTGTCCTACCGCCTAGGTTGTTAGGAGGATTTAACGAGCTGATATTTGTAAAGCACTTAGGACGTCGCATGGTATCTGCCATGTAAGATTAGCTGGCCTTTCTGACCACACGTGGTCCCAACTCAGGATTTCCAGAGTCAGAACAACCATCAGAGCTTGCCCACTCTCCCGAGAGGCATGAGGCTGTAGTTCTGGGCCTGCCATTTAAGCAGATTTGCTTGTCCTCTCCCCTGCTCTTCCTCTTCCTCCTTCAACATAGGATGGATGCAGTTATCGCCTTGATGGTTCTTCCCACACGAGTTCCAATGATGAACGAAACCAACGGGGCAAATAGATTCTAGAATTAAAAAGCATTTGGCAATTTATAACATCTCCTCTGGGTTCCCATTGAACTTGGTACGTATCTGTTATTGGCTTTACCATGTGGCATGTCATGATCTGTTCATGGGTTTGGATCCCCTGATGGATAATGATGGGCCCTTAACATTTTTTCTTCCTTGCACACTCAGGACCTAACATCCCGTGCCCAGAGCACAGCAGGTGCTTGATCAATTTGTCTTAAATCAGGCAATGATCATCGCCTGCCTCTGTAGACCTATGGCACGTCCATGTAGGGCTTCTTTCCTCTCTGCTCCGTTTCCAGGGCTCCTCTCCCTCCCTCGCACACCTACTGAGCAAGCTGCTCGAGCAGCAGACTGCCCTCATGGAGCAATCTGAGGAATGAGGGAGACTAGAGACCAGCTGTCCATATAGACGCACCCCTTGAATGTCCTCTAAGGCTTCCCAGGTAGAATTACCTTGGCATCCATATCCATGAGTGTTTTCCAAGGGGAGATGAGAATCTTCAGATCATTTTTGAAATATCTCGGGTAATAAAACTAATAAATCTCTTTCTTGAAAGGCAATCGCCCTTTATTGAGAATCTTCACCTCTCAGCGATGACGAGCCCGTGTGACAGAGTATTCGGTGGAAGAAAGAAGCCCACTTTTTATTCTGTCAGAAAAAGAGGCGGATAAGGAGTGGAAACAAAGTTATGAAAAGTTATCAGAGCCTTGGGAGGAGAAAGCTCTGTTCAATTAAAAGTGCATTTGGAATGTAGTTGGATTGTCAGGAACTTTGGAGTTGGGGAAATCAGATCTGAGGGACCTGTATTAGTTGTCTATGGCTGCAGAAAGCAAAATGTTTGAGAGATTTTATAATTGAAAAACTATAAAAAATAAGTATATTTTATTTATATTTGAAAAATATTTCAGTTGTAAACATAACTATCCACTAATTCCTTTTTTAAAAATTTTTTTATTTCAGCATATTATGGGTATACAAATATGAAGGTTACGTATATTGCCCATGCCCCACCTCCCCCCTCAAGTCAGAGCTTCAAGCGTGACCATCCCCCAAATGTTGCACATCTCACTCACTGTGTTTGAATTGTCATATTTTCTTTCCCCTTTGGATATAATTTTTCCAACAAAAATTATGTGATTTCAAAACATAACCTTCCCCTTAAGTTTGACTTTCACAACATAGTTATAAACAGGGTTATTTTGCAAAGTTTAAAGATTTTATCAATATTCCTTAATCCCTTTAGGATTCATGGAATTCTCTTCTATAATACCTAGACTGTCATTTTCCTTGAAAATTTCCTCTTCTTCAAATAATGTCTGGTAATGTTTCTGTCCCATCACCATTTATCAATAATTCTGCAGGTAATCCCAGCAGTTCTTCAGCATCACTTTTTTTTATAACTTCATAGAAGCTTCCATTTTGGTGGAGGGGGATTTGAAAATTTTCTTTATAATCAATTTATAAATCATTTGTAGAAGACTGTATTTTATAAGAGTTGATGAGAGATGGGTAATGATGTTGACTAAGATTCTGATGGTAAGTGGGGACTGATTTTGAATGGGGATTGATTTCATAAATGGTCAATTCAGGGATGACTATTTTCATGCTATTTTCAATTTACTTCTCTTTAAAACCTTACCACTGTGAAGACTCCCATCATGAAAATCCAAGTGACAAGGACTCCCTGACTTTTTTCTCTTTCTACAGCACCACCTCCATCATGCTAAAGAAATCATTCAAATCTTTCTATCTTCTCTGAAGCAATGCCATCAAAAAATACTAATATTAGACAAAGTTACTTCGAGGAAAAGTATATTGCTGTAGGGAAAGAATGGTATATATAATTAGAGACTTTTACTAGGATCTAATTGCATCATGAACTTCTTTGCTAAAGATGAGCCGACATTATTTCAGATAACCAGGGTGAAGGTCTAATAACTTGATTTCAAGAAAACCTTCATGTGGGGAAAAAAGCAACTAGAACCAGATGATCCCAGTTTCACCTGCCCTGTAGTAGTGGTCTGAAATTAGTTCTTCAAAAGTCCCATGAAGTCTTTTTATTTCTTCCAGATATTGTCTCTTTTTAATATATATTTCAGCATATTACAGGGGTACAAATGTTTAGGTTGTATACATTGCCTTTGTCCTGCCCAAGTCAGAGCTTCAAGTGTGTCCATCCCCCAGACGGTGCACACTGCACCCATTAGGTGTGAATATACCCATTCTCTCCTCTCCCCTCCCATCTACCTGACCCCCGATGAATGTTATTACTATATGTGCACTTAAGTGTTGATCAGTTAATATCAATTTGTTGGTGAGTACGTGTGGTGTTTGTTTTTCCATTCTTGTGATATTTCACTTAGTAGAATGCACTTCAGTTCTATCCAGGATAATACAAGAGGTGCTGTATCATCATTGTTTTTTGTGGCTGAGTAGAACTTCATGGTGTACATATACCACATTTTATTAATTCACTCATGTATTGATGGGCACTTGGGTTGTTTCCACATCTTTGCAATTGTGAATTGTGCTGCTATAAACATTAGAGTGCAGATGTCTTTCTTATACAGTGTCTTTTTTTCTTTTGGATAGATACCTAGTAATGGGATTGCTGGATCAAATGGTAGATCTACTTGTATCTTTTTAAGGTATCTCCATATTGCTTTCCACAGAGATCGCACTAGTTTGCAGTCCCACCAGCAGTGTATGAGTGTTCCTATCTCTTCTCATCCATACCAACATTTATTGTTTTGGGACTTTCTGATAAAAGCTATTCTCACTGGAGTTAAGTGATATCTTATTGTGGTTTTGATTTGGATATCCCTGATGATTAGAGATGTCGAGCATTTTTTCATATTTGTCTTGAATCAGTATGCAAGGCAAGAAGTAGTTTAAGAAAAATAAATGACAGGATGTCTTGTTTTACATATGCAATGGTTAATTCAAAGGCTGTGTGATTAGAGCATTGTCAACTAAAGAAATATTATGAGCCCGACATTATGGGCCCAGCCATCAGAAGCTGCCCACCTCTGTCAAGAGAATGATTCCTTCCCTCAGCAACCCACTCCAGTCCCAATATATACCCACTTGGAATGTTCTGGATGCTTGGAGTTCCTTCTGTCTTAAAAAAATGGACTGCCTCGGGTACTGCAGGTGTTTATTTCTTCTGCAGCTGTTTCCATACCTTCACTTTGACTTGCTTATGGGTGAATCTGGGCTGCTCTCTTCAGCATCCCCATCAATCCCAACTTCAGCACATGCATATAGATTTTTAGCAAGGGATGTAGTCGCTGTATTTGTCATTTGCAGGTAGCTCAACAAGGCTGCATATCAGCACTCCCCTTGTTCCACTTCTGGAAACAACTCATTTGCAGCCCTTGCTCTGCTCATTTTTCTGCAACAAAAATGAGATTTTGCTTGTCTTTCATAAGTTCATTTGTAAAAACTGAAAGCCAGCCGAAGATAAGGGGTCAGGTTGTATGGTTCCAAATACTGTTGCCTTCTCAGACTAAATGTTTCCATTTTAATTACTTATTGATTTATTGACATGACTTTTACTAAGAGCAAAAATTGTTTAATAAGTGTTAAAAAATAAATGATCATACATACATTTCTCTGTGTAAGAGCATATGCAGAAGAGAGTATCATGCCAGTGATATCTTCTATAGAGACATGTTTCTAACAAGTAAATGTAGTGACTGTGACTCTTTAAAACTGCACATAGTACAGTGATAGTGACTGTCAGCTCTAAAACTGCACATATCCCAATAGTGAGCACAGAGTTATCTGACCTGGCAGTGCTCAATCTCAGTAGCATTTAGTGGATACACAGGAGATGCATTTATAATGTATTTTTGTAGCTGCTGCTCCTGAGCAGGGAGTTCTATAGAACTCCAGATTTTCTTTATAATTGTATCATGCTGTCTGTAACCAGAGTCCTTTACCCCAGAATCAGTCTATGGTCTTGAGTTTGGTTCCATTCTGATAGCATGCTTTGTGGTTTTTTTGCTTTTTTTTTATTTTTTTTTTCTATTTTAAATATGAAAGGTATTATATGCAGAGAGTAGATGTAGGAGATCCTGTTGGCTATATACTGAAAATCTGGCCTCCCCTTCTTCCTTGTTGATGGAGTACTGATTTTGTTCAGGGGGACCCTCTCAGAAAACATGACCCTGTGCCACTTGGGGGACAAATTCCAAATAGTCTAAGACCATCACAGCCATCCCATACTACCTGTAAATTGCTAGTTTAGAGGCAGATACGCAATTTTCTTCAGCCCAGTGAGATGAGAAATTGTCAAGGTGCTTATGGAAACTGGTTTTTGTTTTTTGTTTTTTTGGGTTTTTTTGGTTTTAAAAAGAGATGCAAGGAAGAGACAGTCCCTTCTCTTCTTCTAGTCATTGCCATGCCTGAATGTGATGCCTAGAACTGCTAATGAAGCAAAACCTACAAAGGAGACAGGGTCACAGCAAAGTGGGGTCAGAGTCCTGGCATCCTCTGCCTGGTGACTTCACTACCTGTAGACAGCTTGCCCTAGGAGGCAGTGAATCTCCCTAAATTTAAGCCGGTTGAGTCCAGGTTTTCTGCTCCTTGTGCCAAAGCAGCTAAGTAGCCAAAGTAATGAATCAACCCTTGCTGTGTGCTAAGCTCAGAGGGAGCTTGTGCCCCTGTTTACTTGGTAATTTTGAAGACTAGCCAAGGTTTCTTCAGAGTGCAATGAACCACTCCCTAGTACAATTTCCCACGAAACCTTGTGCATACATCCTGCTATTAATATTTATCCTACTTACTGGAGCTTGTTTGTAGGTTTGTCTTTCCACACTCACGTGGGAAGTTCCCCTGTGGAAGAGTCAAACCCACACCAGAAAAAAAAAAAAAATGCCAGGAGTTCCATTAAGTAAAATGCCTACCAGCAAAGCAGATGTGTTCTTATGCTCACTGGTTTATTGGAAAAGATGCTGCCAGAGTTAGAGACGATACCAGTGTCATGGATATGCATGGAGGCCATGAAACCAGAAAGGGGGACTTCTAGAATCAACTCTCAGTACATACACGCAGATAAAGTCACATGGGATGGCAACTGTGAATGACACAGGGACTGAAGGCTCACTGTTGTTGTCAGAGGGTGAACCCCTGACTGCTGCAGGTAAAGGAGGGGAAGGAACCAAGTCTTTAAGGACAGGAAAGGGACTCTATGACATACCCCAACCTGGTCCTCTCCAGGAGAGCAGGACCCTGACTGTCAGGCTGATGAAGATGAAGGCCATTTTCCGTCTGCCCCTGCTCCCATCAGGTAGCCCTCCAGGATATTAATTCAACTCCATTTCCAAGCAGCCACATGGGTCTCATGAAATGAACTCAGCTCCATTTGTTTTCCTTTATTTTTTTAACTGATACACTATGAGTTTGTCCTCCCTGAGGTCTGCCTCTGCTGCTGCTTTGGTTTCAGTGGTGATCTGTTTTGTTTAGGATACCTGGAGTAATCGCCACACTTTGTTGACTGTGACTTTGATACTTTACTTCCATGCTCCAGACTTCCTGGCCTTCTCTCATGCAGTCGGTTTCCATGTGTGCTTTCCTCTGCGCTTGTGTAATCCATGGGAATCTCAGATCCAGTATATTCAAAGCTGAAATCATCAACCTTCCCATCCTCAGGCTAAGACCTATTCTCCAAAGTAAAAAACACAGGTAGCTTAACTTGATTTGTCTAAAGCCACACAGTTAAGCTATGGACCCAAGATTCCAAATCAGTTCTGCTAAACTTCAAAACTAGTATATTTAACCCCTATACTCTATTTACTGTATGTCCTTGATTCCAAGTTGGTGTCTTTTTTCTATAAAAGGAGTCAGGTATTTACTTTCCAGAGTTAAGTATAAAGAATAAATGTTACAATAGAAGTAAGACACCTACCCATACTATACTGTCTGACACTGAGTGACACTTTGTCTCAAAGTTAGGGACCTATTGCTCATTGACTGGCTGTGTGTTGTTCAGTCTGGAATTGATTTTCATGTGGATTCCTCTGACAGAGCTGTATTGATATCTCCTCTGAAGTTTTCTAATTCTTTTTATCTCAATCTTCTTTCCATTTAAGCCTTTGGTTTACTTTATTTTAGTTACCTGATTATAGGCTAACCTCTTCCTACCAAGTTATAAGCCCCTCCAAAGTCGTCCCTGTCAGTACTTTATATATCTAGTCAGCAGCTAGTGCCTGGACCAGAATGGGTACTTACCTAATATCTGATGAATCAATGAATTTTTATATCATTTACATTTTTAGTTACCGCTTCTACAAGGTACTACCTTTTCAACCACAACATTCTGCGTGCGGTAGGAAAACACTGTATATATTCAAAGCCTATTGCTGTTTTTGCTCAACAATAAAAGTGTAATCGTAATAACTAAGGACCGAAGCCAAGATTCTGTGCACTTGTGTATCTTCCAGCAAACATTTTTGAGCACCTTCTTTGTGCTCGGTACTGTATTAGACATCAGGACTACAAATGCGAATAAAACAAAATCTGTCACTGACTTTGGCAAGCTCACAGTTTTATAGGGGAAAAAATAAGAAATGAAAACAAAATAGCTTTATTATTCACAGAGGTCTATAAAGGGTACAACGGTGGGACATGGGGAGGAGTGAGCCAGTCTTTGAAGGGAGAAGAGAAGGGCAGGAACAGGGTCATGGGAGGTGCTGAGGAGCTCATCCACAGGCTCCCTTGAACAACAGTGTGGACCTTCCAGTCTTCTTCCTTGTGTCCAAGAAGTACAGAGTGCGTATGTGCAGATATTTGCTGTGTAAAGGGGAAGGGCACTTGCTCTGCTATGTCTCATTGAATCTCCGTGGAAGTTTCGATAACGCAGGAAGTCATTTCAGACAATAATTGCCAGTGTTCAAAGAAACTAAGAAACAAGGCTCTTTCCTTCTGAGTAATAACTACAATCAGCTCTCCCTGGCAATTAAGCACTCCCTTCCCTTATAATTGAGTTAACACACAAGCCACTCCGTGCCCTTTATTTCTCAGGATTTCTGAGGTTACAGCAATTCTAAGAGCCATGTTTCCATGGGGGTTTGGAGGAAAATGATTTAGAAGGCAGTGGTTGCATCAGGATCTTTCCTACAATAGAAATAAATCAGCTAAGACATCAAGAAAATATGTACAAAAGACATAGATTAGTACCGAGATTCAGGCAAGATGATTTGGTGAGAAATACCCTAAATTCAGAACCCAGGGCCAGGAGACCTGTTTCCATTCTGCCATTTGATGCTTACATTAAACTAGAGGTAAATCAACTATCTCTCCAGGGCCAAGATTTTTTAAATCTGCTAACATATATATTTGTAAAATGAATGGATTAATGGTTGAATGTAAGATGAAGATGATAATACCTGCACCACCTACTTCATAAGAGTTTTAAACAAGGTAATTAATTATACATTGGAAAGATAAAATGCTTCAAGACACTTGCCCTCCAATTTTTAAGTCAGTGGTGATAAATATCACTTTAAGGATTTCAGAGTCTGAGAATGTACGGATTTTTTTCATCATCCAAATTTGCCCTTGACCAGGAGAGAAGAAATGTTAACTTGAAGAGCAGGTGTTATATTGCATTTTTATTAGATAATGAGCTGGTTAGAAACTCCAAAAATCTAGCCTCCCATGGACCAGACTCAGAATTAAAATTTGAAGGTATAAAATAATGGAAATTTTTCAATAGCTCTGAAATAATAACAAATAATTACAATCCTCATATAGGTATAATACTTGACATATATAAAACATCTTACATTTTAACATTTGATCATGTACACATAAAAGGCACTATTTGATAAAATAATGGTGCCAGCTAATGCTTTCAGAGCAGAGATGTATATTGGGAAAGACATCTGCTCTGTGATAAAAGAGCCCTGGGTTCAAATCCTCACTTGTATCAGCCACGTGACCTTAGACCTTGTGAAACAATTGTTTCACAACTCGAAGTCACAATTTCCAGTCATCAGTGGAATGGATCTAGCCTTTCCTACCCAACGTTACAAGGTGGTCATGAGAATCCAACGAAACTATGTATTTATATCTGTATCTATCTACTAGATAGATGATAGTCCCTCAGAAATGTTACACCTCTTCCCCACTCTGATTGGTAGACAAAGGTTCTATTAAATACTTTTATATCAGGTACCATGATAATGCAAATAGAAGAGGTTCATATTTTATGGAAACTCAACTTGCAAGGAAAGCTCTGCAGAGGCTGCTAATCCTATTCTGCTTTGGGGGCCTCTTCCTCAGAGAATTTTCCTGAAGACTTGGAGCCTAAACAGCAGCACTGACCTGAATCTTTTCACTCACTTTCCCCCCAAGGAGTGTGTGTGTGTGTGTGTGTGTGTGTGTGTGTGTGTGGTCTGAACTCAAACCAGTGTATACATACTATCTCTATGGCATTGTAAATGTTCACAGAACATTCCACTCCCCAGTCCTTCTCCTCACCCTCACACCCCCTACCCTCCTTCATGGCTTTATGCTGGCCAAGTGCTTTAGTCCCTGGGTAAAACCTTCCAATGGGAGGAATAAGCATATATGAAAAGAATTAAAACCTAAGACAAGCTCTTCTCTCTCTCCCTCTCATCCTCAAGTATATTCAGCTTTGGGAAGTATTTTCTGTATCCACACACTCCCTTTCAAACCCCACCCGACCAATTGTCTCACTTCAGAGACACCACAGAGTTTCATAACATCCAGCATATGCTATATACAGTTATGTTTTTCATGTCTATTTTTTCATACACTGGGAGATCCTTGAACAAGTTGCCTGAAGCACTTGGCGTGATCATTCCACAAATGGTAAGCAGCGAGTAAATGCATGAACCCATGTCGTCTTCTCCGCTCGACTGTCTTACTGCCTGGCGGGGATGGGTGTGGGCAGGATGTTACAAGGGGCTCCCTGCAGGCTGGCGTGGAGAGACCTGGCTAACTAACCCCTGCGCCCTGTGCCTGCGCTGCCGGACCTCTGCCGCCAGCCTGCCTGGTCATGTTTGTCGTCGTCCTGGGAGCTCTGGCTGCACAGAAGGAGCCTGACTTCCTTATGGGAACAACTTTACCAGCACGTTGGGTCCTGCCACCTTTTTCAAAGTGCTTTTATGTAGGGCATCTCACTATATTTGCAAGGGAGTCATGGAATCTTGGGGTAGAAAGATCCCAAAAGCAGTGATAACAGTCTTCCTTGACAGTGTGTATATCTAGAATGGCAGGTGAGAAATAGAGAACCAACCGTCAGCCTACAGAAGGGATGTCTTGCTTTTTGGCCAAGTCACCAAAGGCTGTCGCAGTCCTATCCATGTTGGTTCTCGGGGCCCCTTCCAAGTCAACTGATGAAAAATTTGTGTTGAAACATAGGCCTGTGCCAAGAGGCGTGTTGATAGTAGCTAAGAGCGTAAATTCTTACATCCTATTTAATGGTTTTCCTTTCTCCACCTCCTCCCCTTTTCCCTCCACCCCATCATCATCATAATCATCATCAACACCATCATCGTGCTTTGTTCATGCTCTTCCTTCTATTCCTTTTCCACATGGCTAATTCTTACCCTGTTAGCTTAAACATCACCTCTCTGACCTTCCTCGAAGCCCTTCTCTGTGTTCCTGGCGTTGTCTCTTACACCCTGTGGCACTTAGCACCAGCACTGCCCACTCCGCTGGGGAAGTGGCTGACTCCCCACCTCATTCAAAGGCAGGTGTGTTACGTGTTGGGTATTTTTCACAAAACACATAACATACTTAGAGCACTGCCAGTAAGCCGCACATGGCACTGTCTGTTGTTGACCGTTAACTCTTCCAAAGGGAAGGTCTTAGAGTTGGAGCTGATATCAGCCCAGTAATAAATACTCCCCTGAGGAGCTGGTGTCCAGCTGCAAGATGTTTATCTACAACTTTTTTGAGCAGCTAAGGCACAAGATCAGATTGTTTTTGCCACTCTTCTGAGAATTCTCTCATACTCTTGCCATACAAAGCTAGAGTAGCAGGGGTGGGTTGGATGCCATTCGCAGAGCACAATCTCGCCCTGTGTGTCTGGCCAACTCAGCTACTTGGAAACCTCTTTAAGGCAGAGGAAAGAATGGGGAACTTGTACTGATCCTATGCTTATAAATTTGCCCCATAAAACCTGCTTTGGCATGACACATTACCTCCAGTCCCCATTAATAACCACTTATAATTCCCTTGACACCCATATGAAATGTTTCATCGACCCCTGTTAGCAGTTGAGGAATCTGGAGCTCAGCTAATTTAAGCAACTTGCTCAAGGACCCACAGCAAGTTGGAAACTTGAAGAAACAAGGATTCAAAGCCAAGCTTGTCTGACACCAAAGCCCTATTGCCTGTGCCACCTGCTACCAGCTCCCACTCCCCATGGACGTGGGAGATCATGTGCTGCTGGTGACAAAGATCCTTCTCACAGCCTCTCGCCAGCCCAGATGCGTAGATTCTGCTGGTCTCTCTGAACCTGCAGTTCAAGAGCAAGTGAACCCTCAGGGACTCGGCTTCATTGTGATCATTTGAACAGCAAGCGATTTCCCCTCTTCTAAGTAATTGCCATCGTGCAGATGAGGCTGTTCAGGGGCGTGCACAGAGAATCCAAGGAAGGAGGCAGCTCTACGAAGAGTCTCCATTCTCTTTCTGTTTTTCCATGAAAACCCAGTAAGTGCTACATGCAGTTTCACATTATGAATTAAAGTCTGGGTTAATCCCTAAATCATTCTCATGCATCGTATGCTACTTTTCAAAGAGAAAGAATGTGCATTGAAGAGATTTGCTCAATCTTAAACCTGCCTCTGAGCATCCAAGATCAATTTGGAGGCTGATTAAGTTGTGCTCTATAGATTTCTGTAGTCAAGTTCATCAAGGCACCCATTTCTCTTCCCCTAATGATGCTGAACCCCCAGTTCTCCTCTGAAGTGCTTTAATTTTCACTTGGTCATTGCAGGAAGACAGTGACTTAATGAGCTGCAAATAGGAGAAGAAAGTTACATAAATCATCTTCGTATCCTTGTCCGTGGTCTTACCGTGGTTGTTCTTCCCTCATTACTGTGCCTCCAGTGGCTTCTCTGTACTTGGCAGTGGAAATTAAATTACAAACCGCATTTTCAGCAATGTAACACACCAATAAAAACATGAAATCATCAGGATAAAAAACAAAGATAAATTAATGTCAGCACAGCACAATATTATTTCACCCCGTGTTACAATAACTTTCTCCCAGCTGATTCTTGTTAGATCTTCTAGAAGATGGTTGTGGTTGTCTTCTTTTTTATAAATACACACACACACACACACACACACACGTGCATTTCGGGACCACTGTCTATACATGCAAATTTTACAAAGCCAAAGAGACTACTACACGGCACTCTTTTTTTTTTTTTTAATCCTCTGGCAGACAGTCTTGCCTTTCAAAATGATAAGATAATGAGTTTGTGGTTTGAACACAGCTCTGTGTTTTAAGGGTGGCATTGAAAATTAAAGCGAAGTATTAATTAAAGATTAATCAAAAGTGCTAGACCTCTAGTAAGTTCAGTGCTTTTTTTTTTCTTTTCTTTTCTTGCTTAATTCTGAATGGCCCACTTTGAAAGAGTATTGCAACTTGACTGGAATTTTAATCAGCTGGCTAGAAGTTGGGAGAACAAGAGAAAGATAGAAAGAAAGAGAAGTAATCCTGAGGGTAAACACTTAAAAATGCATCAAAGGCTGTGCTGGAACATAAGCTCTTAATCTGTGTGATGTTGGAGGGGCAGGATGCCGACGAGAGAACAGGATGCGTCCGTTTCTCCAGCCTCCGGGGCCATGGCGGCATCGATGAGATCCGCCCGTGCCAGTGGTCAGTGGCTTTCCTTTCGGAGTAAGCTGCTGCTCCTGATGCTCAGGGCAGAACCTGGGTGCCTGAAAGACTTCAGAGCCATCTCCCAGCAGAGGCACTAAGGGAAGGGCAGAGGAATCTACATCTCTGTTTGGCTCCAGAGAACCTGTGTAAGTTCAGCACCTCTCCCTGCTAGAAGGGTCTGGAGACTGTCCATTCCAGAACCTCCTTTGATGCCCTGCCGCTCTTTGTCACAGAATCTTAGGGCTCGGAACCGAAAAGGTCCTCAGAGTCGTCCAGCCTTACTTCCCTGCCTCCACCTAAAGCATAAGCCACCTCTATAGGATACCAGTGCTGCTTGATTACCCCCAGTGACAGGAGGCTTACTTCTCACCAAGGCCACTCATTCCACTGCTGCCTAGCTCACACTGCACATCCTTCCTTCTGTGGCTCAGAATTTCTCTCCAGCAATACTATTCCTACCTTCAGTCTCAGGAGACTGTGTACATGTGAAATTGCTGTTACACAAGCCAGGCCTGCTAAGCTTGAAAGACAGCCAGAGAAATGCTCCCGGGTTCTCCCGGTACATACTCAATGGTCATCAGGCAATCTGCTACTGACCTTCCTGCTCAGTTCCCAGGTGCCGAGGTCAAATGGGAAGAGCCCAGGTAAGCCTGGGTGAGTAATTCTGCCTGGCACTTACCAGCCATGTTCCCTGACACCCACCGTGAGCGCCTCTAAGTCTCTGTGTCCTCACCTGTGAAAAAGTGTTATGTGAGATTAAATGAGATGATGCATGTTAACATTTTTTACGACACCCTTGCAAACACGTTTGATGAGTACCTCACTTTTGATGAGTACTTTCAAGCTGCCTCTATTCCCAAATCACCAGCTTGTATACGTGTATTGTCGAGTCACCCTCCCTGGGAGGATCGTGTGTCAGAACTCTCCATGCTAGTGCTCTTCCTCCTTCTACGGTAGAATAGTTACTGCTTATCACGTCCCAGGAATTGCGTGTTACTGGAGCGTTCAGTCTTCACCACAACCCATGAGGCAGCACTGTTGCCATCCCCAGTTTACATATGAAGAAGGAGAAGTGACAGATGCCTTGCCCAGGTCACACCAGGGCATGTGGCAGGGCCAGATCCAAACCCAGGTCTCGCTGACAATGGGTCCAGCTGAAGGTTGGAAGCACCTGGAAGTTGGCCGGTGGGGAATGGAAACACGAACGTGCTAGGAAAGCTCTTGCAGGAGTAGTTCCCATCCCGGGTCTGGGCAGGGGGAGAGCGAGCTTCAGGGTGTGGGTTTGGTGGACATCACTTGCCCACCCAGCGGCTGCCCTCCCTTCCTTAGTAACAGAACCTGAAGTTCCCGGCCCCTGAGAATAAAGCATGCTTGGTCTGAGTTCACCATGGCCATCATTTTCTGCTTTGCCAGACACTCCCTGTGCCACTAGGGGTGGCTTGTTAACCTAGTTCTGGACAACGAACAATAAGGGGGTGTATGGGGGAATGTCTTCAAAACATTTTACCTTTAATTGAAAAAAGGAAGCAAAGAAAGGAAGGAAGGAAAAAGAGAGAAAGGGAAAGAAGAAGGAGCACTTTTTCTGCCCATTCATTTCTTTTCTATAATACTTGGAACAACGAATTATGAAGGTCTGATACTTGCAGCCACTGACAGCTATCTTGGTCACTGACTGTTACCTTGGTCACTGACAGTGACCATTAGACAACCAACCTTAAGGAACAAAGTAAGCACACACAATGTGGGAGGATAGAGGCTGAATCCCTAATGATACTTTGAGCCACCCACTGACCCTGGAGTCACTTCTTCCTGCCCCTCTACTTCTTGTCAGTTGTCAGCGCCAGTCGGGAATCCGAGTTACAAACTACAGCATCCGCTGTGGCTGGTTCAAGTAAAAAATGATCATTTTAAAAGGATGTTGGCGGACTCACAGACTCTCCAGGGAGGCCAGAGAGCCAAGCTTTGTGAACCTACAGTGACAAGAACAACGTCCAACCATGCCATAAGAACTGTTCTGGTGAAAGCTTCGTGGTCACAGCCGTTGCCCCTCAGCCACGATGATATCAGGTGCCCAGATGCTAGAAGCTCTGCTCGGCTCCCTGGAGGAAGTAGAAGCATCTTGTAGCATAGCAAGTGCCCTGTGCATGGCCACTCTGTCACAGTGCTCAGTCTTGAATCCAAGTCTTACGTGGGTACCAGTATCAAGCCAGCAGTCTCTCTGCAAGGAAATCTATGAAGACCAGTTTTCTGGTCTCCCTATTTGAGCAGGGAGGACTTATAACAAGAGACAGAACAAAAAATACAGGGAGGGTGTGGGGCAACCACAAGTGGCAGATCTCCACTAGGGTGAGACAAACACGTGCCATCATTCCTTAAGCCAGTGTCAGTCCAGCGTTCTTGCCCCTTTCCTGTGTGCCAGGTGTGAGGCTGCATGCTGGCCTCTTCCCTGAAGCGGAGGTATCAGCTTTCTAGCCCTGGAACACTCAGGGCCCAACCCTGCAAGCTCAGAGTCCTGAAAAAGCCACCTAATAAGGTGAATTCCTGAAGTTATTCAAGAATTGCGACTTACTGGCATCAACTGGCCATAAACCCTTCATGAATAATAAAAATAATAGAAACTACAAAACATGGAAGCATAGAATTGTAAGGAATGGATCTCAGAAATGGTTTGTTAAAAGCGCAATACTTTCTCTAAATCAGGTGCATCAGAGAGAGAGGAAAGAAGACATAAGGCATCTCAGTTCTGTCATGCATGAATCCCATGATTCCTAAGTTCTGAGTCTGTTCTGTTCTGGAAACCCCAACCTTCTCCCCATGCTCAGTTAGCCAGGCGTAAATACTCTCTTGACGACTTTGTGTCTACACTGACCCTTTCTTTCTTTCTTTCTGTGGGTCCACTCCTGAATGTCATCATGGAGCCCCAATCATCACGTAGTCTAGGAAAGAGCAAAGGCTTAGAAATTAGCCCCGCCTGGCCTTTAATCCTGTCTGAGTGAGACCTTGAGCAAGCCACTTGCCTTTCTGAGCCAGAGTTTCCTGGTTTGTAACATTGGGATGATAATTCAAAGTGCCTCACAGGGTTGATAAGACAATTAAAATGTCGCCATGCTGTTGAAGGCATCTAGCGCAATGCCTGGCACATAGTAGGTACCTAAATACGTGCCAGTTTTCCTTCTTCCCTCCCTGTTTGTAGTCCTTCTGCTTAGAGGGCATGCACTGATTGTCAGTTGCATCCCTCCTTTATTACTCCTTTTCCCAAGTATTACCTGGAAACTTTTCACTGTAGCTCCTCACTGCCGCCTTTATTCACGTGGAGCTGTCTTTGCAAGATGTCAGAGGAGGAATCTTTTGAACCCCCATGGGACACAGCCTCGGCACCTCACTGCTCTGTTTTCTGTAACAGCTTGGACAATCCATATGTACAATGAATCTTTACATTCACCAAAGCTATAAACTTGCTAAAGATTTCAAGTGCTTTAAAAATTAAAGGAGGAAACTGCAGGGAAGCTTCAGTGAGCTGTTCATAGGAGTCCAAACACATCCATAGGGGGCAGTCTTGGAGCTGTTACCCTAAAGCAGAGATTGGCAAATGTTTTTTTGCAAACAGCCACATATTTTAGGCCCTGCAGGATGCATACGTCCTGTTACATATTCTTTTTTGTTGTTCTTTGTTTTCCTTTTAACCCTTAAAAATCTAACAGCCATTCTTAGCTTGCAGGGCCATACAAGTAGATCTTTGAAAGACTTAATTTATTTTGTGAACAAAATTCATTTAGCTATGAAACTGCTCTTTTGGAGAGTTTGAGGATAAAAGATATTTAGCTTTCAGTGTTTGTTTTTCTTGAAACTCTGATTCCTCTCATAGCATCTTAAGTTAGTTTTTTTTATATATATGTTTGTTTCAATGGTGGAATTTATTTGGAGGTAGTCTAAATGGGAAGTAAAGGTTCAGGATGCCTTACTTTGAGTATAAGAAATCCTAGGAACTCACTCATTCAATAAAAAAATGTTTTGATTGTCTACCCCATGCCAAGCCCCATGTGAAACATTAGGAGTAGGGGCATTAGCACAGTCAGGTCCCTGACCTCTATGAAACTCATGGTCAAAAGAAGAAGATCAACATGTACACAGAGAAATGAAATGCAAACTGTACAGGTGCTCTTGTAAAGCCATGTCCAAAGGAACAGGAAGATTGGGCAAGGGAACAGCACACTAGGTGGGACATGAGGGAGACTCCAGGCAAGAGAAGGCTGGGTGTGGAGGAAGTTCTGAGTTTAAAGAGGCCAAGGCTGGCCAGGTGTGGTGGCTCATTCCTGTGATCCCAGCACTTTGGAAGGCCAAGGCAGGCAGATGGCTTTAGGCCAGGAATTTGAGACCAGCATGGGCAACACAGCAAGACCCCATCTCTTTTTTTTTTATTTTTTTTATTTTCTTTTTTCTTTTTTTAGGATTGCATTTACATTGTGAGGACCCCATCTCTACAAAAAATAAAAAATAAAAAAAATGGCCAGGAAAGGTGACACATGCCTATAGTCCCAGCTACTTGGAAGTCTAAGGTGGGAGGATCACTTGATCCCAGGAGTGTGAGGTTGCCATGAGCTATCATGATGATGCCACTGCACTCTAGCCCAGGCAACAGAGCTAGACCTGTCTCAAAAAATCGAGGCCAAAGATCTGTGTAATACCCAGAGAAACCACTGGGTACTATGTTGAGCCATAGACCACACTCCTAAGTCTCCTAACTCCCAAGTCACAAGGGGCAGTGTACACTTATGCAACACCAAGACGCAGCAACAGTTGAATAGTAGGAATGTATTTCTTGCTCACTCAAAGTCCAAACAACAGTGATGAGAGTATGGGTGTAGGGGGAGTTCATGTGTTCAGAGATGTAGGTTGATGATGTTACTACCATTTTCAGTGCATGGCTTCTAAGTTTGCCCTGGGTGTTGATATCCTGCCAGCATATGGGAGAAGAGAACATAAAAGGGAGGGTTCAATGGGCCAGGCTTGCAAGGTGGTGTACATTACTTCTGACCATGTTCTATTAGCCAGAACTCACATGGCCACGCCTAAGTGTAAGGAAGGCTAGGAAATGCAGTGAGTTGTATGCACAGTAGGAAATAGAGCCAGGCTCGGTAAGCAGCTGACCAACCTCTCCCATGGAACCTGTTCAACCACCCAGTGATGGCACAGCCCAAACGACACATTAGCTGTATGTCTGAAGATGGGACTAGTAATGGTTACCTGCTGGCAAGAGAATAATCATGTATTTATAGCTAAACAGCAATGCAATAGTGAAAGAAATGCACAGGCATCGTGTATGTTGTTGGCTGGTAAAAGGTATAGGCCAGGGTTTACCAAAAATTTTCTACCCAAAGAGGGTTCCTTGAACAAGAAAATTTGGAATTTATACATGCTATCATATTTCGTCAATTTCTAAGACCAACATTTTTTTCATATTTTAACATTTTTGAAATAGTGACACATTTGTAGATAGCCACTTACAATTATATAGCTTGTGTATGTGTGTGTGTGTGTGTGTGTTTGTGTGTGTGTCACTGTCCTAGTGGTATATAATATGCCTAAGAGCAAATAAAATGCTCTGAAAAGTCCTGCATATTGAAAATAAAAAGGGGTGGTGGTGATAGAGTCTGTTTAACCTTGTGTCTCCCAAAGGTATTAAAGCATGAATTTCTTTAATGTCACTTTCTAATAGCCATTAGATTGAATGTTCCATGATATTCACTTTGACAAAACTGGTAAAAAAAAAAATAAAAATAAATAAAAATAACAGAGCTTTGAGTTCAGAGCCAGGTAGATTAGCTGTCTGCTGGGTTGAGGTTTGCTAGGGAGGTTTCAGGAACAGGTAAGACCTTGAAGAGGTGAATCAGTGAGCGTCCCTTAGGAAATGAGAACATAAATTAGGATAACTTGCAGAGGGATGGTAGAGGGACTGTCGGCAAAGGTGTGTGCAGAGTGTAGAGAAAGCACAGGGAGAGCGCAGTGCCCAGCACTGGCGGTCACTGTACTTAGACCTGGAGGAACACATGAAGGAGACAGCCAGGTAGAGAGGACTGCCTTGAGGGGAGCAATGACCTCAGTTGAGAGACACAGCCAGCCCAGTGAGACCCCGGGTGGAGAGAGAACAGGTGAGTGAGTGTCCTGGCTTCTAGCTCCTTCCTTGCTCCAGCCTCCCTCCAGGGCCCTCCCTGGGCAGACTCGACAGAGGCCGGAGAGTGAGGGGAGAACCAATGCTGGCCACAAAGGTCGGCTTCCCGGGGCAGACGCAGGTGGGGGAAGGTGGGGACGGAATCGAGGGGTAGCACTGGGTCTCTGCACGCTCAGGGCCCGGAAGGGCGTGTGAAATGGACGGAGCACGATTAAACCCACCCGGGCGAGATCTGATCACCTCCCGACTGCCCCACTGCTTCACAGCTTACGAGGCTCTTTCATACCATCTTTCATTTGCTGCCACGACAGCCGGGAGGTACGCAGAGCAGGAGTAATGACCCACATTTTACACAGGAAGCTGCCTTCGCACGTCAGAGCCGGAAAGGTCACGCTGGAACTTGAAGGCAGAATTTCCTGGAACCAATGGTGCAATTTCTACCATGTCAGTGACACACCTTGTTGACGGTGTCCCAGAAGGGTCATCTCTCATGAAAGGACGTCATCATTAGTCACTTGCTCCTTCACTTTTCAGGAGATAGTACACTTCACTTCCCCGTGTGTATGTTAACACTTTATACATCCCATCCACTGTATAGAAAGGTCATGGGCAATCCACAGAAACGTCAGATCTTCTAGGTGCTGAAAGGTCACATCTACTGGGTTGGACCCCATTCCTCTGATCCCTCTTCAGCAAGTACTTACTACTGTGCTGTCTTGCACAGTGCAAAGATGAAATCCACACAATTAAGAGAGATCATAAGAATGTAGAGTAAAAGAACAGTAAAGTAGGCTGGGCGTGGTGGCTCACACCTGTAATCCCAGCACTATGGGAGGCCGAGATGGGTGGATTGCTCTAGGTCAGGAGTTCGAAACCAGCCTGAGCAAGAGCGAGACCCTGTCTCTACTATAAATAGAAAGAAATTAATTGGTCAACTAATATATATAGAAAAAAAATTAGCCGGGCATGGTGGCACATGCCTGTAGTCCCAGCTGCTCGGGAGGCTGAGGCAGCAGGATGGCTTGAGCCCAGGAGTTTGAGGTTGCTGTGAGCTAGGCTGATGGCATGGCACTCACTCTAGCCTGGGCAACAAAGCGAGTCTCTGTCTCAAAAAAAAAAAAAGAACAGTAAAGTACTTTGAGAAATGAAGTGCCATAGGGCATTCTAGGAGTGATAGAGTTACTTCGTCTTGGAGTATCAAGGAAGGTGAGGCAGAAGAGGCTGCTTATCTGAGCAGCCAGAAAAGGCCAAGGCTAGGACAAGCAAAAATGGGAGAGTGACATGGGCAGGACACTACATCTCTATGTAATGCTTTACGCAATTGAGAACGAAATAAATTTGTGCAAAAATAAAAAAAAGGGAAGTCTAGTATACACACGTTATATGGGAGGTTTGGTAGCCTGGTTAAAAGTTGGGATTCTGGATTCATTTCCTCTGGGTTAAGTCCTGGCTCTGAGGCTCACTAGCTGTGTGGTCTTGGGCAAGTTGCTTCACCTCTCTGTGCCTCTGCTTCTTTATCTGTAATAGCTAATGTAGGTAAAATAGACAGTGTTTGCACATGCCTCCTACGGTTGTTATGAGGATTACATGAGTTCATATATGTGAGTACAGGGTGTGGCACAGAGGACATTTCTGGGTTAATAATTATAATATTATCAGGATGGTCCCAGAAGAGCTTTAAAAAAAGAAGAAACCATCAAAACCTTGTTAAACTTCATCTTTTGACACAAGCTTGGACAATATATCTTCATTTTTTATGCATTTCTTAATCCTGTTTTTCTCCCCCCCCCCCCAAATGTGGACGCACAGTCAATAGGCGAGTGCAGCCAGCCTCTGATTGAACTGACGAAGCTTTGCTTTCGGCATGCCTAATGGCTTCAATTTTCGTTTCAATTAGATTAGATTAGAAGACTTACGCTTCCTCTTGCTAGATTCAGCTCCTTCATTTTTCTGTTTTCCGCTCATGTTCACAAAATAATAAATGCAACAAAGCAGTCCAAAAGCTGAACACCAGGAAGCATTAGACAGTGGAGATGGCAAGCTGAACCACTCACTAGCTGGCGGGCAATGCAAATGGCCAGCGGTTAGGGAGGTGAGGAGGTTGGAATTTATGGAGTCGGGACTGAGCAACAGTGCATGAGAGATGTCGCGTGGTGGGATATGGTTAGCCACCGTGGTTTAGGAGTGTAGGTAAAACACACAAAAGTGCAAATGTTTCAAGAGGTCAGTATTCCAAAGTCCAGGAGCATTTGTGCAAAGGATTGGCGGGAAGAAATGCCTAAAGAATAAGAGATTCTTTCATATGTTTATTAGCCATTAGTCTATCTTCTTTTAAAAAGTTTCTGTTCATGTTCTTTGCCCACTTTTTTATAGGGTTGTTTGATTTTTTTTTTCTTGCTGATTTTCCTGAGTTCTATATAGATTCTAGTTATCAGCCCTTTATCAGATGTGTAGCATGCGAATATTTTCTCCCATTCTATAGGTTGTCTGTTTGCTCTCACGATAGTATTGACTGACTTAACTGACCAACACGTAAGTGCACATATGGTAGTAACATTCACTGGGTGTCAGGCAGGTGGGGGGCTGGAAGGAGGGAATGGGTATATTCACAGCTAGTGAGTGCGGTGCGTACCATCTGGAGAATGGACACACTTAAAACTCTGACTCGGGTGGGGCATATGTACCCTAAACATTTGTACCTCAATAATATGCTTAAATTAAAAAAAATAAAGAGATTCAACACAGAGCTAAGTGTGACTAGAGTGTGAGGTGGGGCAGGGTAATATCAACATTTTATATAAAGACGGGATTGGTGCTGGCCTGAGCCATATTGGGGCCTGAGGCAAAAGGAAAAATCAATAATACTGACCTTTATTTAAAATTTTGAAGTTTGGTTCATCCTGAGATTTTGGCATTAAAATTAATGATTTTTTTAAAAATGTATCAAAATACTATTTATTTAGATGATTGAATTTTTGGTACCCCTTTACATTTTGCATGGACATGAATGCCTCTCTTCTCTCACCCCATACCTGGCCCTGCTAATGTGTAGAGTACCGACAGGGACGTATTTAAAAAGATGTCTTTGCAGTCACCCAGCCTAAGCTCAAATCTTGGTCAGATCTGCTTTCAGCCACATCCCGGACACGTTACTATGGACAATTTACTTTCCCTCTAACACTTGGGTTCTTTCTCCGTATAAGAGTAATAAAACCTAACTCATTTGTTCGTTCATTACCAACAAATATTTATTGAACACTTATTATGTGCTTGAGGCATAGGGGATATAACAGTTAAAAAAAAAAAAAAGCAAAAAGTCTCTGCTCTTATGACATTTTCATTTTAGTTTAAAAGAACAATGACCAGTAAAAATAACATATGATAGTTAATACAGCATAGTTACAGTAAATGCTTAGAAGGAAAATAAAGCAGGGTACAGAGACGGAGCGATGGCAGCAGAGAGGGAAAAGAAGTGGGACTAGCTTAGAGAAAGGATATGGTGAAGCAACGAGATAATTTTCTCTAAAGTGTGCAGCACAATGCCTGAAGTATCATATGCCTTAATAAGCGGTTGCGGTTTATGTTGCTCTGAGTAGGGAAAGGTAAGTTTGGAAAGGCAGGCTGGGACTTATGGGCATGGCTATGCTGCCACCTATGAAGGTCAAACTCTGCAATTTTGGGCAAATCCACCTCTAAGTGCTCAGACACAGCATTAAAGTCTTAATAGCTGCCTCCTCCCCTCGGTCAGCTCTGGGAGCATGGAGATCGCTGGCCCTGAGGCCCAGAAAATGGAATAATCTGCAAAGTTCCACCCTATTCTCTTCCATCGCGAGCAAACTGGGGCTTCCGTCTAATCCTCAGAGACAGAGAGAGAGAGAGAGAGCAGGGGAGAAAGACCACATACGCAGAAGCGAATAAAAAGGGTGAGCAGAACTGGAAAGCAGCCCCTCGGTAATTGGTATCCCAAAGTGAACCTGATTCGTTTCCAGGGCAGCATCCAACTGTGGGCAGAAAACATCAGTGAAGCCGCTGCCCTTGGCCAGAACCGGAGGGGCTGACCCAGGCTCTGGACCGCGGCAGCCCCTGGTGCACGTCCACCCGCGGCTGCCTGTGGGCCGGCTGATCCCGCCTGGCCCGGCCCGCGTGGCGCTGTGCCAAGGCTCTGATGTGACCGTCTGGGCATTTCACCAGCTCATTTCATGGTGTTTGGATGCCAGCAAAGCAGCATGCAAAGAAAGAAAATCTTCCTCTTCTTCATCTGGACTTTTAATGCCTGTTAAAAACCCAGGAAAACAAAGCAAAACAAAAAGGAAAACAAAACTTACAGAAATAAAATGCTGCACAGGTTGGAAAGAGCAGGGCTTAGAAAAAGGTTTGAAAATCTCTCAAGGTTTATAAAACCTCCAGTGGATTATTAAGGAGCTAAAGAGTATGAGGGGACAATGGCTGAGTGTGGCTTTGTGTCCTCCTCAGACCATCGTGGGAGGATTCTGGCCGCCAGTCCATCTAGAACCACTTCAGGTTTTCCAAATGAATCAGTCTTTCATCCCTTTAGCTCTTTGCAGATGATATTTGGATCCTCCATCAAATGCAGTCTTCCCTCCTTTCTGCCTGCACTTTTCAGTTCTTCAAAACTCAGAGCAGGTCACACCTATTTCCAAGAAGGACTCATGATCAAGTCCTATTAGATTCCCCTTCTGTGGGTCGCTCGTGCACCACCTTTTGCTTCCATTCTACTTATATTTCTTGAGTACCTACTACGTGCCGGGCACTCTCTTAGATACTAGGAATACATCAGTGAACCAAACAAACCAGCTTTCATTCTATGGCATGGAAGTCAGTAAACACCTAAACAACTCGTATACACCCAGTGGCATTAAGTCTTTTGAAGAAAAGTTAAGAAAGTAGTGCTAATGGGAAAATATGAGTAGCAATAATAAGAGAGCACGGTCAAGGATGGAATTTTAATGTGAGATATATGCACAGAGGACTAAAGAAAGTGAGCGAGCGATCCATGTGAGTATCTGCAGGAGGGATATTGCAGGCCAGGACTGGTGCCACGCAGCTGTATGAACTCTGCAGTGGGCACGTGAGTGGTCGGGGCCAAGCTGGGAGGCCAGTGTGGGGGCTGAGCGAGGAAGAGAGTGACTATGGCTGAAAGCATAGATGACCTAGCGCCAGACTGTCCAGGACCTTATGAGGACTTCAGATTTACTCTGAGTGAGATGAGAAGCCACTGAGGGGTTCAGAGCAGAGGAGTGACATGTTCTGACTTATACTTTTATGGGTTCTTCCCAACCTCTAGGTGTAGACCAGACTGGATGGGATGAAGGTAAAAGCAAGAAAACCAGTTAGGAGGCTGTTCGAATAGTTCTGGGGAGAGATGGTAATGGTTTGGACTGAGGCAGTAGCTGGGGAGGGGAGAGGGATGAGCAGTGATCAGATTCATGATGTATTTGAGGGCAAAACCGACATCATTTGCTGATTGGCTGTGAGACGTAATAGAAATTGAGGGGTCAAGGATGATTCTAAGATTTAGCACATTTTCATTAGACACTGGCTCTCCCTCTATCCACCTGTTCATGGCCCTTGACCTACTGAATGGTGGTTGGGGATTCACCTGTCTCTATTTCCTATTTAACTATGGGCTTTGTAAGGGACAGGAGTTCTGTCTTGTTTGGTTTCATCTGTCCAGCATTTAGCACCTGAATATCCAGATGTTAGATGCACTTGGCATCTAGTACTTGGCTTACATTAAGTGCACAGTAAGTATTTGAAAGAGGAAGAGAGGGAGGGAAGGAGGAAAAAAGAAAGGAAGGGAAGAAAGGAAGTAGGGAGGGGAGATTTTAGAAGAAATTAATCAACCACGGTCTTTCTACTTAGGAGTTTGACCTAGGAAAACCATCCTCAAGGTTTCTGCTGGATTTGCTATCCAAAATGAATCACTTCTCAATTATTCTGCCAAAAGAAACATTTCTATCTCCAGTTTGTTGTCAGGAAGAATAATAATTGATATATACATTGTATACAATGTATTACCTAATTTAACCCTCACACTAACTCTGTGAGGTGGTCTGGGTGAGTAGGTACTACTATCCCCATTTTGCAGATGAGAAATTTGAGGCTGAAAAAAAGGTCACAGCTAATAGGCGACAGAACTGGGACTCAAATTTAGGT
This sequence comes from Microcebus murinus, assembly GCF_040939455.1. Lineage (NCBI taxonomy): Eukaryota > Metazoa > Chordata > Mammalia > Primates > Cheirogaleidae > Microcebus > Microcebus murinus. The sequence continues at coordinate 37,101,237 of NC_134121.1, forward strand.
CTTCTGTCCCTGAACTCCATGATTTTTTTCCCTTACTAAAGTGGCTTGGTGTTAAGTAGACTTTTGAGTGTAGGGGGAAATTTTCAAATATGGTTCAGAATAAAGGAAATAAGTTTAAATTCCTGGGTCAGAGATTTCACCTAGATTTGAAAAAGAACTTTTCAAATAAGTTCTTTGAGAAAGAACTTTCCAAATAAGTTCTTTCCAAATAAGTCCAAGGTCAGAGATTTCACCTAGATTTGAGAAAGAACTTTCCAAATAAGTTCTTTGAGAAAGAACTTTCCATCTGATTTTCAGGATGAATGTAATAGGTTCAAACTACAAGCTCAGCTTTGTGCAAGGAACTTGGGGCTGGGGGAGAGGGGTCCCTAAGTGTCTAAAACAAGACCATTGCCCTCAAGATTATATCCCATGGAGTCATCCAACGAATGTTAACTGAATGCCCAGCACATGCCAATTGGGGAGGTCCATTGTACATACACAAGATAAATACACATTGAAGTGGGAAGTTATGTAGGTGCAAACAGAGATCATTCTAAGAACTCACAGTTGAAGGCAGTATGATGTGTGGGTTTCAGATTCAGGTCCTGAAGTCAGGCTTTCTGGGTTCAAATTCTAGTTCTGCCACTTGCAAGCTGTGGCACTTGGGACAAGTCACTTAACTTCTCTGTGCCTCACCTACACAAGTGGAACAAAGGCAGTAACCGCCTCCTAAGGTCTTTCTAATTATTAAATGAGAAGATGCGTATAAGAAGTCAGCACAGAGTAAATCCTCAAAACAAGGAAGGGTAAGGGACGAAGAGACAGATGGAGATAAACAAAAGGGACAGACAGAGAAACCAAGAACGAGAGGAGCTGAGAAAGGTAGAGACAGAGTATGCTTTCTGGTAGGGAGCAGGATTTGAACCAAGCTCCGGGGATGAGTCCAGAGGGAAGCTGAAGAGAGAGGAGAGAAGTCTGCTGGACGGGCCACCCAATATCAAAGAAAAGAAACCACAGAAGGGCGCCAGAAGCCCCTCCAGGTCCCAGGCTCCATCCTTGCTGGAGAGAAAACCACACCTGCACTACTTCCTCCTAGAAAAAGGGCTTTGGGGCCTTATGAAACTGCAGGAAAGTGCCTTTATTTTTAGGTTGCAAATCAGCTAAGTGACTTCGGAAGGTGACTACATTTCAGTTCCCTTAGCTCATCAGCAGTTTCTTAATGAGGCTAATTAGCCCCAAACAGCTCCCACCTCTGCAGGGCTCCGCTGAGAGCTTGGTCGTGCAAAAGGCAGCGAGCCTGTGACCTCCGTCCGTGGCCAAGAGGCCTGGCTCCTGGGCCTCAGCCTCATCAGCACGTAATGCTTAGAGACGCTTCATAGTTAGGAAGGGTTGGTGGTGGCAGCGGATCTCCAGAGCCACCAAGTGCCGAGAACCAGCTCTGTGGCCGGGAAGGTGCCCTGCATGAGGACTAAATCACGTGGCGGGTGCCAGCTCTTGGCTGGAAAGATGCAGTTAAACAGGAAGTTTAACTCAGGACGTTTAAGGTGTTTATGAGCGATTCCCTCAGTGCCCACATTCGCTGACGCCAGGACACAAAATAAATATATATTTAAACTCATGTTTATTGATACCAAGCAAGAGACCTAGACTAGCAGTGATTTTCTGGAATGCCATTTTTCTCAATTATAAAACTAGGCAGATAGCCAAGACTGCTAGTGCCTTATTTCGTCAGCATTCTGTTTTATGGACCTCAGAATGACATGTCACAGCCCCTTTCCTGCCCCACGAGTGGATTGTACGGGAGGTCCTTGGGGTAGGATCTTTACCTTGAATGGCTACAACGATAATCATAACAACACCTGGCATTTGTCACCAGGGAGTTTATCGTGTTCTTTATCTGCATCATCTCAGTTAACTTCTCAACACCCTGCGAGTAGTGAGCATTATTGTTCAATCCCTGGCTTGCAGGTGAGGACACTAGGGCTCTGTAGGGGGTAAGAAATGAATGGAAGGTCTCACAGTTTGTCAGTGGCAGGGCCACCATTGGAATCCAGGCCTTTCTGAAGCCAACGCTGGTGGGTTTCATGTTGCACACAAAGGAAAGGGACACATCGCTTGTCACTTCTGTGTCCAGAAAGCCATCATGGCAAGATCGAGTGCCCTGAGTGGGAACCAGTCCCTCCTTCAGGGGACAATGAAGAGTTCTAGTCTCAGCTCACTTCCCAAGTGACCCGCTGCAAATCACTCTGCCTCCCTGAGCCCTGTTTCTTCAACTGCTAAAAGAAGAGTTGGTTCAGAACGATTTCTTAACCTTCCTTCCAGCTCTCACATTACATCATTCTACGATGTGCTGAAATAATGAAAAGCAAATAAAATATATTTAACTAAAAGAAAAAGAGCCAGATGCTATTTTTGGCAGCTGTCAGTCTTTCAAAGAAAAACGATTTTTATTTTAGTGCTGAGACCTAAAAAGAAAAGTTCGTCTAATTTACTTCCTCCTTTGAATGAGCTTCTCAGTTCATGAGGGTAGGGTAAGGATTACAATTCTGTTTTGACAGGTGAATGAACTGAAGCTCAGAGAGGTTAAGTGACTTACCGAGGATCACATAGCAGTTCAACAGCGGAGGACTAACAAAAGCTGACACTGTATCACTTGCAGGACCATTCTGGACTAAGTTACAACAGAAGCCTGTCACAGTCACGCTTGGTAAACACGTACACGGCATAAAGTCTCTTGGGTGAGGATGCTAGTGGCAGTGAAAATGGGGGCAGAGGCAGTGCTGGGCGCTGGGCATGGAATCAAGTTGGGTTAAAATCCCAGCTCTGCCACTTACTAAATCCACCATCTTGGGCAAATCCCATGACTACATTTGTCTTTATACAGTAGTTCCCTTCCTACACTCCCTTGACTGCTCTCTGACTTGGTTTCCTCATCTGTAAACTGGGTGTGGGATAAATATTTTAGGCCTGTGATCTCCATCTCAACCACTCAAGCCTGCTGTGGAAGCAGCCACAGATACTATGTAAACCAGTGGGTGTGGCTGTGTTCAAATGGAACTTGATTTCAAAAACAGGTGGGTTACCATAGTTTGCTGACCTCTAGTTTAGGGAAAAGCAGCCCTACTTGGTAATTCCATGAAAACTCCCTCATCTGCGGTGCATTTCCATACATTCCTCCCATCCATCCTGTAAGCAGATAAGATTCTTTTCAAGAACAAGTTTGGAAGCCAAGGCTCAGAACAGTTAAAGAGCTTGGAAAGATTAATCAGTGTATCAGGATAAACTGGTGGCTGTAACATCTCCCGTATCTCAGTGGTTCAATACAGGAAAGATTTATTCCCTGCTCATACTGTAGCCCGATGTGGGGTGACAGAGGGAGGTTTCTGATCCATGCAGTCATTCAGGGACCAAGTTCCTTCCATCAAGAGTAGTGACTGGGTCTTTTTGTGCCATGAAACCCCCTTGACTGACAGTCTAGTGTGGCTTATGGACCTTTCTCTGAATAATGTATTTAAAGGAATAAAACAGAATACGTAGGATCACAAAGGAAACCAAATTTGAAATCATCAAAATATTAAAATACCATGAACACATTTGTAATACAATAATATGTGTGCTTTTTTGTTAGTGCATCATAAAACAAGATCTTCTAGCCACTCTGGTAGCAACCATAATTACAAAGTAGTGATGAGCAAAAATAATATTTTGAGAGAGTGATATAACAACTATAGGTGATGTGGAAACATCTCTGATTAGTCTTAGAAAAGAATTCACAGGTACCACTAAGACTACAGTAGTTGGTGCTTGCATTCGTAATTGAAAAAAAAAATGCTAACTTTCAGTTAGAACTTAGTGACAATAAAGAAGTCATTCCCCCCTCCCTCAAGTTCCAGCAGCCACAGACCTCTTGAGGATCCCAAGATCCTAAGACCTTGAACAGAACCCCTGCTGCATTATCTAGGCCCGGCCTCAGAACTCCCCACTGGATTCTCTAACAGTAGCAGGTGGTGATAGAAGCCCAGATGGAAGGTCTTGGGGGTGGCTTAGGGGCCCAACCTGGAAGAGGGTCACACGGCTTCACCTGCAGCCCACCCCCAGGTCCTAAGTCACAGGACTCTACCAATCCATGGTAAGGGGCAGGGAGGGGCCGCTGCATGAACTTTATCTGCATACCAGGAAGGAGAGGAGAACTACGTGACCATTAGCCCCAGAAGTCTTTCTCACACTGGTGGAGGCAGGATTTGAGCACTGACTTTCAGACAACTGATCAGTGCTTTTTTTTCACCAATCCAAGCTGTCTCAATAATTCGACACACAACCCAAACCATCTCATTTCCATTAGTCCAGGAGTTTACATCAGCACTTTTGACGCTTGGGCAGGATAATTCTTTGCCGTGGGGTGTTTTTCTTTGTACCATAAGATGTTCAGTAGCATCCCTGGCCGCTACTCACTAGATGCCAGTAGCCCCCACCAGTTACAACAGCCCAAAGTGTCTCCAGATACTGCCATTTGTCCCCAGGCAGGAGCCAGGGCTGGGATTGCCCCTCATGGAGAACCACTGGTTTAGTCTCTGGAATTCAGAGCAACTCAGAAAGAAGAGCCAACAAGATCTCAGAAGCTGTGTTTACAATACATGATCCTTTTAAAATGGAAAGACTAGGATGTTTCAATATATCTTTCCCTAAACTCCTACTCTTGTACCTTTGGCTGGATGTGTAAGAGAGTCATGAGAGAAGTGTGGGCCGGCCATGCAGTGATATGAAACTCACTCGGTCCAGGCAACTCAACATTTCATTAGCAACAAGTGGAAGTCAGTGGAGACTGGAGCGGTTTTCCAGCGCCGCTGTGCCAAAACAGACAAGAAACTGAACAATAAAGGTAGTTAAACTTACTATGAACAGAGGACTATAAGATATTTCTGCTATCACTGCAAGTCAACTGCATATTGACTCAGAAGACCCTAGTTCTTCCAGCCACATGACCTTCATTAAATTGCTTAGTCTAGATAATACTAAAGGTCAGTTCTGTCAAACATGAGAGCCAGAGAAACCTAGTTTCACAAAACATTACAAAGTGTTCAGAGAGAGGGGTTTCTCTTTGATGGTTATATGTTTTAGCAAACATACTTTAAACAAAAGCAAGCAGGGCTCCTTACTGCAGGACTTATCAGAGCCTTTAAGGTACCATATACTTTTTTCTAAGTAAGGGGCATAGCATGCAGCATTTCCCACCCTTCCCTTTCTTCATAGAGTATCTCTAGGGACTAATGTGCTCCCCAAATGCACTTTATATAAAATGCTACTAGAGTCTCTCTAGGCCTCAGTTTCTTCACTCTCACATTGGGGCAGTAATGTCTGCCTTGCAGACCTTCCCGAGCTATTGGGAGAAAAAATTAGACACTTGAGAAAGTGCTTTGTAAACTCTAAAGCATTATAAAAGTTTAAGAGGTCATTATTAATGCATACTTATTAATAATTTACCACTAATAAAATTTTCCCTGACTTACTTAGATGTTGAGTTGATGAATGTGATAATTGAAGTAACCGAGGTCCCGAGAGGTTAAGGTCTCGCCCAAGGTTGCACAGCTAGAAATGGAGTCACAGCACAGATTAATTAAGATGACAAATATGGAAGCACGCTGAGCTCCGAGAGAGCACTCCCTGCATTGTCAGCTGCTCTTGTCACTGGGATGGTTCTATTTCCGCTGCAGCAGGAAGCAAGGCAGTAGCAAGTCAAACGGTGGCACAAGCCACCCAAGAGCTCAGAAACATTGAGGAAAGAATGCTGGACTGAGGATCAGGGCTGGGCCTCAACACTTCTGCTAGCAGCTTGACCTCTGTACCTTTGTTCTCCTGCTTGCAAAATGGGGATTTTACGTCACACCTGTTTTCTAGAGTTGTTGGACAGATCGGCATATTCCATGGGATATGGGGATGACAGTGTGGGAGTGGAGGCCATTCGGAGGAGAAAGCAAGCATTCTCTGTCATTGTGCAATGGCACTCAGCTTTATGGAGAACCCGCTAAGCCTGCAACTCCCTGGTGGGCAAGTCCCTTTGCAGAGGGCGACAGAAGCAGGTGGAATGATCCCAGACCTCCAGGTGAAACATGCAAATCACTGTGCAAAATAACATTGACCTGACACTGCCTCAAAGGAGAGAGAGTTACTAGAGTTCTGAGTAGGGCCTGGTAACCTGGAAGGAGGAGGAGCATGCACTGACCCCCTCTCATTTCACATGTAAGTGTGGGCATGGCCCCTCACCTGCCTCTGACCCTCGCCACAGTAGCCTGGGCGAGTGTCTGGGTCTGGGCCAGGCCAGAGCCTGCTGGAAGCCAGTGGATTTATGCCAAGACTGCAGCACTAACATCTCCCATGTAAGAATGCCCACTGTGAGCGTGCAGCAACGGAGCTCCACGTTCTGATGTGATGGCACGATTAGGTCTCTGCATTGATGCGGTACTTTATGGTTTTGAAGTATTTTACGGCCATTAATGACCTGGACTGTGAATGTGCCAGACAGTGTCACTGGAGGAGGCAGCTTCCTTCAGAGCACGGTGCTCTGGTTCCTCTCCCAGTGGTGTCACTTTTAATCTGTGACTCTCTTCTATTACCCGATTTAGTTTAAGGGAAATATTAATGCTGATTGAATATTTTAAAATAAATAAACTATGCACGTTTGTTTCTAAATGGACCCCGAAGTGAATTTAAGGTGCACCTATTGTGATTGCTCTCTTAGTTGAGAATGGGGAGGTGGCTAAGCAGGGTCCCCAAGTCCCGACGGCCCTCACTGGTACTCTGAGAACACTGTCAGGAGGACTGCACTGAACCATCTTGCCCTGTACTCAAGCCACAGACAAGTGGTCAGTCTGGGAGCAGGTGGGACTCAGGACAGCACCAGGAAGGGGTATCCTGCCCAAAGACAGGCCTCTTTGGCAAAGGAGACCAGAGGCTTCTGACTCTTTATAGCAGAGGGCAGGCAAACAGTTCCGATGAGTAGTTCTCTTCTCTGTCAACTCTCTTACCACCTGAAAAACTCTTGAATCCAGCCATATCTCTGGCCTTGGTCTCAATGCCTTGTGCAAGACCTCAACATGTATGGATTAATGTAACCAATGCTGTGCTGGTAAGTGTTTACCAATCAACTGGAGGAAGAGGAGCAGAGGAAGCCTTGATTTGTAGTGTCTACCCATTTCGATAGTGTAAATATTCCCACTAGCCAATTTCGAGCTAGCAACATGACCACATCGAACCTGGAGTTGAGAAGAAATACACAGTAGTGTACCACTTTATACTATTTCCAGCTGTACAGATAAAACAGATGCTAATTATCTTTAAAGCAGAGATAATAGTAAAAGTAATAAAAGAATTAGAAAGTAATGAGTTTTGAGAACATATCATCATTGTTTTTAAGATCATTAAATTACTTCTATGTTTATATAATTTAATTTTTAGTGGTGGTGTGTCAAATAACCAGATTGCAAAATTCCTAAAAATGTAACAGTCAGCTCTCATGAGCTGGTACAAGTAGGCTCTCGTGTATTGGGGATTGCAGCCACCTTTTAGCAGGGCCAATGCCTTCCAGACAGAGACAGGAACATATCCGCAGTTGAAGAAGTGGAGTGTATTGTTCCTTCCGGTGTGGGAAAATGCATGCAGCAAGGTACTGTGAGGCGTTTCAGCATGAGTTGCTAGCAAGGACTTCTAGGACTGAGAGACATGTTAGATTTTGGAGGACAATTCGAGGAGCCAGGGCTTTGCTCTGGACTGCAAGCTGTCAGGAAACAGGGCTAGCTCTAAGATTGTGTATCCTAATAAATCTTTCTACATAGCTGGAAGAATGAAGCAGGCAGGGCTAAAACAATAATTGGTGAAGAAGCGACAGCCACTCCTAGCCAAGAAAGAGGAACATACAGTCACTTTTGGGATTCGGACAATTTTCATGCTTTTTGTTTGGGTTCAGAGATGATCATGAAATGATCTTGTTTTGACTTGACCCATCAGAATTGCAGCAGCTTTGTCTGGTGTGATTGGAGAAAGTGCTCGTGTTGCTCAGGAGAGCCCCAAGTCCCGGCTGCTTGTCCCAGCCCAGCTCCTGGGGGTCAGGGGCCACTTTTCTCTTTCTCAATAGGGTTCCTCACCCCCCAGTCTCACGTCACCCAAATGTGTCTTTCTGTACTACCAAACTTCTAAAATACAGATCTAATCATGTCATATCTCCACTTAAAATTCTCCAGTTGATGTCTTTTGTCCTTCAAATAAAGTGGAAGATTCCAGGCCTAGTGGGGTGTGGTCCTGCCCCATCTTGAGGCATGTCCTGCCTGACACTTCTCAGCTCTTCTGCATACCGCTGTCCACCACCACATCTCTGCGTGTGCTGCCCCCATGCCCTGGAGGCCCTTGCCCCTTCCTCCTACCCTTCCACTCCTACTCTGGCTCTGGAGAAACCTGCTCATCCTTTGAGGCCCATCTCAACTGCCGCCTCCTGCAGGAAGCCTTCCCTGACATCCACCCTTTTTTCTTGTCCAGGCTGGGAACCCTTCCTGATGCTCCCATAGAATCGATTAATTAATTCAACAAATATCCACCAAATGCTTTCTTTTCCAATCTCTTCTAGGGCTTTTAGAATTCAACTAGAAATAAAACAGACATCGTCTCCTCTCTCTTGGATTTTATATACTAATGAAAGGAAATAAGCAATATTTTTTTGTTCAAAAGCTACAAGATGAGAAACGAAACCAGTGTTGATAAATACTCTGTATAGATTTAAGATTGGGGTCTATGGACAGTGACCAGTTGACTACTTCAGACCAGGCCTCTCCGCAGAGGTAACAATTTGAGACTAAACTCTGAATGACGGGGGTGACCTTTCCTGTTCCATGGTGTGGCCCTGTTGTCTGATTCTGGACCCATTTCCCTTGTAAGATTCAGGGACGCTGGATGGTGCCTTGGCCGTGTCTTCATTCCTAGCCCCTATCTAGATATAGATGTTTAATATTTGAGGAATCAATGGCTAGCTCTTTATCATTCCTTATTGCAGCCACGCCATTCTACTTGCAGTAATTCACTGGACTAGATTGTAATGGCCTGAAAGAAATTAACTACCATCCTCAGCCCAGAGTCCCTCCGCTCTGCTGAACCCCAGCACTGTGATCACAGGGTCGTTCTCACCTCCTTGCCTTTCTGAGCTACTGAAATGTCTTCCCCATCATCTCTACATATCCAAATCTTATCCACTACAAGGCCTCCTGAAGTCCTCCCTTGTCTATGAAGGCTTTGCCAGCTATGGAAGAGTTGGTCAGTCCTGCGGCATCACGTCTGTATCCTGTGGTGGTCTTTGGTACAGGGTGTTGCAGAGAAGCAGTTGGTGCAAAGAGCATGTTAGTAAAGCCTAGAAGAGCTTAACATAGATCCTGACTCCAGCCCTGTCTCTCTGTGAGACATTGAACAACTCATTTAACCTTTCTGTTTTTCACATCTGTTTGGTAGGCAAACTTTCTTGAGATAAAGGACTAAAACTTTTATGGTTTTTTTAGGTATAATTTACATATAGCTATAAGGACTGTATCTTCTTCATTTTTGTAACTCCAGCATTGAACACAATGCCTGGAACACAATAGGTATTTAGAAATGTCTGTGGAATGAACAAATGGGAATGACCATATCCGCCTTCATCTGGAAATATTTATGAGAAAACTGATTTCAAGTATCTAATAGATAATGGGTCAAAACGAAATGCTAGCTTTTACTTTTAGATTAGCCTCTGTTTTTGCCCCATCTCTTTTGTCTCTTTTATTTGTATCATTACATTTTAATTTTATGCCACATACTACTATGAGAACTTCTAGAAACCAAGTTATGTTTAATGGTTTAAAAACATAATGTTGCTAGTAATAGAAGGGACTCGATAGCTCTGAAAAATGCAACACATTTAGAAAGGACGCCTTAAAAATACTGAAAACGAGTTTTGTCTTCAAAGATGTCATTTTTGAAATTATAAATATAGTGCACACTCATAAAGGAAAATTTAGAAAATATAGAAAAGTAGAAATAACAGCATCCCCCTAGTTCTCCTACCCAAACATAATCACTGTTGACATTTGAGTATATTTTATTTTTATATGTGTGTAATTTTGCTTAGTGGAGACACACTGTACATGCAATTCTGTTCACTTTTTCCACTTAACGTATCATAAGCACTTCCCAAGCCATTGTTTGATTTCAATGGCTGCATTATATTCCATCTAGCAGGTGCACCATAGTTCACTTAGGCAGTCCCTATCATTGACATTTGCTTCCTATTAGTTTCTATTATAAATAATGCTACAGTAAGCATTTGTATAGATAAAGGTTCTTCCCTCAAAGCAAAACCGAAAGTTCAAGAAACAGAGATGCAGATGTAAATCTGAAATCACTTCTAGAACTCTCAGCTGGTAAAGAAAGCTATACTTAGGGCTAAAAGAAAAAATAAAAATCCCTTAGATTCAAACTCCATTGGTATGGGTTGAAAAGTCAGAGAAAAAGGATTTCACAAGTTAATTAGGAAATAACAAGCAAGTTGAGTAAATTGCCTAATCTAAACCCATTAGATAAACGTTTATTGCAATACAAAATCTAGATGACTGTAATTAACACATTTATAAACTCTCTAAGAAACTTAAAACCTTCCTTCTATTGTCTGAAACCCAGCAGCTTTTTCAAGTGGAGCTTATGTCTGGGCTGACATGTCCCCGGGCTGGGGGGTGGGTCGGCAAATTCCCTGAGCCCAATATTCTTAAACCTGGTCTTACCTCTTACCTGTTGTGAGAAGAACAGAATATGACACATGGAAACTTTTCTTTTTCATTCACTAAATCTATTGAGATATAACTTGCATTCAGAAATATGCACAGATCTCAAGAGAATTGGGGAATTTTTAATACATGTTGATACCTCCACGTCACCTCCAGACAGAACATTCCCAGCACCCCAGAAGACGCTCTCAGCCAGCAGCTGCTGGCACTAGTAAGACCTCAATCACTATTTTCCTGGTTCTTAAACTTCACATAAGCAGTGAAGACCCATTCAGTATGGGTCTTTTTTTGCTCATCATTCTATCTATTAAGATTTCCCATGGCCAGATGTGGTGGCTCACGCTTGTAAGCCTAGCACTCTATGAGACCAAGGCGGGAGTATAGTTTGAGTTCAAGAGTTCGAGACCAGCCTGAGCAAGAGCAAGACCCTGTCTCTACTAAAAAAAAAAAAAAAAAAAAAAAATAGCAATTATCTGGACAACGATAGATAGATAGATAGATAGATAGATAGATAGATAGATAGATAGATAGATAGATAGATAGATTAGCCAGGCATACTGGCGCATGCCTTTAGTCCCAGCTACTCCGGAGGCTGAGGCAGAAGGATCACTGGAGCCCAGGAGTTTGAGGTTGCTGTGAGCTAGGCTGACGCCATGGCACTCTAGCCCAGGCAACAAAGTGAGACTCTGTCTCTAAATAAATAAGTAAATAAAACAATAAAATGAATGAGGATTTTTCACCCAACAAACAATGGCTTTCTGACTAAATACCTATATAACCTGAAAGAAAGTCATTTCATTTCTGTGGGTCTCAGTTTCCCTACCTAGAAAATGAAGCAGCTGAAGTCTCTTCCAGCTACAAATTCCAATATTTCCCAAAAGTTCAACAATGCATACATCCTAGAGACAGCTGTTTGTTTCCACAGAGAAAAGCCCAAGTGTCCCAGATGTGACAGTTCTTCCCAAGAGGCATTACCCAGCAAAAGAAGTCACAGGTGTGAACCTCAGCAGATACCTTAGACATGGACCTTAACATGCCTGGGTTTCCTCACCTGTAAAATGGGGATGATGCTATTTGACTTGCCCCCATCAAGCCTGTTATGCAACCTCCTTCTCCTTAGATTCCTCCAACAAGACCACAGCCCCTCTCAAGGAGAGTTTTACTATGTCTCCTTGAACCTGGTATCCACCAGCAACACCCAGCACCGTGCCTGGTATGTGATAGGTGCTCAGCAACTATTTCCTCAATGAACAAAAACTAGACATGGTTATACGAATATTAGCTTTCGTTTTTATCACACGTTATATCCCAGGTGCCAATGGAATCCAATCTCAAGGTAGATTCATGTATGCAACACAAAAGTATGCATTGCCTCTCTTGTGCATTAAGTTATGCTACTTCCTGAGAGGATTCAAAACATGAGGCATGGTCTCCATCCTTGAGGAAGTGCATTATTCAATCCAACACACATTTATTTCCTGAACACCTGTTACAGCACCAGGCACTGTGCCAGGTGCTAGGCATAGAAGGATAAATGACATATAATACTTTTTGCTTTCTCATTTGTATATTGTATTTTCCATTAACTGACTTGTCCAAGTGAGACTTTTTCCCCACCCCCATGCAATCCACCAAAGGAGTTGATAGCCTTCAGGGAAGACAGACACATAAATAGATTATTAACAGTCACGTATAATGGGTTGTTTTAATGGAAGCACGAATGACGCTGTATGGGAGCAAAAGCAGGGACACTGAGAAGGCCTCCCGAAGTAGGTCACATTTAATCAGGCCTTAAAGAATGAGTAGAATGAGCCACATAGAAGTAGCCTCCAAAGTGATCTTCCTGCTTCTCTTTTGTGTACTCGTCTAATCTAGTCTCTGCAAAGCTGCTGGGAAATCTTTTTAAAATGAGAATCAGAGCATGTCACACCACCACATAAACCCCTCAGTGATTTCTTATTGCTCCCAGAAGAAAACCCAAGCTCTTCCTCATGCCACAGAGCCTGAAGGTTCTGGATCCTACCTGCTGCTCAACTGTAACTCTTGCTCATCGTGCACAGTGGCTTCCTTTCTGCTCCTGGGCTATGCCGAGCTCTTTCCCTCCTCCAGGCTCTTGTCTTTGCTGTTGCCTCTGCCAGGAGGGCTCCTCTCTACACTGTGTGCGTGGCTGGCTTATTCTCATCCTTCACATCTAACTTAACCACTCCCTTCCTCAGTTACTCAGTCTTAGAGGTTCTCAATCTGGGCCGCACCATAAAACTCCCTGGGGAATGAAAGACCTAGAAAAGGCAAATCTACAGAAAGCAGATCAGTGGTTGCCCAGGGCTTGGGCAGAATGGGGAGTTACTATAAATGGGCAGGAGAAAAATCTTTCTGGGTGATAGAAATATTCTAAAACTGAACTGTGGCGATGGTTGCGCAACTCTATAATTTAGTAAAAATCATCGAATCATACACTTACAGTGGATGAATTTTATGATATGTGACCTATACATCAATAAAGCGATTTTAAAAAAATTCCTGGGGAGCTTTTACAAAACACTGAAACTTGGACCTCACTCCTAGAAATTCTGATTTAATTGATCTGAGGATGGGGCCCAGGCACGCATAAGTTTTAAATGTACAGCCACAACTAAGAACCAAGGCTTTATCTTCTCACCCTGTTTATTGCCTTCGTAGAGCTGTAATTATCTTATTTACTTGGCTGTTAGCTCGGTTATTGTCCTTCTCAGGAATTATAATAAAACTTCCCTTTAGGGAGAGACTTTTACTGGGTTGCCTTTGAATCTCTAGGATCTAGCACATAGTAGCTGCTTTTAATATGTGTTTATTAAGTACACAAATAGTGGGGGCTACCCTCTCAATCCCCCACTTTTCTAAGACCCAGAAACATGGAAGAATGTGGCTTGTTAACATAGCATGTTTGCCAAAGAGCTGCCCAGAGTGGTAAACATAGCTGAAACTAAGATGTTTCTATGAACATCGTTCAGGCAGTGGTGACAGCGACCACTGAGGCCACAGGTCCAGCAAGGTGATCGCACAACCCTGCAAAGCCATGTGGAAAGACTTCAGGCACAGGAAACACAGGTGTTCCGTAAAGGAGCCCAGCAAGGTGGAATGGAGAGTTGAGGGAAAGTACTGTGTCTCCCTTCACTACATCCCCACCCTCACCGTGGGAAAACTACTATTGAGGAACTTAAGACCTTATGGCAAAAAGATGGTTAAAGAAAGTGCTATAAATCTATGCAAGCTCTTATGTATGTTTTTGCATTCATGAAGATAAAACAACAAAGAAAAATTACTAAATAATAAACTCTAAATAGCATTGCATTCATATATTAGTAATTAGTAAAAATGGACTAGAAAGTTTTCAGGCTCTCCCTTCCCCATTTTTAATGAGATGTGTGGACCTTCAGTTCTCCTGGAAAAGCAAATATGTTTTTTCTCTTTGTTGCTCCATCCAAGCTGCAAGTGTGAAGATGGGAGCAAAAGCCAAGTCTGAGTGGAGACCAGGAGAATAAACAGAGGCTCATTTCAATAAGGAAAAAACAGAATCAGGGAGGGAATGCAGGGGTAAGTGTCAAAGGAGAGGACCCAGTAGGCAAAAATAAGAGTGTAGGGCTGGGAAAATCTCAGGGGGAAAGCACAGGGTAAACAAATGATGTGAAACTTGCCCAGAGCTCAGCGAGACATCAGCCGCCTTTCTTTCCTGCATGTGCGATTCCCACCGGGCATGTCTCACCGCAGTGCCCTGCCTTAAAGGGGTTGTTTGCGCTAGTTCATGCTACTGCAGACCACTTGGGCTGAAAGTTCAGGAGGAGGAATGCAAGAAGGGTAGCTAACAACAAACCAATCTTTTGAACAGAGTTCATGAATACAACTCAGTTATGTTTTGGAGAATGTAACGGCTATAACAGAAATTGTAACTTTTAGTATGGTTGATTGTTGAGAATCATCTGTGCTGAGTTATATAGCACAATCATTGGTCAGTTTTAGCAACTTCTAGTTTGTGATATCATGGAAGACAATTCTTTTATTCTCTGTGCCTGAGGAGTTAGCTTGCAGATTGTGGCAAAGCTATTTAAGACCATAAATAGGTCAGCTAAGAAGACGTTTCTGAGTATAGCCCTTTTTTATAATTATCTCAAAAGAGTATGCCCACTAACCCCAAGGATTCTAGTGGAATTGCAGTGTAGATTTTGTCTGATTGTCTGTAGCTAAGAATCTGCAGCTGCAACCCATACTGGGCCAAGTTAAAAACCAAGAAAAGGTCAATGAAAGCTGCAAAGATTTCACATGATTCTTGAAAAGTTGTTTACAAAGTGATAACAAGTGTAACAGCTGTCACTAGAAGGGGTAGCCTTGCCTAAATAAAGCCCATTTGCTCCTCAAGAAAGATATTAGCATAATAAATGCCAATCTGTGGTTTATTAAGAAGAAACTGACCAAGATTTTACATTTTATATATCCACGTTTTATGGTTATGTGATATCCAACCAAGTTGTTGTGGGAGTAAAAACACACCCTATTTGAAGCTGGGCAGATCATACATTGAACCTGTTCAAGTGTAATGATGGTATCATGGTTATTTATGAGGGTAAACAGTTTGGCAAGGGTCATGTTGGCCAATCAGAAAGAACTGGAACCTATTTGGGGGCCAGGGAGTCTTTATTAATTAGATAGTGATAAGTGAATTCCCAAGCAAGCCATATGCTCACATCGAATGCTGGAAGGATCCTTACCAGTGTCAAGACTACAGAAGGCAGCCAGGAATGTTGTGTGGTTCTGCTGAAGCCGCCTCCTCCCAGAGCAAGGTGGCCAAGGCTTTGGACCAACGGCATGTCCCCTGCCTCCCACCAACTTCACATCTCTCCGTATGTTGAACCATGTGAAAGAAACTGGTTCTGTTTTGGAAGTACCTCAAGCAGTTTAGATTTTAGTGTTTTGTCTTCTCCTGACCTCCGTAAGGCTTCCCAAGAAGGTACTGGCCTGACCCAAATCAAGAAATAAAGCAGCCACTCTGGGCGCTTGCAGAACTTCAGGTGTCAGAATGTGTGAAGGGGACAAAAGAGATGCATTGTAAGCAAAAAATGTAGACATCAGTAAGTTAAAACTTAAGAATGATTGGTTAAGTTTGTGTGGCAGATGTTATAGTCAATGACTTTAGGTTATTTTTCTCTTTTCTCTCTAGATCCATTTCTAGAAATTTGCATTGAAATTTGTTTGAATATGCTTGACATTGGAGGAGATAAGTTTAGAAAGCACAGGATTGTTTAAAAATCATCATAGATAAGACTAATTTAGCATTTAATGTGTGCCGGGCACCATTCTAAAAATTGTATAATAACTAATGCATTTATTCCTCTCAACAATTCTATGAGACATACACTAATTAATATGTATAAACTGGGGCACAGAGAGGTTTAGTCACTTGGTCAAGGTCACACAGCCAGTGACTATCCAAGTCAAGCTGTGAACCACACAGCCCAGCTGTTGGACCTATATACCTAACCAGTATATGATATATATAAAATACAATATGGGAGAAAGTCTCTTTTGTTATCATTGTTTTGCTTGCTTATTATTCTCTGACGAAAGGAAAGATGCTAGATTCCTTGCTGCTCAGCGACTCCCATGTCCATTTGTGCAAAAGTTGAAAACATTCAAAAGTAGATTTAATTAATTCACTGGTAATTATTGTTTGACCAAATTGTATTTTAAAATTTAATACACCAATCACAACTTAATTTGCAAACCGAGTTGTAGAGGCTGGCTGTACGCTCCTAAACTGACGACAACAGCAGGACCTGGAAATAAGCTTCGTGTAGCTTTCTACTTTTCCCAAAATGTGGTGGTTCTTCACTTGTTCCTTCACACCATCCTTCAACACAAACCAAAAAAAAAAAAAAAAAGTAGAAATAAACCAACAATTTTTCATGATTTCAGAATTGCGGGAAGTTTATTATTGCTCTATGAGACGGTAAAGCTGGTGGAGACGGAAACCAGGATGCGGGAGAGGAGGCCGTGGGGTCTGCAGCTGAGGCCTGGAGGACAGCAGCCCAGGGGAGGCAGGAACCACGGGGAGACCTGTCTGGTCCCAGCTGCCGTCTGGGGACGTGAAGGCCCAGGGAAGGGAAGCGCAGATCCGGAAGTGTGGAAGGCAGAGCCCTTTCCGCTGCAGGAGCCCTTGGGCACGGTTATCCCACCGTTCTCCATTCTTGGCCTCAAACCCCAAACCTAGCTTCCCAAACAGCCTTCCGGCCAGCCTCTCCTAGTTGCCTGCGAGTCAGAGAGCTGAACACCAGCCGTCTCCCGGGAGGGTTTCAAGTGATGTCAGGGAAAGTTAGGGTAAAAGTGGCTTGTACTGTGTTAGTCTAATTCCCCATTTAAACCGGGAGCAGCGTGTTAATCCCGGAGCCAGAGGGTGTCTGGGCACAGCTGGCAGCGTTCTGAGATTGTAGAACAGCAGTCTTGCTGTCTGTGCGCTGCACGTCATGTCAGGAAGGGGGCTGTCTTATTCCTATTGAACGGACGGGGCACTTAAATACGGGCAGACCCAGCAGCACCTGCGAGCAGACATAGCTTAGCTGCTTGCAAGGAGGCATAGGTTGCAGAGCTGAGTGTTGACTGTTCAGTATCATGTCCTAGTGAGCATGGAATGGACGTGGCAGGGTCCTCCCTCACCACAGCTGTCGGTGTCATCTGCACATGAGCTGGAGGTGGGGGACAGTGTGGGGACACCCCTAGCCATCTGCCCTGCAGGGTGAACCTAGACTCAGCATCCCTTCTACCGTTAGCATTAATCCCAGAGGCCCTTTGGCTCAGATGTAGGAAGTGTTTCTGTGTTTTTCAGATTTCAGGCACAAATCATCCAAGCAGGGCATGCAGAGAACATTAGACTTTTTCTGAAGGCAGTGGCCTGAGGAGAAAGAGTTTTCCCATGTGGGAAACTTCTACAAATTACAGGGATTGATTCTGGGGCATTTGCGAGGACCACATGACACAGAGTGAACTCTGTGTGAGAGATCACTTGTTATCATTATTCCTGTTTTGTAAATGAGAAAATGGAAGTTTAGGGAGATGAAACACATGGCCCCACTATCATGTGATGAAAGACAGAACCAAGATGGAAACCAGGAGTGCCTGATTCCAAATCTTTCCCCTCTAGGTTGAAATGACTGAGAGTATTATAACAAGCAGAACCCAACCCTGTCCCCAGCCCTAGCTAAAAGCGCAGACAGGTGTGATCAGTAAGTAATATTGCACTTTCCAACTGAAGTTCTGAAGCAGCCTTAGAATCCTTCTAGATGTGATAGGCCAAGCAGCCACTTCCCATCACTGGGATTCCAGATGAAGAATGAAACTGTTTATCATCTCTGAGTTGTGATACCCACCTGCGAGGCATCGAAACCCTGTGGGCCACACCTTCTCATGGAGCCCCATCAGTTGTGGTCTGTTGGGAACTGTGCATTGAGCAATGTCTCCACTAAGGCTGCGGTTGAGGCTCCAGAAAGAAAATCTTGCACATGTCAGATCCAAGCATTGCTTTGAGAACTGTACGCCTGATGCAGCATGATCAAAGCCTTCCTGGTCTCACCAGGTTAGATACCTCTCATAAAACATGGGTTGCCTTGTACTAGAATGCCTTCTTCTTACCTCACTGCAATTTTCACGAAGTTCTACTCTAAACCTGGAACCGTGCAGAAGAAAACACCAGCCCAGGAGAACTGCAGTGACGTAGACATGGCACGCACAGTGCTTCTTGCTTTAGGACACTGTTCTCGTCCTAAATTTGGTTTCTGAGAAAGATTGCTTCTGATCACTCTTTTTCCTCATTGCCTTTCCCCCCAAGAACAATTCCACAAAACACCTAAGGTTCACAAATATGGAAGATAGGACTCAAGAGCCTGTTTTCCTTTCCTTTTTTTTTTTCCTCTAGTGTGAAAATTAGAAAGCACATTCATGCTGTTAAGAAAGCACATGACAGCCTGCCAACAATGAAGCTATTCTCCTATCATTCCTAGATGAGACTGGTAAATTGCAAGAGGGAGAAAAGAATTCTCCTCTGTCCCTAAAGGGGACTAAAGATTTACTGACAACCAGAAGATGGATGGGTACTGCTTCTATTCATTCCATTGTCTGTCAGTCAGCAGCTCTGACTGCTCGTCACCCAAACAAAAGTGAACACGTGTGTGGTTTTTCAGTCTTTCCTCCGTGGAAGCTGCCACTGGGGACCAGACGTCTCTCGCCACAACAAAGCGCTCTCCTTGTTTATCCCAGTCACATCCCATCATGGGAGAGGAAAAAGATGCTTGAAGGGCTTGGGAGGCAGAAATGACCTCCAGCCCCCGAGGGAAAGACAGGCTCTTTCCACGCCGGGCGCTCTGTCCCTGTGAATAGACAAGAGACTCTCAGGCAGACCGGGGACTCCTAGGACAGGACTGGAGGGGGATGATGGGGCAGGTTGGGCTTGGGAGGGCAGGTACCTCACCTGTGCACACCTGCTGAACTTGATGGAGTGTGGGAGTGAAGAATGGAAAATCTAGGAAAAGTATGTGAGCCTAAAAATGGAATCTGAAGACAGAAAGATCCGCTCAGGTGAATAGATTTCACTATAGGTACTGCTCCCATTTCTTCAACATAAGCGATTTCATTGGCTCTAGAATACATTTTTCCACATTTTAATACCTTTGAATGTCTTATAATTAATGATATTTCATAGTTTACTCGGTAATTTTTTTTTCTTTCTTGGTGGTACAATCTACAGCATCGTGGATTTTATGAAGTATGGCTAACATAACCAAGGTTATAAGGTACTGTGCTGGGTACCTTCATAGAACTTATCACATTTAATTCTTTTTTTTTTTATTTTTTAAAAGGTTTTTTGAGATACTATAAAAATTCACCCATTTAAAGTATATAAAATTTAATTTTTTGTATATACACAGGGTTGTACAACCATCACCACTATCAATTTTAGTGCATTTTTATCTCCCCATAAAGAAATCCTACACCCATTAGAAGTTACTCCCACAACCTCTAAGCTACTTTCTAGCTCTGTAGATTTGTCTATTCTAGATATTTTATATGAATGGAATCATAGCATCTGTGGCCCTGTGTGTCTGGTTTCTTCCATTTAGCAAAATGTTTGCAAGGGTCATCCATGTGGTAGCATGTAGCAGTATTTCATTGCTTTCTATGGCTGAATAATATTCCATTGTATAGATATACTATTAATACAGTTTACTTATCTATTCATCATTTGATGGACATTTGAGTTGTTTTCACTCTTTGGCTATTATGAATAATTATGTTATGAACATTTATGTACAAGTTTTTGTGTGGACATGTGTTTTTTATTTCTCTTGGGTATATGTTAATACCTAGGAGTGGAATTTCTGGATCAAATGGTAACTATATATTTAACTTTTTTGAGGAACTGCCAGACTGTTTTCCAAAGTGGCTGCACCAGCATAGTTTTCTACAAGCAGTAGATGAGGGTTCCAATTTCTCCACATCCTCATCAGCGCTTGTAATTACCTGGCTTTATGTTGTTAGCCATCCGAGTGGGAATTAAATGGCACCTCATTGTGATTTTTGCTTTTCCCTGGTGACTATTGATGTTGACTGTCTTTTCATGTGCTTATGGGCCATTCGTATATATTCTTTGGAGAATATTCTTTTTATTGCAGCAAACTTATATTGAGCCTTTGCTATATCCTAGTCACGTGAGAGACTGATTGCATCAAAGGCCCCAACTCTTCACTCTTCTATTTATATTCTTTGCCAAGTAATCTGGTAGCACCTTCTCATTCTGACTCTGAACTTAGCCACATGATGATTTGCTTTGGCCAATGAGATGTCAGGAGGTCGTGTCCAAGGAGCCTGTAGGAGGATGAGA
The DNA here is from genome assembly GCF_040939455.1 of Microcebus murinus. Classification (NCBI taxonomy): domain Eukaryota; kingdom Metazoa; phylum Chordata; class Mammalia; order Primates; family Cheirogaleidae; genus Microcebus; species Microcebus murinus. The sequence continues at coordinate 37,121,910 of NC_134121.1, forward strand.
TTCATGGTGCACGGCTAAGTTGCCCCCTCATCCCAATTAAGACCATCCTAGATCAGCCCACAGCTGTCAAACCCCCAGACAGGTGAGGGACCCTGGCAAGTGTGGCAGAGCTGTCTAGATGACATGCAGCTGACCACAGACACGTGAACAAACTCAGCTAAGATCGCCTGAACCGCGACGACTCATGAGCTAAATAAATGTTTATTGTTATCTGCCACTGAGAGTTTGTAGTTGTTCATTCTGCTGCATCATTATGGGACTAGAAAACTGACGCAAGACGGTATCTTAAGTACTGAGAACAGAAAGATGAAAGACACAGTTCCTGCCTTCAAAGGACCACTTTGGAGTGGGGATAGCAGAAAAGTATCAGAAAGTGGTACTTTGCTGTGAAAGACATTTGGCCACTCTTTTCACAAGGCAGCTAGGACTGACTGTCTTTTCAGAAGAAGGCAGCTTTGAGAGTTTGAGCGACAACCCTTCCTAGTTATGTCCCCCCAATTTCCTCACCTTGTGCATCTGACTGGCTCCCTTGATGTTCACTGCAGTGTGTCCCGTACCCACATCATGTTCTTCCTGGAACCATTAAAAATGTTTGGTGATGCATAGAGTTGGCATAAAATTTTAATTATGAATCTTGGTTGCCCAAATTAGTGTCCTAGCATAACTTTAATTAAAAGTTACTGCTTTATATTCCTCCCAAGTTTTGCCCTGATAAACTGGTTTATTATTCTTCCACGTCTGTGTCTTAAGCCTTCTCTGGCTTCTCTTGCATTTTCCTCGAGGCATTTTGGGTTGGCCAAACTTTTGCTTCACATTTGTGATGATGCAGCTTTAAGCCAATTAAAAAAAAATTCTCAGGCTGCACTGCTTGTACAATCATGTCTTCCATGCTGACATTTCATCAAACATTTTCACTATGCATGGCACAGCAAGATGTGCTAAAAAATTGTAACTTAAGCTGGGTCTCCCAAGTAGACTTATTTTCTCTTTCCTTTTTTCTAAGTGCTAAACTATCTCCTTCAAAATAATAGATGAGTAACCTCTTATCAGGGATATTATAAACCAGAGGTTTTAGCCATTTGGGGATAGAGATAAATGCCTTTGAGCATGTGATGAAAGCTATGAAACTTCTTGCCAAAAACAAGAATAGATGCATATGTACAACTGTATTCATACATTTTCAGAGGCTGATCTCTGAAGCCTTGGGTTGGCCTGGCTTTAACAACTTATGTTATAGAGGGAATTTGAGCTTCCAAAGGGGGAAGCAAGGTTAGATTAAATACTTTTGATCAAGAAATGTGCTTGCCTAGCCAAGTGTGCATGTGTGGTATCATGAACATAGAAAAATAGGAAAGAAGGTTTTGCCATCACTAAGGGACAGGGGGCGTGTCTTGTGGGAAGGAGCACCACTTAAGAAGCGAAGGGATTTACCTCCAGTCCCGTAGTCCCATCTGTGTCAGGGCTTTGCCATAGGCTCGAGGCAAGTCACTTCCTCTCCCAGGGCCATTGTGTCCTCTTCAATAAAAATTACAGGAAAAGGTGGGTATTTGAACTGTGATCAGTGGCCCCTAAATGCAAGTCTTTGCATGTGTGGTGAGCTAGCTACATCCCAATTATTTGGAAAGCTTGTCAAATATAGATTTCTTTCTTTTCTTTCTTTCTTGGGATTGGGAAGTTTTCCTAAAGATATTCTGATTCAGTGCAGTCCAGGAGTCTGAATTGTAAAAGCTCCCCAGGTGGGCAAGTTTAGGAACGACTAGATTAATGATCCTAAGGGGAGGTCACTTCATGGGTCAGTGATCACATGTGTGCACGCACACACGCACTGTGATTCAGGGGAGGATGGCATCTGAAGCTTGTGCCTGAGAAGTCCACAGAAACAGCAGCACTTTGCACAGTGTGGACAACTGCATAGCCATTTTCAAGCTGCCTGAATGCCCTCAGTATCTACTCCATGTCCAAGTTGGCTATGTTGGCCAACACTGTGACAAGCCTGCCTGCCTCTCTGATGCTGGGTATGTGCTCCGGAGCTGTGCAGAGCTCTCTGGGTTCATCTTCCTTCTGATGGGCAGCTGTTCTGGCAGAAACAGCTGGCAGGTGGCCTGTGGCTAGAAACCTCAGTGTGCCTAGCATGCTTCTGGGAGTCGGGGAGATATCTTTAAAGTTGAGGATAATGACTAAATAATTGCTAGTGAGGTCACCATCTGCATCTTTAAAAGCACCTATTCTATGGTTTACAGAGAAAAGTACCAACGTCTCTGACAGCTATAGGAGCTGGCATTGCAGGGACGTCCCCAGGCCTTGGTAGCTTTTGTGAAAGTAGCAGTACTCTTGGCGTGGATGCTAGGGGCCTTGGCAATGGATAAAACTTCCCTTTTTCCATTGGAGTTGGAGAGGAAAGGGATGAAATGACAGATGCTACACTGAAATTGGGAGAATAGCTTCCCTGATTTGAAGAGTTCCAGGTACCCCTACTGTAGGTAGGGAAAACACAGTTTTGTGACTATTGTGGTAAACAGCTTTAACCCCAAGCTAGAGTAGTCCAAGATTCTGAGTGTTACTGGTGTTACCTAAAAAAAAGATTATGACTAGGGAATAATAAGTCGTCTTGTCTATTTTGTTGACCCAGTCTCCTTCCAGTCTCCCTCATCCCATAGGATGTGGATTTCTCTGCATGAGGCCTTAGAATGGCCTCGGGACAGTGCAGGCACGGCACTTGAACTTGCAGTTCCTGGGAGTGAGGGGAGCATGTTAGTCTTCTTTTGAGTCTCTGCACGTTGCAGTGGAAATGGCATTGGGCCTGTGATGGGGAGTGAGCTGTGGTCAGCCTCTGTCACTAACTTCCGTGAGATCCTGGGCAAGACACTTTCCCTTTTCTGAATGTCAGAAAAGGGATTGTCCTCCTCTGTAAAAAAAACAGGATCGGAACAAGAAATCTGTTTGATGCCTTCCACCTGTAGCATCCGACTCCCTGTTCACAGTCCATGGATGGCCTTAGGAAAGAAAGCAAAGAGCCAGGTCATCAGGGAGATGTCAGCAAGAACACAGGATGAAAAATCGGCGCCCCCAGGTCTGGTCCCACTGCTGCCATTTGCCAGAAACTTCTGTCCTTTTCCAAACTGCTGGGAGGTCCCACTCTATAAAATAAAGCATCTAGGTAAATAACTCTGGCTTCTAGGACTTTTTTATGCCACAATTTTCTTGTGCTGTGAATTACCCCCAACTCCCATCATATCCCCAAAATCTGTTTTTGGAAAGCAGGGGGATTTGACACATTTGGAGGCATTAGTGCATGGATACACGTGTTCCTTCCTGTGGCTGCCAAGTGCTTGGCTGCCCAGCGATCCCCACGCATGGTGCTGAGAGCCAGCAGAAGTTACCTTGTACCTCCCCAGGGTCAGCCCTGAGCCCCATAAGCACCAGACAGATCCAGGAGAGACTATGTGTAGTAAGCACACTTGGCTCCTGTACCTCTTAGAAGAAGCTGATGCCAAAACACACAGACCTGCACCAAAGACACCTCAATTCTGTTAATACCAAACAAAACCTCAATCACCTACAATGTTCATAGTCACTGTGTTCTGGTTCATTAAATCTTCTGGTTGACTATGTGGGAAATGCTTTTCGTTTCTTTTTCTCCAGCTAAAAAGTCTTTCCGAAATGTTTAACTCCGTTGCTCTGCTTTGATAACTGGAAGATGCTGTTGAGAATGGAATCATTTTTAGGTGGCTATGGCTCTCCTGGGGCCCCACTGCCGTCATTTCCAATGTTGGTCCTCACTGTTTCATCTGATGATGTAAACGATGCCAGAAAAAGCTCTGAGTACGGCTCAAACCCAGAAAAGTCCTCAGGAAGTGCATTTTTAGAATACGAAAGTGAGCATTTACTGAGCAGGTGCTGTATGTCAGACTCTGGGCTGGGTACACTGCACATTTTCTAGCCTCCCACCCACATGATCAAGTCTCACATTGGCCTTTTTCAGGAAAGGAAACTGAGCCATAGAGAAGTTAAGACTTCTGGAAAATCTGGAGCTAAGCCCAGGCTTTCTCCAGATGCCATTCTGCCTGGATACCCCAGGTTCTTTGTGGTTCGTCTCTTTCTCCCAAAGCAGAACTAGCAAAACTACTTCTGATTAATTGAAGATCATTTCTTTCTAGTTAACTAAGATTTCACTAGAAACTCTATTTAAAGTGAGGATTTTTAGATGTTTATAAAAGTCTCAAGTATCTTACCTTGTAGATATGGAAATACCCTTGCTGAAGCTGCAATTAACTCATTTCCTGGGTTGCGCTCTCTCCTGTTTTCCTTCCATACTTTTTTCTCTATTTTTTCACTCAATTGTAAATTTCTTGTATTTATCTTTGAAATTCTGACAATCTCTATTCCAGTGCTTTGCACAAAGATCTTAAACAAATATTTGTTGAAAGAGTGAGGAAATTTATGACACTGCATGTTATATTTAGTTTGTGAGTGTATATATATATATATATATATGCAAATATATACATACACACACGAAAATACATGATACTTGTTTGGTTTTATTTCTTTGTAATTAATTATTAAACACCATACAATTGAATTTAAGATAAAGAATAGAAGAGGGTGTCTTAAAGCCCAATACACAGAAATTAAAATTAATGCAATATAGAGGGAGGACACTTGCCAACCCAGGAGTAAAATGACCTAGTCTCCACTTCCACCTCTGCCACCAATTAGCTATGTGACCTTGAGCCAAGCGCGTGACCTCTCTGACCTCTTTTTTCTACTGGTGGCATGAAGGGGCACTTCTAGCGCCTTTCCTTCCAGCTCCCACACCATGTCTGTACATGTGGAGCTCAGCCAGCACAACACCCTGTTTACAGGTTCATTTTTGTTGTTAACCATGGAAGTAGAAACAAACTAAAAACACACCTTTCCCTCTTGTGATATTCAAGAAACTCAAGGTGACTGGTGTAATTAACTTCTCTCCATGGGCTTTTCGAGGCTCAACAAAAACCCTGGCATTAAAGCAGTTGTTTTAATTTGCAAATATCTGTCCTGCCTAGTTCAATTCAGCCTTCTTTCACACAACTACCTGGCATCTGTTGACTTTGCAGAGGTTGGTCCCATGGTCACCATTTGTGGTTTGATGTATTGTGTACAAAGAGAAAAGGACTCTGAAAAGCAAATCCCTATCAGATTGCATCGGATGTCCGGAATCTGAGCGTGCTCAGGCACTCGCAGGCAGATGGAGGCACAGCAGGTAGATAAATGATAACCCTACAACGAATGAACAGTTGACAAAGAAAGGTCAGAAATGAGATGGTACGGAAAGAAAGCTCAAGGAACACCAAACATCTGTCTAAAAGACACAAGGGAAAAAGAAATTGTCTTTCCTCTACAGATACCATGTGGGTCTGTGTACTAATTTACCAATCAGCAGCTGTTCAGTATTTCCGCTGTCCATTGTATAGGAGACAAGTTTATTACCAAGCAACAATGAATCTCTCTATGCTCAGCCTCTAGCTAAACAAACCATTTGTTTGATCCTTCCATCATAGCCAATAGTTCCAACACAGGGAAAAACCTGATTTCTATGGGGTACCCAGCTTCCCAGGTGATAATGTTTAAGTTTTCAGTAAATTAAAGATTATAAAGGATCATGGTTCAAGCCTTGGTCCATTATACAATAATATTCATGATGCAACAGTTTCATTGCAATCCGTAGCCTTTCCTCCTCTTCAACCAACGATGACTTCCGAACTTTAATATATAGGTGTCATGTGGCCAACCTATAGGGGTGAGCAAAGAACCTTAGACCACTTCTATCACATGAAATCACAACCTCATGGTTTCCATTACAAGCACTTTGTTTTTGTTTCCTTGATTTTTTTTCCCAAATGGCCGCTGATCCAACAGAAGTTGTCAGGAAATTCAGGGACTGCAAGAGGTTCACGGTCCAGTATTCTCTCTACTCCCCTGCACCCCAAGTTTAGTTTAAACCATAAAGCAACAATTCCCACTGCTCCAAGTCAGATGCAAGGCATGCTGAGTCCTCAGCATTGGCGGTGGAGAAAGGAAAAATATGGAAGAGTGTAGGATAGGAGTAAAGTGGCTGGAGTCATCAGTACTCTCCATGGACCTCACTATAACCATCAAAATCCTTGGAAGAAAAGCAGTTCCTTAATCAAGAAGTGGGGACAGGAGAGGAGGGGAGGGACAAAAACCTACCTATCAGGTACAATGAACACTATTCAAGTGATGGGCACACTAATAGCTCTGACTTAAGCATCATAAAAGCTACCCATGTAACAAAAAGATTTGTATCCCCTTAGTATTTTGAAATTTAAAAAAAAAAAAAAGAAAGGCAGCTCCTTGAAGATCTGCATTCTTTTCTTTGCTTATCCATTAACTATGGGCAACCGTAGGCAAGTTGCTTGAACCCCTGAATCCCTGGCTTCCTTGCCGGTGAAATGGGGGCAATGATAATAGACCATAACTCATAACCATACTCATAACTCACAACTCAGACATACTCAAAACATTATGCTCTCAGGATTAAAATTCATGAGGATTTGAGATTGTGTCTAAACTACAAAGAGCTGTAGTTTAAACACGCAATATTGTTATAGTTGTAGTAATGGCAATTGGATGGGACATTGAGCAACTCTAAAGTTCACTCACACATGATTTATGACTCTAGCTCCATAATACAGACCAGCCTCTCCATGGGATCTGTTGGTATTGGTGTTTATTTTCCTGGTTTTCTTTTTCTTTTTCAGATGCATGAAAATATAATTAATAATCAAAAGTCAATTTACTTTTGATTTGATAATAATCAACAGAATGCTATGGTAATAGCTTTCCACAAATCCAGCAACTGAGGCTGGGCTTCTACATACACTAAGCTTATCTCATTAATTCAATCTCTGCTTCCTATCTAAAAGAACTGCCTTCTTATAACGTAGTTAGTCTGACAGATATATGTTGTCACTAATCTTCTGTTGCTCAAGTACTTTGAAGCTGTTAAATGATTTGATTATGCTTGGCTATGATCACTATACCTTCTCTTTCTTACTGGATTTATCAGATCTTGGTTTGACACTTACTAAGTCGCTAGTTTGTACAAAACATTGGGAGGAAGCAAGTAAAGCGAAAGAACAGATTTTTTAAACCAAATAGAACTGGGCTCTGTTTCCAGCTGTACCGTTAACGGTCTTCAATGCTTGCAGCAGAGCAAGTTGCTGAACCTCTCTGTAGCTGTTTGCTTTTTGGTAAAATTGAGAAGGTAACACCTGTCTCTCAGGTGAGAATTACCTGTGCTATCTATAGCGCACCTGGCGTAATACCTGAAATGAGAGTAGGTACCATGCAGCGTCTATTTCTCTTTCAGTTGCTTTCTCCTTCCTTCCCAGCCCCACCCGTCATGTATAATGTTTCTCTGTGTAGAGGTGAATAACTGTCTATTTTCAAGAGCTTGACATCTAGTAGAAAAGAGAGAAATGCACGTGAGTAATTTTCATACAAAACAGAATTAAATATAAAAGTTCAAACAAATTTCAATGACATCACAGAGATTAATCCCAAGAATGCAAATGGCTTTACAGGGTCTTCCAAGGCTTGCAGAATCCTAATAAGTGGAAAAAGAAGAATAGTCACTTTGTTAGTTAACCCAAAAGATCTGATTCCACCATAGCACCATGAGGAAATCGTTTGTGTCTGGACATCTGAGTTGGTAGAATCACAGTATTGATGATTTACCAGATATGGGGCTCCATCTCCTCATGAGCCACGGATGAGTTTCCTTAGGTTGATCCCAGACAGTTCCCCTAATGTGGGCCAGAAAGAATGGGCTTGGATCAGGCAATCCAAAATATGTCCATATGTTACAGCCAGTTAGAAACTCCAGTACCTTCAAGTAGGGGAGCGAAAAATCCATAGGGGACATTTCCTTTAACAAACATTAGTTGAACACCTACTGTGTGTCAGGCATGTGCATTTTAATCAAATGAATGTACAGATGGAATATTAATTGCCCCTTTGTAAATGAAAATAGAAATATGAGAATTCACTGTCATTGTCATTTGACCATATGAATTGGTTTTGAATAGGTATTTAAAATGGGAGACTAATAGACAACACTAGACTAACACAGGTAAGTCATGAAATTTGGAATGCCTAGATCTTAGTCTAGCTCCACCATTTGCTAGAGATGTGAGAAGAATAGTATTACCATTACCAGGCACAGAGAGAAAACTATAATCTGAGTAACATAATCTCACTTATCTTTTCAGAAGCTCTTTGAGGTACGTAACTTGGTTCTCATTTTATGAATGCAGGAACTAAGGCTAAAAGAAGTCAAATAACTTGCCCAAAGTCACACATCATGTAGCTGGGAAAGCCGGTCTGTTTAGCTCCAAATGTGTCCTCTTGACCAGTTTGCTAAGCTGCTTCTGTACAAGTTGTCCCCTGAATCAGTTTCCTTGCCCCCAAAGTGGAGATAATGTATTTGAAAGTGGAGATGTGTTGCAAAACACCATACAGATGTGAGTTATTGCTGTAAAGTGGCATTTAGTGTATTGCTAACAAACATTTCCGTGACTGAGATACACAGATAGTAGAACCTTTAAAATTGATCCGCCTACTCATCTTACCTTTTCACAGTAACAGTGATTTTGAGACCAAATTTATCTGGACGTACATTTAAGGCAACAAATACCTTTTGGTATTTTGAGCATTTACGTGTTCCCACAGTAAAGATGAATAGATGGAGCCTCTGCCCTCAAGATACTTTCAGCTTAATAGGGAAAACAGCTTACAAGCAAATAAACTGTAGTCCATTTTTGGTGAATTCAGGAGGAGAAACATGTTCAAGGTAGAGAAATAGCAGAGAAGAAAGAATGTTTCCCAGAACTAGGAAAGTGGCAGGTCAGGAGGGTGAATCGTTACGGGTTTGCCAAATGCAAGAGGTATAATCCCAACCACCTGTCACTTAAGCCAGAGATTTATGACTTGCAACTCAGAGGACAGTTGTTACAACAGGCACACCACCCTGCTCCGGACAGCTGCAGGCACGTTAGCCTGTCATGTCCTTGCTGAGCTCCCTTCTCTTCTTGTCCTTGAGGCACAGTTGTCCTGGGCCCAGCCCAGAGGGGGAAATCAGGGGCCAGGGCTAACAGCAGAGCAGCATGTTAAACCAGGGCCCCTGGCTCTGGCAAGTCTTGTTTTTGCAGATCTAGAAAGCCACCACCCAGAATGAGTCCTGGCTCCCCACCCCTCAGTCAGTCCAAGCATGGCTTCATAATGGCTCCTCAGCCCAGAAGGCCATGGAAGACAAGCCAGCCACTAGCCTGGCTCCACCCAGCAGAGCACAGCTGGGGCTGACTGTTGCTGGCACAGCCTGTGCATTGACAGGAGGGCCATTGAAGTGACAGGGGTGTGAGATACCTGGCTCATTCCCAGAAGAGTTGGGCCCAGGGGTGTCACTGATAATCCTGTAGTGAGCCATCTGCCCCCTATCTCCTAAGGCTAAGAACCAGAGTCATGGGCTAGGTGTCACTAGCCCATGGCAAGGGTAGAAGGTGAGGTCCACCTACTATCCTGGACATCTAAAATGGAAAATGGCAAACATGACTCTGTGTGTGAGTGTATGTGTGCCTGGCCGGGGACACTTGGCATGTCAAACAGGCTTGGGGAGCCATTCAAGGATGGGCATCAGAGAAGGCTTCCCTAAACAAGGAAAGGGACATTAGCCAGGTGGAATGGGGGCCAGGGTGGCCAGAGCAGCTGGTTTCCATGAGCACACACTCAGAGGCAGAGGGTGGCGAGCTCAGGGAGCCGTAAAACATACCACATACGTGTGCTGGAGTGTTGCGTGCAAGGGCAGAATCCTGGAGGTGGCCTCGGAGCGGAAGGTGCATGCCAGGCTTTGTCGATGGCAAATCGAGGAAACTAATGATCAATATACTGAACTTGTTTCTTTAAGCTGTAGGCTGTAATCTCTTAGTATAAAATGAATTACAAATAAATATAGCATCGTAGCAGTACCATAACGTAAATGTCTTTTATTAGAAAGCTATAATTGAGAACTAAATTGTATGACAAACGCTGAAAGTGTCCTTGAATTTCAGAGGAAAGGGGACCTAAAGGGGGTGTTATTTAGTTATTCTGCTGTTGTGTATTCTATCTAGGGGTAGAGTAAGTCAGGTAGGTTTTTAATCTCAATTTTTTAGAGGAGGAAACTGAGTCTGAGGGAGGTGAAATAAACGTGCCCAGAATCACACAGGTAATTAATAACAGAGCCAGGATTTGAACCTGGGTCTGTTCACTTCCAAAGCCACTGTTCTTGCCTCCAAGACCCGCTGAAGTAGTTGGTAGAAATCTCCCTGAAGGAGCAGAAATGGGGCTCCATGAAAATACGCCATAATAGTTTTTTGGGAGGGTTTGGTTTGTTTTTTTAATCATGAGTTTTACTGATGCAGAATAATTGTACACAGTTATGGGGTGCATGTGATATTTTGATACAAGCATACAATGTGCAGTGTAAACTAAGCCAGGCACAGAAAGATAAATATTGCATGTTCTCACTCGTATGTGTGAGCTAAAATAGTTGCTCTCCTGGAGTAGAACGGTGGTTACCAGAGTCTAGAAACCCTGCACCGGGCCTCCCTGGCCAGCCTTTCCTCTCTTGGGGGGCCCAGTGGACAGATGGGTTCTGGAGGCGGGGAGTGGGCCGGCTTCCCAGCCTCGCTCTGACACAGCTCCGAGAACGGCTGTGCTGTCAGCTCGGGGCCCTCCACACACGCTGTCTCTTGGGCAGCGGCAGCCCCAGGCTCCCGGCCACACTGCACAACCTCAGCACCAGCGGAGCCGCGCCCTGCCCGTCCATGCCCAGGGCGGGACAGCCTCAGCCTAGGGGAATCCTCAGTTATCCCAAGAAGGGGACCTGGCTTTAAACCAACCAGGCCATCGCCTCACCTCGCTGCCTTCTCTTTCCTTCTCTTCTCTTCTTTTCTCTTTCCTATTTCCTTCTTTTTTCAGTTCTTTTCTTCCTTTTCCTGTCTTTTCCCCCTTGCCTGCCTCAGCGTAGGGAATGGGAAAAGCATGCATTGGAGTTAGGTGGTCCTTACCGAGAATTTCAACTCCAGTACTAATCAGCTATGAGACCTTAGGAAAGGGACTTAACCTCACTGAATTTTGGTTTATCTGTATAACGACGATAATGGTAGCCAGTTTGTGTATTTCTTGTGAAGACTAAGTATGAAGATACCTGAGTGCTTATCTAGCCATTAATAGGTGCTATTTAATAATTCATTCATCAATCTTTGTACCCAGTGTGCACGAGGCACTGTTCCACATTTTGGGGGTACAGCAACAAGCCAAAGTCAACACAGGCGTTCATACTTGTCTAATGGGTCATCCCGTAAGTCTTCATTTCCAATTTAGTTCCTGATTTGGGGGCGTCTTCCTGCTTATCAGTCAGTGTCCCTGAAACATGGGGAAGGAAGAAAACAAGAGTTTCCCTTCAACCAGTGAAACAGCTCTGGGAAAAACAGGTTAAAATTTAGATAACGATTAGTTAGGAAATTACTGATAAGATCCTCTGTTCCATACTACGTCACTCAGGATTCTTAGATGAATGCAACACAAACCAACTCTAGCTTTCTTAGGCAAAAAGACTTCTTGGAAGGAGCTTGGAGGGAGGCTAGAGAGCTGGCTTGGAACAAGGGGTGCCAAGCGTCAGGGACAACCACGTGCTGGTCAGGAGGCCATCAGTGACACTGAGATGTCACTGCTGCCATCATCGCTTTCCTGATGCCAGGACGAGCTGACCTCGGCCAAGCTGCCACTTGCTATCACATACTCGAGATGCAATGCCCTGCCTCCTGGCTGTGCCAGGGAATGTTGGAACCCCAGGCTTCCAGAGTGGGAGGCAGGCGTTGGGAGCTGCTTTCCTGCCAAGACCATACACACCGGAGGAAGGAGATTTCCTCTTGGTCCATCACACTTTTGTTCATGTTTTCCTGTTTCCATGGAGAATGGAGAGATGAAGAGAGCAAGTTTGGTCTCTTCTTAACTGTAGGGAATAAACCAATGCTGGCTTCCACTTCTTGTTAAAAAGAAGATTCTAGTCCAATGGGCCTTGATTTTAATCTAAGAAAGTGTTTTCTACAGGAAGATCCCCAATATCAGGCCTGCTGTAAATAGAGACTACCTCGGATCCGGTTTGTCATCTGTGATTACAGCATCCAGGAGCCTGTGTGATGGATGGCAGGTCTATATTTCCAGGCAGCTATTATAATGCTGCTTAGCATATAAACAAAGAAAAACATTTCCATTTTTGCCATATGTCAAAAGAGCAGTAATTCCCAAAGGCCCGAACAAGTTAGTCATATATTCTATGGAATAATCCAGGTGACCATGGGACAAAGGTCTTTTCAAATTGTCTCCAAGCATTTAATAAATGCCAGCTTTTCCATATTAGATTGGTTATTGAGAGAAAAAAAAATATATATGTATTTTTTTTTTTCCAAAAGCACAGACCAGTTGGCAGAAGAGTCTAACTTAATATGGAATAACACGGAACATCAGAAGACTGTGCACAAATTCAGGCTGTAGAATCACACAAGCTTGGTTCAAATCCCAATCCTGGCACTAACTAGTTGTAAGATCTGGAGCAAGTCTTCTGAGCCTGGTTCATCTATAAAATAGGAGTAATGATAATTCCTATCTCATTATTATATATTAATTATACCTATCTCATTATGTAAGCTATGAAATGGTATACATAAATTGTTAAGGATAAAACCTAGCACATTATAAGCATTCCAAAACTGTTACATACCATGATTGTCATAAAAGTCTATGTGGCATAGTGATAAAAGTGGAATCTAAAGGGGAAAAGAGAAAGAAGGTGTCACACACAGAATGCCAGACACAAAGGCGTCTGCATCAGACATTCATTGAGTCCTATTGTTTCTGGTTCTGTGGATGCAGAGATGAATGGTCCACTTTCAAGCACCTCATGGCCCAGTGGAGGAAATGAACAAGTAGATTTCAATTAGGATTAATGTAAGTAAGGTCAGATCATAAGAGGCCTTTAGACCTAGAGCCTCCAAGAAGGTTTCCCATTAAAGATTTACCCTGTAGACTTACGGCCAAATAATGCCCTTCTATAACCTGCTGGAGGAAATGGGGCACCTTGCTTCTGGAGTCTACCTCTGAACTCATGATAATATCACATCCCCCATCTGTAAATGTGCTATCCGATGTATGGAGAAAGTGCCACCGATAGCAGCCAAGATTTTACAGTACTTACTAAATGTCAGGAATTGTGCTGGATTTATCTCAGATAATATCGACAACAGTCTTTCTGAAAAGTTACTTCTATTCCCATTTCACAGATGAGGAAATTGAGGCTCAGAGAAGAGAAGAAACTTGGCCAAGCATGTCTTTATATAAGTCCATTTTTTGGTCTGGTCTTTGCCAACCTGAGCAGATTCATCTTTTGCCACACCTTCGCTCCCAGCTCTTCCTCCTCCAGCTCTATGCTCCTACCATTCTGAACTACCTATGACAATATACTTTAGAGCAAGGGTCAACAAACTGCAGCCCACTGGCCGGATCAGGCTCACTGCCTGATTTTGTAAATAAAGTTTTATTAGCACACTGTCTTGCTCATTCGCTTACATATCGCCTGTGGCTGTTTTTATGCTACAACAGAGTTGAAACCATATGGCCCATGAAGCCTAAAATCTTTACTGCCTTACTCTTCACAGAAAATATTTGCTGACACCTGCTTTAAAGCTTCAAACCTCCAGGCTCTTGCTCATGCTGTTCTTTCTGCCAGTGTGCTGTTTCTTTCATCAGGATGTGAGGAGCTTTGACTTTTGACTCAAAACTCTCTGAAAAAAAAACTTCTCTAATTTTTTTTAGGAGGTAGTCACTTTCTCTTTTAAGTTGGCATTATTTCACACATACTCCTGCTTTTGCATTTGTCATATTACATCACAAGTGTTCATTTACATGCCTGTATGACCTAAAGGACAGGGACCTTATTGTATGTAATTTTATACCTCACCATGCCACTCAGTTCCTTGAACATACTGGGCTCTCACTTATACGTATTAAAACACATTGAAACACATCCTTACCGCCTTGCCTGCTTCTTAGCATAGTGTCGCTGTGTAGCGAGAGGATCTCAGAAACAGTGTAGTATATCGTATCAGAAAGAGGCACTGGGGCCTGGAAACCAGGATTCAGGAGATGTGGTGCCTCTCATGCCACTTTGGATCTGTCTTCTCGTCACCGAGTGGCCTTGGGCAAGTCCTTTCACCTGTCTGAGCATGCATGCCTTCATCTGAGCCGTGAAAGGGTTGGACTAGATTATCTCAAATGTCCCTTCCTGCCCTGAAAATTCTATGAGACTCTGACGTCTGAGACTGAGTTTCAGAAGTCAGAACAGTTAGCCAGGGAGATACCTACATCACACATTCTCCTCCCTTATCAAGGCAGGTTTTGCTATAAAGGATCCCAAGAATATTTCAGAAGTCCAGGTTGGGTGTCCATGATTACACACTCAAGGCTATTTAAATTAAAGTTTCTCTCTCTCTCTCTCTCTTTTGAGACAGGGTCTCGCTCTGTTGCCCAGGCTAGAGTGCAGTGGTGTGATCATAGCTCACAGCCACCTCAAACTCCTGGGCTCAAGCGATCCTCCTGCCTCAGCCTCCCAAGTAGCTGGGAGTATAGCCCCACACAAACATGCCAAGCTAATGTTTTTATTTGTCATGGAAATAGGGTCTTGCTATGTTGTCCAGGCTTGTCTGAAAAACTCCTGACCTCAAACAGTCCTCCATCCTTGGCCTCCCAAAGTGCTGGGATTATAGGCATGAGCCACTGTCAGCTGCACCTTCACCCCAAGCACATCCCCCAAACTTGTCTATGACAAGAGTCACATGAGTTACTTTCTGAGATACAGATTTCTGGATTCTTCCTTCATCACCTGAGTAGGGCCAAGGAATCTGTATGTTCCACAACTGCCCTAAGAGGTTCAACAGACAACTTTGGGAATCCTGACTTAGGAATCTGATTCCAAAT
This sequence comes from Microcebus murinus, assembly GCF_040939455.1. NCBI lineage: Eukaryota > Metazoa > Chordata > Mammalia > Primates > Cheirogaleidae > Microcebus > Microcebus murinus. The sequence goes on from NC_134121.1 coordinate 37,136,988, forward strand.
ATGAAGCTCTGCTGGCCCCTAAGCCAGAAAGGTTCATCACCACTGTTTGGTTGAAATGGCAAGTCCGTTTGTCACCCACACAAATGGTAATTGTAGGGAAGCATTCACTGGAGGGGAGGCATTTTTCAAGCCCTGCTACAGCACCTTCAGATTGGGCTCATTTGCACACCTGCATATTTTCTCCCAATTTTCCGGCGTAACCCTCTGTGAATAATTGCAGTTTTGCTAATTGAATCTGAGAGCACCTGTTTCTTAATCAATATTAATGTATCACATGGATGCAGAATTTGTAATGAATCATTCTAGGGGGAAAAATGATTAAATTAAAAAAATGAAAAGGAGAGTAAAGCATTCACGCTGCTCATCTGCAGCCTGATGCCTTGTGGCCGGAATCCTGTCTGGAAAGGTGTACAGTAGAATGGGGTTGTCAGGCCACGAGACACCAAGCCCCTCCCCAGGGCTGCCACTCAAGGTGCTTATCTCTGTCCCATTTTTGGAAAAGGTAAAACAGTGCCTGCAACCTACAAGCCCCCAGATACCCACCCCATTATGCCCCGGACTGCCCCTCCCTCGCTCTGAGCACCTGACTATTCGTTTTCTGTTTCCCCTCAATCCCCAGGCCCTGCACTTCCTGCCACAAACTCTCTCTTGATCTTTGCTGTAGATAAATAAGGTGCCAATTTAGTGGAGGGCAGGGCCTTTCGGGAGGAAGGAGCCTGGGTGCTATGACTCCCAGAAACCCCTGTCAATTTTTTGACCTGGGACCCTAAGACTTCAGTGTTCCTGTTCCCTCAACAGTTTCATCTCAGATTTGATTTCTTCTGGAAAACTTCCCGCTCTCCTCCTGCCCTTTGCACAGCCCAAACTACAGGTGTCATTTCTGTGATCCTGTCCATGCACGAACCCTCTGGCACACTCTGCTCTGATTGTCTCAGGAGCAGGAACGGTGCCCTACAAGTACCTGTGGGTCCCCATGCCTCACCCAAGGCCTAGGGAAACGTAGGTGCTTTCCAACTGTGAGTTGAGCAAATGACTGAGCACTGGATTATTTCCTCCGTGAAAAGGTATTAGATGTGATTTTACAGCTATCAGGACTATTACTATGAGGTCAAGGTGTGGTTTCTGCAATCCTGGCTAAACTGATGGAACAAAACCTCCTAACCAGTTGTGAAATCCTATAAGACCTCATCATCTGGGTCGCCTATCCGGTGGCCTTATCCTTAGAAAGCTGTCCTCGAAGTGCCCATGCGATGATTCGTACCCCTAAAGCAGCCCACAATCAAGGTCAGCTGGCCACGCTTGATGTCCACAAAGTGTGGGATCTGACGGGCTGTGGGCTGTGCCTTTGGCACTTCTCTGGTCCATCAGTAGAATCTGAAGGAGCCTCCTGTGTGCCTGACACCAGCCTCCTCCCACGACAGAACACTCAGAGTTGAGGGGTCCCAGAAAGACCAGCGAGGTGAGCAAGCACCCAGAGGAAGGCAGCACGAGTCTGGAGGCTGCTTTTATCACTTAGAACGGGGCTCCCTTTACAAAGGCTGTGTCCGTTACCCAAGACAGCTCTCCCTACCGTCACAACAGGTGGGCGAGGAGTCCAAGCTCAGAGCACGAGGGAGCATGTGTTCCTGAAGAGCTTTCCTATCAGCCACGGAGATGGGGAGCCTTCCCCTGCAACCACATTCTTTCTTTATAAGCGTTAATATCTACAACATGGCCACTGTTTCATGTCGTGCTTAGCCTGGAAACTATTCTATAATATTTAAGATGACTTTGCACATATCTGATCAGTCATTCATCACAGTCACCCCTCAGTCTGTGCAGAGGATACCCAACCTCATGCATATCCAAGCCCCTTTGCCCCAAAGAAACTGCGCTTAGGCAAAGTGGGCCCTCCGTATATGCGGGGTTTGCATCCCACACACGCTGTGATTTTGATCAACGTTTGGTTGAAAAAAAAATCCATGTGTAAGTGGACTTGTGCACTTAAAACCAGTGTCATTCGAAGGTCAACTGTATATGTTATTTTTATTACTCAAGCTCTACACTGTCCTGAAATCTTTCCTGATACCTCGGCCAATCGATCCCAAAGCCAACTCAACATCTCCCCTTGGAGATTTCACAGAAACTCCAAACTCAAAGGCGCGAAACCAAATTAATCCAAAACCAAGGCCTCCTTCCAGCTTCCCTATTTCAACAAATGCTGCTACTAGCCACACAATTTTAAGCCAGAAACCTACAAATCATACTGGATTTCTCTCTCTCTTTGTCTTTATTCCTCATTGCACACACATCCTATAAACCGTTTCCAACATGAATTCTCCCGCAGCAGGGTCAGCCCTGCCCTTTTCCTCTTGGGTTTCATCTGCGTTAGGTCCATGACCACCCCACTACAACTGCCCAGGGCCTCCTCTGTGGCCAGAGTCCACTCTGCCCAAGGCGGCAGGCCTGGAGCGCCAGCAGTGGTCCTCGTCCAGTGGCTGCAGTCGGTGTATAAATAACCCAACTCCCCTGCACCGCACACAGAGGGGACACCCTACGGCTAGGTTATCCAACACAGTAGGCGCCAGCCGCACGTGACTAGTGAGCACTTGATAATGGGGCTAGTGCAAATACCCAAACTTCTAATTTTATTTAACATTCATTAATTTCAATTTAAGATCTGATGCTAAATTCAGTCATTGGCAAACTTTTAAGTTTGTGAGTACAACTTAGGTATGTGACTACTTTTCTAACTATAAATGTTATGAAACCTAAACACGGAGCAAGTACATTTATGAGAAACTTCAGTGCTCAAGTTGAAATGTGCTGTACTAAACACACACTGGATTTGAGAGGCTTTGTATAAAAAAATGCATGTAAAATATCTCATTCATACTTTTGAGTTTGACTACCTGTTGAAATGCTCATCTTTGGGATATGTTGAGAGAAGCAATATATATTCTTAAAACTAATTTCACCTGTTTCCTTCTGCTCTTTTTAACGTGGCTACTATAATAAGTTAAATCGCCTATGTAGCCTGCGTTCTGTTTCTCCTGGTCGGTGTGCTGTAGGGCCTGCGCTCCAGCAAGATCAAGCTCCACTCGCCTGCCGTAGCTCAGTTGCCCAGGCTTTCACTGGCCTTGCTCTCTTTCCCATCTCACTCTCCCCTTCCCCCACTGGTATTTCCTGCTGTCACCTCCCAAGTGAATTACTGTACTGGAATCTCAGGGTTTGCTTTGGGCAGGGGGCAACCCAAAGTAAGACACCTAAACCCTCTGCATTGCAACAAGATGTGTTCCTACCACTGATGTCATATTTGCATTAGGGCAACAGCCTCCAGGCTAGGTGCCCAGCTTCTGTTTTTGCTCTACCCTGCTTCATTCTTCACACAACAGCTAGAGTAATCTCAGAGAAACCCAAATCTCAGCGTATCTCACCCTTGAGCTTTTCAAAAATCTGACCCACAGGGTCTTGCACAATTGGTCCACCTCACCAGCTCCATCTTGCAATAGGTCCCGTTCCTCTTCCATTTCTCTGTTTCAGCCGCAACTCCTCCTTTCAGGTTCCCAAGTGCTGGGATCATCCTTCACCCCTCTCCGCACTCATACTTTGCTCAGCCTCCTTCAGCTAATCCCTCAGGGCCCAGTTTAAATGTCACCTGCTCAGAGAAAACAACCTTCAACTTCCAGTCAAGACTATGTCAGGCCCCCTGTTACGCACTCTCCCAGCATCCTATATTTCTCTGCTTAGACCTTATTATTGTGTAATTGTGCGTTTAATTGTTGAATGCATTTCTCCATCATTAAAATACATGCTTGGTGAGGACCCTTTATTTAAAACCTATGCCCTGACACTTAGTAGATACCAAACAAATATGTGGAATAAATAAAAGAACAGCCTTGCTATTTACTATGTAATCTTGGATTTGATTCTTATTGGCATTGGAGAGGGCTAATAAATAACATTCCCTACCTGTCCTCTTGCACCCTGCATGGTTTAAATTAAGTAAGGGAGAGACCCAGGAGCCAGGCGGAAACTAACATGTCAGCTTTATTAATGATGAAAACTGTGTTGAAAGATGTGGCTAAGGTATACCGCAAAGTGAATTTGAGAATAAGGCCCACCCCATCACTTCAAATTGGACTTATCCTCCTGAATCATGGGCCTGACCTCAGAAGGGACAAGACTTTACCGCTGAAGTCCCAGCATGGCCAAGAAAACAAAAAAGAGTGTGCAGAGAGTATGGCACCGAGCTTCCTGGGCCCAGTTCTTCCTCTCAAAGTCACCAATCAGAGAAGTGAGCCCCGTCTTCCTTGGGGAGGAGTGAGACAAGAGCAAGGGGGCCAGAAGCATTTCTCTGGGAAGCGTCCCTCCTCATGAGCCAGGAGGCATGGGGGACAAGGGTCCCACCCGTCCCCAGGCCTGGGAACCTGCTTACTCATCTGTAAGACGATGGGAATAAATACCACTGTTGGGAGGGGCAAGTGATTTGGGTTACAGGTTAAGTGCTTGGAGAAGTACTGCAAAAATGTAAGGTGTATATACATTAAGAACCTTTACACCCACCTTGGCTGGCTGGCATCCTGCTTTCTTTCCTCATCTTTCTCTTTAGAAAAAAAAAATTATTCATCGTCTGAAAAAACTGGGCTCTGGCCCATGGCCTTGAGCCTAGAAGGTGGCCTTGAATGAAACAAGGTTTCCACCCACCCCTCCCACCAACCCAGCTTTATATTACCACCCCACTCTCGGAGTGGAAGAGCCAAACAGATTGGTTTGCAGGCTGGGGGAGGGGGGAAGACTCCAATTAAAAATGTGCTAAAGTCCTCTGCAAATTCATAAGTAACAGCGAAGGTTCTAGTTTCGTGCTTACATTCTGACAGCCTGACAGCTTCATTGGTTGAACTCTTTTGAAAAAGTAACTTTAAAACTTGCATAAATTGCACCTTTTGTATTTTCAGCCACACAGGCATGGCAACATGATTATTCATGACTTTGGAGAATGTTCCTGACAACGGGAGGACATTAATATCCCCAGCCCTGTACCAAATTAATAAGAAGCCCCGAGAATCAAAGACAGCAAACAAGGACAGCCCCTTCTCCATGGGAGAAGAGAAAAGTCCATGCTTTGAAATGTGCCGGAGCCTGGGGTGTCCCTTATTAGAAGGCAGGTGTGTGTTTCTGGCTAGTGGCTGATAAATATGCCCAGGCAGACGCTGCTGAAGAGACAGGTCTCTCTACCAGCAACGGAGCCAACTTTGATTTGCTTTGTGTTGCAAGTAGCAATTGGACCTCTGAGAGTTCTGAAATGAGGAAGGAAAAAGTGTCCAAGATGCCAGAAACATACAGATGGAAAACCCAGCAGAATCAAGTGGAGGCACAACCTTAAAATGATGATAGCTACGATTCTTTGAAGACTTTTTACACATCCAGCACTGTGCTGAAGTGCATGACATGGGGTCCTGAAGAAGGTACTATCATCTTCATTTTACATAGGGGGAAACTGAGGCATGGGCTGGGTAAACAATTTCCCCGTGTTCACATTGATTATAAGGAGAAACAAGATTTGGACCCAAGCAATCTTGCTCCGAAGACCCACTCAGTAGGCTCCTCCCATGATGTGCCACCTTGCAGAAATCTAGTGACTTCTCCACCAGGCTGTGAGGGTGTCTTATTTCTGAATGTGTGCTTCATCCTTCTCTCTGACAGCAGATGACCAGCCCACAGCTCCTACGTTTACATCCCTTGCACCTAAGAGACCAGCTAAGACTGAATCTCCTAGGCCTGGTCTCAGGACCAAATTAGATTTTCTGAGCAGCCCAGCTTCAGTAAGGGATGCATACTTGAGCAGATCACCTATGACCAGGGGTGGAAACATTTAGCTTATCTGGCTTCCAGAGGGTTCTACACACTGAGCAGCCTTTGCTTATTAAAAGTTCTTGCTTTCTCTCTGGTCTTGCACATTGCAGAATCTCTCCTGTCCACCAGGTCATCCAGTAGATACTCAACAGGTGCAAGGCAATAGGTTAGGCAGGTGGGAAATATAAAATCAACTAAGACACTGACCCTGCCTTCAAGGAACTTCTAGCCTGGTGGTAGGAATCACTCAGGTGTGCAAATAATGCAGTTACATGCTGTGTGCGTGAGTAGGTTACAGAGATGCTGAGTGCTCCAAGAGTTCAGACAGGTGAGAAATCGAAAGCTGCTCTCCCAAGGTAGAAAAAGCATAGGTCTTGGAGTAAAAGGTCAGTGTTAAAATTTCTTTCCATTCTGTGGACTTCAACAAGTTGCTTAAACTTGAGTCTCTATTTCCTCATTTGTAAAAATGGGGCTAACAGCACTTACTGCATGTGCCAGTTATGAGAATTAAATTACATGACTGTGTTAGCTGGCTCTCCTCCTCCTCCTGTCCCCATGGCAACTGCAGCCCCTGCCTCATTCTCACCTGACCACCTCCGTGTCTGTCTCTCCATCGTTCCCAGTTGGAAATTCCTTGAGGATTTAGTCCATATTCTAATTCCCCTGGTGGCCTTAACTACTAAGACATGAAATGTTAGGGATGTGTGTCAAAAATAGACAAGTTTGGGAAAAGTTGTTTTCTTTCACTTTCTGCCCCCTATCATTCAACACTTTTATTATAAAATAATAAGAAAATTCTTATGCTCATTTGCATATATTTGCATATTTTAATAATTGTTTTTATTTGCTGTGTAAGCATCATAGTAGTAGTAGTAACAGCAATGCCAGCAATTAACTATTGGTAGTAACCAACTGCTGGTATGTAATGTTTGTTAAGTAATTACTATGTGTCAAGTACTCTTCTAAGTATCTTTCCATGTATTAATTTATTTAATCTTCACGACAAAACAATAGCGCTATTATTCTCCCATCTTATAGATGGGGCGAGTGAGGCACAGAGAGGTTAAGTTGCATATGAGAATGAAATAGAGGGAAAAGAGCAGAAGGAGGGGTTGGACTAAAGCAGCGATGCCATGCTGGGTGCCCCCCAAGGCAGCCTGTGGGTGGTAATCAGGCCCTGATTCTGCAAGCCGTGTGACCATAGGCGAGGCGTTGAAACTTGGTGAGAGGCTTTGCCCTCATTTGTGAGATGGGATGCCTGTGCTCCTACTGCAGAGATTTCTGTCTGGGAACCTTAGGAGAAGGTGGGGGTGAATATGCTCTGTGAATGGTAAGCAGCCATCTTGGCACGAGCTACCTCAGTACTGATCAAATCTCAACTCACTGGCCACCTCCCCTTCTTGCCACACTCCACCACCCAGGACCTAGGAAAAGGTCGGTACACAGCACATGCTCCATCAGAGCTTGCTAAGTAAACCAGAGAAGTGCCAAGGCTGGGACCGTGGTGGGACAGCCACCCATGACAAAATGGGGAAACATGGAACTTCAGAGACTGCCACGTGTATGACTATTGAGTTTTATGAAACGTGAAGGGTCCCTAGATGCACCACATACATTACAGAGAGTGGGCTGCCAGGATGGCATGGGAAAACTCCCTTTTCTTACCTCTGGGAGGGCATAGGCTAGGGAGAAGGCTTTGCAGTGAGCAGGCCTGGGTTGGTGACCTACTTTCATCCCCTCCTAGTTCCATGATCTTGGTCAGGTCGGTCATCATCTCTGAGCCCCAGTGCTCACACCTGTAAAGTGCACGCAGCCTTAGTACCAGCTCGTGGGATTGCTGTGAGGATCCAGTGAGCTGTCGTGCTCAGTGCAGGGTCTGGCACACAGGAGGTGTTCCATACAGTTTAGCAAATATTAGTGTTAATGCTGGTGCTATTTTGTACCCCTCCAGGCTTGAGGGGAGGAGGGGGGCTTTGAGTATTCCTTGCTTTGATTGTTTTAGGATTCAGTGTTCCTCTGTAGTATGTGGAGAGAATCCAGGATGTTACAGCTGCACTTGGTAACTTGCTGCTCACCACAGATAACTATGATTTAGGGCATAACATGGAAGTCGTGCCTTGAAAGCTTTTTATTTCTAAGGGGAAAATGCATTTTACAATGTGCAGCTACTGTGCATTCTCATGCATTAAAAACAGACAGGTACTCCCAGATACTTGAAGGGGGAAATAAGCTACAAGGGCTATTCTATAAAGGTTTTAGGCTGAGTCCTGTAAGAAAACAATGGAGACTCTTAGATTTAGGAGGAAGCCTCCTAGATCTCCTGTCTAGACTTCCTGTGCCAGATCCCCTAGCAACTGGCCTAAAAAATGCCCAGAGTAGCAATTCATGGCCTCAGACTAACAGAGCTACATCTACTTCTTAAGTGCAAATGGACCCACATATTTTACACATTGCCATTTGGTCATTGCCTGTGGGTGAACTGCAGCTACCCTCCCATCATGGTACTTGTTGGCGTCTCTAATATCTCCATTTTACCTGGTTTGGGGCTGAGTGGTCAGTTCTTGTTGATCAACTGTTTTAGGATGCACCAGGGAATGCCCAGGAAGTAGTGGCACTGCCCCCTCCCCCCTTTTGCACATTGCTGATGTCTACAAATGCTGGTAAACTGAGGTCAGGTTCTATCTCCTTCCTGGAAATTTTCCTGAGCACCCCCTTCCCCCACCCCCATCACCCTCAAATACACACACGGGGGGGGGGGTCACAGACCTTATATATTGCACTAACATCCTTTGCAAAGTTGTCATAGCACTTAACACTTTGTATAGAAATACAGATTTACTGCTCAGTCCCTACCAGCCTATGGAAACGCTTTCATCTTGTTATTTCTGGTGCTAGCACACTGCCTAGCACATTGCGATTGCTTAGGAAACGTTAGGTGAATGACCCAATGTGCCTAGTGGTGGCGAAAACCCTTCCTTTAGCTCTCTCATCCCACTAGCTTGGCGTGGATCCTGGCGTGTTATCTCCAGGGAAGCTGTCCACCCATTTAAAAAAAAAAAAAAAAAACTATGAACAGGCTAAATATTAGTCATCCCAACACTGTTTTCTCATTGAGTTGCCTTAACAAATGGCAAGAACAGATGGCATTGAAGACATGTTGTCGTTATACAAGTATGAAAATGTTATTTGTTTTTAACATTTTTTAAAAAAGAACCTGCATATCACTGCAGACTATTTCAAGAGCAGCCCTGGAAAAACTGGTGTGGGGAAGAAATACTGTACTTTGACTTTTTCCTTTTCAGTCTTGCCGTGTCATCAGTTTTCATCATCGGCCCTTCCCTTTCTGGAAATGGGATGAACTCTCAAAATTGAGTTTTGAGACCATCATGAATTCTTTTTTTTTTTTTTTTTGTCCTAGCAGGAAAGAGAGCAGATTGCACAACCACTGCATGTCAAGTACTCATTTAAGTGACTTACGGTGTAGGCTCACTGGGTTCAATTCGTATTCCTTAATAAGGATAAACAAAATTTTGCTATAAAATTAAGTCATCAGTGATGGAGAGAAGGTAATTATCATCAGTTTGGATTTGATGTCGTGCCGGGAACTGAAATTTAGAGTCCGGGACCCTGGCCTCATAAATGTCTCTCCTTATGTAAGTACACAGCACCCTCCTTGCAGAAAAGCTCCAGCCAGCAATTCTGGCTGGCTTGCCTTATTGAAAGTTGAGCACTAAGATCAATAGAGCAATATTTTATGAAATTCAATTTATCAGAAGATTTGACGTCTTAAAGATGATGGAATGTCTTATTTATTGGCGATCGTGGAAACTTCAGGAATGTTTGGCGCAGTGAATGCGAAGGCCCAAAGTTGATTTGAAATTTCCTGTCCTTGAAAGAAGACAATGATAGAGAGTTGCTTCTGAAAGCAGAATCTCAATCCCAAACCTTTGCAGCCACTGTACAAGCAAGCCAAGATCCTGAGCTGAAATGAAAGTGTCATGAGCAATGAGTTTTAAAAAACTGCTTCTACCAGAAGCAAAATGAAAAACGAACAAACAAGCAAAAAAACTTGTACATCTTTACATGCGGCCAAGCTACAAAAAACTGTTAGCGTTAACCTCTACCCCAACCTTTTCCCAAATAAAGTTGCAGGAAAAAGAAAATCAGGTTAAAACTGAAAGTCACTAAATGCAATGTGGTCTCCCAGCCCGGATTCTGGGAGGACATAGGAAAATGACATAAGTTAGAAAAATAAAGTCATAAAGTCTATAATTTAGTTGATAGTGATGAAACAATGTTAATTTCTTAGCTGTGACAAATGTATGATGATTATGTAACATGTCAACATCAGGGGAAGCTGCCTGAGGGATATACAGAATTCTCTGCACTATCTTTGCAACTATTCTATAAACCTAAAATTATTCCAAAATATAAAGTTTATTTTAAAAAGTTAAAAGAATCAAATCCAGAAGTCACTGAGGATAAGACATGAAATACTAAAAAGAATGTGAAATACAGAATTCCCTCAAAGACCTGAGTGGGAAACTCCTCTTCTATTATTATTTGTCCCTATGATTAAGTTCTTAACCTCGCTGAGCCTCAGTTTTCTCATCTCTAAATTAAACAGGTGTAATGAAACCCTCTTCATACAATTATTAAAAAGATTAAATGATGCAACACATAAGATGAACTTGCAGTTTGTAAATATTCGGTGCACAATAGTTAGATTTAGTCAAAGGCCAAGACAAGGTAAACGCAAAAAGTCAAAGAAGGGATTTTTTAAAAAGTGGAAAATCCCTGCCAAGGTACCTCCTGCCGTTTCTGGACAACCAGGAGTTTATTTCAAGGACAGGGCAAGCTAATGAGCACTGCCAGTCATCGCCTTTCAGGGAGGTTGAACTGGCACAATCTATTTCTCACCTTAAGTAAACACTTCCTAATTAATGTATTATCATTTCGAGCCATATTATTCACAGAAAAAAAAAATGTTTTTTTCACCAGTTTATTTCCAAGTTACTCAAATTAACAGCAACGTTACTTACCTAGGTAAAGTCCATGATAGATAAGAATTGTTTCAAGGGAAAGAATCCTGATTCTGTTTGTAGCTTACTTTTTCTTACCTTTAGTGTTGGAGAAATAAATTTAAAAATAAGCAAACTGACATATTTATTGCCCCACCTCCCTGCAAATAAATTGCCCAGCAAATTAAATGTCAGTTAAGGGAACCACACAGCTCAGAGAAGGTAAGCAACCTGCCCAAAACCACACAGGTAGAACTCGAACCTGACTCCAAGGGTTGTCTTTCTCCTGCTATGTTGCCTGTCCACTCCACTGGAGTCAAGTTGAAAAATGCCCGTGGAACCATCTTTCCCACGTATCTCTTCCCTCCAGATCAGAGCTTCCCAGCATGGTTAGGTAACATGCTGGAGATTCAACTCCTGCATGGAGACGTGAAATTCATTTTCATCCGTTTGTTTCTTTAAAACCAAACAGGTACCTTATGACTTTTGGGCATAGATTATAGACTCAAGCAATTCTAGCAAGCCTGACTAGGGAGTCCTTGCTCTTAGGAACCCCTGCCTAGTTCTTCCTACACCACCTGGGCAACCCTGAAGCAGTATGAGTTCCCAGCACCATGCCTTGCCTCCGAGCCTGGGTCCTGAACCCTTTTGATGCCCAGAACTCCTATTTTTCTATTGCATCCTGTTTGCCTCACCTTAAGGACCACCTGCTTTTTCAGGCTGGATTTCACTCTTGGCACCGCTTAGCTAGTAGAGATCCCAGCTTCTCTTTTCAGCTGTAATTCACTCATGGCTCTCAGATTACCTTTTTCTGACTTTTCCAGATATCCGTCTGTCTATCTGCCCTGAGCCATCTTTACTCTCTGGACCCTACCCCTGTGCTCTTCCAGTTCCCGACATTCCTGCTGGATTGTCTGCACCCAAGCCACACACACACACACACACACACACACACACACACATACACACACACACACACACACACACACACACACACACACACAGCTGCCTGCCTTACCAACTCTCATTAGCATTAAATGCCAAGTTTCAGAAATAAGCAGCCTTCTTGGTTACAAGTAAATCAGAGATCACTGCATTAATGCAGTAAATGGAAATATAATGAAGGAATTTATTGTCCCTGAAAGACAATATCTGCCACACAAATCCCAAGGGGTATCTCCAGACAGTAAGTAAAGCTCCACGCCTCTAATTCCTCGGGCCCATAATTATCTCGGGAGGAGCGTGACCCTGCAGTTCTCCCTATTAAAAGTATACATCCTTACAAAATGAACTGTGCTTTATTGAATTGCATCATTTTGATCGCTGGAAATTGACATATTGGGCTCATTAGCCAGGAAGTTGGATAGTTAATTTATGAGGTTTCTCAGAGCCTGTCCCAGACCACTCGTTGAGAGAACTAGGCAGCCCACAATGAGGTGGAAGAAAGTGACTCCGGCAGAGGTGCTTTATTTTTCTCTCATTACAGAGATAATGAACAGAAAACTTCCCTGATGCAGATATTACTTTCCACCCCTCCCCCACACACACCCCAAAAAATGATTTTGCTTTAGTGCAACCAGATACCATTTGATCGGCAAACAGTCTTATTCTGCTCATTAGCACCATTTTTCGTTGAAAACGCTTCAACTGCTGAGATGAAAGATGATCCGAGCCTTTGCCTTTATCTTTAATATTTAAAACCGTTTCACGCAACCTTTTAAAAATCAAATATTGATGCTGCTACCTGTTGTTCTTCAAAGTGGAGCAATTATATTGCAGGCCCTTCCCAGCGAGCCTGCCTTTATTAGTAATGAGGATGGGGATGTTCAGGAGACACTTCTTTTCCTGTCTGTGGCCTCTGTCCCCTTTTGCCCAGGATGGAAAGATGGGAAGCGCTTTTGGCTCTTAATAAAGAAATGTGCTGAGGCAGCCACTCGAAAGCACCTAGTGGGCGGGCTGGCAAGAAATACAGAGATGCAGAGAGCTTTCTCAAAGTAGATTCTGCAGCGTGGTACTGGGCCCTTGGCGTCATATAGCCTCCTAGGCTCTCAGCCAGGCTGCCCACAGGAGGCCAGCTTCCTTCAGCGTCTCCAACCTGGACTCGCGGGAAACGGCGGCAGTTCTGGGCAATGGGACGGTTCCACACTGCCCTCTAGTGACCGTGCTCAGACACTACATGTACCGTGCAGCCCTTGACCACATGCAGCAATTCGCTGAGGACCTGCAGGCAGTGTGTCAGGGACAGGGGATATGGAGGTGAACAAGACATGCACAGAGCCTGTCCTCTACGGCTGCGGTCCCCAACCCCCATCCCCGCCATCTGCGGAAAAATGGTCTTCCATGAAGCTTAGGAGGGAGGTGGTGTGCACAGCAGGAGGTGAGCCGGGGCTAGTGAGCAAAGGCTTCATCTGTATTTACAGCCGTTCCCTCCCCATCGCTCGCATCACCGCCTGAGCTCCGCCTCCCGCACACACAACCCCAGTCCAGGGGAAAATTGTCTCCCATGAAACCGGTCCCTGGTGGCAAAACGGTTGGGGACCGCTGCTGTAAGGATGCCTCCTAGCCCACGGAGGGGAAAAACACCAAAGCAGATAATTACAAAGCAATGTTTATGTGCAGTTACACATGAGCAAGCTCAGAATGCCCTGAAACTCAGGAAAGCATCGTCACCAAGCCTGTGGGGTGTCGAGAACTTCTAGGCGGTGGTCTTGAAGGATGAGAAAAGTACAAGGAGATGCAGCTTGAGGCCTGACTGTGAAGGGTCTGTTGTTAACCACCACAAGACTGCAGGCGTGAGCACTTAGGAGACCATGATAAGAGTTTCGTTGAGATACTGTGTCCTGTCCGTTTTTAAGATGCACATTTTCTGTTCATGTTTGAGCATTCTTTGGGGGCACTTCCTACAAACGATGGTGTGTCATCATTTTATTTGTAGTGCTTTTCCTTTTCATGGTAGGACATAAAAATCAGGGTGCATTTTTATAACCTATGGCACCTGAGATTTGAGGAAATATGGTAAAAAAAAAAATAAGGGCTTAAATTGGGCTATGGCTGGGGGACAGAGAGGAGGGAACCGCATAAGATGAGGGGACAGAATAAGATAAGGTAGTGGCTGTGGAGACAGAACAGGGCAGGATATAGAGGGTTTTAGGTGGTAGAATTGTTTAAAATTATTGAATGATCATGTCAGAGGTGAAGGAGGAGGAGAGGTTTCCTCTTCAGATTGTGTGTGTGTATGTGTGTGTGTGTGTGTGTGTGTGTGTGTGTGTGTGTGTTGTAGCAACACTGGCATAAACTAGTAAAAACAGGTTTTGCTGTGAGCATTTGAAGTTCATTGTCAACAAAAGAGGTAGGGGAAATTGCATAATAGAAAGGCACCATGAAATCGCCTCATCAAATAGAAATCTGAGAGGTTTTTCAACGGACTAGAATGATGGACATGGGGCAGGAGGGGTGTTGAAATGGATTGGATGATTTCTTTTTGACCATTTGGGTTTATGACTGTCTTCTACGTATAAGACACAGGAGCACAGCGTTGCATTTGACTGGCTCTAATTCGTCTAGTGAACATGCTGTCCCGGTACCAGCTGGATCAATGGTGCAAAGAACTTCAGAGCCACTCAGTACTTTTATCATGGATGAGATGGAAGGCTACCATTTACTCTCCCACGCTGAATACCCAAAGAGCTGATTTGAGGATGGCTAGATAGTAACAAAGAACCCACACCCCTGCAGCGCCAGACCATTACCTTGCCTCCTAGGCATTCCACTGTATGAAAGGCACAGATTGGCTGATGTAACCATTACTTTGAAGCCATAAGATGGAATGTCAGCTACATAAAACTGTGCCACGTATTTCTGAGATGTTGGTTATTGAGGTATGTATTGTCTCACCCTTAAGGTAAAATTCTAGTTGGTGCTGTTAGCTACTTAATAGTGTCACTGGGCTTTTCTTGGTGGTTGAATTTTAGATTTTCTTCCTATTAACCAAACGCTGGAGAAGAGGGAGAAGAGGGTTGACAGGAGTGGGGTGGGGGCGAGCGTTACAGGGGAGGCACCCTTGATATAGAAATGTAGCAAATCTAGAGAATCAGTGTAGTGGGGCAGCGCATACCATCAGGACATTATTTCTTAGGAAAAATGCCCTTTTAAAACATGATTTATTTCACTTTGTAGTGGAAAGAGTACATTCAAAGCTATGCATTCAAATCCTCCCTCCCTTTCTTGCTGGCTGTTTATCGTAGGCAAGTTATTTAACGTCTCCAAGCCTGGTTTTCTTTATTTGTAGCACAAAGATAGAAGTATTTCCCACCTCACGGGTTTTGGTGGAAAGTAGACAAGATGACCTATGCGAAGCACTGGCAAAGATCTGTCATACACTGAGTGGGTGTCTGGTTACCTGCTGTCACAGATACTCCGTGCACACCTCCCCCAGGTTGCTTATGTTCCAGTCACTCCAGGAACACTGGACTCGCCCATGCTGCCATTTCCTTTGCATGCTTGTATTTTCCCATCCCCAGGCGTTACTCCCTGTTCTAGGTATCTCTGGATGCCCACATCCAACCCATTCTCCAAGGCCCATTTCAAATGCCTGCTCTTCTGGGAAATGCCCCTGGGGCTCCTGGACAGAAGTCATCTCTCCGCCTCAGTGCCATTATCACAGCTCAGCAGGCAGTCCGCGTGGGCTTTTCATGTATATTGTCTCCGACACTTACAGCTCTGTGACCTATTTGCCTTTGCTGAGCCTCAGTTTCTTCATCAAATGGTGATGATAAAAATATCCGCCTCCTGGGGTAGTGGCAAGGATCCAGTTGCTAATGCATGCACAGCGGCAGACATATAAAGCTTTATAGATGGTAGTGATATTGACGTCGTCGTAGTAGTAGTATATCTAGATGTGACCTCCAGCCAGAAAATGTAATTTCCTTGGTTGCTTGCTTCTAGAAAAGATGCATGCTGTTTCTAGAAATTGGTGCCTTTTCCCACGGTCACACCTCGCTTGTCAAGGGCTATGTAGTAAATGGCAGCAGTGGTGAATCCAATAACAAGTGCATCAGGGGTGGAGTCCTGTTTGGATTTTGGTTGTGGATGGTGTTTATTTATCAGCTTAAAACCCTAAGCCATGCTTCCAGGGCACAGGAAACATTCATTACACTTGCAGGGCCACTGAGAAATGCAAAGTACGTGCAAACGGGACAGCAAATGCACAATCAGTAACTGACAAGATTAAGTGCGTTGATGAATGTAGAATAAATGACTGACCTCCAGGATGGGAACAGGGGCTGGGTAGTCTTGGGAGGAGGAAGAAGCAGTGGGATTGGAGCGCCTGATAATTTCTCCATGATCTCCCAACATATACCTCTGTAAGCAAAGGTTTCCCATTTATATATGTCATCTATATTTTCACTTTCTTTAGTGATTTTCAGATTCCACCAGCTTCTTAGGAGGAATATTAAGAGGTTTGTCATTTAGATAATGAGATGCATTATGTATTCCTAGTAAATATCACCAGGCCATGCATTACTGAGTTTCAATGTCAGTAGATTCTGTTAACCAAGGTGACTGTCACTTGGCTGCTGCCATGCCTGGTTGCCACATAAGACTTGCCATATGAATCACACATGCACATACACACAAAAAAAATCCTTCAAGAGATAGAGGGCTTTCTGTCTACTTGGAGAGGAAAGACACGCAAGTTATTGGCACTCTATTTCTAATCTATTCCTAGAGGGTTTAAGACTCCTTGGAGTCTGCTATCCCTAGCAGCTGCATGACTGGTCACCCCTCAACATGCCCTCAGGAGGACAGATTGGAAAGGATGAGTGGCCGGGCCGCACTATCCAATATGGCAGCCACGAACCACACGTGACTATTGAGTCCTTCACGTGTGCTGAGTTCAAATTGGGATGTGCTTTGAGTGTAAAATACACATTGACTTTCCAAGACTTATTATAAAAAAGAATGTAATTTTTATATCGATTATATGTTAAAATAATATTTGGGATATATTGGGTTAAATGAAATATAGTCTCCATGTTTATTTCACTGTTTTGTTTTTCACGTGGCTACGAGAAGATTTGAAACTGCAGGTGTGGCTTGCCTTCTGTTTCTCCTGGACAAATGCCCTATCGGACAGGACTGCTGTGGTTCTGCCCAGGCTGCATAATCAGGTGTGATTGTCTACAGAGTCTCATTTTATTTTTAAAATCATTGCATTTACTTTTAAAATTTGAACAGCACAGAAGGGCACCAAATGGAAAGTGGGCGTGGCATCCTTGCGCCTCCTGTCAGTCTCTCTTGCGGGGCATCTCTTACTGCTCTGTATGCCGTTCCAGACATGGAGGTGAGAGATGGTGCTCCCCAGTGCCCCGACAGTGTCCTCCACTTCCTCGTGTCACCCACCTGGCCTGTCTCATTCATCTACGTCACCTGCTGACTACTGTGGGCGTCTAACTGTGTCCTAGAGCAAGGGAGCTCACGGTGAGCCAGGGTCCACGGGGCAGGGGCACCGTGGGAATAAAGGTTAACTAATTAACTTGCACACAACGAAGTGATGAACCAGCAAAGGGACTTGCTATCTAAATATCCCCCAAACATTTGTTAATTTCTAATTTCTTTGAAAAACTGTCATCAAGGATCCCAACACCTGACCGGTGGGCCCTGCGACACCCACGCGGGGAATGCCAAGAAGGTGGTCTGTGCACTCTGCCCGCACCTGCGCGCCGCTGTGTCCCACCGGCTCCCCTTAAAAGGCTTTTCCCTCTTTGGAGATGAAATAACTGGAGATGGGGAGTTATTTGCCTAAAGCCCTGAGAATCAGGGATTGAATTAAATGACATTAAACTAGAAATAACCTTCCTAAGTCGAGTTTTAGTATGTTAATTAAAGCAGGCTAACCTTGAGTTTGCATAGCTTAGGGAAAAATGGTGGCCGGTAGATGAATAAATGTATAGGCCACTGTGTGTATTTAGAAAGAGCTTTAGTACTCTATCTTTAAAACTATCAAAGCAATTCCTTAAGGCATGAAGGGAGGATGAAGAAAGGATAAAGAAAATTACTCTGTATTACTGTTCTCCCACAACCCTGCCCCTGCCCGCATCAAAGATCTGTCAACCTCGGTTCAAACAAACATCAAGGGAAGCTTAAAAGAGGAAGACGGCAGGTTCCAGAGTCCCACCTGAGACCTACTGAGTCAGACTGGGGCGGGTGCGGAGCTTGGGCCAGGCACCCAGATGATGCTCAAAGCAACATCTTGTTCATTTTCACTAAACAAATAAAAACAAGCATTGTTCAGGTGCTGGGGATACAGAAGGAATCAAAAAAGGTAAATCCAATCATGCCTGTATTATCCTTTAAAAAAAACTTTTTAGTATACGAAATATATATTATATATATTATATAGTATAAACATTAAATATCTTAAGGATATTTATATTTTAAATATTATATATAAAATAAATATATCATACAAATATATCATATAAATATATCATACAAATATATATACTACAATGATGTAGTATATATAAAATATAAATATATATTAAATATGTTATATATTTATATTTTATATGTTAAATATAAACACATAATATGTAAAAATATATACTGAATAAATATGTTTGCTATATTAAAAGATATTTTTAAAATACACACACACTGCAAAGGAGTGTTCTCAACCCAGGCTAGATTTGGGCCATCACAGGTGGGCCAAGGTGGGCTCCCAGCCCACAAAGGGAGCAGAGGAATACACATTCCCATTGCAGGAAATACTGTTGGTCAGTCACCTGGTACCATCTTGGTTCTGGTTGCTATATCCAATGGGCACAGGACTCTAGCTGCTCACTGGGGAGTCAAAAAAATTGAATCCAGGCAACCAACAATGAGGAGCTTGACAATAACTCTGTAGGCTTTCAACACACTTAGAGGGCTAAGGTTTTGGTCCAGGCAGGGCAATTGGAAAACTAAACCAGAAACCCAATCTGAACTGTGGCCATACAGACCAGGCCTGCTTGTTGAGGGTTAGGAGAAGCACAGTGAAACACGAGGAGACCCACTTTGTAATCAGACAGTCTTGTGTTCAATCTTTAGTTCTTGAACCCACCAGCCACATGGCCCTGGGAAAGTCACAGCACCCTCTCTGTGCCAGTTATTTCATCTGGAAAATGGGAATATCACACCTATTTTGTAGGCTTTGTGCAGAGATTTTAAATGTTCTTAATGCATCTAGGCAGACACAGAAGACAGACTTTCAAATTTAAATTTTACTTAAAATATTGAATGATTAAAATCAAAACATCAAACTAATAAAATCATTGGTTGGCAATGGTGGCTCAGTAGGAAAACAGTACGTGGGACTCACACCTAGAAACCCATATACCAGCACTGTAAGGGAAAAACTCATTCCAGATAATACTCTCTGAGGGCAGAGCCTGAGCAGGCTAAGGTATAGGGAAGAACTTTAGTGCCAACAACAACACGTGGCAAGAATACGTTCAACCTGATACCAACCACCAACCCGTGATCTCCTTGAAGAAAGATAGGGAACATTTTCCTCACTTGGCTCACACCATGGTGGGCCATGCAACATCTGTCACCCCTATTTCTGTTTTTCTTGTCATTACCACCAGCACCAGCCAAGTTCAAGAGAGACTTTGCTGTAATGGTACTACCAAGCATCCCTGTAGAGTCTCCAAACAATCGTCCACTATTTGCAGAATCAATATTACCATAAAAAGGTTCAATGTTTTTTAATAATAATGGGATTAATATAATAGTGAGCAGCACATGGGATCATTTCATATGGTTTTTCAATATTGATTCCAAAATCCTAGTCTTTTCACAGAGAAAAAGCAGACTGACTCTGGTGGGAAAGGGAAAGATTGGAGTAAACATAGCATTGCTAAGGAAGAAATCAGAATCCTCGATCTTTCCTACAGGGCTAAGAGCGGTGGGTTAGATCCTGGAAGCACGTCAACACTCTCCCACCCAACTCCATCAATGGCAACTCAAAGCAGATCACTCCAGTCTGGTTCTACTTTCTTCTAGATCCACAGCTCTGCCACTTACTTCCTGACAGCCCCAACCCACAAGCTCCAAATAGTTCTGTTCTGCTTTCTTCCAAAGCTGTGTTGAAAAAAGAAAAAAAATTTAAAAGCCTACTCCTAAAGCTCCACACCCTTTACCTCCATTCTCTCATCGAAACATCTAATCTTTTCCATTTCTAATCATTGCTATGAAATGTACGTAGCATAAGACATCCGGACAAACACTGAGAAGAGCTCACTCTCCAGAAGCATGGCATCACGTAAGTTGCAGGTCCAGATGTTATGTTGAATTTTTTTTTTCTATTTTTCTATAGGTTATAGCATTCATGTGTATACACACTAAGTATCCCCATATTTCTAACTCTGGGTCAGTATTCTTATGTACTCTCAGCATGAAATAATCTAAAGGAAGAACAAATGGATAAGAGGAAGGGGAGGTGTGCAAGGAACAGAGTCAGTGGGTTGATTTCTATTCTTGGGTCTGCTATTTACTTGTGCAATCTCGGACAGCTCACTCAACCTCTCTGTTCTCACTTTCCTGGTATATTGAATAATAGGTTGGGCTTGATTATCTTTGAAGTCCTTTAGCTCTAGAATCCGCACGACCCCAAGTTTGCCAATCCATGTGTATGCTGTGCTTCAGTGAAGCCAATGATTCAAAACCAGTTTTCTGTGCCACATTGTTTTTCCTTGTAATGATGAGCCCAGAGTACACACGTGAGCAAGTAGCACACTGGCTTCTTACATTCAGTCTTTACAAATCAGCCCTTTGATATCTCAAGCTGCTTTGTAGGAAACCAAACTAAGCAGTGTTCTCAAATCTCTTAGGCTCACTAATTACATTGCAAAGAAGACCTACTACATACCTCAGCAGAGTGGTCAAAGAAATATAGTAGGAAACCTCAGTTGCAAAGAAAGGACACCTAATTTATGATGTGACTAAGGAACTTTCTTCCCTAACACCTCCTGGCACTGAGCGGCCTTTCAACCATATGGGCTCAGCCACCCAGGTGCTCAGAAAACTCTACGAGAGTCAGATCTGACCCATTTCTCTACTCCCAGTAAGCAGGGACTACAATTGCCCCAGCTTTCCTGGGCTTAGAAACCCCCACTGTTACAGCAACGTGTACAGCTAGCGTTACAGCGCTTGACCTGGGAAAGAACCGGCACACGAAGAGTCGGAGAACAGCCTTTATTCAGCCAGCAAACTCAGCACAGCAAGTGTTACAGCTCTCTTCTCGTCTTGTGATCTTCTGACCCCCCCCTTGTTCTCCTCCTGCTTTTATACCTTTGGTAGGACTCAAAAAGCTGTCCAATCAGCAACAAGCTTCAACATCCAATCAGCAAGCTTTAATATCCAATCGGTAACAGTGGGATTTAAAAAGTACCCAATCAGGATTGCGCAGGCAGCTCCGTTGGAGGATGGGAGCAGGTAGCTGAGCATCGAGCGCAGGCCGGACACGGCGCCAGGCCCAGATGGCAAACGTCACCAGGCGGGCCGGTGCCAGCAGCATGCCCTCCAACTGGCCCCACACAGCGCTGGCCCACGGGGATGCAGAGCGGGGGCGGGGGAGGCAGCCAGCGGCTGTGTCCCAGCGCCTGACACTTTCTCATGTCACCACAGGTGTCCAGACCAGGTGTGGCCAAATGAAACCCAATCTGGCACATCCATGCAGGACACCATTTTTAAATTAAGACTTAATCCCTAACCCCAAAAGCTTTTTATAAACTACATGGTTTCCCCAACACTCTTCCTATCAGCTTCTGACTTCTCTTTCAAGAACTGTAGAATTTGGAGTCAAAGAAGCCTGGCTGGAATTCTGGCTCTGCCAATTTCTAATTGGGGAGCTTTAGGTGAAATCATTTAACCCCTTTAAGCCTCCGTTTCTTCGTGCATAGAATATAGATAACAATGCTTTCCTCAGCTGGGCAGTGTAAGGATTAAATGAGAAGATGTAAAGGTGCCAAGTACATGGCACAGAATACACCGTAGTCATGTCGCTGTTGTGGATGCCGTGGGACATCACCTGCCCCACGCGTTTATAGTTTTTACAGTTACAGCAAAAGACAATCTGCTGAATAAGACTATATCCTAAAGGCAAGAATGCCAGCACCCCTATGTCACCAGTGAACAGTGCCTGAGTGCCAGCTCCATGTAGAAAAATAAATAACACCATTATTCAGTTTCTGAAATCTAGAGGGTGGCTGTGAAATGGAGTGCAGCCTCATTGTGGTGGCTTAGAAGTTGCTCTCTGAAACCCTGGGAAGACCATGAGCTTGGGATCATAAAGTCTCCCTGCTCGTACCCCTTGAATCTTTGAGTAGAATTCGTAGTCTATCTTTAGCTGGTTTCCTAACCTAAAAAGGGGCACAACATCTGACACTCCATATTTGTAGATGTTCTCCCTTCCTTTCCTAACCACTGTGTTGGGAATGCAAGTAGCTTCTGTACACATCAGATGGCCATCACTTCCTTCTACGCAGTTGAAATTCTGTTTCCTCTCAGCTACTCCATTTGTAGTGCTACTACATTTCCATTTAAGCTGTAGGGAATTATTTTTCAGTATATTAGAGAAGATTTGGGTCAGGTAGTCTTCAGAGAGAATTAATGGAAACCTCACATAATCTCTGGGGTACATCAAACAAGTAACTACCTATTGAATCTTCTGGAATTTCTGAACATACGGTTTACTCTAGCTTAGCTCTCCGCGATAGACATGAGCCCTAATGAGTGCCATCTCCATTAAGCCAAAAGATCTTGGGCATATGTGTTTTGTGAACTGGGTCTTTTTAAAAAGACCCATCTGGAAATAGGAATTTATGCAACATCTAAGACTCAAGACAAGAAAGGATTTTATACCAAAACAGTCTCTGAGGGGCCATCAATACTCAAAGATAAACCTGCCTTGTTATACACATGGCTTTTGACAAGTTAATATGTTTCTTTACAATTGGTGTATCACTCAGATGTGCATTATTTCAAACCAGCTCTCCTTCCATATGTATGACCAAGGTGTGGAGAACAGTTTTTACATAGCTGACTTTTTAAATTAGATAGGAAATATAAAATACAGATTATATATTATATATGTATGTGTATATTATAATAGATGCAAGTGTATGTATATATTATATACATAATATATGTATACATATAGTTATATATACACATATATGTTTATATTTATATCACATATGTTACCCTGTTACATGTTGATAGGAGCACAACTAGTTGGATAAGAGCTATTTGAACAGATGTAATAAACAAACAAATGGGATTTGAAAGTAAGTGTGGTGGTTAATTTTATGTGTTAACTTGGCTGGGCAGTGGTGCCCAAATATTTGGTCAAACATTATTCTGGATGTTTCTGTGAGAGTGTTTTTGGATGAGGTCAACATTTAAATCAGTGGATTTTGAGTAAAGCAGTTTGACTGCATAACGTGGGTGGGCCTCCTCCGATCAGCTCAAGACCTGAAGAGAACAAAAAACTGACATCCAGTGAACAGGAAGGAGTTGTGCAGCAGACAGTCTTCAAACTCTACTCTGGGTCTCCAGCCCCCAGGCCAGCCCTGCAAATTTGAAGTTGCTAGCCTCCGTAATCACATGAGCCAATCCCTTAGAATAAATCTCTTTATGCTATATGTGTGTATATGCATATATAAATACAGACATCCTATTGGTTTTGTTTCTCTAGAGAACCCTGAATTACTATATATTAGAATTACTATATATAGAAATACTATATATAGAATATAGAATTACTATATGGTAATTCCAAACATCCTGAACTCCAAACTACTCTGAGGCCCCTAAACTATCAACCCACCTTTTGAAGAAAACGCTTTAATATTGTATTGTTAGGTAATCAGCTGTGTGATCTAATAATTTCCCGTGATTAAAAGCTCAGGTCAGAGATGGCTAAGGTCAAGTCCTGGCTCCCTGCTGGGGGCTGTTTGCCTCTGGGCATAGAATTCAGGTAAGGCAGGTTTGCCCTGTGAGCAGCCTTCACTCCACCTGTGGGGTTAGCCTAATGTATTATTGAGAAGAAGCAAATGGTAGGGCCCTAAGAACCACACTGTGTTTGTTGAAGGAGAAATGGTGAGGATTAACAGAGGAAGTTGAGGTTCAGGACTTAGCACCCCCTGACACGAAGTAAAGGTTCAAACCAAGATGCCATCTGTGATGAACAGGGTCATTGCTGACCTTCAAAGAATGAAAATTCTCCTTACCTGAAAAATGTACTGACCAAATTTATTTCCCTCTAATACAGTAGTGTCACCAGAATGAAAGAGAAGATGAGCCCATTCATAAGAGGCCCTGGTGCCTCTTAGACCACTGCAGTGCTCTGTGTTTGCTGACATCCATTTTTACAAAATGAATACACTGGGGATCATTGTTTTGCTCTGCAAAAGAATATATTGCTTTCAGACGGTCTCAAATTATCAAGAAACTGTTGATCGACATACAACCTTAACAGGCACATCTGTGCAGCACCTATTACCTGCGTCCCTCAATACATGTAGTTCCAGCCTGTCTCAAACCAGTATAAACATCTGCAAGTAAGGAAACTGAGGGACTTTCTTGACCTTCAGGTTTCTCCAGGCCGCCTTCTGCCATGAACTTCAGCAGCCTAATGTTCAATTCCAATCTTCTGTTTTCCTGAAAAAGAATCCTACTGCCTTTGGAGCTGCCTAAGACCTGCAACTACAGACTGAAGAAGAAATTAAAATCTCCAACCTATGTTTCATCTGAAATGAGCTAAGATACTTGCATTTGCTCACATCAAGATCTTTAGTCTCTTGGAATCAGAAAACCTGGGTTTGCCCCCTGCTGCCATGTGATTCTGGATAAGTTACTCAGCCATCACCAACCTACCCTCCTTACTTCCTTCATTGGCCAAGTGGGCATCACACACACACATCTCTAGCCTCATTTCATAGTGAATTAAGATAAAACAAAAAAAAGGAGAACTATGGGGACCCAGGGACAACCTGGATGTCCCCTGCAGCTTCAGCTTCTCCATTCAGCTCCATTTCCTGGTCTGCATAATACAACTTTTACCAACATGCCTTACACCAAAGTAGTTCCATGGAAACACAGTAATTAGCATTACAGATAAAATGACACTGCGGCAATGTTAATTACTATAGTGCAGATGTACCGTTAGATATCATACATAATGTTGTCAAGCCTTTATTTTTAAATTAAAGTGCAACAAACCATACCCTGGCGACACAGCTTTTTTTTTGATTAATACAAATTAATGTTATTTCGGTGTCTAGAAGGAGGAGGGTGGGGATCAGGGGTTGTTGCATCTAATTATAAGAACACACAGGAAAATGGTAGACGGTATGGATTCCCCATAACTTCGTGCCCCTACTCAGGTCTTCCCATGATGGAGTGTGAACTCCAAGAGGGCAGGGAGGGGCCTGGTTTTGCTCACCGTACCATCTGCAGCTCCTAGCCCACAGTCGAGGCATTGAATATTTTCTGAGTAAATGAATGAATGAATGAAGATGGAGCCATGTAAGCAGAAAGGCTCTGGAAGTAGAGGGAAGAACTGAAGGCACATTGTTTCATTCCTTTTTCTCCTAGTTTGGGATTTGCTTCATGGCCTTCAAAATGATCTTGGATGTTCCTCATGTCTAGGGCTTTAATATCCAAAATGAGAGGCCAGTGAATCCTCACAATACAGAAGTCAGCTCAAATTCGTCACTGTGATGTCTAGCAAACAACATTACATTCCACCAGGCTCTGGGAAGTGGGGAAGGAAGATCAATGAGAATCCTTCAACACCACCTAGGCACCCATGCAATACTAGCCAAAAGTAAGGGAAGGAAGAGAATGAAAATGTTAGACTATTACATATATTATTTAGTTAATTCTCACAACTACATCACGAGGAAATTTTTTTCCAATTTTTTTATTGTGGTAAAATACATATAACATGAAATTTATCTTAACCATTTTCAAGTGTACGGCTCTGTGGTATTAAGTACATGAACATTGTTGTACAAGCATTGCCATCATCCATTTCCAGAACTCTTTTCATCTTGTAAAACCGAAACTTCATACTCGGTAAACACTAACTTTCCATTCCTCCCTCCCCAGTCCCTGGCAATCACCATTCTACTCTGTGGATCTATGATTTTTGACTACTTTAGATACTGCGTACAAGTAGAGTCCGTTTACGTTTAAAGTAATTGCTGATGAGAAATTTACTTCTGTCATGTTGCTATTTGTTTTCAATATGCCATAGAGGTTTTTTTTCCCCTTCATTTTCACGGGGGGAATTTTCTTACCTCTATTTATAGTTAAGGAAACTGATGCTTCGGGAAATTAAGTAAACTACCCAAGGTCACACGGCTAACAGGAGGCAGACTGGGAATGTTTTGAACCCAGTGCCCTGGATTCTCCCTCCTGCCATGTGCCAGGGTGTTTTCCAAGTGCTGGGAAAATGCCGACAAGCATGTGACACGGTCCCTGCCTTGCTTCACTGAGCAGCGGTTTTCTTGTTGCCGTCAGACAAACACAGACGAAAGGATTTCTGAAAGTGCGGGGAAGCCCAAGATCCTCGCCCAACAATACAGGGCATGCGTGCTATGAGAATTCAGAGCGAGTCCTCGTGTGCTGCCTTGCATGCCACAGAGGTCCATGGACGTCACTGGATTGAATCCCTGGCCCTGTGTTTACTGTCATTTGCAAAGAATTATAGGGATCCGTCCCTTCTCTGTGAGATCTGCTCCCCATAGCACATGGTTGTGGCCACACATGGTAAATGCTGCAATGTGTACATAATTTGACTCAACATTTTGCCTAATGAAATATCCCTGTATTAGTAAAAAGTTTATCCATAAGGATGTTTATTACCGTTTTTTTAAACAATAGTGAAAAGAGTATAAAGATTAAACAATAAGGCCGGGTGAGGTGGCTCACACCTGTAATCCTAGCACTCTGGGAGGCCAGGCGGGCGGATTACTCAAGGTCAGGAGTTTGAAACCAGCCTGAGCAAGAGTGAGACCCCCCCCCGTCTCTACTATAAATAGAAAGAAATTAATTCTCCAACTAATGTATATATAAAAATTAGCCGGGCATGGTGGCACATGCCTGTAGTCCCAGCTACTCGGGAGGCTGAGGCAGAAGGATCGCTTGAGCCCAGGAGTTTGAGGTTGCTGTCAGCTAGGCTGACACCACCACACTCACTGTAGCCTGGGCAACAAAGCGAGACTCTGTCTCAAAAAAAAAAAAAAAAAATTAAACAATAAGGTATATATTTTTACAATGGAATATTATATAGCCATTTCAAAATGATATTGTAGAAGAGTAGTAAATGACAGAAATATTTATATGTTAGTGAAAATAACATATATAAAATCATATATAGGCATATGTCTATAAAAACATATTTATGCACACATATATATAAAATGATTTCATTAAAATATGGCTATACATATAGTTATAAGTGTGAAAACTATATATGCCAAAATATTAGTGGTGGTTACTGGTTTATTGTGGAATTGAGCTGCTCTGTGTCTTTTGAACAATATATAATGCCAGTATATTATCTTAACAATTATACATTTATACATTTGAGGCTGGAGAACAGGAATGGATTCTTTGACAGGGACCATTTGGTTGCAAGAAATACATACCAGGCACATGGTCTCCACCCTACAGTAAGGTTGCAGAAAAAAATGAGTCACTAGAATATTTGGTGAGCATTACTACCTCTGCCATGGTGAGAAATCCAAGAACCAAACTGACCGATCATTCTCAACTTCAGCGTCAGAAAGGTGGAGGATCCAGTAAAGGCCAGTGTTACGGGGGAAACATGTGAAAACCGGGTCTCATGAAAGTATCAGAAGTCACATGAAGCTTTTGAGGAATCCCCAGGGCAGAAGGCTGGGCACAAAGGAGGCAGAATAAGCAGGAAGAAAACCCAAGCAGCTCAGCAGGAAGTTTTTCATCCAGGCTCATTCAAAGTTTCCCTTAAGCTCCAGGTCCTACTCCCAGAACTTAGTCAACCCAGTAGAATAAGGAAGTAGAGTCCCAGGCGGGAACAAGTGCTCTAGATCAATTGTTGAGAAGTATAAGGCCATAATCAGGAAAATGAATCTGAGCATCCAATCCAAAAAGAAAAGAAATAAGGAAGAGGAGTGCCAAGCAGTCAGATTAGCAGTTTGGAGGGGCTGAAGCAAGATAGAATCAGGAATGAGCAGTAAGCCCAGAAACCCATGAAGTTGGAGCTTGCACAAATCTCCTTAGTTTAGCCCTGAGGCCACAAGCTGTAAAGAAGGCTCAGAGTTCTTATTCTTTGTGATGTCTGGTTACAGGGCCAGGAAAAGGACCTAACCAAGTCACACCAGACCGGATGCTTGACATGTCAGATGTGAGCCTTTAGTCTCCTTCTAGGGTCTGCTCCTAGTCACCTGTTTTGGCTTCCTTGTCTCATTTGGCCTTCTCAGCATCTCACCCCTGCTAACTGCTTTCTCCAGTTTCTCACACCCAATATGTTGAACTTTTTCAGTATTTCAACATTTCAAATACTTATGATAAGAGGGACAAGTTAACTTTGTGTAAGGTACAATGTACAAAACATTAGTCACAGTCTCTGAAAAGTCTCCTTTGAGGTCCTCCCTCAAATTCCTAAATGATAATGTGGTTTATACATCGCAGAAAGTACCACAGAAGCCAGGCAGGGATGGAATACCCTCTCGGGAGGCTGCTACTCCTGACTCCACCTGTGGACTTAGCCTAATATCTTCCCATCACGGGGAAGCAGAAGACATTGTATGCACCAACGTGGGTTTGGGGTGGAATGGAAGGAGAGCTTTGCTTGACCTGCTGCTATTGCCTTGCAGGTCAGTGGGACCATGTACAACACTGGAAGACACGTGTCCCTCCGCCTGGACAAGGAGCACTTGGTCAACATATCAGGCGGGCCCATGACATACAGCCACCGGCTGGAGGAGATCCGGCTACACTTTGGAAGTGAGGACAGCCAAGGGTCTGAGCACCTCCTCAATGGACAGGCCTTCTCTGGGGAGGTATGTGGCTTTGTCAAAGTTCTAAGGTTAAGTGTCAACTGATAAGATTTGGTGCCTGTTTATATCCAAAGATGGAGAGATTCTCTTGAATCTGTGAAACGGGAAGGTCCATGCCTACTGTCTCCATCTGTCTTTTATAGCTTGACATGGAAGTTGATAAGCTTCCAGTACCGACCAGGGAAGGCTGCAATGAAACTGGCTATTTCCTTCTGAGAGGTTGGCACAGGTCTCTTGGGACTCATGCCCTGTGAGCATTATTTCAACCTCAAACCCTCACCTTTCATGTACATCTTATATCTGTCTGGGTGATCAGACTCTCATGGGCCAGATATGATAGCATGGATTCCATCATTTTCCTTCTAGTAGAATGTGTCTTATTTGCACAAAAATATACTGTGAAGTAAAATGTCAGGCAGCCAAATAGTTTGCCTGAGTTTCCACAGAATGGAAATGTCATTGTGTGCCACCATTAATGGCGAGTGTCACTCTGTGCCACCATCAACCCAGACGAAGCTCAGGCCACAGTAGTGAGCCCAACTACAGTTTCAATTACAGGATGAGAGCTACAGTTTAAACAGTCGTCATCTGTGGTGTGACATTTGACAAGCAGGGTGCGGTTCATTTGACCTGTTTTACCTCCATTTCACTTGAGGGTGTTTATCAACTAGGGATCAGGGTCCTTATATGCTAAATACCCTGTAACCAGGTCTCTGCTTAAGAGTCCTAAATAATTGATGCCAGGGAGGCTTTGAAATTACCAAAGTATGTACCACATATGTTCTTTTTTATTTTTTTTAATCAAGATCACGTTTAAATCTGGCCTTGTTTTTAATATGGTAAGGCCATATGCTAAGAAATAGACCCACAACCTTAATGAGTCCAGTGGCCAGATTTTAATGTGTGTTCAAAATGCATCACTAAGAGCCTGCCTAGGCACTCAGCTAGTTACTAGGGATACAGAGATTAAAAAAAAAAAAAAAAACTACTACAGAGGAGTTCAAAGAATGCTATATTCAAATCATTAAAGTATAATGTCATGCTGTAATGGTGATGTACAAAGGCTCTGACAAACTCAAAGGAAGATGTGACAAATTTTGCTTAAAGGGGTCAAGAGAAGCTCCACAGAGGAGGTGGCCTTTGAACTGGGCTGTTAAGAGAAGCAATGGAGAACAATTTTAGGAGCATCAGCTTTGGAGTCAAAGGACCTGAGTTTGTAACTCTTGCTTTGATATATCGACTATATAAACTTGGAATGTTACAGTTTAGATACCTCACAAGGTTATTTTAAAAATTAAGTGGGATTCCAGTGTAAGCAACACTGGAGTACTCAATGATTAATAGATGATGAAGATAAAGCAGGAAATGGGAAATAGCATGAGCAAAGGTCCCGAGTACTGGGGAAGCTGCATGTAGATTTCATCTAGCATTTGATCTGTGATCTATTAGTAATGGCTGCATAGACAATGGGGTTGAGCAGTCCTATGAGTCTCCCTCCTAGATCCGTGGGGAAAAATGCTGGGATTGATTAGGGATGTCTGCCAAAGATGATGTAATGTAAAATTTCCAAGAGTTGCATATTCTGAACTAGAGTATAGCAAGAAATACAATGAATGCAGGGCAAAAACTTACAATTTAAAAGTAACTGGGTACTACCAGTCTGAATTAGAGAATATTCAAAATTGGATAAACTCTTCCTTTTAACAATATAGGTTATTTTAAAATTTGTAATTATTTTATCTGTTGACTTATTTGTTTGCTGTTATTTCTTTGCGACCCCCCCCAAATGGACTGTCATGTTCCAGTGTCTATCACAACACTACCTCAGAGTAGAAATATTTGTTAAATGAATGACTGAAAAAATATAGATGGTTACCAGGCAAAAATCTTTACATTGTAGATTTCTGTAGTGTCACTTGCTTCTTCGATATGTTTGATAAGGGTGCTTTGTAACTTGAACATGAACTACAACTTTGCAGTAAATGAGTTTTTCCAGAATCCTTATTGGAAACATAATAATTTGATCGCTTAATGTATTAATTTTCCTAGACCTCCCCCAGACCACAGGTATCAGGTGCTGCAAAGAATCTGCATTTTAAAAGTTGCTAGGGGAGTCTGATGATGAGGTTTGTGAAGTACTCCCCAACAGTACATTATTAAAGTGTTGTTAATGAAGAAAGCATTAAGTGAGGAAAGCATTTACACAGCGTGGCAAATCAGAATTAGCTGGGGAACACTGTCAAAACAGTTATACCCAAGTCCTTCCCCAAACCCACTGAACCCAAGTCTCGGGGAGTGCAGCCCAGGTATGTGCATTTGTACAACTTTCCCCAAGAGATTTTGTTTAGCAACCACTCTGCAACTTCAGGCCAAACTCTGACTGAAGTATCCCAGTTTTCTAAACAAAGAGGATTTAATCAACAAAACCACACTGCCCCCAAAATGGGGAGGGAGCACCCATTGGTAATTGTCCCCTGGAAATGGCAAGGCTGGGGTGCTATCTGGCGGTCTAGACTGATGGAACTTGGAGAACAGCTTTCCAAACAGGATATACACATACATACACACACACACACACACACCCCTACCTCTCCAACGCAGCCTTGAGCATTAGCCTCAGTATAAATACAATTATATCTTGCCCTGGGTAGACTGCATCAGTTGCATATCATTTCTTTCCAATCTCCTCAATATGAGTAGTTTATAGACAAACTGGTATGAGTGTAGGTGCAAGAGACCAGAGGCTCCAAACCAATGTTATATGGAAAGTAGTTGGATAAGCAGTTGGCCTCTGAGTTACTATTTAAAGGGCCATATTGGGCAAGAAGCATTTGGCATCTTCTATGTAGCACAAGGGAAGGGATAGAGGGCCAATGTGTGGAAGCTACAGAAAGACAGAATTCAGCTAAATATATGTTCTAACAATGAGAGATATCCATCGATGAAATGAGTTTGCCTCTGAAAATAGTGTATTCCCATAACTGGAATTATTAAGCATTGAACAGAATTTGGTGACTTCATAAAAATGACTCACATCCAAATGAGTGAGGTGTCAGGAGAGACTGTTAGCTTTAATGTACCTTCTGATACTGAAATTCTACACCATCCCATGATTTCCTTATAGAAATTTCCTCCAATTTGATTCCACTGAGGATTAGCCTCAGTAAAAGTAAATATATCTCCCCCCATAGGTTATTTAGATTTTGTGCTATCTTCAAAGCCACCTTTGGTCTCTATTTTTGGCTGTCCTTTGAGAGGACCCAAGTAGACACTTCTAGCAACAAAGCATGTGTTTATTTTGTTGACAGTGAATAATCACATTGCCATCTGCCCCATCTATCATTGCTGATCGCGATAAGTCAATTAATGCCAGGCATTTTCCTTGGCACAGTGCAACAGTCGTTATCTGAAGAGCTGTAGATTAATTGTAGTCTTGTCTAGTGAGGTTATTGTAATTGATGGTAATCATTTGCTTTGTTTTATAAAACTGCATGGATGTATGACACAGTCAGCAACTGCATTTTTATAAAAATTATTCATGTCCTACACAGAGAACTCCTGGATGCCTTGTTGGGGGTTGGTGATAAATGAGCATATTCAGGGACTCAAATGTTTCATTTTTTTTAAGAAGGGAAAATTAACTGTTTTTAATAAGACCCTTAGCTTGCTAATCATGTCGAAGTGGTTAGATTCACGTCCAGTAAAAAGTAGGGTATTTATGAAAAGAAACAAATACATTAGCCAGGCAGAAGATAATATGTGAAAAGAATCGTGCCTATGGATTGAGTTGCAGTAGTGCGGCTAGACAATTCTTATTTTAGAGAAATTGGACAAATTCACTTTTCAAATCCTTCCTTAAGTTCTTCTTTTCAAAGGGGGAAAGGGGTTGCACTGAGAATTGCAGCAGCCAGGCCATGAGCTATGTGTGGCCAGATCCTCCTCTTAATTTCATCCACTCTTCACATGCATATTAAGCGTCTGCTGTGTGCTGGGCTCTGAGCTAGACACCAGCCTGAGCCCAGCTTCTGCCCAGAGAAGCGTAAAGTCTGTTGAGGGATACGCACGTTGATAATACAGCGTAATGTGGATTAGATGGGAGGCTTATTCCGGAAGGGGATTATGAAATGGTTCTCTCTGGGTCGTATTAAGGAGAGAACGGGTGAACAGCTGTGCAGCCTGACGCGCTTGCTGCCCCCTCTGGAGGTGGTGTGGAAACACCTTGACCTTTCTAGATTTCAGCCTCGGGAGCCTCAGATCTGCTCAAAACACATCTGGGGGAGGGAAAAGCCCATGGCTGTTGCTATGGTAATGTAAAGAAGATTTGTTTAATTAAAAGGGGAGAAAAAAGTCATATGTAAAATACAGGGTTTTTTTTTTCTTTCTCTCTCTTTATTTATTTATTTTTTGATGGTTCTGAATCAAAAAAGAGAAAACAATTATCTCAGCACCAACAACTGAAACTAAACAACAGAAAATACAGGTCTCGTCCTCTTTCAGGAATCAATTATTTGCGTCCTTGAGAGACCAGTTTCGCTAAAGCAACACAAATTTGTAAGAATAAGCAACTAACGCCAAATTGTCCTGAAGTGTGCCAGGGTGTGAAAAGTGCTGAGGAGCACATCCCTGAGAACCAGGGCCCCATTAGGCACTGAATGGCTTGGGGGGAAATTCTCAGGCTCTCCAATTAGTGCTTTGCTGCTTGGCTGGGACCTCCTGGTGGTAGAGATGCTCCATTGGAGATTGAGAGGAAGTGAGGACTGAGATGTTTGAGAAGTGCGGGTACTCGGGCAATACATGTGGAAGTGCTACTCGTGTGCCATGATAAACTGTTGCCTGTCCTCTGAGTGCCAGTTCCATCTCCCTGACCCCCACCATAGCCCCCCCGTTATAGCTTCCCAAGCCCCTATCTCTCCTCCCAGCCAGAGAATCCTGTATATTCATTTATTATAGATGTCTGCAAACCATACTCTGTCAACCAAATCCAGCTAAGAATGGTTTACATTTTTAAATGAAAAAAAAAAAAAAAAGACCATATGTGATCTACAAAAGCCAAAATATTTACTGCCTGGCCTTTGGTGTTGACCTCAATTTATTATAATACCCATCACTGTGGCTTTTGTAACTGTTTACTCTCATTTCTGTCGTAACCTTAGTTCTTTATTGATGGGAATTTTATCTTGATCATCACTGCATTCGCAGTACCTCATACATTGTTTGGCACATGAGGGCAGTCACTAAATGCTTACTAAATGAAGGAATAAATGATCTCGGTAAACCTCTTAAGGACAAGAACTTACTCATCTTTGTACGCCAGGCACCTAGCGAAGTGCCGACACCCAGTAAGTGCTCAAGTGACGTTTGTGGACTGAGTTGTCCAGTCACTGAATCAACAACTCAGTCAGCCAGTAGTGTCCCGAGAACAAAAACCTTATAGGCTTCTTCCCTGGAATTCTGAAGTGTGTTGCATTCATTGATTATATAGGAAATATAGAGCCCCTTTTTAACTGAAGAGGGAATATTTCAGTAAAGGTTACTCAAAGCATCAAATTCCATTAGAAACTTAAAAAGAGGAAAAGTGGTTTTGTTCACAGTTACCATTAAGATATGTTCTGGGATTTCTCTGGGAAAGGAATATGCTTTGATAAATTCAAATGTATGTTTTATGAGGCATCAACCTTGCTTTATCCCAAATGTGGCAGAGGACACAAAAGGATTGAGCCATCAAGTGTTACCCTGCAGGGATTTCAGATCCATTGAAGGGACAAGGCACAGGCTTGAATCAATTACTGTGCAGCACAATCTGAGACTTGCTCAGTCACGCCCATGGGTGGCTGCAGAATCTTATCGCTAACCCCTAGCCACTGTTCACATGCTTTGTGATTTACCTCCATTCATTCATCCAGTTAACAAATATTGATTGCATGCCTTTCATGTGTTACAGTGAATAAAAAAGAGTTTTAAAATCCCCATTTGTAAGGTGCTTACAGCCTAGAGGGAGTAGACAGGTAATAAATAATAAACATAATAAATGAGTAAATGTATGGTAAGTCAGCATACGATCAATGCTTCTGGGACAGAAATAGAGCAGGGTAAGAGATATCAGAGCATGAGGAGCAGAAGGAGTGAGTTACAAGTTTAAATATTTGGCCCGTGCAGGCCTGGCTGAGAGGATGACATTTGTCAAGTTGCCAGTGGAATGTCTGGGGAAAGACATTCCAGGTAGAGGCAAAATAGCCAGTACTGAGGTTTTGAAGTGGGAGGGGGCTGTGAGCCTTCGAGGAAGAGTGGAAGTGCAAGTGATAGAGCATGAGGTCAGAGAGGTCAGAGCAAGGCCAACAGCTACCACCGACCATGCTCTCTGCATGGATTTCCTGTAGACTTTGGCTTTTACTCTGGATAAATTCCAAAGCACAATGACATAAATTCTTCCATTTATCACTAAACACTAGCTCGGTGAGGTTGTTCTTAATGTTATCTCTTACCTGGGGCCACTAAGGCCCAAGACCATCCAGACAACGAATGGCCAAGGTTGGACTTGGCTCAGGTCTTCTGATTCACAGCACTGCTTATTATAGGCCAAGGTTTACTCATGAGCACAATACTGATGATTATTCACCTAGTCTGGGACCCAGGCCAGTGGGGAAATTTGAAGTGTGTTAAAGCTCCAGGGCCTGCCTTTAAGGAGCCTATAGTCTGGCAGAGGATCCTGTCTTCCCAGAGTATTAATTCCCTGCAGTCACAGAGTAAGTTGTACTTTTTAGTACTCAAAAGTACAACTTACTCTTACCTCCCCCCCCCCCATATAGTGGGCACTGGGTAGATAGATACTGTTGAACAAAAAAAAAGGATTCAGTGAGTAAATTAAGATAATTTAAAAGACTGTACCTTCCAAAGTGCCGAAATTGCACCCATATATCCTGAATTAAATTCTGTAGTCATAATGGCAAACCTAATAAAGTTGAAGTCAATATTAACAGAAGTTCTAGGATTTTTCTTATGTTAAATTATTCACAAATACAAGGTAAGTGAATTCTTCAGGGTACCTGGGAGAAGTAATGGAACAATTTAGAGCCTGTGTGCTAGAAAAATTCATTTAGATTCTTCATTTCGGCCCTGAAATGACTCCCAGGATCAAACTAGAGAGAGCTTGTCTTTGCTAACGCTAGGAGCCAAAACTGGATTCCAGGATCCAGTCCCCATAGGGAGCAAACTGGCCTTTAAGAAGCAAGGCAAATGAAGATCAGGTGTGTGGTAGGACACATTATGATGATACCAGCAAACAGATGATGACTCTGACCTAAAGAAAGGAAGTTTTTTATAATTACTTCTTGTAAAGGACAGCCCAGTCATGTCAGCAGCTTTCTGAACTGCCAGTAATAGACAGACACAGCCACGCAGCCCAAGAGGGAAGACGTTGCATCTGAACCTGGTGAGGTCAACTCATCATCCTGCTGGCTCCGTCGTTAGGATGCTTCGTGTCTCTGGCCTGTTCCCACCAGGATGGCATTATGACAGCCACCAGCCTTCTCCACTTGACTCTCATCTCCCCCACCGATGTTTCATCTAAAGCAGGAAGTGGAGGTGTGACATTACAAGAGCAGTATTAATGATAGGCATATTATATTCCAAAGGCAATATTAAAGATGTGCATTAACTGGAACTTGATCAGGGTTCTGCCTCAGACCTAACTGTCACCATGGAGACAGTCACTGTTATCACTTTATAAGTATTAAATGAGGTCTTCCCATATTTAGTAACCGATGACACTGCAGTCGGAGGGATGAGTACTGCTCGCAACACTTCTGTAAGGTAGCTGTGTTTTTGAACTCATTTCCAAAGCCACAAGAATGGTCAAGTGAATAAGAAGGGGTTAAGTGAGAATGGGCTAGTCTCTGCTGCTCTGATCACTCTTAACAGTTCATGAAAATTACTAGAGGTTCCATGAAAAATCACATCTCCCACTCAAGACATTAACCTGGACTTGGAAAGAGCAAGTCTACTCAAAGCCATATAAAGTGATAGTGTTAGAGGTACTTTTGAGGTCATCTCTTCCAACGCACCTACTGTATATACAAAGGAAAAAAATCAACTGCCAGAAAGGGCAAGAGACCTGCCTGAGGTCACCGAGATTTAGTGGCAGAATTAGGACCAGAATGCAAAATGTCCTGCCTCTTCGTTTGGGATTTTACAATTTTTCGAATGAGATTTAAAATGCTATCAAATCCCAGGATTCAAAAGGCCTTTTTAGGTCATCTGGTTTAGTTGCCCAGTAGAGCAAGGATAGCCCAAGAATGGGATTTCCTGCACTCGTGAGCAAAGCCCCATCACAAAGGCCTTTGTAGAGTCAGCCTGAAAACAGCACACACGTCGGCAGATTACTTTACAAACATGAGCAACGATGAGTGACACTGAGGAAACAGATCTAAAAGTCACCAAGTCACCCCCCAAGAAAGACCATCAGTGTGAGAGCAAGCCATAATAGTGCCTGCTTGAGAGAAATGTGGACATTAAAGATTGGAACTATGGAAAGTGAAACAATGCTTTAAAGACCCTTCTTTGGTCTCAGTATGAAAAGGCAGCCATACTACTGCATCAAGAACCTAAGGACACAAACAATGCTTCTGTGTAATTGGAATCCTCCCCCACCCACATTCCCCAATAACCCTCCAGAATAGCTCAGTAATATTAAATACAAGTAATCTAGATAATAATATTGCAAAATTAAATCATTAGATGTCTAGCCGCTCCATGGATGTGCTGCTCTACAATTCAAAATAAAGCCGTTTAAAACCCCCGGATTCATTTGCTCTGACATATCGATAAACTTTTGCTGAAACAAAGCTAATCATCTCGATGGTGCCGACTTAATTGCTCACCAGTTGACAGATAATAAACAGACCTGAGGATTAAAATATGAACTAATTACTATACTCAATTCCATTTACTTGATTTCATGTTCCATTAAGTTTTTGCATCGTTTTGGGTAGAAGGCTTAGATTTATGGTCGCCCCAAGTGAATTATGCCACTTAGTTGCCTGTGGCATTCTCGTCTTCAGAATTGGTTGGAAAGGGCAGAATTCTGGGCAGTAAATATTTAGCTGAAGCAGCCTAGGATATAGTAAGTGGAGGTAATTATCAGCTCCCAAATACCAGCCAGAATCAGCCTCTATAAATCTATCCCCAACTCAGCAGTAAAAGGGCAACAGTAGGGCTACTCTTACAATTATTCATTGGATCTGCTTGTTAGAAGCAGTCTCCAAGAGAAGTGGTCGGCTTGGCCTGGAAGGGGGCAATAGGGAAACAGGGACAGGCACACCAAGGGGTAAGGGCACTGGCTTAAGAGTCAGACGCTTGGGCCACCAGACAGAGGGCAGCATTTTGCCCTAGGAGATCTCTGCCTCTCTGCTACTTACTGTAATAACTGTGTGATCTTGGTAAAGGCAGAAGTGGGTAAATCACTTAGCCTTTTTGAGCCTTTTTAATTGTGACATGAGCTAATAATGCTGGTTCTATATATGCTATAGGGTAATTGTGCAGTGCAAAAAGAAAAACTCAACTGTGATAGGGCTTTTTAAGCCATAAAGGGCTATACGAGTCAATTATTGGCCAGCCTAAGCCTTAGAACTCCTCTAGCTCAAACCCCTTGCACAGGGAGACATATTAGGTTAATGACAATGAACTAATAGGACTGCTCTACCAGCAGCTGTATGCCCCGGGCAATGTGCTTAGGGCCTCATCACACCTAATCCTCATGACAAACTTGTGAGCTAGCACTCATTAGCATCGTTTTATATAGGAGGAAAAGAAACTTGGAGACGGTAAAGAGCCTGCCTTCAGTCACATGGCAGGCACAGGGAAGAGAGCTCATGTCTGTGACTTCAGCTATGCGCTGGGTAACCTTAGACCAGTCACCTCACCTCTTTAGCTCAGCCACTAAGTAGCTGCTTGATCACAGGGAAGTCCGTTCTCTCTGATCATAAGTGTCGTCTTAGGTTGCCTGAGATGAGCTTTCGGCTCCTCCCTGTTCTACATCAGCTGTAAGAACAGTCTGCGCTTTTTCTGGCTGTAAAGTGAGACAAGAGTCTATTTCTCCAAGGGACAAAGTAGCAGCATGAAATACAACACAGCATCCTTCTGTGTGCCGGCCAAGAACCACAGCTTCGTTCACCTTCCCCTCCCAGACGGACAGCAACTGGGAAGGTCCATGCAGATATAGTTACATTTTTTTCTCTCTCCCCTCTTTCAAATATAATAAGCGAGGAATTATATATCTGTACATTTGTGTATAAACACATCTATTTGCCTCTGCAAAGCACGAAAAACCGTATTCCTTAGTCTCAGAGGTGGCTTGAGTAAATTCATTATCTTGCTTTGGATCTATTTGCTGAGCTAGAAATTTCTGGATTCAGCCTTGGAAATGAATCCTGCAGGAGCTATTTGGCAAAATAAGCTTAGCCAGGAGGTTTTAAATCACACTCCCCGCCAGGAGAAGGGGGGAGGCCCAGGGGCCACCAGATCTCTGCATCAGGACTCGGTGCCCCTGCACCAGTTTTTCAAAGCAAATAATTGTGTCTGCTTCGGGAAAGACTAATTGTGTGTGGACCCGAATGGCCACCCCGGAACAGCTGCCGTTTTTGTAAGGTCCTCTGTTGGGGTCAAGCTTTTCCTGCCTGTTGCACCTGCTTCGTTAGGGCTGATGTGGTCCCCTGACCGGGGTAAGGAGCCATGACCTACTTGCATGAGCAGCTGTTAATTGCAGAGGTGACAATTGGTGAAATTATTCACGCCTGTGTTGGAATCCTGGCTGCATCAGCTATGACCCTAGGCAAGTTGCTCACCTTCCTCCTGCCTCGGTTTCCTCATTAATGAGACAAATACAAGTGATGCCCTTGCTTACAGGGTGGTTCCCCTAGCATTATGGAGGTATGGTTTACATACAAAAAAAAAAAATTCAGCAATTTAAACTGTACAATTTGATGTGTTTTCACAAAAATACACACCATCACAATTATCTAGAACACTTCCGTCACCCCAAAACATTCCCATGTCCCTCTTCAATCAGAGGGCCCGTGGCAACTGCTGATCTGCTATTACTATAGTTTTGCATTTGTTGGATTTCAATCGATAGACTCATACAGTATATAGCATTTTTTTATTTTTATAGTTATCATACAGTAAAAATTAACTTTTTTTTTCTTTTGGCATATAATTCTCTGAAGTTTAACAGACATATAGATTTGTATAAACATCATTACAATCAGCATGCAGAACAGTTCCACCCTATATGGCTCCTTTAAGGATTAAGAGAATTAATATATGAAAAGTTCTTAAAATAGTGCCTTGCACAAAAGTGCTCAAAAAGTGGTAGTTTTTCTTAGCAATGACATTCTTCTTCGAGCTCCATCTTCCAGGGTCAGCATTTCTATCGTCCACGCACATCTAACAAGAATCCACATTGGCATCTGTACAGAAAGTACAATTCTTAAAAATTATATCAGCAGTTGTGTGTTGTCTCCAAATACCCTTATTCTAAGAAGGTGGGTCCAGGGCTACCTTCTGACTGCCATTTTCTTGTTGATGTCAATACTTCCTGCAGCAGAGGCTCCTCCTCCTTTGAAGGAGGTGCCATCCACTGGCTGGGGTGTCTGTCCTCCTCAAGACTGTACCTTTTCCTGGTATTTATTCACTGCTATGGTTTGGATGTGTTGCCTCCAAAATTCAGGTGTTGCCAAGGTGGGGCCTTTTAAGAGGTGATTAGGCCACGAGGGCCGTTCTCTCCTGAATGGGATTAAGGCCCTTACAGAAGGGGCTTTACATAGCCTTTGGCCATCTTGCCCTTCTGCCATCTACCATGTGAGGACACTACACCCCCTCCCAGCTGACACAGCCTTCACCAGACAACTGAACCTGCTGGTCCCTTGACCTTGGACTTGCTAGCCTCCAGAACTATGGAAAATGAATTTCTGTTCTTTATAGATACCCAGTCCCAAATATTCTGATATAGCAACACAAGAGGGCTAAGACACTCACTCAGGCCTGCACAAGACAGTCCAGCCCCTGCTAACCCCAGCTTAGAATTATGGGGAAAACTCATCAGCTTGAGGTCCTGCAAGGAAGTGCCCTCCTCATCCTGGCCTCCAGGTGGTACCCTTCCCAATCCCTAGATGACAGACCATTCTTGCAAAGACCACTAGCAAATTGAGTATTCCCCCATTCCCTGTGAGTTTGAGGCAAAGCCTCCAGCTGTCTAGATAGGATGGTCACCTGCCCTGGTTTGCCTGGACAGCCTAGGTTGGCACGTTAGTCCTTCAGTAATTGTAGTAGAACCTCCTTTCACTTTCAAAAGTGCCCTAGTTTGCGCAGTGAATCATATGATCTCCCTTGGTCTAGATGACCTTAGGCAAGCCACTAAATCTCTCTGGATCCTTTCCCTTATTCAGAAAATGAAAGGACTGGGGTAGTTCAGTCAGGGCCCTTGCAGCACCAAGAGGCCCATGGAAGTAAAATCTTCTTGCATAAATTTATCACATATAAAATCAATTGAGGGAACATGGTGCTATCTGGAGAGTCAGAAACACTGACATGTAATGAAATCTTTATGTGACATTGGAAAGGCTCCCCCAAGGGTTGAGTACACACTTTGTAAGTAGCCACTCTCATTCATACATCCTTTAAGGTGAAATCTTGGGAAATTAAGTCATTTGATGTGATATCAAAAATTCAAGCTGAGATTGTTCTCACTTGGGTATGTGATCTTTTCTTGTTATGGTACTTAAAATATTGAACCTCCTCCTCCTTCCCCTGCTGGCACCACCATGTCACACACAAAAACACACACACTATCATGCTTCAGTCATTCTGCCACCTCCCAGCTAAAACGCCCCTGTGGTTAATAAGGTATTTTACTAGAAGCTGTGGGTTCCCCTTGAACCATTTTTGCTTTGTATGTTTTAATTACAAGTTAAGTGATTTCTCTGCACTGAGCACCCCTAGGAAGAAACCCCAGGAATTATCATCATCATCCACTTAGGCTTTGTTTCAATTCTGGTCTTTAGAGAGCACAAACAGCAAGACGATTCTGTCACCTTCAGCTCCTCTGTGAGTCCCTATTGATGTCGGCATTTAGCCTCCTTTGCCATCAAACAAAAGGGAAAGAGTTTCTGCTCCAAAAAGCAGTTGCAGGCTTTGCTTTTAAAACCTCGAGGGCATCCAAACACTCCATCCCACAAAGCTCTAGTGCTGCTTCTAGAGTATTCGTTAAGCTTGATTTACATTACTTTAATTTTCTTAGGGGTGTCTTTACTAGCTAGAGGGCAATTTTTTCCCCCTTAATTAAAGAACAAGTTGATTCCAAAGCACTCACAACAAAACAAGCCCCTTTCATACTCTGTCTCACTTGTCACTTTTTCCTACTGTTCGCTTTCTTCTGAGTACACTTCAACTCATCACTGTACCTACTTTCTCAAACTGGAAATGAGATGCAAGGACAGCAAGGTGTGTCTTTCAGTGGAACCGACTAACCTTGGTTTCAATGTCTTTAATTTCCTGAAGCATATAGCAATTTGAGGAGGACCAGATAGTGTTATTTCTATCTGATAGGTAGAAAAGCTGTATCCACTCGGTGCAATTCGACAAAAATTCATGGAACTGGGCCCAGAATGGTGCTAGCCTAGGCAGGGCTGTCTGGATGAATGAACCCTGTCACTGTCCTCTGGAAGCTGAAGTTTCTGAGGACATCCTGGGTAAAGTGCTTTGGGGTGCAAATAATAGAAACCCACTCAAATGGGGTTAAGCTAGGAGGGAATTTACTGGCAGGTCTTCAGGTATGTTATGGGACTCAATGGTGACTGGGCCAGTGAAGGAACTGGAAACCAGAACTGAACTAGGTCACAAGCCCAGGAACTACTCCTACTCCATTTCTCATCTCTGTGTGGCTGCTTTTTCTCATGCTTTCCACGAGCTGTCATTTCTTGGATTCTCTGTACAGGTGGACAGAAATGGCCCCCCTTATTTAGCTCCCACATTTATGTCCCTTTAGATCAACACCTTCCTGGACATACTGGGTCTTCACCCAATTCCAACTTCTCCAAAGAAGAGATCTGACTTTCCCAGCCTAGATCCAATGTTCTGTCTGACCCATTCAGCTATACGTGTGAGATGAGGTCA
This sequence comes from Microcebus murinus, assembly GCF_040939455.1. Classification (NCBI taxonomy): domain Eukaryota; kingdom Metazoa; phylum Chordata; class Mammalia; order Primates; family Cheirogaleidae; genus Microcebus; species Microcebus murinus. Next base: position 37,180,105 of record NC_134121.1, read on the forward strand.
TGGAGGTGAGCAGGTCTTGCTTACCTGCCTGTATGATGGGAAGCACGGTTATCTGGAGAAGGCAGGCACTGTAAGCCTTGCAAACACCCCAAAAGACGTCCACCATGGTGGGGAAGGGAGACAGTCCTCTTGTGACCAGTTGGACAAAATCCACAAGCTCAAGTGCTATCAACACACCTGACTCAGATCTAGGGATCAGAGAAGGCTTTCTGACATCAGAATCATGAAAGAGAAGGATGAATGTGGCTGAAATAGAACAATAGCATCCCAGACAAATAGCAATATCACATATTAATAGAAATACTAACTGAAGAAAGACTAACTCAATACATAACATGCACTCGAAGAATTAATGTCTTGAAATTGAGTGTTACAATGATCTCACTAATCATAGGGACATCAGTGGCATGTCACAGCCTTGTCATTCAACATTGTTCTCCTTTTCCTCCTTTCTGCCAACCTATGCATAAATCACAGAGTGAGCTCAAAACAGTTTCCAAAGGATTAGCATTAAGTAAATGCACATTTGAATGCCAGCTCTTCCCACCTATTGTGTGCCCTTTAGTAAGTTATGTAGGATCTTCCCAAATGAGAAAAATGGTAATATCAACCTTAGAGGGCTATTGTTTGGATAAAATAAGATAGTGCAAGGTAAAGAACCTTAGCTCTGGGTCTAGCACAAATTTGGTTTCAAGAATGTTTTTCTCCAGCTTCTTCCCTCTCCATCTGTTTTCTTCTGCTGTAGTAGGCTGATGAGTTTTCGTGGATTAAAAAAATGCAGATAGACATGTGATAGAATGGTTAAAATTAGGACCTGCCCTCTCTGCCCCACCCCCACAAAAAAAAAAAAAAACAATGACTGACATAATCATTGCTCTCACCTCTTATCTCACTGTCAGTTTACAGAACTCAGGGGGGAAAAAAGAAAAGAATTACATTGTTCCCAATTACTCATTGACTAGGATCCATTTTCACTTTCTTAGTATTAAGTCTGTTAGGTGTGAGCCATCCTATGTAGCCAATATTCCTGGCTCCCTATTGTCCACCTTAGTCAGGGACCATCTGACGTAGGCCAGGTGATTAGTATCTAGTAATCTGTCCCTTCCATAGTACGAAAACACCCCAACGACTTATTTTGTCCCTTGTGTTGGCTTACCGTCTTAAGAGACCCAGATGTAAGACACTTTCCAAATACCTATTTAATATCTAAGTCCAAGATAGCCCCATTGGGATAGTTTTCCTATTATTAATGTTTTGAAAAATGTCAACAGGTTAGAAACACGCAGCTTTCTTGGGCAGAGGCTGAGCCCCATCAACATTGCAGGTTATGGTATTTCAGTTTTGTGCTCATTTTAATTAAAAGAAAAGTTCAGTTACAGTGGACCTTTAATGTTGAAGATGTATTTTTTTTAATACTGGCATGTATTTGATTTCTAAAGGGAAAAGAATTTGTGTTGTTTTTTTTTTAAGAGCTGGGGGTCAGGGTTAAATTTGCAAAAACCACTACCTCCTTAGCTATAGTATGAATAACTCACTTTATTGCAAACACACATTAATCCTTTTAATCTCCCTTAAGCTCCTGTTGATTGTCTGGCCAGATTTACAAGACATTTCTAACAGGGAAATCATGGGCAACAAGTTCGGAAAAATAATCCAACACAGGAAAATAGATTCCGATAACATAAGCTTTGACAAAGTCTGACTAGTGTCTCAAGGAAATAGAAGGACTAATCTAAAATAATAAATAGTACAAAAACTGCGTAATGAATTAAATGTGTCCTCATGGACACATATTTGAATTACTGCTGATGTTCCTAGCAACTGGGGTACCGACTCGCTCACTGGATCTGGGGTGTGTGTGTGTGCGTGTGTGCGCATGTGCGTGTGTGTGTGTGTGTGTGTGCGCGCGCACTGCAGGTTTAAGGTGATACAGAAAAAGAGAGCAAGTTAAGCAGCTTGGGGGTACCAGAGGTGAAGACATGCCACTATTTTTAATAAGAAGGTCAAAGAAGGCATCACTGAAAAGATGACATTTGAGTAAAACCTAAGGGAAGTGAGGGAGACGACCGTGAGATAGGGGGAAGAGCAGGCTCCCCACAGGGAGCAGCCATTGCCAAGGCCTCAGTGTGGAGTGTGCCTGGTCAGAGGTCAGATGAGGGGAGACTGCAGGTTGTGTGGATCAATGTCGGGACTGTGGTTTTCCCTCTGATGGGATGGAGTCCTTGGAAGGTTCTGAGCAGGGGAGGGGCATGGTCTTACAATGCCAAGCTCACTCCTGCATTGGAAGCTGTTCCCTCTCTCTAGAAAGTTCTACCCCTTCATCTTTTCATGGCAGACTCCTTGTTACTAAGATCTCAGCCAAAACTGTCCCTAACCACCCAGTCACTCACAATCACATCACCATGTTTTAATTCTCTGCTCAACACCCAACTGACAGTTTTTCTTTACCCATTTACTTGTGTTTTTTTCCTGTCTCCTGTCACCGAAAAGCAGGTTCCACTAATTCCAATCATCTTGAATGTGGGCAGGGCTCACTTCCAAAGAACAACAAATGGAAAGGGAAAATATAATAAAAACTTTACAGAGAGTCCGGGCGCTGTGGCTCACGCCTGTAATCCTAGCTCTTGGGAGGCCGAGGCGGGCGGATTGCTCAAGGTCAGGAGTTCAAAACCAGCCTGAGCAAGAGCGAGACCCCGTCTCTACTATAAATAGAAAGAAATTAATTGGCCAACTGATATATATAGAAAAAATTAGCCGGGCATGGTGGCGCATGCCTGTAGTCCCAGCTACCCGGGAGGCTGAGGCAGAAGGATCACTGGAGCCCAGGAGTTTGAGGTTGCTGTGAGCTAGGCTGACGCCACGGCACTCACTCTAGCCTGGACAACAAAGTGAGACTCTGTCTAAAAAAAAAAAAAAAACTTTACAGAGGAAGAACCTGGCAGATACCACCTGGGCCAAGTGATCAAAGTTAACATCACAAAGGGACATCATGTGGAGACCAGGTGTCCCGGATACTCTGTGATGAGAGAGGCACTTACCATTGTGATATGCATCCCAAAATCCATAAGCCCAATATAATCGTGAGAGAACGTCAAACATAAACTGAGGGACATTCTACAAAATATCTAATAAGTACCCTTCAAAAGTATTAAGGCCATGAAAAACAAGGAAAGAATGAGCAACTATCACAAATTGGAGGAAACTTAGGAGAGATGAAAATTAAATATATTTGAGATCCTGGAATGGATCCTGGAACAGAAAAAACAATAGTGAAAAAACTAGCAGAATCTGAACATAGTCTGTAGTTTCTTTCATAGTGTTGTGCCCATGTTTATTTCCTAGTTTCAGTAGAAGTACCACAGAGTTATGTAAGACGTTAACATTAAGGGAAGATGGGTGAAAGATACACACAGACTTCCTGTACAGTCTTAACAACTCTCTGTAAGTCTAGAGTTATTTCTTCAGTATTTTTTTTAAAAAAATAAGGCTGGGCGCGGTGGCTCACGCCTGTAATCCTAGCACTCTGGGAGGCCGACTTGGGCGGATTGCTTGAGGTCAGGAGTTCGAAACCAGCCTGAGCAAGAGTGAGACCCCCGTCTCTACTATAAATAGAAAGAAATTAATTGGCCAACTGATATATATATCGAAAAAATTAGCTGGGCATGGTGGCGCATGCCTGTAGTCCCAGCTACTGGGAAGGTTGAGGCACGAGTATCACTGGAGCCCAGGAGTTTGAGGTTGCTGTGAGCTAGGCTGACACCACGGCACTCACTCTAGCCTGGGCAACAAAGCGAGACTCTGCCTCAAAAAAAAAAAAAAAAAAAATCAAGTGGACATTTTCTGTCTTCTTTTTCACTACTGTGCTGCCCTCAATGTTTAGGATGATAATAGGTGCTCAGTAAATATTTCATAGATAAATGAAATGAACCCTCAGTAAACTCAATCACAACATCTTTAAAAAGTTAATGAAGCAATTAAGGTGCTTTGCCAAGTTCAAAGTACTTTGCAAGTAGCTATTCACAAATACAAGGAAATGTTATTATCCATATTGATGTTTAAAATAGGGAAAGACTGCCCACTTCCTAAGGCATAGCTGCAAAATGTGACAACTTAGCGGCACCAGTGTAAGCTGCTGCATATGATCATGCCACTTTTGGGTATCACGTGGCCATCTCTATTCATAAAGATGTTCTGAATCAAAAACTCGGAGGCAAGAAAAATTTCATTTACAAGTAAAAAAAATTATCTTGGTGACATTAATCTGGGTTCACTAAAAATGTGTGGGATACTGCTCCTACTCCATAGCTAATGATTACTCTGAAAACACTTGCCAAAGACAGGGAAGACCGTTAGTCCTGAATAATTGAAAATGAAAGCAAGAGAATCTCTGCTCTTCTCTTCCCCTCCCCTCTTCCCTCTAAATGCCAACTGCTCTGTGAAACCTGTCCTGAGAAGTCTCCGTAGGAGAAAGTCCATTGCTGAGGAGTCTCGGCTTCTAGGAATGCAAGCTCTCCTTCCCCAAGAAGGCGTGAAGGCACCAGGGAGAAGGGTGAAGGGGTTTAGCAAATGGCTGAAGAGTGAGTGGCATGGAGACAAGGCTGCGATTGACATGTGTCACACACCCATGACATCTGTCCATCCGCCCATCCATCTACCCATCTATTCAACTAATAGGGAGGCAGCTGATACAACAGGCAGATCACTACCTGAGAATCAGAAGACCCGGGTTCTGGTCCTACCTGTGCCACCAAGTGTTTCATCTAGTTCATTTCCCCTGTCTGAGCATCTCATCTATAAAATGAGGGTGGTTCTCTGGAAAATCTCTGTCTTTTTCTGGCTCTTTCTAGGTACATGTTGTATGTCTTTAAGTACTCTGTTCCATGCTTGTCATAGTTGGGGAACAGAATATATATATACACACACATAGGATATGGCCTGTGCTTTCCAAGGGCTACCAGTTTAGTCAGGGGAAAAAATAGATATACTTTGGCAAGTTAGGTAACAACACAAAGCACTGGATAATAATGTGCAAACAAATAATGCTACAGAATGATTTTAAAAGGAGACCAGAGTGTTTTCTAGAGTAGTCTAGGTCAACCTCTTAGAGAAAGTGGGACTTGTTCTGGACTTCAAGAATCCATCAGATTTACATACACAGAGAACTGAAGAGTTACTTCCCATCCTCCTCTCTGAAAACCGCATTTCCTTACACCTCCAGGCCTTTGCATAGGCAGTTCCTCTGCCCAGGTCACTTCTCCCTCCCGCCCTGCTTGTCTGCCTATCAAACCCCACTTCTCTTTCAAGATTCAGTGCAAATGTCCACCCCATCTATGAAGACTTCTCTGTGCTCCCTGACCCACCAGCACTGCCACTTCCACTCCCAGGCAGGGTTAATAGCTTTTGGGGGGCTCTCACAGAATGTGTACATGTGTTCTTACTGCACATCACATTTTTTTTACAGCCTAAAGGGTCTTCCCATCCCTGAGATTGTTTAGAGTTCCTGTCTTCCTTATCTCTCTGTCCCCAGCAAAGAGCACAATGTCTGGCAGAGAGTAGGCACTCTAGAAATAATAAATGAATGCACAAATGAACAAATAACATGCATAAGGACTGTGGTAACAAGCCCTGAATCAGCTATAGCTGGACATCAGCATCTGCCTTCTACTCAAGCCTGAGGGATAGGCATACAGGACGAATGGACAGCAAAGACAGAAATCTCAAGAGAAAAAGGCCTCTCAATGAGCAAACACACCCTTCTTGATGCTGTGAAAGGACAGTGAGGCCAAAAATGATCCTTCACCTAATATCCAGCAAGGAGCTATTGAGTACCTTCCATGTGCAAACTCCCATGTCCTAGGGATGTTTGGAGAAGGGCTGTACAACTGGCCCTGCCATGGAGGGGGCTGCTAGGAAAGCTGTCCCCAACCCTGGTGATATGCTAGGCAGTGGTGCACACTTCCCTCCCTGGGAATCATGGCTCATGCTGATGAAACCTTGGCATTTGCTGAAACTACAAAATAGGAAGATGTGCATTCTTTTAAAGTTTGAGCTGGAGCAATGGGAAACCCAACAAGCCAGGCTGACTAACTGGTCCTTTCTCACGTGGGTTATTCAAAGGCTATTTTCAAAGGGCCTCTGGCATGCTCGTGAATCTTTGGCCTGTCCAGGAGGGAATAAAGTGGAGCAGGGGCTTTGGGATCTAGGAATCCTGGAGTCAGTTCCCATCCTGCCACTTACTGTGTGGCCTTAGACGTCATCTCTTTGAGTCTCCGCCTGACCATTTGTAAGTTGGGATATAATTCCTTCCTTGCTGGTTCTTCATGAGGACTAGACATGACTGCAAAGCTGCTACTCCCAGAGCAGGAGCTGTTGGTAGACACTCCACAGTGAAAACTGTCATCACTGTTATTACTATCACTCTGTCCTTTATCTTCAGCAAGTATGAACTGAGTGACCAGTAAAATCGGACCAGTATGCGGGCCCTGAGGAGGCACAGAGATGTTTATGAGGGGAATTTCACGGAGGAGATGGAATATTCCCTGGGTCTTCAGGGACAGGCCTGGTTTACTTTCACTCTCAAGTCAGGAAGGGAAATATTCTATCTTACATTATATTTTCAATTGCAAACCTTCATTTCTTTAGAGAGTAGGTAATTGTTTTTCTGCACTGCACAGGCATCATAATAATCTGAGAAAACACAATCAAAGAAAGAAAAAAATATACACACAACTCTCTACCCCCCAAAAAAACCAAACTATTTTTTATTTCCCAAGTTCAGGGTGAATGTGGTTTCATTAGCAAAGACAGAAAGAAGAGATGGTGTTTTATTTAGAGGCCATTGGGCCTCTTTTACCACATCCAAAAAGTGGGAATGCTAGCTGATCCTATACTACAGAGAAAAACTCATTCCAAACATTCACATTATTTAAAAATGCATATCCCTACTGTACCCTCCTAAGCATATATATGGAAAAGAGTTTTCTTAAGTAGAAAATAGGCAGGCAGGCCCAAATAATCTCAACGTATCTCCCCTACTGCCCCCCAGGAATGTCATTTAGTATGACAATATTCTTTAATATATCAATTACAGGATTCATGAGAATGGGCATTCCTGTCCTCTGCAAGGACCGTATAAACCACACTTACTGGGAGGTTCTTTCTTTTGCTTAGAGTGACTGTTTACAAAATCTCTCACACTTTCAAATTCTATCCAAAACCTCATTCCTCTCCAGCCACCCTCACAATTCTAAACTCCCAAGCCGCCTCATGCTCCTGATTACGATTTGCCAGGCTTGTCCATCTGCCCCGCAGCACTGTTAGCAGCCAGGACTCAGGGCAGGGGATGGCGGAGCCGTTGCCTTCTGCAGGTGCCCAGGGCGATGCCGTGCCCCCCGTGGGCACCCAGGAAACCCGGGCTGGCTGGCTGCAGTGGTGCCAGCTAATGAGTGCCAGCCTTTTTATCTGTGCTCAGAAATGGGAGGACAGATGGGGAAGAGGGCAGAGGGGAAAACAGCCTCACACTGAGGCCCAGATAGCATTGCACCAGCACACGCGTCGGACATAAAGGATTCTGATTTCAGCAAAGATAAAAGCTCTGCAAACACTCTATATGAATGGCAAGTAGGTTAAAAAAGATTTCAGTCTGATTCTGCTTTTCTCACATCAAAGGAAAGATGAACTGACTGGGTTTCAAAAAACTTCCCCAGAGACCTAAAATATATATGTATGTAATTCTTTGAAATTATAAGATGTTACTTCCCTAAATTGTATGCTTTTCCCGTAGATGATACCCACAGGATCTTCAGTAGGTGACATGGTCCAGGACTGCATAGTACCACATCCCAGACACCCATCCCAGGCACCAGAGACACTTGCTCATACTGAATTTGTCCTAGTCTTGAACCTTTAGGCTTCAACTTCATGATTCATCCTCCAGTTTCATCCGTAGCCTCACCATTTGGACTTGGCATTCAGCCCTCATCATTTAGCTGCCAACCTTGGTCTTCCCTGTGACAGTTCATGTTCTCCCACCAGCCACATGTGCTAGACTAGCCTGAATAAGGACATGCCCAGGCTGGGCAGCACTCCCATTTGTCCCAGTCCCATGAGTGGGAACCAGGTGCCATCTTGAAAGGCTCATTAATTAAGCTGAGTATTGTTGATCTAGTTACATTTTCCCAATGATCTGGCCACTCTTTGTCCCAACAGGAGGGGAACTAACCTCATGGGGAGCTTATATTTCATAGATAGTGGGATTGGGATAGGGAGGGAGGGATGGAGGGAAGCCCTAGGTTTGTTATAAAGAAAATCTGCATTTGAGACCCAAAATGCAAAGGAGAAAGCACCAAATTATTAGAAAGTTAAAAAAAAAAAAAAAAAGACAGTTGGGTTTCAACCCCAGCTTCTGCCAATGGCCATGTGGCCTTGGGCAAGTCACTTTCTGATCCAGGCTTCATTTTTCATTCATAAAATGAAGAGGTTTAGCCACATGACCTCCAAAATGCCCTCCAGGTTTAATACACTTTGATTCTTTTGTTAGTAAGTCTGTCTTTCTGAGATTCCATATTCCCATTTGGAAAATAGTGATATTATAACCAGTCCAAACTTCCTCCCAGGGCTACTGTGAGTGTCAAATGTGTGCGAATCCATGAACGCTGTTAATTTTTGTAGGGTGCAGGAGGCAGGAAGCCCTGAGGCTATCACACTACAGTTCAGTAGAGTCACATATATGAGCTGTGACTGTGAAAATGCATGCCTCTTCTTCAGTTCTTCAATTTAAAAAAAAACTTTCAAAGCACATAAAATATACCTGGACAGTATACCCACATCTGTCCTGTTGAAAAGATGCTTATTGGGATAAAATGTCACACACACTCAAAATTGGAATGGACCTAGACGTTGGAGCAAAAAGCTGGACCATGGAATCAAAGATCATTGAAGGGGTTAGGGAGGCAGGAGTGAGAACAAACATTTGCACAGAATCTATTGCATTCTAGTTACTCTGGGTACATCATACAAGTTTAGCTATCTTTAAGCGATGCTGTAAAAGTGTAATTTATTATTGTATTATTATTGAGTGTTTTTCAACACCAACAAATTCTTCAGTTCTCCAGATGCCAGTTGGATGTCTTACAATTTAATTCAATTCTGGTACTGTCTACCTAAAGTTAGCATCAGATCCCATGAGTTGAAGGGTTCAGTCTTACAAGATTGCCCCTATTTCAGATGTCAATCACAAGTCTAGGCTTCCCATACTTCTGACTGAAGATCTATAGATCAAGGATTCCTACAACCCTCTCCTCATGTTCGATAATTTGCTAAAATGGCTCACAGAATGTAGGGAGATACTTTACTTACATTTACTGATTTATTATAAAGGATGCAACTCAGGCACAACCAGATGGAACAGATACATAGGACAAGGTTGCAGCAGGGCAGGGTGAGGGGAATATGCATGTAACTTCCATGTTTCTCTGGATACACCACTCTCCCAGCACCTGGATGGGTTCACCAATCCAGAAGCTCATCAAATCTCATTGTACACATTATGTACACATTATAGAAAGATCAAATCAAGCTAATTAACATATCCATCACCTCACTTATTTTTTGTGGTGAGAACATATAAAATCTATTCTTTTAGTCATTTTGAAATATATGATACATTAACTGAAACTTTGTACCCTTTGATTGACATCTTCCCTTTCTCCCTCCTCCTCCCCAGCAGCCTCATGTAACCACCTTTCTACTTGCTGTTTCTATGAGATTGACTTTTTTAGATTCTACATATAAGGCCGGTTATATGTCTGTCATTTGTCACTCTGTGTCTGGCTTATTTCACTTACCATAATGTCCTCTAGTTTCATCCATGTTGTTGCAAATGGCAGAATCTCCTTTTTAAAGGCTGTATAGTATTCCCTTGTGTATATATACAACCTTTTTCTTCATCCGTTCATCTGTTGATGGATGCCTAGATTGCTTCTTGTTGTTCATGCCTTTTTACAGAGCTTACGTCTCCAGCTCTGAGGTCAGTGTATGGGACTGAAAGTTTCAACCTTCTAATCAGCTCTTCTTTCTGGTGACCAGCCCCACCCTGAGACTATCTGGGGTCCCCACTCTGAGTCACCTCATTAGCATAAACTCAGATATGACCAAAAGGGTGTTATTGTGAATGGCAAAAGACACTCCTGTCACTCGGGAGCATTCATAGTTTCTAGTCTACAACACTGTGCTGTAAAGGGAAGTGCAGAAGACTTCCTTGCTGCGGCAGGTTTCCAAAGATGGCAGCAACCTCCTGCATAGATCACTCGAGTAACACTGTAATTCATTTCTCCACGTCTCATCCTGCCTAAGATCCCCTTGTCTACATATTCAAAGCTAGAAATTCCAAGGCTTTTAAGAGATCTATGCCAGGAACCAGAGAAAACCAAATATATTTCTTATCATCTCACAGTTATTATTACTCTTATTGTTATCATCTCAGTGGTGGAAAACCAGGGTTCAGAGATTGCGTGCCTATTATGTTCTGGGGCTGAGAACCAAACTCCAGCCTATCTGGTCTCAAAGCCCACTCCACTGCCTCCTGTAAAGGCTGGAAAACCAGGCTCCTCTCCATCTGCACATACTTAATCCCTTAAATCACCCAAATATAGGGCTAGGACATCACTAATGAAAGACATCTGATGGGTCTTAACTCCTCTTGGACAGAGGCAGCTCTCCTCTCCAAATGGAAACATACTGGAAACATTTCCTGAGACCTACTATATCCCAAGTCTATATTAGGTACTAGTATTGCAGGAGTCAATACACCATGGATCTTGCCTCCGATTCCCCAGTGACTCAACTTCCTAGTCTATTTTTCAGCAATAGGCTGAGTTCAAGTGTCACCAAAGTTCAGTGGTGAGTAATGTGGCTATTGCACAAGTTTTGTGAGGACACGTTGAAAAGAACAGAGGAGGAGCCATCTGGGAGTTTAAAATTTCATGTCTTCATGCTTCAATTTGCACGTGATGTCATGCAACATTTAATCTGGGGGTTTGGGTGGCATTTATTTTATTCAAAGCCCATTTATCCTGGACTTTTTCCACTGCTGTGTGAGATTTTATGAGTCATCATATCCCTCTTCTCTATAGTGTAGTTTTGCACACATGCTGATGGTGGTATGCTCAGATGAGCTCTCAGAAGGGAATACAGGACCAGAGTCAGGTCAGAGGAAAAGGTATGGCCATTTTTGGAAGTGCCCACTGCTTCCAGTCTACAATGCTGTGCTTTCAAAAGAGGTACGAGGACATCCTCACTGCATTCATATGAGCTAGAGAAAAGAAAAAGTGTTTTTTTCCTACTCTGTCACTCAACAACCTCTGTGACCTTTGATCACGAAAACATGTGGGGATTTCTTCCCACCATCGACCAAGCAGTCAATTCTGCAGCAGATACCAGCTGGGTTTCCTCTTATTTAATTTAATTCTGACACTGTCTACCCAGGGATAGCTTCAGATCCCACAGGTTGAGGACTCAGTCCCACATGAGTACCACCCCCCTGAGATGCCAGTTGCAAGCACAGGTTCTGACTTGTGTTTCTGACCAACTGGCTCTAAAGCAGGGTTTCCACGCCCCCTTCCTTGGGTTCAATTGATTTGCTAGAGCAGCTCACAGAAATCAATATAAAGGATTTTATAAAAGATAGAAATGAACAGCCAGATGGAAGAGATGCATAAGGCGAGGTATGGGGAAGGAGTTTCCATGCCCTCTCCAAGCACACCACCTTCCAGGAACCTCTATGTGTTCAGCTACCCAGAGGCTTCCTGAATTGAATCCTTTGGGGTTTTTATGGAGGCTCCACTACATAGGCATGATCAATTAAATCATCAGCCATTGGAGGTGGATTCAACCTTCAGCCCCTCTCCCCTCCCCAGAGCTTGGAGGGTGGGGCTGAAAGTTCCAACCCTCTAGTCACATGGTTGGTTCCCCTGGCAACCAGCCCCCATCCTGGTCTATCCAGGAGCCCACCAAGAGTTAGGTCATTAGAACAAAACATGCTCCTATTGCCCAGGAAACTCCAAGGGATTGAGGAGATCAGTGTCAGAAACTAGGTCAAAGACCAAATGTTAGAACAGAAAATTCTCCTAGCACCCCTATCTACAAGGGTATTAGGAGCTCTGTTTCAGGAACTGAGGCAGAGACCAAACATTAGAATGAAAGATTCTCGGCTGGGTGCGGTGGCTCATGCCTGTAATCCTAACACTCTGGGAGGCCAAGGCGGGAGGGTCGTTTGAGCTCAGGAGTTCAAGACCAGCCTGAGCAAAGTGAGACCCCCATCTCTACTAAAAAAAAAAATAGAAATTAGCTGGACAACATATATATACGTGTGTGTGTGTGTGTGTGTGTGTGTGTGTGTGTGTGTGTGTGTGTGTATACAATTAGCTGGGCATGGTGGTGCATGCCTGTAGTCCCAGCTACTCAGGAGGCTGAGGCAGGAGGATCCCTCGAGCCCAGGAGTTAAAGGTTGCTGTGAGCTAGGCTGACATCATGGCACTCTAGCCAGGGCAACAGAGTGAGACTCTATCTCAAAAAAAAAAAAAAAAAAATGAAAGATTCTCTTAATATCCCTATCACTTGGGAATTTAGATAACACCCATATCTACAAAGGTATTAGGAGCTCCGTTCCAGGAACTGGGGGCAGAGACCAAGATGTATATTTCTTATTATTTCACAAGTAGATTCCTAAAGATGGCAGCAACCTATTGCACAGCTTACTCAAGTAATACTATAATTCATTTCTCCATGTCCCGTCCTAGTTAAGATCCCCCTGCCTGCATTTTTAAAGCTAAAAAGGCCATAAACCTGATGAACCAATGTTAAACCTACCATGACCTTGGTGCACCTCATGCTTTCTTTTGAATGAAAAACCAATTCCCTATCATCGCAGGGCTTAAGGTTTGAAGGATGTATACGGGAAAGGATTGATACTTACTTGAACATTTATTAAGACCTATATTTCAGTGGGGTGGACAGCTACCCTACAAGATAATATAGAGGGAACTGTGGCTCAGTGAGGTCGCCAAGTTCATACATTAGTAAGTGGTGAGACGGTGTTTGAGCCATGCTGCTGATGTCACCTGAGGGGCAGCCCTGGTACCCACTCCAGCCGGAGTTCAAGCTGCTGGGTAGTGGGTGGAGAGACAAGAAAGGAGCCTAAGGATGGACTTCTTGGCATTTTTGTGTGTTTTCTTTTTTTTCTCTGAATAGATTTCACTTTTTGATGCAAAAGAGGGAACCATGAGCATTTCAGACATCCTTTCCTTTGAGCATAGTTTCTTGCCTCCTGATCCATTTCTTCTCCCACAAATACACTGATCCATTTCCCTAATCTAGTCTCTTCCAGGCCTGGGGCTCTCCCACTCCAACCAAGTTCCTGTGAAAATGCTTCTAGGACTATAACATGTCACTCAACCTCATTTGCTGGATCAAATCTGGAGGGAGAACCCTTCAGTGGGGTGGCCCAGGGGACCGTCCCCAGGTAGGGAGCAAGTGAGAGAAAACGATAGCCATCTTGACATTGTTTTGCATAGTATTTATTGATTCAGGAAAACAAACACAGAGTTCTGAATAAAATGACTTAAAAACTGCCCTTCCCCCAAAAATATTTTAACCTCCCATTGCTTTGTTCTTTTCACTACAATGAACATAGATTATGAGAATGTGAAGCTATAAGAACTATGATTCTTGAAAAGCTTGAATTCTTATAGTGATAATTTGATAATAGAGCTCTGTGCTGTCAGGCTCTGATGTTTTGGGCTTTTTTTTTTCTCTGAATAATGAGCACCTATTTACCCCAAATTGTAAATATGGAGAAGGACCCATGAGTTTTAATTCCGCCCTGCCCTCTCTCTTCCTAGGCTACTAATTGAAATAGTCCCATGTAAAAGAAGATAAAAATCTGCTTTCTGCAAACTTCTTCTGTCTGAAGACTCCTTCTCTCTCCATACGAGCACACTTGCTTACATCCAAACTGAGCTTTTCCCATCACTGTGTCTCATCGAGGGCACCCATCACCTTCTCAGTCATATCTCCCATGCTTGAAACCACAGAGCGTCTCTACTCATCCACCTGAATGTGGCCTCAGCACGTACCTAGAGAAGGTCCAACATTGTAAAATAACCATGACGATGAGGTTTCCAACCCACCTCTCAGGGCACTTGAAAGAACAGAGGGAAATTATTTTTCCTAGTGCAAGTCACAATACTTGGCCCTTTATATACATTGCCTTATTTAAATCTCACACACCCTTGTGAGAAGATAGTACTATTCCCATTTCACAGGAGAGGAAAGTAAAAGAATACATAACTTGCCCAAGGTCATGCAAATTACAAATGATAGAACTGGCAGTCAAACTCAGTTTTCTTTGATTGCAAAGTCTGTGCTTGTTCCATCTCTGCCTCTTTGAGACAGAGATGAATGGTAACTCATAGTAACATGCCTGCTTCTCAAACTGACAAGATGCCTAAGAAAATTTTGTGAAGGCCTCAGGGGCTAGTGTCAGTGCTTATACCAGCACAAGTGCACACATATGTGGAGTGGGGGAGAGAGAGCAATAGACTGGTCTTTCTCTCCTTAAATACATCATGGCCCCCTATACACAAGGACTCAGTGTTGGTTATAAGTTTGATTATAAGCAACAGAAAGCCACTCTAGCTAATGTAAGGATTAAATTAATTTTTTTGAGACAGCACTAGGTAAGTCAGAGTCAAGGGCCACAAGAAGATCAGGAACATCAGGTCAGCACCAGCAATCTCAGACTATCTCTGTCTTAAGCCATCTTCTATCCATGTTTCACTCCACTTATAATTCAGATTCCTGGGAGATCATAAGGTCATGGAGCCACCCTAGAGCAGCCACTGGAATTGACGGCTTCCCCAGGGCCATATTGAATGCAGCAGAAACAGTTCTTCAAAGGAGAGGGCTTGTGTTGCCACCAAGAGAAGAGGGAATAGATAGGTACTAGGTAAGATAACAACAGATACCCACTACTCTCTCTCTGCCCTTTGCTCTAGTAAGCAAGCCTAGTGGTCGGGACAGCTAACCTTTGGTCTTAGTTTTAAGTGACAGCTAGGGAGCCATAGTTAGCAAAAGATATAGAACTGAAATTTATGGGTTTTTTTTCAGACACTCTTAAATGACTTACCATCACTAATGTCCTCAGATGCTCTCCTTGACTCTTGACATTTTTGATGGGTTCAGTTAATACACATTTCTAATTATAACCTTATACCTGCCCTATACCTACTTCCATTCCCTTGCTGGGGTCATAACTAAGTCAAGAAATGACTAATCATAGGATCCTTTCTCTCTCTGACCATGTCTGAAGTCCAGCCATTAGTCTAATCCCATAATCAACGATGAGAAGAACAACATTGAAACCAATAAGTATAAGAGAAGGCTGTCTTGAGGAGTAGCTCCCAATTCTTCAGGAACTTTAAAATAGGAAAGCGCTTTCTTGAGAAAGTTACCCAGTTGGACAAGTGAAGTGTTCATGTTCCCAAACACTAAAAACCCAACCTCCAATTTATCGCTTGTCTCCGCAGTGACCTTCTGTTCTGAAACCAAGAACAGCTGCCCAGCAGGAGCAGGAAAGGTGAGTCTCTGCAAGGCAGGAAAGATCACCAGACAACCAGAACACAAAGGCAGAGAGCTGCTGGAGGCAAATCCATTCACTCTCCTTTTGCTTTTATAGCAAGTGGTGGGGAATGTTACTGTGTGTTTGGCAAACCCAAAAAATGGGGCAGTCTTCCCACGTTTGAGAGGGAGGGAGTATAGTAAGTGTTGTGCATGGAGACCTCATTAATGACCAACACATGTTTGTTTTATTTGCAACTGACAATTTCTCTAGTTAGGAGTTCAGAGCCTGACCTGCAAACTGTGTTGGGAGGTGACACAGTGCGATGATCACTCCGGGTGTGCCTTGCTTCTCACAGTAGCTTCATTCCTGAAAGCATGTTCTGCAAACCAGTATCAATCCATGGTGCCTGTTGGCTTTACAGTTCCGGTATTGCTTCATCTTTACAGAGTAAATTTTTATTATTGGGGTCTTTAGCTTTCATTGTCTCTATTCCTATACTTCAGCTTCTCTGCCAAAGAAAAGCATTTTATGAGACAAAGCTAAATTACTAAGCATTTTCATGTGCCGTTTCTTCTAATCCTCACAAGAGCCCTATGAGGTTGTCTTTTCCCTATGTTAAAGATTGTACAACTGAAGTACAAAGACTCCTTCCTATTGAGAAGCTGCACCAGGGCTCCAACCCATGTCTTCTGATGAGACTGAACCTCCAGTACCATGTTACTGTGTTATCTTCACTGGGTGTTTGTGAAATATTTAGAAAGGGCATGAAAACTGCTCCATGTCTGGAGGGCACTATAAGTCATCATCGATTTCATACACATTTGTTGACTGACTTGTTAGGATGTTCAGAGGTGAACAAGATAACGTCTGGAGACTGGAATAGCTTGCATTTCGAA
The DNA here is from genome assembly GCF_040939455.1 of Microcebus murinus. Classification (NCBI taxonomy): domain Eukaryota; kingdom Metazoa; phylum Chordata; class Mammalia; order Primates; family Cheirogaleidae; genus Microcebus; species Microcebus murinus. Next base: position 37,196,620 of record NC_134121.1, read on the forward strand.
TAGGCTTTTTCATCAAAGGCGTTTTTCATCCTTGACCTTGACTGAGATTACCCAACCATCTCTATGGGGCACAGGTTCCTTGCTCCAGAAATGTGGACCTCCTGCCCAGACCCCATCTGGTTGCCACTGCAACCAGTACCTGCCCTGTGGCTGGGGAACACATTCCCAATAAATCACTTGAACTAGATGCCACATCTCAGGCTTTGTCCAAGGAAACCCAACTGAAGACATCTACTTTGACCTTATTTTGTAGCAGAAGAGTTATGTTATAAAATATAAGTCTTGGAAAAGAATCTGTCCGTCATGTTTTCACTCATTCAGATTGAACATTCTCCTAAAATTAAACAAAATCAGCAAGATCTGTTTGTATTCGCATGGTTTTGTTTGCATTGAGAGTAAGGAAACAGCGATCTCTTAAAATATTCAAGACTATTAAAACACCACATGGCGGTTGCCAATTTCCCAAAAGTGTATCTCTTAACCAGTTTTTTGTGAGAACATCACATCCATTGATAGGAGTCATGAATCTTTGCTTTTGAGTAATGGTGTTAACGTAAGTGTGAGTTGCATTGAAAATTAATGCACTGCCTGCATGATCATTTTCACAGAGCCTTTGGTGAAGTTGATGTTGAGCTTGGTGGATAATTATCTGTTTTTGAAAAATCTAAGCATCTTTTTATACATTGCCATTTCTGTTTGCAAGTTTAGCTTCAAGTTTACTGAACCATTTAATTAACTTAAGTGTTTAAACTTCTAGAGGTGTTGATTGATTCTAATCAGTATTTTCTGCTACTCTAATTGAAGGCTTCCTCTCTTGGACCATTGTCAGTGAAGCAAAAAATATTTTTTAAAAAATCAAAATGTTGTTTAGTCTTTGGCATAATCTAACACAAATTTAGTTGGGCCCATAATTGCATGAACTTCAGGAGGCCAGAAAGGAGCCAATTTCTTTGCCTTGAAGTTGCAGAGCCAGCCCCAGGAAAAGAGATTGTGCAGTGGGCACAAGGAACAGGCTCTTGCAACCTCTTGCCGGGACTTAGACTTCAAGCCAAACCACTTTCGGGTTTGGCAGTTTTCACTCTTCATAGAAACTCAGTGGTGGGGGGCAGGTGTTTTGCAGGGACATTTACCAGCCAGCCAAAGTGATCTTCTCTTTTAATATCTCTTCCTTTCTCAGAAAAAAAAAGTTACCCCCACCTCCCACCTCCTATGGTAATACCCCAGGCAAGTGCAAACCTAAACCCTAGAATAAGAGCTCCCCAACATTGAGCCGGTCTTCCGGCTGGTGATGAGGATGGAAGTGAGGCTTCTAAACTCCAGGTGTTCAGACACCCCAGGTGTGGTGTTTATCTGCCCTTTAGGATTCCATTGGAGAGAGAGAGGGGGGAGCCCATGTCAACACAGCCCAGGGAGCACCTCCACCCTGTAGGCACCGGTGACATGGCCCCAAGACTGCTCTCCAACTTCAGCTTTTGAAGACCAGATTTTCTGTTGCCTTCAAAAACATTTCCTGGCAAGCTGCCTTTGGTCTCTCCTGAGACACTTCTGTTCTAGTTGACTTCTGTTCGGCACAAAATAATGTATTATGGATATTGCATTTTTCTGCTAAGAAAATGTCGGCTGCTAAACTAGATCAAACTGCCTTCCAGTTCATCAGTGCTGACTCATTTTAATTATTGAACTTCTCTCCCTAGAAAGTACGCTCTGTGCTGTTTGTCGAGAAACTGGCAGTTTTAACACAATTTGGAAACTTTTCATAGATTGATCACCACAGGAAAACAGGCAGCTTTTCATCAGAGAAATTCTGCAGTTGAGATTAGTTTGCTATGGGATGACACCAAAGAAATGAAATGTGTGGGGTTTTCTCCCTACCTTTCACCCTGCCTCCCTGGCTGCCTGCAAAGACAATGCCATCTGCATGCAGCCTGGAGCCCTTGTTTTCTTTGTACTCCAGGGATCTGGTCCTAGACGCATGGCAAGTTTACCAGCTCACTTTGGAAATATAATCTCTGATTCCCTCTCCAAATCTGTCTGTTACCTCCCTCGAATTCAATCGCTTCCTTCTAGCCACACCGCTGTTCTTTACGCTTTGAGAATACTCCAAGCTTTTCCCTACCACAGGGACTTTGTGCATGCGATTCTATCTAGTAAGTTCTGCTTCTAGTCTAGGTAGTCTAATTCTGCTTCTGGTCTAGGTTGGTTTGTAATCCTGGCTACACTTTAGAACAGGGGTCCTCAAACTTTTTTTTTTCCGGCATATTATGGGGGTACAGATTTTAAGGTTTCAATAAATGCCCATTTCCCCCCCCCCAAAAGTCTGAGTCTCCATCATGACCATCCCCAAGATGGTGCACATCTCACTCATTATGTATGTATATACCCGCCCCCCTCCCCCCTCCCACCTGCCCAATACCCTATTATTGTAGCACCTATGTGTCCACTTAGGTGCTACTCAGTTAATACCAGTTTGCTGGAGAATATATCTGGTGCTTGTTTTTCCATTCTTGGGATATTTCACTTAGTAGTATGGGTTCCAGCTCTAACCAGGAAAATATAAGATGTGCTATATCACCATTGTTTCTTAGAGCTGAATAGTACTCCATGGTATACATATACCACATTTTATTAATCCATTCTTGGATTGATGGGCACTTGGGCTGTTTCCACAGCCTTGCAATTATGAATTGTGCTGCTATAAACATTCGAGTGCAGGTGTCTTTTTTGTAGAGTGTCATTGGATCATTTGGGTAGATGCCCAGCAATGGGATTGCTGGATCAAATGGTAGATTCACTTGTATCGCTTTAAGGTATCTCCATATTGCTTTCCACAGAGGTTGAACTAGTTTGCAGTCCCACCAGCAGTGTAGGAGTGTTCCTCTCTCTCCGCAACCACCCCAGCATTTATTGTTTGGAGATTTTTTGATAAAGGCCATTCTCACTGGGGTTAAGTGGTATCTCATTGTGGTTTTGATTTGCATTTCCTTGATGATTAGAGATGTTGAGCATTTTTTCATATGTTTGTTGGCCATTCTTCTGTCTTCTTTAGAAAAGTTTCTGTTCAAGTCCTTTGCCCACTTTTTAATGGGGTTATTTGATTTTTTTCTTCCTGATTTTCGTGAGTTCTAAGTATATTCTAGTTATCAGTCCCTTATCGGATGCATAGGATGCAAAAATTTTCTCCCATTCTGTAGATTGTCTGTTTACTTTCATGACTATTTCTTTGGCTGTGCAGAAGCTTTGTAGTTTGATCATGTCCCATTTATTTATTTTTGTTGCTGCTGTGATTGCCTTTGGGGACTTCTTCATAAACTCTTTGCCCAGGCCGATGTCTAGGAGAGTGTTTCCAAAATTTTCCTCTAGAGTTCTAATAGTTTCATACCTTAGGTTTAAGTCTGTTATCCAGCGTGAGTTGGTTTTTGTGAGAGGTGAAAGGTGTGGGTCCTGTTTTAGCCTTCTACAGGTGGCTATCCAGTTTTCCCAGCACCATTTATTGAAAAGGGATTCTTTTCCCCAGCGTATGTTTTTGTCTGCTTTGTCAAAGATTAGGTGGCTATATGAGGATGGTTTTATATCAGGATTCTCACATCTGTTCCACTGGTCAATATTCCTATTTTTGTGCCAATACCATATTGATTTAATTACTACAGCTTTGTAGTATAGTTTGATATCTGGCATATTAATGCCTCCCATTTTGTTTTTGTTGCCTAGAATTGCTCTTGATATTCGGGGCCTTCTTTGGTTCCATACGAAGCATAAAATTATTTTTTCTATATCTGTGAAGAATGCTGATGGGATTTTAATAGGTATTGCATTGAATCTGTAGATCAGTTTGGGTAGTATAGACATTTTGATGATATTGAGTCTGCCGATCCACGAGCATGGTATGGATTTCCATCTGTTTACATCCTCTGCTATTTCCTTCCTCAGTGTTTCATAGTTCTCCCGGTCCTCAAACTTTTTAAACAGGGGGCCAGTTCACTCTCCGTCAGACCATCAGAGGGCCCTTGGAGAGTGCAGTGCACATTCCACACGTGCGCACTGTGGGCCTAGGAGAAGTCAGCTGCTAAACAGGACAGACAGTGGCGGCAAAAACACCCTGCGGGCCCAATAAATCTCCTTGGCGGGCCACATGTGGCCTGCGGGCCATAGTTTGAGGACGCCTGCTTTAGAATAACCTCAAGCGTCATCTGGAGATCAATTAAATTACAACCTCTGGAGGTGAGGTCCACCATCAGTATTTTTTGGAAGCTTCCAGGATGGTTTTAATGTACTTCAAGGGTTGTGATTCGTCACTTTAAATCTTCATGTGGTTGGGTCCCCCCATCGTTCGGATCTGAGCGCCAACATCCCTGCCGGGACATGCATTCCCTGACCATCCTATCTGAAGTCACCTGAACTCTAACCCCCAGGACTCTGCGTCATTCGCTGATTTTTTTTCTTATCTCTATGATATTCATCACTCTCTAAAGTTATCTTTTCTATTTTTTGCTTATTCACTTTTTGCCTGTCTTCCCCACTATAATTCAAGTTTAAAGAGAGCAGAGATCTTGTTCATCTTGTTGACGTCTGTGTTAGGAGGTATGCCTGATACGTAGTAAGTGCTTAAACTGTATTTCCAAATAAATGAATGAATGGGTATATGAAGGATGGCTGGATGAGTAAATGAGTAAATGGATGAGCTTCTGTCCTTAGAGTCCCAGTTACTATTTTTGATGGCATGCTTCTCCTGATAGGCCACTCAGTATACCTGGGGAAAATATGTTTGCTTTATAGACATCATTTTCTACTTTGAGTTCCTCAACTTGAGGACGCAAAAATTTTTGATAAATTACAACAAATTTATTTAACCACAGCGTATCACAAGTTGCACATTGATAGTGAAGATTCTGTGAACCTCTAGGTGTCTGATGTCCTCTCCTTCCGAGTGTCGCATCAGCACGGCCATCAGAGCAGCAAGCCAGTGCACGACCAGCCTACACCTGTGCCCTCCCCACCTACTGCTAACCCATGGTGGAGGCATCAGAGCTCTTCTCTTTCCCTCTCTAGTCACTCTCCCTCCCTTCTGGGCTCCTCGGAGAAGCATTTAGACAATATCCTGGTCTTAAACAGAATCTCACTGGGAGAACTACCGGAGCGCACCTAGGATCAGCAACGCATATAGGACAGATCACGTCTCTCAGGATCCTCCACCACTGTTACTGCCACCTTCTGCTCCCCTTTACTCCAGGTCTTTCCTGGGCTGGGGTCCTGCTTTAAATGTTTCCATGAGTGTCTTATCCAGCAAGTGGCTTCGCCAGGAAGCCCCAGCAGCTCATCCTTTGACCTACATGTGTCCTGACAGGAAGAAGCCTGATGAGTTCTTCTGGCCGCCACCAACAGCCCCACTTCCCTTCTCAGAGCTGCCTCCAGTTTTTCTATAAAAACTAAACCACTAGTCTCCAAACCAGGAAAAAAAAAGGTACCGCCTCAAATTTGGCCATCCGGTCTTCCAGAAGGGATTCCATTTTTCTGCATAAGGAGGAGAACATGAGAAACATATATATATTTATCCACTTGCCTTCTCTGATCAGTAGGCATCATGCCTGGTATCCAAGATGGTAAGCGCCAGACTTCGCTGCTTCCTACCTGTCTTGGCTATTTATGCACATCAGCAAGTGTGCTCCTGCTTCAGGAAACTGAGAGATATTTCTAGTGACCTGCGAGAACTAATTCACCTTCAGGAGGTGAGTAGCTGAATATTTCTACCATATCAGAGTCTGACTCGGTATCAGGGATGTCCGAGGTCTAAGATTGACTCTGCAGCCCAGACAATTCAGATATTTGACCATAGAATCCCTCTATAAAGACAAGATTTCGGAAGCGTGGCTCACATCCACCTTATAATCCAGTTTCTGAATATACACAGAAAGCATCCATACCTCAAGAAGTGGGCTGACCACTCATTCATTCATGCATATTATGAATATTTATTAAGCACTTAGCACATTGTTTCTACAAGAACCCAGGCACTATAGTACAACAAGCAACAAAAACAAAAAGAACAAATGCTCCTTCCTAATGGAACTTAGCAAGGGGAGACAGACAATAGATAAGTAAAATATGTGTTAGATCAAATAGTGACAAGTGCTGCAGGGGAAAATAAAGTAAGAGATGGGTTATAGAAAAACGTGCCCAGTGTAAGATGGGGATTGAAGGTAAGACGTGCCCAGTGTAAGACGAGGCAGTCAGGGAAGGCCTCAGTTAGAATGTGACGTGTGAACAAAGACCTAAAAGAGACAGGAAGGCCGGCTTGCAGGTTTCTAGGTAGAGAGGCTTCCAGCCCTCAGGCAGGAATGTGCTAGAAGAGAGTGGATAAGATCAGAAAGGCTGGCCGGGGCGGATCCTGAAGGTTTTGGGGGACAGGATGTGGATTTGGGTTTCATTCTGAGCGTGCTGGGGACCGTCAGAGGTCTCCAAGCAAGGGAGTGGCATGATCCCAGGTTAGCTTTTAGCAGGCTTGTTCTGGCTGTTGTGCCAAGAGCAGACTGTCGGGGGCAAAGGCACAGGCAGGGAGGCCACTGCAGTCATCTGGGGAAGAGAGCTGGCAGCTTGGACCCGGGCAGTAGCAGTGGAAGGGGAGGGAAGTAATGGGATTCTGCATACACTTTGAAAGGAGGGCCAACTCGAGTTGCTATAATGGACCTGGTGTGCTGTGGAGAGAAACAGAACAGTCAAGGTTTGGGGCCAGGAAGAGGATTAGTGTCCATGAGAGCCCATTTCTGGCCAGTGGGTCCACTCAGGAAACAAATGCAGACCAGACAAACTGTTCAGTGAGCACAGCATTATGACAAAAAAAGGAATTCCTCTAACTGGTAACAGCTTTCATTTATGGAGCACCAGGTGCATGCCGGGCCCTGTGTCCATTTCCTCTTTTGACAGCCCAGTGGTAAACACACCACTGTCCTCATGAATGAGGAAACTGAGGCGTAGAGCAAAGCAACTTGCCCAGTGATGCGCAGCCCCTCGGGGCTGGAAGCACGGCTTCACAGGCCCTCACCCACTGCGCTGCCCAGACTCCTGCTCCAGATGCTCTTTAACCAAGCTCAGGAAAAATGATGACTTGTCCTTCCCCTGAGGCTTTTTAAAGTATTTAACCAATTTTCTAGATTGAGCTAGAACCCCCACTTTGCACAGTGGTAGAGACTCCTGGTCAAATGCTGACTCTCCAGCTTTCTTTCTGTTCACATCCTTTCCTGCCCATCACCTGAACCCTCCATCAGCACCTGCAGGCTTCTGAACCACCACTGTTGGGTTTTTGTTCATTTGTTTGTTTTTGAGACAGAGTCTCGCTCTGTCACCCAGGCTGGACTACAGCGGCACTATCATAGCTCACTGCAGCATTGAACTCCTGTGCTCAGGCGATCCTCCTGCCTCGGTCTCCCAAAGTGCTGTTGTTTTTATATCCTTTTTAGTTCAAAGGAGTCCCCCCACTTAAGATTTGAGAGACACCCTGGACCACTTGGTGGGAGTTAGAGAGCCCATTGTTCTTATTTTCAGCAAGTTTATAACATAGAGGTGTCTTTCTTTGGAGGCAATTCTATTTCAGGTGAATTAACCCAACAAGGATGCCATTTCCTGACCTCACCTCCAGGTATGAGGGAATTCGTATGTGTCAGCTTGTGGCCCTAGCCACATTCTCCACATTTGTTTAGAACAACGCTCGTGGAGCACCCCTGATACACCAGGCACTGTTTTCGAGAATGCAGCAGTGAGCAAACTAGACGCAGTTCCTGCTCTCAAGAGGTTCTGGGCTGGGGAGCAGCCAGACGTTAGACCACTGGACCTCCGAGTTAGGGTTTAGGGTTGGAGTTTGTGCTCTAAAGGGAAGAAACATGGATCTATGTGGGTATATAGCAAAGGAGCCAGGCCTCATCTGGGAGGTGAGAGAAAGGAGAGGGCGAGTAGGCTGCTGTCTGAAGGATAGTCATTGTCCCTGGGTAGAGCGCTGGGAAAGGCACAAGTGGTCCAGAGAGAGGCCTTGTGGTAGGTGGGATTTCAGCAAGTTTAAGGAGCAAAGACAGCAAGTCAAGGCTTAATGCAAAATGAGGCAGAGAGTTGGGAAGGGCCACAAAGAGCCCCTTAAGAATGTTGAGCTTTAGCCTGAGAGGAGTAAGAATCCACCATTACAGGGACAAAGGAAGAGAGAGAGGTGATGGATCCTTTGCTCTTGAAAGGATGACTCTGCTGGCACTGTAGAAGGTACAGAGGAGGGGCACCGTGGACAGAGGAGACCACTGACAAGATCGCTGCACCATCTGCTCTCACATCATGAGCTCACTTTACAGTGAATTTGCCTGCACATAGAGTCTTAGCATGTCTGACCTGGAAGAGATCTTAGCATTCCTCTAGTTCACCTGTAGTATTTTATGGATGAAAAACTTGGCCTAGAGACAAACTCACCCACGGGCCACTTAAATTTACAAAGTCAACATCCAAACTCAGGCCTTTTGACTTAAAGCCTTGTGCTTGCAACCATGTTTCATTTGTCTGCCTTTGCATGAAGATGGAGCTCTTTGAAAGTGTTAATTATGTCATATTTAGCGTTGTATCTCCAGCGTGTGGCGGGAATAGGCACTTAGTACACATTAGATGGATGGCTAGAGAGGGGTGGATGATGGGTAGATAGTGGATGATTGATAGATGGATGACGGGTGGATGATGGATGGATAGATGAAGGATGAACGGATGACGGATGGATGGATAGATCTGGAAGAATGTTTTTCTGTTTATGATCTACAACTTCCATAGCAACAGTTGAAAGAGAAATCACTTTTCCCTTACTGAGAATCATACTTCATGACCTTCCTTCCTAAAAAGCATGTCCTCTAGTCATGGCAATCACTCTTGGGCCACAACACCAGTGTGACCCCAGGGGACACCCTTCCTTTCCCAGGCCTGTGCCTAGGCAGCCTCAGGCCCTGAAAGAAGGTGATAAACCCGCTACCTTTGTTTGGGATGGCAAGCAGCCCAGGATCAGTTAGGTCACGCGCTGACTTCTTATTCCTCCTGGAAAGGAGCCTGGCTTGCTAACTGTCCAAATTGAATTTTAAAAACTTTAATTAGGTCACCATAAAGATTTGTCTCTTTTAATGGCAGAAAGCCCAGTTTGCTAAGTGTTTCCACAGGAGCTCCTTCCTTGCCCCCCCCACACTCCCATCCGCCCCACACCCCAATAAGGGAGGACCCTGAGTAAAATGCTGATGAAATACTGTCTCGAGTGACAGCCGTCATGGGGGCGCCTGGAAAATGGCCACAATGACCATTGCCAGTGTTCACCCTTGACAGATACCCTCTCACTTAATCCTCACCACGATATAGGGATGGGAGTGGGGAGGGAGGGAGGGAGTGGGGAGGAATGAGGACTTGTCTCGATTTTATAAACAAGGGGAGTAAGACCACAGAGTCTAAGGGGCCTGCCCACCACAGGGCTAATATTCAGACTCAGCTCTGCTAGGGACATTCCAATTTTTCTTTCATGTGATAATGATATTCCAAATGGAAAATGACTTCCTAGTTGTAGTCATTTAGAATGTAATCATTCTAATGAACAAAGAACTAATGAACAAAGAAAATGTGTTTGTCATACCCAACTTTTACCGTGTACAGGGTATATCTTACCAGAGGCTTATCTCAGGCCAATTGGACTTTCCTCTTTGCCCTTAGAACACTAAACTAGGGACCTCATTCAAGTCCCCACTCAGCCATTTTCTCCACTGTATCACCTGAAGAAAGACGCTTAACCTCCCTGAGCCTCAGTCTCCTCCTCTGCCAAATGGGCATAGTAATTTGTATACAACAAATTCTAAACAGGGCACACTCAAACTCAGATTATCCAAAGACAGTGTATTACAAAAGGACCACTGACAAAGGCATAGACATAAAGGAGCCACTGGAGATAATGCACTAATCCAGAGATGGCCTGGTGGTTACTACCGTGAGGTCCAGAGGGACAAAGGGAGGGAGAGGTTATGGAAACCGGAAGGAGAAAGATTCCTGTAGAACTGACATCGCTGAGAGGCAGTGACCTTTGGGACATAGCCAGCCTGAGACAACGTCACAGGGCAGGAACAGGGGCATAAGGGCTCTGATATCCCTGTCCTCCTCCCTCCGATTCCTTCTATAGTGGCCAGTGGCAGGACCCTGTGAGAGCCAGGGGCATGGGAGCCAGGCAGTGCAGTATGCACGGCTGGTCTCCCTAAGGCCCAGGCAGAGCAGGGATGGGAGGAGAGGGAGGCTGGGGTGCAGGTGGAAGCCACCGTCACACAGCTCCTGCTCTGCCTGCATGAGGTGACCTGATGAAGACGAAGTGAATCCATGGAGGTGGGACTGCACCGTTAAAGAAAGACTGTCAAGCTAGTGTGCAAAGCTATCTGCTAACCTGCGAGTGAGAATGACCTGTCATCGGCCCTCTGTTGGCTGTCCAGTGTGCACCAAGAAGGGGATGAGAGTGAACAAAAAAAACAAGAGGTTGATGAGTGGGCTCAGCTTTCCTCACCTTCAAGCTGAATGAGGAGGAGCTGGGGTCAAAGCAGGGTCCCTCAAAGGGCTCCTAACCCAAGCATGCCGCATCTGAATCCCGATCCACTGCCGGCTAGCTGCGTCATCACGTGAGGCAAGCGCCTCAACCTCTCTCTGACTCTGCGCCTCACCTGGAATGCAGGGACCATAATGCCCACCTCGCGCAGTGACGTGAGGTTGAAGCGGGACAGAAAGGGAAACTCGCAACGCCTGGCACATAATAGGTGCTCAAGAAGTACATTTTGGAATAAATGAATGATTTCTGGGATCCCTTCTGGCTCCCAGATGGTAGGGGTCTCACTCTCCAGTGGGACTGGCAGGTTCTGAGAAGGATCTGTGACACCTGGGCAGGGGACCAAGCCGAGGGCAAGATCCAGGGCAGCGTGGGTGGCCGGAGGGCGGCAGGGTGACTACACGGCCCACGGGAAGGAGAGGTTCTGAGTGGAGACGACGTATCTAAGAACTCTATCTCGAGTTATATAACCCCCTGCAGTCTGTGGCAGCCTCTTTGTAAATGGAATGTGAATACAAGCTAGAAACTTTGACAGAATGTCTAATTTGTCCAAATGGGATTTTTCTGGCAATACATTAGAAATGACTGTGAAATTACTTTCCTGGCCAGTTGCCACATATGGGTGAATAATTGAGAATTAACCATTGTGAGACTTTCGTTTTGGAATATAAATAATATTTAAAGGATTAAGAACTTGAGAGAAGGAAGCTGACATTTATTGAGTGTCTTAGGATTCAGCTGGCCCGTGTAACAAAGGTCCCAGCCTTCAAAGACATTATTCAGCAGAAGGAAACAAACAAGAAACAAGAAAAGTAAAAAAAAAAAAAAAAAAAAAAAAAAAAAAATCTAGTGTTGTGGGTTGAATTGTGTCTCCCAAAAAGACATGATCATGTCCTCACCCCCAATACCTGTGAACGTGACCTCGTTTGGAATCAGGGTCTTTGCAGATGTACTCAACCAAGTTAAGATGTAGTCACACTAAAGTAGGGTGGGCCCTAATCCAATTATTGGTGTCCTTTTAAGAAGAGGGGAAATTCGGACACAGACAGATGGAGGACAGCCATGGGAAGACAGAGATCAGAGGGCAGCCACCAGCCAAGGATCCCCAAGGGTTGCTGGCAACTGCCAGAGGCCAGGGGAGAGGCATGGAACAGTTTCTCTCTCAGAGCCTCCAGAAGGAAGCAACCCTACCGCCACCTTGATTTCAGACTTGTGGCCTCTGGAGCGGTGAGAGAATAAATTTCTATTGCTCTAAGCCACCCAGTTCGTGGTGTGGTCATTTGATATAGCCGTCCCGGGAACCTAATATTAGTACATGTCGAATGTCAGGAGACGGTAAGTGCTATACTGAAAAGAAATCCAAAGAGCAGGGGAGAAGGATCAGGAAGGAGGAGGCTGGGCAGACCAGGAGGCGTCGAGTCCCTGGGGCAGGCTCCGCGGAGAAGGTACCACGTGAACAGACTGGAGGCGGTGTGAGCTGAGCACGGGTGGGAAGAACGTGGCAGGCAGAAGAAGCAGGCGCGTGGAGGCCCTCGCAGAGGGATGTGCCATAAGCAAGGAGCACCAAGGAGACCAATGTGGCCGCAGTGTGAGTGAGGTGGGAGACGGGGCCAGGGCAATTCCAGGCCAGACCAGAGGGGCCTCGGCAGCCATTGCTAGGGTCCCACTCTCACGCTGTGCGGGGCAGGGGGCTTTGGGAGGGTTCTGAGCGGTGCAGCGACGTGATCTGAAAGGTGATTTAAAATGCTCTCTCTGGTTGCTGCAATGAGGGTAGATGGAAACAGGACAGGACAGAGCAGGGGGGCCTGTTAGGAGGCCACTATAGCAGCCCAGCGAGGAGTGCTTCATTGACAGGGATGTCCACCAGTTTTCCAAGGACACCGTGCTATTTGGGGGGCAGAGCTGGGACTCCCAGCCTGGTTTTCTCTGCAGCATCACACAGCTTGTGCAGGCCCACCACCCGAAGGCCAGGCTTCTATCCACAGCCATGGTGCAAACTTATTCCAAGACCTTGAAAAAGAGACAAGGGAAGTACCTTGCCTGCTTTCCTCGCTCTCAACTCTGATGTCTACCCCAGAGGGGTGTTGCAAGAATTATATGAAGGAACAGCTGTGGAAGTGTTTTCAAAAAGGCATAAAGCACTAGATAAATGCAAGGGATTGTAATTAATACTAATAACAGTCACCCCTCTCTTCACCCTGCAACTGTCTGCTTATAAATACCACCAAAACAATGTCTCATGAAGAAACTGATCCCCACGTGGGGATGAAACTGGTGTATACATCTGCTGGGGAGAATTTTTCATTTAAATAGATTTCATCGTGACAAGATCAACAATGCCCTGTGACCATGGGCCATCTGTCTGGATGCGCAAATAGCCTTGTCATACAGACCTGGGCCTTCGAAGGGAACAGCAGTCTACCAACATGCAATAAATGAAGCCATTGGATTCATCTATAATTCTTATTTTAAATGATGTCTGGTTTTGTTTTTCCATGCTCTAGAGGGATGTCTTGGCTGAAGCTAAGCAAATATGGGACATGGGGGACCAAGGACACCTGTTGGCAGACAGGCATGTGCATGAATTAGCAGGCCTCGGAGCTGTGTCTGTCTCTGGCTGAAAGAAGAGGAAGGAGGCTGGTTCATAAGAAGCTGGAAAATGTATGGAGATTCCTCAGAAAATTAAAAATAGACCCACCTTGTGGTCCAGCAAGCCCACTTCTGGATATTAATCCAAAGGAAATGAAATTCGTGTCTTTAACAGATATGTGCTCTCCCATGTTCATTGCAGGATCATTTACAATGGCCAAGATATGGAAACAATAAAACAGTGTTTCCCAAACTTTGGTCACGTATGTACCACCTTCAGTGCTTTTGCCATCTATGTTGCAATCTATGTTGTTATTTATTAAATATTATTTCTAACATCCACTTAAAAAAAGATAGGAAAACAACCTAAATGCCCATGGACAGATAAATACATGAAGAAAATATAGTGTGCATCTATACGTATTTAAATATATAATGGAATCGTATTCAGCTTTAAAAAATAAGGAAATCCTGCCATTTGTGACAACATAAATGAACCCAGAGAACATCTTGTGAAATAAGACAGGCACAGAAGACAAATACCACACGATCTCACTTGTATGTGGAATCTAAAATGGTCAAACTCATAGAAACAGAGAGTGAATTACAGAGTGGTCACCAGGGGTTGTGGGGATAGGAGGAAGTGAAGAGCTGTTGGTCAAAGGATATACAAAGTTTCATTATGCACCATGAATAAATTCTGGAAATGTAACATACAGCAACGTGACTACAGTTAACAGTACTGTGGTTGTGTATTTGAAATTTGTAATGGGGCAGCTCTTAAGTGTCCTCATTACAAAAAAGAAAAGAAAGAATGAAAAAAGAAAATGGTAACAACGTGAGGTGATAGATTGTTCGTTAGCTTAACAGTGACTATTTCACAACGCATACAAATGTCAAAACATCACACCGTACACTTAAATATATATAATTGCTATCTGTCAATTATATCTCGATAAAGCTGAATGGGAACAAAAACAAGGGAGACAGGAAAACAGAGGGCAGGATGGTGTCTGTCTGTCAGGTACTTGTCCTAAATAAAAAACGAAGAGGACTGTCCTGTCCAGCGACTTGAGAGGCTGGAGCAGTCGCTGCTTCACTTCAAGGTCCAGATGAGCCAGCCGGACGGAGGGTGGGGAGAGGAGCTGGGCCCTGGGGGCGCAGCGGCAGGCCCAGCAGGGCAGCAGGGAGACGGGAGAGCAGCACCCCACAGAGGGCAGCAGCCTCTGCGGCAGAGGGGGCCACTCCACATGACATCAAGTACCCGATGCCACTGCAAGTGCAGGTCCAGAGCTAAAGAACAGAAGCAGATGGGCTCCTGGGCCCCTGGCGAGTCTTATAAATGAGGAGGAAGACATGGTAGTAGTGGGGAAGGAGGGTGATGTCCTGCAGGTGCGTAGGTGTGGCAAGTAGTGAAATTGGGACATTGATATTATTCACAACCCCAAGATGAAGCAGCCTGGGGGTATCCAGGTTGCAGCAATAGTAGCTACATTCATTGGGCACCTACAGTATGCCAGGCACTGTACCGAGTGATTTCATTCATGCATTCATCCATTCTTTTCTTCATTCAGTAGACGTTTATGGGGTGCCTTCAGTGCGCCAGGCTTCATTCTGGTTGCTGAGGATACATCAGTGTGTAAAGCACGAAGATCCTGGCCCTCATGTGGCTTACATTCTAGCAGTAGGAGATAGATAATAAATAATCAATGAATATAATATCTCACTTGCAAGGTGGTGGTAATTGCTATGGAAGAAAGAAAAAGCAAAGGGTCTTGGGAGTGGCAGGAGTAGGTACAGAACTAATTAGGGGAGTCAGGACAAACCTCATGGAGGAGGGGATGGGGAGCAGGAGTTGAAGGGGTGAGCCATTGGGTACTGGAGGGGAGAATATCTGAAGCAAAGGGAAAAGCTGGTACAAAGGCCCCGTGGCGGGCACTTGCCTGGTGAATCTGCAGCATGTCTAGGAAACCACTGCAGCTGCAGAAGAGGGTGCAACATGGGGCGTATCATAGGATATAAGTGCAGAGAAGAATGAGAGGCCTGGGTCAGGTAGGATTTTAAGTACATTTAACACTCACAATGAAACTCAAATAGATGTTACTCTCCCTGGTTTACTGTTAAGACAAAGATGCTGAGAGTTTAAATAATTTGCCTACATGGATACAGCACTTAGTTGATGGGACACTCCAGCTCTGATGTGATGCTTTTTCCATTACATTGCATTATTACCTCTTAAGAGGCTCCTGTTAGACACCTAACCATGTGCATAGATTAAAATCAAGATCATGTGGTTTACTGAACTGTTTCCAGTGGCTGAAACACAGAGACAAGGACCTGTACACACACTGTTAGATCAGGTTTTGAGAGCCACATTTCACTTTTAAGCATTCCTGTTGGTTGGGATTTTTTTCCTGTCTTTTAGTGGTTAGACTAGTCAGTGGTGAAAAGCACAATTCAGAACAGATTAGAGTAATACAGAGGTCTTCAGACTCATGGATTTTTATGAATCGATGTTATTAGTTAGCTATTGCTGCATAATAAGTTATCCCAAAACTTTGTGGCTTAAAACATTAAGCATTTATTATTTCATACAGGTTCAGGAATCTGGGAGTGCCTGAGCTGGGTAATTCTGGGTAGGGGTCTTCTAAGAGGTTGCAGTCAGATGCCTGCTGGGCTGCAGTCATCTGAAGGCTTGACTGGGGTGGAGGACCCACTTCCTAGGTGGCTCACTCCTATGGATGGGGAGTTGGTGCTGGCTGATGGCTGGAAGCCTCAGGTCCTCACCACACACATGTCTCCATTGCTTGAGCATCCTCAGGACATTGCAGCTGTCTGTCCCCGGAGCGAGTGATCCAAGAGAGGATAAAGAGGAAGCAGCAATGTTTTATGACGTAGGCTTGGAAGTCGCACGCTGTCATTTACTCAATATCCAGTTGGTTTCGCAGTTCAGCTCTATTCACTATGAGAGGGAACTACACAGGAGCATGACTATCAAGAGGTGATGATCATTAAGGGTGTTCTTAGTGGCTGGATACCACAATCATAAAATTTTTTAAAAAATGAGAAACATTATTGTGTTGTCACAGTTCTATTTTTGTTGAGAAAGTTGAAATCCCCTGATAACTTGTCATATATTATCAACAGCATTTTATGAAGCAGGGACATTTTAACACCAAAAAAGCAAGAAGGGAATGATCTCAAAATATCAAATTGTTGCAAGTTGTTTATATTTTATAGAACCATAATGATCTGTTTGTTCTCATTTTACCTTGGATTGACAAAAACCTTGCTCTGGACAAGGCTCTAGAAACTACTGGTTTAAACCATAGAGGTTGGCCACCACAAACTATCAAATCTTAAGCCAGTTTCTCTGGGGCTTACTTTCTTCATTGATAGAATTCATTTGCTCATTCAACATATACTTATCGAGCACCTATTATGAGCTAAGCTCTATATTAGGCACTGGGAATTCAACGAATAAGACAGGCAAGGTCCCTGCTTCATGATATGTACATTCTAGTAGGGCTGATAGGTGACAAATAAATAAGAAAATACTACATAGTGATAAATGACAAATTGAAATTGTATAACTAAGGGCAAACTCTTTAAGAAAATGACATTTATGATGTGATCTATGTGTCAGGACCCAGTGAGCTCTGAGGTCACAGATGAAAAATGCAGAATTCCAAAGATTGGAATGAGCTTGATGAATTTGAGGCCAGGGTAGCTGTGCCTGTTGGAAAGAGAGAGAATGATATAAAATGAGGTCAGAAAGGAGAAGGTCATTGGAGGGCTTCAGAAATCAGGATAATGAGCTTAAATTTTATACAACATTGGATGGAAGCCATCAGAGGTTTTTAAGCAGGGATGTGATGTGAATAGGTTTTAATTTTAAGATCACTTTGGATACCAGAGGGAGAAGGGATTAGAGACAAGCTAAATGTACGCAAAGACTAATTAAGACTTGCAATGGTCCAGGTTGGAAATGATGACGGGATGAGGTCGGATGTTTTCAAGTTAGAGCTGAAGAATTTGCTGAGGGGTTGGATGTAGGCAGTGAGAGAAAGAAAAAATTCTAGAATCAAGCTTAAGAGTTGGGGCTTGACTGATCACTGGATAGGGAAGACTAGAGATGACCAGGTGTGGAGTAAGGGTCATAGTGAAGTTTGTTTGGCCATATTAAGTTTGAGACACTAATCATACATCCAAGGGGAGAAGTGAAGTAGGCAATTGGGTATAGAAGTCTAGAGCAATGGTTCTCAAACTTGGCTGCACCGTGGAATCATGGGAAGAGTTAAAACTGATGCCTGGGTCTCTACCCCAGAGAGTCTCAATTTGTCTAGGATATAGACAGTGAGATTTTTTAAAAAAATATTCTCCAGGTGATTCTTTAATGTAGAAAACTTTGAGACCCACTGCCTTAGAGATCTAGGAGAGGTCACCCAAAGATGTAATTTGGGGTATTATTCTGGTATAGATGTTACTTAAAGTCCAGGGACTGATTAAGATTCTCTGAAGAGAGAGTGAGGCTAGAGAAGGCTAAAGTCCAAGCCCTCGGGCACCTCAAATTTGGAGGTTGAGCAGTGGAGCGGGCAAGCAAGTCTGAGAAGCAATAGTCAATACTGAACTCAGAATAGACAACAGGCCATTTTCATTCTTCTGTGTGGAGCATCAGGCCCCTCTGAGGCAGGAGTTCGCCTGATCATTCTCCTCCCTCTGATTCTCTCTGTTTTTCTCCAACAATGGAGACTGGCCTCTTCAGCCTCCGCCACTATCAACTGTTTGGCTTCTGCTCAGAACCATTTCTGCTCCCCTGTCGGTAGAATGCAAACCGATTCATTCAGCAGCTGTTCCTCCTTCTGATTGTTTGTTCCAAGACATATTATTCCACATTTGTCCGCATTAAACTGCATTTTATCATCCATTATCCCAAGTCCTTCAATGATCCAGGCCCCTCTGCATTTGATTGCAAGGCTCAGTGATTTGAGGTGCCTGCAAAAGCCATCATTGGCAGGTTTGAAATCCTTCTTGCAGGGCCATTACCTGGGTCATTAGCATCAATAACACAGAGTGGCTGTACCTGGCAGCTTTGCAGAGGCAGGAAGGCATGCGAGGGACTGGACACGCATTGGTTTGTTTTCTTTACCAGGAGACACAGTGACACCCCAGCCCTCCCTTCTCCCCTATCACCCCCCCCCACCAGGGCTTCCCCTCCTGTCCCAACGATGACACTTTGAGGTTGTGTCTCAAATGATCTGCAGACTCCAAATCTGAGCCTTCACGCCATCTTCCCCAGCCTCTCTGTAGCCTTCAGAGATCTCTGTAATTTAATAGAGCGATCACACCAGCATGCCTCTAGCTGTCTCTAATCAAGCCGGGCGTGTTTCTCAACTATCTCTATCCTAACTGTAAGGGATGTTTCTGGAGATGAAATATACATTGCATTTTTAACACGAGAGTGCCCAAAAGGCCATATCGGACCCTTCGATTCGCCTCTGACCCACATGTGAGACCTAAGGGTGTGTGTAAGTGGCTGTTGCCTGCCTAACTTCTGCAGTCAGGAATTCAAGGCCAAGCTGGAGCTCAGATGCAAGAAAACCCCACCTTCACCTCCATCCCAGGTGCCTGGACATCTCCTTCTCCGTTCTTTTTAATGAGATTTTACTTCATTATTTTCAGCTTATACTTTTTTAATATTTAAAGGCATCATAACTTCTTCTTGGAAGCCTGGGAAGTAATTTGTCGAAGAATCAATTTATTTCCCTCACAAACACTTAGCACCTATTCCAGGCCAAGTGGTGGATCCTAACATACAGGGTTGTCATGTAGGCGTTTGTAGGAGTTTCTGGTCTCCTAGTAAGCAAATTAATACTAAAGAGGACTACTGAGCTGTACATGTGTGTTTTTAATTCTACTTTTCTGAAGCCCATTCCCACATGCTCTTTTACTCCCCAGATGTCCCAGCCATATAAGTTGTTCTTTTCCACCAAGGCAACATCAGCCCCCACGGGGCATTTGGGAATGCGTAGGCATGTTTGGGGTGGTCACAATGGCTTGGAGGGAGGCTGGCATTTAGTGCCTACAGGACATGCATGACCTGCAATGCCAGGGACGGGCCTCCACTCACAGGCCAACGGCACTCCACTGAGACACACCGACAGAGCAAGTGCACTGGTTTCCTGTGACTACTCTCACACATGACCACAAACTTAGTGGCTAAAAACAACACACCTTATCTTACAGTTCTAGAGGTCGGAAGTCCCAAATGGGTTTCACTGGGCTAAAATCAAGGTGATGGTAGGGGATCTAGGCAAGAATCCATCTTCAAAGCCAGCAGTGCCAGTTGAGACTTTCTCATGCTTAACACTCACTCCAACCTCCGCGGTGACATCACATCTTCTCTGTTTTCCTCTCTCCCCTCCCCCTTTCACTTATAAGGATCCTGTGATTCCATGGAGTTCACTCAGATAATCCACGATAATCTCCCCAACTCAAGATCCTTAACCACATCTGCAACATTCTTTTGTTCTTTTTTCCACGTAAGATAATATGATTACAGGGTGCAGGGGGATTAGAACATGAACATTTTTGAGGAGCTATTAGTCATCCTGAAGGCATTGACAGTCTCAGGCACTAGAGGGCGCCCTCACACACTATGCAGGAGACCCTCCATTACCCTTGCTAAAGTGGTGGCCTGGTTAATATTCAGTTATCCAGATTAATCCAGTGGATCATTTACTGTCACAGATCAGGAGAGTCACACGTG
The DNA here is from genome assembly GCF_040939455.1 of Microcebus murinus. Lineage (NCBI taxonomy): Eukaryota > Metazoa > Chordata > Mammalia > Primates > Cheirogaleidae > Microcebus > Microcebus murinus. The sequence goes on from NC_134121.1 coordinate 37,216,548, forward strand.
CAGATGCCTTTGGAGGGCGGCTTGTCCCTATTACATTGCTACAGTGAGTTGCAGCCTTTGATGGGAAGCACATTTCATACTTTATTTAATCCGTCAATAAATGTGAATTCCTTGTTCTCACGTTGTCCATGCGATGGGAAGTGATCCAAAGGTGAGAAGAAAAGTTGAGAGCTTTATGTATTGCACAAAAAAGAAACTGGTTACACAGATAATTGGGCATCGACCTCACTCGATAATATTAAGACCTCATAGGCCAGCTTTACCATTTGCAAACCGTTTTCACATCCGTTATCTCATTCGATCCACACAGTGAATCTGCAGACAGTCGGAGCAAGTATTATTCTTTATCACCATTTTACAGATGAAAAAACTGTGACCAGGAGAGCTTTGACTAAGTCACCCAAGGTCACAGAGCTGATAAATTGCACAGCTGTAACTCAAGTGCTTGGGCTCCGGTCACAGCTATTTGGTCGTCCTCACCACACTGACTCTGAAAGCTCCAAGGAGCTGATATGCAAAGCAGAGACACATTTTAAGCCCATCTTGTCTGAGCCTTAATTGGACCTGTCATTTCTAACAAGGCAGCATGAAGCCATGAAAAGGGTTTAGAATTAGGGGGTCAGGCAAAACCCAGTTTCCACATCTGTAAGTTGAGGAGGATGAATTACAGTTTAGGGAAGTGTTTTCCAAACTAGCCTGATCATTAGAAACCTCTGAAGTGATGGTTACAAATACATTTTTGTTTCCCCAGAGAATTGGATTGAGTAGGTCCAACGGTAGGACAAAGACCTCCGGATTTATAATAAGCATGCCTGGTGGTTCTTATAAGTTTGAGAAATAACCGTGCACAGGATTTTTGTGTGAGTTAAATGAGATGATGTATCTATCAAGCACCTGACACCATGCCTGCCACAGAACGGCCCTTCACGAACCTCCCCACCTTTATCAGCTGGGGTTTCTTTCCTTCCCCACCTTTGGTCAGTGCATGTTCTGTCTTTCCATTTTTTTGCATTTGATTATTAGTATTAAAAAGACAAGCTCTTGCCTGGAACATCCTAAGCATTTCATAAATAATTGTTCAATGTGCATGTGAATAAGTGCTGCAAAAAATGCATATACAAAGTTCCAGAACTTTCTCATAGAGAATACGGTTTGGGGAAGGATGGGATAGTGAGGGCAAAATGTTTCAGTGGTGGTAGTAAATGATCGTTTAGGAAAGAATCTGCTGTGTTTATTGAATTCCCTTCATTTTCTGCATTGAGTGACTATATGTCACCATCCCCTTTCACCTTTATCCAGGGAGCAGGAATATCTAGCCCAATGCATTTATTTTACTTATCTGCTGATTTATAAAACCCACCTTCTGCCTTGAGCTCTGAGTATATTACACTCATATAAACAATACACCCCATATAATCAGTCTTGTCAACCAGACCACATCCCTTGAGATAAATCCAGCCTCCTCGTGGTGGCAAGAGGAACTTTCATTTTGCCAGCGGGTTCAGCTTGTACCTTGGCCCAACTTTCAGAATAAACACCAGCATAAATCCACCCAGCCTCCCATCTTATCAGTTTGGCTGCCCAGCCGCATGTTTTCCAGAGGCCCGAGAACAGAGCCTGCCTGGAAAATGAATGGCTGCTGGACGGCCAGAGTTCTGAGGCAGGACTCGGCAAAAGAAGTTTGTCCCTGCCTGGAGAACAGGGGCCATGTCTTATTTCTATCTGTCCCCAGGACCCATTGCGGTACCTGGCATTAAGGGAAAACACGGTAGGTTGTAGTAGTTACAGGCCACAAAGTTTGGAGGTTTATGGTCAGAATTTTTGTTTAGACTAAAATCAAAGCCAGCCCACATTTCTCCTTTCATCCAAAACAGCCACAACTCTTGTTTCACTTTAAACCAATAGTTCTCAGTTGAGGACCATATTGCCCTACAGGGGACATTTGGTAATGTCTAGAGATGGTTTGAGTTGTCGTGACTTGGGGCCTGGGGGAATTGCTGCTAGCATCTCCAGTGGGTAGGGATATTAAACATCCTACAACGTACAGGACAGTCCCCACAACACAGAATTACCCAGCCCAAAATGTTAATAGTTAAGAAGCCGCCTTATACCAGTCAATGCTACACTTGGCTAAAACTAGTCCCCCTTTGATTTTCCCAGCTGGCCCATAACAGCAGCACTGTTGGCATCAGAAATCAATGAGTGCTCACTGAAGCAAAGAGAGAAAGAAACTCATTTACTGGGCACCACTATGTGCGCCAATGTTGTGCTAATCCTGTCCCATAGATTAACTCACTCAATCTACAACAAACCATCACCATACCCATTTTTCAGATCAGAAAACTAAAGCTCAGGAAATTTAAATAACTTGCCCAGGTTCCCCCAGCTAGGAAGAGAGAAGACTAAAGTCATACCCAGTTCTTCCTGATTCCAAAGCCAGCCATCTAGCTAATGGCTGATAAAGGTTGAAAGAGTGGTTGTGAATAAATGATAGTGATTGACCTTCACCGACCACACAAATCCTATCTTTCATAGGCACCATAAATAGACCCTAAAACATAGATGCTTTTTGGATCTGTGTATTACCCTGAAATTCTGGCTTTCCTTGAATTTGAGGGAAAAACTAGAAGTCTTTCAGTCTAACCACAAAGTATTAGCATCAATCGAAATGCCCTCTTGCTTGGTCTCCATTCATCAGTATCCAAGTGGGCTGCATTCCCTTCATCCAAGTCTTCTTATTCCTCAACTCATGGCCAGGCCTCACCACAGAAGAGTCCCCAGCCTGAGTTTGTTAGCGAGGATGCTGTTGGCATTTGGGACAGGCATTGGACCTTGCCCAGAACTGCAGTCTTCTGCATCTCACTGCAAATTCTTTAGCATCTCTGACCCCTGAGCAGTAAATGTCATGAGCTGTTCCCTAATTACTGTGACAACCCAAAACACCCTGACATAGTTCCAACCCCCACCCCCACCGGCCCCTGGGGGTGGGGGACAGTGTCACTCTGCAGCTTTGAGAAGTACTAGGTTCCAAACTCTCACGCAGAAAGCCGACGTTATGCCCGGGCTTCATTATTGTTCTCAGGGACACACATAGTCCACCGCACACTCGCCCAGTGGTTTCATGTTCCAGAGCTGGGGACAGGGATCCTTTGTGTCAGGCCTTTGCTCTTTTCCATTCAGAGAGAAGCTTTAAGGATGCTTCCAGGTTGGCAGCCTGGACAGCGCCTGACTTACTGATTGCGTTGACGCTGAGATCTCTAATCACATAACCTGCTTTCCCACCTCCACGTCTTTGTACCTCCTGGATTTCCTTCCTCCCCAAAGGCTGCCACTCGCATCCTACCCACTGGTCAAGACACTCAGACGCCTCTCCTCCTTGAAGGCTCCCCTGATTAATCCGGCCGGAAGTAGTCTCCCCCTCTCTCCTGAAATCCCTTACTATTCTTTACCAGGGATGACAAACTTTTTTCCTATAAAGGGTCAGACAGTAAATATTCTAGGCTTTGCAGTCCATACGGCTTCAGTTACAGCTACTCAACTGTGCCTTGGTGGTGAGAAAGCAGTCATAGATAACATGTACGTGAATGGGTGTGGCCATTCCAACAAAACATTGTTTACAGACGCCGAAATTTAAATTTTATATAATTTTCAGTTGTCATGAAATGGTAGTCTTTTGTTTTGTTTGGGATTTTTTTTTCCCCAACCATTTAAAAATGTCTAACCATGCTTGGTGCATGGGCCATATAAAAAGAGGATGCAGCCCCACAGGCTGTGTCATTTGCTGAACCTGTTTTATGTCATCACTTCTTTATTGTGGTTGTCACATTCTAGCTCTTCAGACCAGCAGCGTGGGCTTCACCTCATTATGTTTAGAAATACGGAATCTCAGGCCCTGCCCCAGACATCATGGATCAGAATCTACATTTTAACAAGGTTACCAAAGGATTTGTGTGCACAATGCCGTTTGACACACACTGCGCTAGTTTGTTTTATAATTGCTTGTGTCCATGTGTCCCCCTACCCAAGTCAAGTAAACTCTTTGAGGGCAGAGAACTGTGTTATATGTGTGTGTATGTGTGTGTACATACACATATATGCATACATATACATATGTATCTTTGATTTCTTACGCTATACAAATAAGAAATGCAATGGCATTTGAGAGTGAAGGAATTGGTGAATGAATGAATGAATGAATCAATGGAGAAAGCTTAATTCACCTGCCAACACATACCTCTTAGTCTATAGGAGGCCCTTTTCCCTCTACCTCTTCACCCTATTATTAGTCTCTCCCCAAAGGTTAGTTTCCTATTTTCCAGCTCATCCACTAGGGAAGGAAAGGGCTTTACTCTACCTAAGACTTTCTTTGCTAATTAAGATAAAGAGAGAGACAGGAACTTGGAGGAGACTTCAGATCATCCCAAATTGTTTAATGGAGAGGAACTGCCAATTTTATGCCCCTGAATCTGTCTCTCAGGAGGATGTGCCTGCATCCTTTTCCTTCACAGTTTTCTCCTGACTGCATTAAACCAGTCCTATGGCCCTGTCTTACATGTTCACCTGTCTTAGAAGCAGCTGAGTTATTAATAACCTTCATAGTTGCTGATTTTCTCTAAAAATCCCTGGACCAGCAAAGCCAAGTTTGCTGGAGGGCCCCTCATCCTTCACCTGAGTTCCCCACACAGACTTAGGGATTTTTGGTTATAGCAAGAAGCAATGGAAATGAAAGATCTTTTTAAATGGTTGTGCTTTTCAAGAATTCCTAAATCAGTCATTCAGGCTCAACCTTTAATCCTGTAGTGTTCTTTAACACATCAACTGCCACGTGAGTTTTATTTAACATAAAACTCAAGACACTCAGACACCTTTCCTCCTTGAAGGCTGCCCTGATTAATCCGGCCAGAAGTAGTCTCCCCCTCTCTCCTGAAATCACTTATTACTCTTTACCAGGGATGACAAACTTTTTTCCTATAAAGGGTCAGTAAATATTTTAGGCTTTGCAGGCCATACGGCTCATGCTAGTTTTGAGCCTGGGGCCTTGTGAAGCATACATAAATCACCCGTCTCTTCACCTTGGGAGCCCCAAGAACTATTTTGCAAGTTGCCTATAACTCATGCACAGAAAACAAAACAAAACAAATTTTTTATTAAGTTAGGAAGGATCGTTTTGTTTTTGAAGTTTTTATTCTATTTTCATAACAAAACACCATGGCCCCAAGGGAAAAAATTTTGTTTCTAGTGTGGCAGTCACTGTGTTAAACATATATGCATACATTTTTAATTACTTTAATTTTAATAACATCAAAGTGACCATTTTAAAGTGAATAATTCCGTGGCACTTAGTACATTCACAATGTTGTGCAAAGACCACCTTTATCTAGTAAAACCTTTCTTCACTCCAAAAGAAAACTTCATATCTCTTAAACAGTCACTCCCCATTTCTCCCTCCTCCCAGCCCCTGGCAACCACCAGTCTGCTTTCTGTCTCTGGAAATTGACCTATTCTGAATATTTCCCATAAATGGAATCATACACTATGTGAGGTTTTTTTGTCTGGCTTCTTTCACTTAGCATAATGTTTCCAAGGTTCATCCACATTGTAGCACGTATGGGTAATTGATTCCTTTTTATGGCTCAGTGATATTCCATTGTATGGGTATACCACCACTGATCTATTCACACATCCATCAATGGGCTCTTGGGTTGCTTCCACCCTTTAGCTATTGTGAATAACACTGCTATGAACATGGGTGTGCACGCTTTTGTTTGAGTACCGATTCTTAATTCTTTTGAGTATATTCCTAGGAGTAGAATTACTAGGTTATTTGGCAATTCTATGTTTAACTTTTTGAGGCACCACCAAATTACTCTCCTATATTTTTTAATTGAATACTAACCTATGCCAGGCTCTGAGTGGAAGAGTTAATGAGATAGTGCATTTGGATGACAAACATCTAGGGCTGAAGTAGTTCAAAAAGTCTTTAGGAATTTGTGACAGTTCTCCCTCTTTCTCTCTCTCCCCCCTCCCCACCTTAACTTTCTGCTTCCTTTCATGTACACACTTCCTTTTTTAATTGTTACAATGGGACAAGGGAAAGAGAGGAAGAAATACCATGAAGAGTTCCCCCACACATCATAACAATGATTAACAACAATAACCACTATTTATTGGACAGATACTATTCCTTTTAGTAGATATTAATCCATTTTTCAGGCAGAGTTCTAAAGACTTGGAGAATTAAGAAACTCAATATTCAGGTTCAAATGGCAGAACTAGCATTTGAACCCTGGTCTATTTGACAGCAAAATGCATGATCTTTCAACATACTATTACGTTGCCGCTTCTTGGCCAACAGAAACATGAAAGGCTTAAAACAAACACCAAACATCACCTACCAAGGCTGCCCTTGGCTCTCAAGGGGCCACTCCAGGGCAGTGGACTCTGCAGTAGACCAGTCATCACACTTGCAGGCTGGCAAGAGTGCTGAGGAAGAGCATGGTCTCAGGAATTACTAGGACAATCATGCATTACTTCTGCAGTGACAAGTTGAGAGCCCCTGACATGACCTGGAACCGAGCTGACTCTCCATGCAGTACTGCCTGGAAGGGTAGGGTATCGCTATTGCACGTGAAGCAGGGGGCACACAACTTGCTAAAAGTGGGGAGTGTTGCATATGATTCACTGTATTTAAATGAAACCAGATTCAAAGCTATCCTTAAAGCAGCATCTGTCTCTCACTTTGCAGCCAGATAAGTTTTCGATGCAAGAGGAAAGAGGGTGGCTGTGACACTGCACCTCCATCTATCTCAGAGCTCCTCGAACCCCAGTAATGATCAGAATCCCCTGGAGGGCTTCTTAAAAACAGATTCCTGGCCTCACCCAGGAGATGCTGATGCAGCAGGTCTGGGTGGGATCCTAGATCTGCATTTCGAATAAGCTCTCAGGTGATAGGCAAGCTTATGCTGTGGCTAATGGTTAAGGTGGGGCAGAGACAACTAGGACAGATTCCCAAGGACTTCTCGAACTACTTCAGCCCTCTGGTGTCCACCTGGCTTAGACGTTTACCATCCAAGTGCCTTATCTCAGGAACTCTCCAACTCAGCGCCTGGCAATTGGGTGAGTCCTCAAAAAGTTAAACCTAGAATTACCGTACAACCTGCCACTTCTACTCCTAGGTATCTACCTGAAAGAACTGAAGATGGGTACTCAGACAAAAACTTGTGCATGCATGTTCACAAGCTCCACTTTAAGTAGCACTGGCCGGTCTTATTTGTGCTGAAACCTCCCCAATAACCAGCCATTACTGACTTACCATAAATACCTAGGGCACTACAAATTATCGCAGCACTTTATGTCCCTATAAGATATTTGTGGGTCCTTCTCAAAAGCAGAGCGTCCCCACAGGAGTGTGTTTCTCATGTGGATGTCATGTGTGTGTCCAGGTCAGAGAAAATTTTAGAACTGCTGGTCCAGAGAACTGGGAGACTTAAAAAGTCACAGATCCCATTCACACGGCTCAGGCCACATAGAAATAATGACAATTATGCTAATTCCTCCTGCAAAGCCCGGGGCAGCTCAGGGGGCTTGTGCTGATAACACAGAAGTCAGCCAGGTATTCCCTCCTGCCAGCCCCCTCTGTGAGCAGCCTCTTCTCAAAGCTACCCTTTTTTTTTTTTTTTTTTTACCTCCTTGCCTCTTCAGAACTTATCTATTATGAAGGCACACACAGCCTGGTGGAGATGGTTCTCTGTGTATTTAAGGCAAACGGGGGCAACAGTCTGCGCGCCGAAGATGAAACGGGAGTCGTGTTAATTCCGTGTTAATGACAGCAGAGCAATTTTCTTACAGGAAATAACTAGTTACTTCAATCATTTTAAGTAGTTATTAGCAGCAGCCTAGAAAGGATGGCTGTGCTTATCACAATACATGCACAAAGGAAATGAAGACATGAATAACAGGACCTTAAACAGACTTCTGGCATCTTCCTTCTGGGTGGTATTAAATGGCATTAATCTTTTTAAGTGACTTCCATCGCGAGTTCGCAGCCCTGTGATAAAATGTTAAGTGAAGCGCTGGAAATAGAGGTGGTCCTGCCAGATTTACGGCGCCAATTTGCCCACGGCGGCGCCGCGCACCACTGCTGAGAGAGAGGCCGCAGAAAAGAAAGAATGACAAGTAGATGTATGGATTAATTAATAAAATGCAGATAATAGCAGCTTTCCCAATATTAATACTTCTTCAGAGGCTGCTCTAGATATGTCTCTGGGAAAGGAAAAAGCTGGAAAATGTCGTGTGTTGTTTGGTCCCATCCACCACCCGCCCCCAAGATAACGATCAGAGTTAGGAAATGAATAAAACTCGGGCAACTTTGCCCAGACCACAGCCACACGATAAAAAAGAAAAAGTAACCACACAAGAAGAATGCAGTGCTTGTTCAAGGGTTTTACAGTTTTAAGACATGTCAAGTAATTTTTTTCCTTAAGTAAGAGGACTATTTTTCTTTCCTGGGGTTGTTATGCTTTGTGAAAGGAATCGGCGTGATCAATTCGGGAAAATCATCTGTATCGACAGAGTATATTTAGTGCGTATGATGTGTCAGGAGCTGCGCTCAGTCCTGGGGAAATGATTTTTATAAGCCATAACCCAGCCCTCAAGCAGCTCTCATTCTCCTGGGGGGACGTTCCTACTCACAAATCGTTGTAGTATGGAGCAGTGGAGGCCCTAATAGAGTCATGTTGTAGGGATGATGTTGGCCCAGAAACACCCATGGGCCACTCTACATGGAAAGTGAAGCCTAAGCAGGGTTTTGAAGGATGAGTAAGAGTTTGCCAGATGAACATAGAGGGGAAGGACATTCTCGGTAGAGAGGAAGTCATGTTCAAAGACACAGATGTGCAAACAGCTGGATCTACCCAGAAGGCTGCAATAGCTCGTGTGTGCGATTAGGCAGGGAAGTGGGGCTGGAGGTCTTGGAAGGCCTTTCAGGCTGTGGACAAGAGCCTGGATGTTTCCCAGAGGTGCCCCCGCAGGGTTCCCTGAGCAGGGAAGGGAAATGTTTAGACTTAGAGCCATCACATTGGCTGTGGGGAGACTGGCCTGGGGGTACCCAAGGCTGGAAGCAGCAAGACCAGGTGGGAAGTGATGCAACGGTGCAGGTAAAATTAGTTGAAGCCCTGACCTGAAGCAGCAGCACAGGGAATAAAGAGGACAGGGATAGTTACAAGAACTGTTAAAAATATTACAGAAATCAACAGGACTTTGTGACTAATGGGCTCCCACGAATAAAGAAGACACGAGAGTCTCTGTGGGCGCCCAAGTCTATAAATGCCACACTGGGAGCACGATGGCTATATTAGAGGGGACGCAGGAGGAGCAGCAAATCCAGAGTGGAGTTCAGGGTGGCAGGATAATGAGGTTGACTTGGGACAGGCCAAGTATAAAATTCCCTCCGAGGGCTCATAAGTCTCCCTTCGCCTAGACACGGCGATTCGCCACAGCCACTTGACGCAGCTCAGTGGATGGCCCTGGGCTGGCCCTGCGTCTCTGCCACCTGGGGGCATCAGGGACCCTGCTTACCAAATGCCAGAGGACAGTGAACACGAGAGAGGCTCCAGGGCTGGGACTGGGCAGTCCATTTTCTCATCACTGCTCAACCCAGCTCTGAATTCAAGGACTAAGAAAGCAAAGAATGGTCTTTTCTTGCACCCGTCCACTTTGACAGGCCTTAAGGCCATGAGACTATTCAACTCAGAAAGCCCAACGAGAGAGGTGTGTGCTTTGTCTCAGCCCAAGACGGAGCTGAGAGTCTCTGTCAGTCCCCGGCGGGCCTTGAAATACCCTAAGTTGTTGTGGCATCCAGGTCTCCCCTTCTGCAAAGCTCACTGGAACTCCCCACCAGGAAGCAGCCAGACTCAGGGAACTCAGTGTGGCTGTTCAGGGAGAAGATGAGGAGGGTGAGGGGTCTGGCCTGGGGAATGCATTTCCATTCGATTCAGCTCCGCTGGGCAGAGCTGGGCAAACAGTCCTGGCACAGGAATCAAAAAAATAAATGAGCTTTTTCTGAATTTCTGCAGTCCTTCCTGGGACACTGGCAAGGACTCTGAAAATAATGCGGGATATCTGGGCTTCACTTTGATTTTGGCTTCTGGTTAAGAACCAGGCTCTGGCATCAGGCTCCCAGGATTCAAAGTCTAGCTCTTCAATGTATTGGAAAGATGAGATGCTGGGCAAACTACTTAGCCTCTTTAAGCCTTGGTTTCCCCCTCTGTAAAATAGGGATGATGAAGATGTTATTACCTAACCTCATATAGGGGATTGATTAGATCAAATAAGATAATTGCTTAGAAAACACCAACTACAATGCCCGACACATAGTAGGAACCCAGGAAGTGTTCGGTGACTTACTGCACTACCTTAGGGCAACAGATCCCTACCCAGGTGCTCATTACTCAATTGCAAAAACAGTGACTAAAACAATGGCTTGCTAATGAACCTTATAGCTCTCATAGGCTGTGATCCTTTGTACCCTTGGCATTGAGCCATCTCAGCAGCAGTGTTGGTGGCTGTAGTGATGGGGAGTGTGTGAGAGTCTGTGTGTATTTTGGGGAAGAGGTAATAAGACAAGTGGGGGAGAAGGGTAAATTAAGATTCTTGGGTGCCTGTTGCATGTCTGGTATATGCAGGGTGTTCTGCATGCATTAAACTTATATCATCCTGACAACTGGAAAAATAAAGAATATTATCCCCATCTTAAAGATGGAGAAACTCAAGTTCAGAGAGGTTAACTGAATGCCCTAAGTCACAGAGTTATTAAGTGGCAGGGCTGGGGTCAGATTTCTAACTGCTTTTACTAATCACAGGCTATGGGGGAATTGCTACAAACACACAAAGGTTATTTAAGGCAGAGTAAAGTTCACGTTTTAGTGTTACAAGAAGTCAAAAAGAGGAAGAGAGCACATTTGCACAGGGAAATCGAGAACAGCACAGAGAAGATGGCTATTTAGGAGGGGCTTTCAGTGGGCAGAAATCACAGCTAAAACGATGGCCATTCCAGGTAGAGACAGACAACCTGGGCAAAGGCCAGAATGTGGGAAACTGAGCCCCTTAAACTGTAGGTTGTATATTCTGGAGACGTAGGCATGAGAAGGCTGGGGAAGTCGGGCTCAGGCTGTGGAGGCCCCGGAGGGCCATCCCAGGCAGGCAGGATGGAGGTGGGAAGCGGGGACAGCCTTAGCAGTTGGGAAGAGGCAAGAGGCTGCCCCAAGGAGGACCCTGTAGGCACGTGGGAAACTCTCAGTGAACGGTAGCTACTGTTATTCTTTTAGAGTGAAGAGCAGGTAAGATAGTTTGGGTAGATAAAAGTAGGGAAGGTATACGCCACACAGAAGCAGCAGCTTGAATGAAAGTCAGATGGAAAATAGACTGCGGTTGGCAACAAGAGGCCTGGACTCAAGTCCAGGATCCCTGTCTTACCAGCTGCGTGACTTGGCTCCTCAGTTCCTCCTGTTTGAGAGATGGTTTCAAAGCTTCCTGTCCTAACTCGCTATTGTGTGGGTCCAAAGAGGAAAATCGATGTGAACTGCTTGAGGCCAAGACTGGGTCTCCATGTGAAATCCCCCATCCCTGGCACAGTGCCTGGCCCAGCTTGGGTGCCACCCCTCTGTGGATGTGAACCTCGCTGTCCCCTCCCACCCTTGGGACTGCCTCTGGTTCCGGCTGTACAAGGGAAGAAAACCTTCCCCGCTAGCTGACCCAGTTCTCTTGCAAACAACCTTTATGCTGGCAAATGGCGGAGGCCCCAGATGGAGCCGTGATATTTGGGGTAAACTCTTTGCTGAATGGCTGGGCCTGGGTTACAGGAATAGGAAGGAAAGAATGAAAAATGGCATCTGCTCCAGAAAGATTAGGCCCAGTGGTTTCCAAGTAAAGCCACGGTGCTCTCACACGCACACGGATACGCTTAGAATGGATGTCGAGATCTTAATATAGACTGCCCACACGCCTGTTCCCAAGTGCTGTCAGCAAAATGCAGTCTCTGTCTCCCTCCCAGAGTATATTTTGAAAGCCTGGGACAAGGGCACCATCTGGGCTCCCCTGCAGTACACTGAGGGTAATTTGGCTTTTCTTCCTTCTGTCTCCTTTCCCCACTGTCACCCTCAACTCACCTCTCAGTAACAGGATCCTTCTGTAAAACAAAATCCACTAGGAGAGGAAGGGACCTGCTACAGCCTGCAAGGGAATTGGCATTGAATGACCACACAGGGGTGCAACAGAAAGAATGTTGCAACCCAGGGTCATTCTTGTTGACCCCAGAGGCACTGCAGCCTGCATGAAGATGCATAGCCCAGACGTGCGGCATGAGAACCCTATTGTTCCTCCAATCTACAGAGGAGGAGACTGACTTTCCTAGCCCTCCATCTAGGCAGTACCACCAGGTTTCACTCACACACACACACAGCCCTTGGGGGCTGTTTTCAAATATATAGGAGGCCTTTAGGATTGTCATCAGGATGCAGGGGACTGCAACTAATTAGTTGGAGTGGTACAAAGGTTCTAAAGGCCCTACAAAGCGTGAGAGAGTCACACACAGTGAAGACGGGTCCAAACCCTACTGTCCACAGCTCCCTGGTTGGTAAGAACACCAGCTGGGGAGCAGAGGGAGGGCTGGATTCTGAAAGCACATTCATAATTCCTTCCTCCTCTAATGCGGTGTGTCTTTGTGGCTCTCCCCCTCCGATGTGGCATGGAAGAACCCTAAAGGCAGACCTCGTTGTCCTCTGGCATTTGGCTTCACTTTAAATTGCAGTAACAGGCCGGAATCCGTGTGGTTATCCCTGGATCGTTCAAATTAGTTCCTGAATTATTGCTTTTGTACTTTTCTACATAAGTCTGAGGCCTTTTCTTGGTATTTTCTGCCATTTATTTTCCAATAATTGGATGAAATAGATCTTATTTCTTGGAATAAGCTAATACTTTCCTGTTGTTGCCAAAAGTTGTTTTGGACTCATTACTCAACTTTCATAATCTTCTTTCTTTTCCCAATTTTTCAGAAGCCTGTTTGGGGGGTCTCCCATTCCCTTGAATCTGAATAGATACATAATTTTCTTGTTCGCTTTTTTATTAAGAAAAAAAAAATCACTAAATAATTTGTGGTGCCTTTTATGATTTAAATACTTAGGCAGATATTCAAATTACTTTTAACTTGTCAACGTGAGATATGTTATGAAATTTCGGTGATTTGATCACAGGATTAGGAATGCCTGGTTCACCAAGAACCTGGGCAGGGTCTGGAAGGGGAAAGTTGGCAGGCAGTCGGCAGTGAGGCTTCTCAAAGTCAAGACACCATGCAGAGAAGATGTGCTATTGTAAAGGGTCACTTTTCTCTATAGTTTTTGGTTGGGTGATCTGCGCCAAAAGCAACTGTGATGTCATCACCATCTCCTACCCCTCCACGAACACTCTCTTGTGTATCTTCAAACTTTTGATGACTTTCCATTCTTCTTAGGATAAAGGCAACATTATTACTAAGGTCTCCAAGACTGGGCGTGATCTGTTCCTACCTATTTCTTCCAGGTCAGTTTACCTTCAATCTCCTTACCTTCTGGGCTCCAGCCTTTTCCTCTTACACATGGGCTTCCAGATGTTGCAGGGCATCTGCTCATGTGCTTCCTTCTGCCTCCAAGATCTGCTCTCTTTTCATTCCTTCATGCCTGGCACATGGGAGGCACAAGTGTTTGTTGGAAGATTAAATGCATGAAGGTTTGGGTGACAATTTTTAGGTTTAGGATATTTTGTTTCGTTCAGGTTTGGTTTGATCTGGCCCAAACACTATCAAATGGAGAAAGCAGAGGTTACAAAGCGGCAGCTGGGAGGCCCCAGGACTGTTCTACCTGCACACTCATGTTCTTTGGCTGAGGCCCCCGCCCACCCTCCTTCTCTGCTGATACAACCAGCCTGGTCCCCTGGTCATCCATTCGCAGCCACAGGCATAAACATGCTGCCTACCGAATCTTTAGTTTAAATATTTGGTTTCGATTCAATGAACAATGATGCATTGCATAATGACATTTCAGCCAATGACAGACTGCATAAATGACAGTAGTCCCATAAGATTATAATGCCATATTTTTACTGCACCTTTTCTATGTTTAGATATGTCTAAATACACAAATACTTACCAGTGTGTTACAGCTGCCTACAGTATTCAGGACAGTCACATAGTCACATGCTGTGCAGGTTTATAGCCTGGGAGCCATAGGCCATACCATATATAAAGCCTGGGCGTGTAGTAAGCTATATTGTCTAGGTTTGTGTAAGTACAATCTATGGTGTTTGCACAATGACCGAAGAGCTTAATTATACATTTCTCCAAATGCATCCTAGTGGTTAAGTGACGCATGACAGCAACTGAATTGACTGATGGAAACTCAGGAGGCAACATTATTCTGTGCTTCCCCGCGGTGTTTTATTTTTTAAAAAGAATCACAAAACCCTGCTCTTAAAATCTTCATGTTTTCCAGACAAAGACCCCAAGGTCTAAAAGGGGCAGTGATTCACCGAGAACATCCAACTAGTGAGTGGCAGAACTGTCATTTAAAACCCAGCCCCCCCTGACTCCCTGCTCACCGCTCTTTCTACTCTTGCTGCCAGTCACGCCTCTGTGGGCGGTAGTCATGTATACCGAATGGCTTGTAACTTGTGCACTAGTGCGTACTTCTACTTATTAAGTATCCACTTTATGTAATTAACGTGTACAAAATCAAGCCTAGTTTTCTGAACGTTTTATCCAAATTGCTGTGCAGCTTGATTTACAAGAGAAATCACAGATGAAAACCCTCCTTTCTCATCTAATACATGTCTGTTTCTCTTTTCCATTAATATGGCAGTTGGGAGAGTAGTCACCTAAAGTGACTCTTCTAAATTAACACCAACTGAATAAGGGGCTTTGACAAGCAGTGTGTGAGGATTTGTGTGTGTGTGTGTGTTTTTAGCGTATTATGGGAGTACAAGTGTTAAGGTTACATATATTGCCCATGCCCCTCCTCCCCCCTCGAGTAAGAGCATCAAGTGTGTCCATCCCCCAAACGTTGCACATCTTACTCGTTGTGGTTGTGATACACCCATCCCCTCCTCCCCCCTCCTAACACCCGATAAATGTTACTCCTATATGTCCACTTGGGTGTTTATCTGTTAATACCAATATGCTGGTGAGTACATGTGGTGCTGGTTTTTCCATTCTTGAGATACTTCATTTAGTAGAAGTATGTTCCTGGATAGAGCTAGAACCTAAAGAGGTGCTATATCACTGTTGTTTCTTAAAGCTGAGTAGAATTTAATCATTCCATCCACGGTGGGGATGAACGGTGGAGTGTAGCTAGCAAGTCTTCTCAGGAAGGGCTTTGGTGTGCATCTGCTGCAGGGATTGATGGTCATCACCCTGGATGTGCGACACACCACGTTCCTCTTCAACTTAGCCATAAAGGCTTACGGTTTCACTAGTTTAGTTGTAACTAACTATAAGAGGCTAAAACCTTACATTGTGGTCCCCTGAAAAGTCATTCACATTTGCTCTGGGCCACGTTGCTGAGGCTTTCAGCACTCTTCTTGGCCTCCCAGGGACATGCTTTTGCTCAGATTGTCTTGTGGTCATGAGGAAACTGCCTGCCTTGTTCACTCCAGAGCTCGGTCCTGGGCAAAAGACATCCCAGGCATCAGGTTGAAGCATTGGAATTTTTTTTTTCAGTATAGTTCACCACTGAAGTCATTTTAACCTGAAAAACAAACAGATGTAACTTATTAATAGTTTCTACTGTGCCCAAGAGATGCAAGAACTACCTGTCACATCATTTAATTCAAAAGAGCGAACTATTAAAGCCAGGTTCTTCTAGTGATAAGAGAAATAATTCTACTAAAATGGGTGTTAATTTGGTAGTCCTATTGGGATGTTTTGTTTCCTTTTTTCTATGTCATTCAACTGATGTGCTAGATTACATTGGAAGATTTCTCTAATGCTCACTACACTTAATTGCTGAACCCTACTTGATTATAATAGATAGTTTTTAATATAATGTTTTCCATTAGCTAGTATTAATTTAGACTTTTTGCATATATGATTGTAGGAGACATTGGCCTATCTGCCCCTCAAAAATCTGCTGGAACATCCTTGTAAACCCATCAGGACTAAGGCTTTTTTGTGAGTAGAAGTTTTTGTGGATAGGAAAAGCAGAAAACTGATTCTTGGCTTAATTCAAAGGAATTACATAACATTACATCTCTATGATAATTAAAACAAAATGAGCCTTCATTAAAACTATGTGGGCTCTAGAATTACTTAGTCAATAAATATTTAACAAAAATGACCTGAACATACTGGTACAGTGGTTTTTATGAGACAAGGTCTTCCTCAGAGATGATAATGATTCCAAGAGAGGCAGTAAAAAGATAGTTTAAGACAATGTGCTCAATATATCTACTGTTTTCATGTTTTCATAATATAAACTACAGGAAGAAAAGACTGGCAAAATCTTCTTGGCAGTCAGATGACAATTAGATAAAGTAAGATATAAAAATGAATGATATGTGGACACTGCCCTCAAGAAATACAGTCCAAAAGTGTTAGTGACCTCACTCTATTGTTATCTATGGAACTTAACAAGTCACTCCATCATTCTGGACCTCTCACTTCCTTTATCTGAGCTCCAGTAGCCAGATATTTCTAATAATCATTGCAGCTCCCATTTAGTGAGTGCCTACTTTGAGCTTTTATCTCAGGCACACTGGAGCTCATTTACATAGTTTAGTTCACTTAATCAGCACAGTTCTTTCAGTGCTTATATTGTAATCACAATTTTGAATGTGAAGATGTTGAAGTTCAAAGAGACTAAATAACCCAGGAGTTGAACCCAGGATGTTTGACTTCAGAGCCAATGAACTCTCTTCATCCATGCCCTATGCTGGGATGAGTTTGAGGTCATGGAATATAGGGAGGAAATAGGTAAATGCAAAGAAAAAGAGGGCATGAGCAATGAAGTCTGGATTACAGGGTATCAGTGAGTTGGAGCTCTAAGGAAAATCAGCTCAGGTTCCAAAAGTACCCACAAACTCCATTTTCACATCCTGGATGGTGACAGCCACTTCCAAGAAGTCACTTCTGGGAGGATGTGGAGGGTGATCCTGCTCTGGCTTTCAGCAGCCCCTTTAATGAGAATTGGGAGGGATACGGATGCCTTGGGGAAAGGATTGTAGAAGTTGGTGTCCAGAGGCAGCTATTACAGAATGTCTCAGGGGAGGGAAAAGCATCAAGGAGCATGCTTAATTCTTTATATGTTTTATCTTAGCTATTTTTCTTGTTTGCTTATACCCTACCTAGTTCCTGAAAGACTGTGTAGTTGATTATCTTGTTTTATTCTCATGACAATTCTTAGATGCATCCCTATGTGTCAGATGAGGACACTAGGCACAGAGGAGCAAGTAAGTAGCCCAGAGTTATTTGGTCAGAAGAGGTACCTGCCTAGGCTCAAAGCCTTGCATTTCCCAGCATCATCCTGCACTCCAACACTCAACATTCGTGCAAACTGCCCTACGACTCAATGGAAAACACTGCACTTTAAAATCTAAGTTTTGTTATCTTCTAGTGGAAAAATAACATATTTCACTCTGGCTTTTTTAGGTTGCTATGATAGCCAGACCACATTTGGGGGTTTTCAGTCAATGAAAATTATGGGAAATTCTTTTCATTTTTAGCCACAAGTGCATTAAATGTCTTAAAATGCAGAAAATCATCACCACCAGGCAAACCA
Source organism: Microcebus murinus (assembly GCF_040939455.1). Taxonomy (NCBI): domain Eukaryota; kingdom Metazoa; phylum Chordata; class Mammalia; order Primates; family Cheirogaleidae; genus Microcebus; species Microcebus murinus. The sequence continues at coordinate 37,234,346 of NC_134121.1, forward strand.
GTGATAATTGCCAAACCTTAGGGTGAGAATGTGGCGGTTGATAAATATCAGACCGTGTTCTTTTCTACAGACTATGTGTGCTTTTACACATAAAGACAAACTTGTTAATGACTGTCTATAAATAGACTCTAGCTTATAATTGTTGTTCCAGCAACAGCTGCTGGAATATGATCTCCCCTCACATATAAAGCATTTTTCTTTCTTTCTTTCTTGTGGAAAGAAAATGTTTGTACACTCAGAAGCAAAGCCAGACCAGGCTCACTGTCATTGTTAGGCTGTGTGACATCAGAATTGTTGCTTAACTTCTCTGTGCCTTTGTTTTTTCCTTTGCCTATTTTGGAAATGAATGGGGGGATATGGAATATATAGCATTCATCTCTGGACTCCTGGGCTCTGGCATAGGGTGGGTACTTGGGACTTAGGAGTTGACTGAACTTAAACTCATTTGAGTTGAATTTGTTTTGAAAAGCTAAAAGGACTACAGAATGGTGATCATTGTCATGAGAAGGGAAGGGTTAATGCTTAGATTTTGGGGGACATGTATTTTCTTCCTATCTATATAGAACACTTACTGGAAAATACATGCCCTGGAAGTTGTTTATTCACCTCTTAAATTTAAACCAGCAAGGCTCAGCAAACTGCAGCCACAACCAAATCTAGCTTGCAGCATGTTTTTATTAATAAAGTCTTATTGGAACCCAGCCACACCCATTTCCTTATATTTTGTCTATGGCTGCTTTCATACTATAAAAACAGAGTTAAATAGTTGTGACAAACTATATAGCCTCCATAGATAAAAAAATATTTACTATCTGACTCTTTACAGAAAAAGTCTGCTGACCTTTGAATTGTAGCATGAGCCACCGGGCATGCATTTCTCTTTAATATCTCTCACCTCCTGCAGTGTCTAGAACACAGTGGATAGATACTCTCCAATAAATAACATCATCCACAGACTCAAAGCCAGGATCTAGAAGAGGAGGCTGTACATACCTAACCCCTATTTCTGTGGGAGTCAAAGGCTCTTTAATCTATTGGTTATAGGATAAATATAGCATAACAACAATAGTAATAATAGCTGATTATGGAGTGCTTACTACATGCCACGCCCTGGGCTAAATGCTTCATATATTATTCTGTCTCATAAAATCATCACCACAGTTCTATGAGGTTGTCAGTATTATTATCCCTTTTTACAAATAAAAGGTTTGGCTTGCCCAAGGGTACCCAGTGGTGAGGCCAGGCTTTTCAATTCACATCGCCCAATGTGATATTGAATGTCTTGGTTCCCATTAGAGATACCCTTCAGGATTCCAGACTGTTCCTTAACCAGCTCAGCCAAGTACCTTGCTCTCCCTGTCCCTCAAGACATCCCATTTCACTGTATAATCACCAGCCTCTATTGCTCTTCATTCATTCATTTAACAGTTATTTCTGCCTTGCTACGTTAATATGTACCAGGTACAGTGCTGGGTATTAGGGATATCACAGGGACCAATGAGATACAGACCTTGCCCAGATGAAGCTTAAAGTCTAGCATAAGAAGTGGGCATCACTCAATCACAGGATAAATGTTGAAATAAAACCATGGTATGTGCTTCGAAAGGGAAAAGTACAGAGTGCCATGAGAGTGGGTGATGGGGATGTCTCTTAAGAGGTGCCCCCTGAGCTGAGATCAAAGGAGTTCATGCATGAGAGTCAGGCAGGGTGGAGGAAAAGGTATTGTAAGAAGACACAGAATGTGTTCAGGCTCTGGAAAAGGAAGCAGCACAGTGTGTAAGTGAGGCAGAAAGAGAGTCACTGTGGCCAGAGCACATAAAACAAGGAGACACGGTTGGCAAAGTCAGGGCCATGCAAGGACTGTGCCCAGAGGTGGGTCTTTATCTTACAGGCAGTAGGAAGCCACTGAGGCACTTAAGCAGGGATAAGGGGGTGGCACTATCACTCTGAATGCTGTGTGTGGTCTTCGGTTACAAGGCTGCTCTAAGGGCTTTCTGCTGATGGAGCATCACGGTGAGAAAGGTGAACCGAGATGTATACATCAGGTCTGAGCACACAGCTGGTGGCTCTCACCTCGCTACTGCAAAGGGAAAACTCCGTTTGAGACTGTGCAACCGAGGCTGATCCCAGCTTAACCAGTGACTAGGATGGCTCGCTATTGACTGGGAGCAGATCTGCTTATTTAGCAAAGATCGGTACTTGTGTTTTAGCTTGAAAGCTGAGTTACTTGTCACCAAAAAACCAATGATTTTCAGACTCCTCACTTCAATTATTGGGCAAAGTTTTACCTTTTGGTCTTAAGAGAATTCTTGGACATAAATGAAATTCTCCATTGTCCTTAGAATGGAATCCAGACCCCCTACTTGGGCCTGCCAGGCTCTCCTTGGTCTGTTCCTGCCTTCCACTCCACCTTCTCCTCTTACCACTCTCCCTCACTTAATAGCTCAGTGAACCCTTGTTGAGTGAATGGATAGATGCCTGAGCATATAATCATGGGCAAGACATAGACCTTCTCTGATCCTCAGTTTCATTATTTTTAAAAGAAGTGGGCTGGCCTCAGTTTTCTGTAAAGCCCCTTCCACGACTGACATTTCAGCAAATACTTGCCAATGTCTCCTCTGACCAGTTTCCATGACAGGCACCACCAGGATATGATGATGGAGATCCACATCTTTGAGATGTTTATGCAAAAGTAAAGACAGACACAAAGAGAACAGTTGCAGAGAGTAGCATGGTGCTTGATCGTGAGCTCTGAAGTCTTAGGAACTCGGCACAATCCCAGCTCTACCATTACCTTGAGCAAATAATCTCAGAGGCTTGGTGTCCCTGTGACTCCAATAAAGAAAATGGCCCTAACTCATGGGATGTTTTGAGAATTAAAACTCTCAAATGTTTCTTCTGCCATCATCTCTGGCACAAAAAAAGTGTTCAACCAACGTTGGTGATGATCATCAACAAGTGACGATGATGACTAACTTTGACAATGATATTCAGCACCCCTATGACTGTATCAGTTGTCTATTTGACATCTGTTCTGATCACCCAGTACCCATGCCGTTTTGGTTGTAAAATATTTTAGACTTTGATTAGTCAGGGTTCTCCAGGGAGACAGAGTCAATAATAGACATTGATACATAAGAGGAGATTTATTGTGGGAATTGGCTCACATGATTATAGAGGCCAAGAAGTCCCACAGTCTGCAAGCTGGAGAACAAGGGCAGCTGCTGGTATAATTCCAAGGCCAAAGGCCTGAGAACCATAAAGGTGGGAAAGTATTGTCTGGTATAAGTCCCAGAGTCCAAAGTCTGAAAGCAGGAAAAGACGGTTGTCCCAACTCAAGAAGAGAGGGAAAATTCCGCCTTCCTCCACCTGTCTGTGCTGTCCAGGCCCTCAGCAGGTTGGGTGGTGCCAGCCCACACTGCTAAGTCAAATGCTAATCTCTTCCCGAGGCACCCTCACTGACACGCCCAGAAATAACGTTTTACCAGCTAGCTTGGATCCCTTTGCCCAGTCAAGTTGACACATAAAATCAGCCATCACCAACTTGCCTCCTGGGTTAGAACAGATGAACTGCACCTGGCACTGAGAGTCAGTGGTTCATGGAACATGTCCTGGATAAGGTGAGGCCAGAGCTGAGCTGTGAGGTCAAGAAAGGTGGGAAAGGCCTCGTCTGTCTCTACTCTGCCCTCCTCAGCAGCCAGAGAGAGCTTCCAAACATGCAGATCAGATCAACTGATTTTTGCCCTTTAACACCAAGGGCTTCCTATTGCATTTGGAGTAAGATCTAAATTCCTTACCATGGTCCACAAAGCTCTGCATGAGCTATCCCATCTCGAGCCACCTGCATCCTTTTCCCAACCATTCTCAGCTGCTTGTCTCTCCCCACCTTGGGCTCTCTGCATGTGTCACGTAGGATTTTCGCATGCCTGGCCTGTCTTCGCCATTAGAACTCAGCTCAGATGTTTCCACTACTACCTTTCACTTTGAAAGCCAAAATCTTGTTGTGTTTCTTCAAAGCTCTCCTTGCCATATCCAAAACTATCTCTAGGAGAGCAAAAACTTTAATAGTTTTTAAACAAATGAATGCCAGCCCCATAGGACCATAAAGAATTGAAGTGAGGCAGGGTTTCTGGGATGAGAACACAAGGTTCAAGCTAGATGCCACACAAGGATAAGTCACCTCAGGTCCTGGAGAACTTAGAGAATGCTCTGGCATGTGGCACCTGCCGTGTTTGAGCATCATGAAAAGAACAACAAAATGTTTATTTATGAGACTGCCATTCGTCAGTCTTGCATTCAGAAAGCTTCTCTAGGAGACATTTGTCTAAAACTAATAAAAAGATTATAAAATAATTTTTAGTCATCCAGGTTTAGCTCTTTCACATGGTAATTCCAACTAACCTAGCAGAAGCCCTTGGGCATCTGCTTAATGAATAGTTAAACTTAGTGTTTAATTAACATGTCTTGATTAGCCTCCAAAGAGCTAGCTCTCATAAGCAGTTTCAACATTGTCCCTGTAGTTTTGGGCACACTTGGCTCAGACGGTTGAACGATCATGTATTGGTCACTGATTTCATGTCACACACTCTGATTACCCTGCATACGCCCCATAGTTGGGGCTCAGTTAAACTACAGCTTAGGGCCCATCCAAGTTATTCAAAGTTCTGACTTTATAGGTAACACTTTTAAACCAAAACCCCTACAAATGGCAAGAAGTAATCCATAGGCATCACTTTTGGAACCCACCTGCCAATCTGATACTCTCTCCCTAGCAGGATGCGATTTGCACATTGCAGCTCCCTGAGCCCAGATTCGTTGTAGGACAAGCAGTGAACCCCCTTCCCCCACCCCCACGCACGTGTGAGTGGTTAGCGGGTACTGGGTTGGCACCACTGAACCTGGCTGGGGAGAAACAAAGGCAACAGCTGCAGAAACTGTGATCACCATCAACAGGGACTTGGGGGGGATGGTGGCAGGGACGTGGCACTTTTTCATGGTTGAGCCGTGCTGTCAGTGCATGGACTAGTACAGACTCAGCCTGTCTTCCAACATGTGTGATGCACATGACCCTTAACCCAGCCAAACTGAAACAGAGAAGGGTGAACAGACAAAACAGGGCTCTGCTCACCAGCCCACAGTGTGTGCTAAAGCAGCGCTCCTCAAACTTTAATGTGCATTCAAATCACTGGGAAGTTGTTAGAATGCAGATCTCGAGTCAGGATGTCTGGGAAGGGACTCCATATTCTGCATGCCTAACGAGCGCCCAGGTGCTGTGGCTGCTGCTGGTCTCCAGACCACACATTGAGTAGGGAAGCATTGTTATCTCATTAGCATCTGACTGGGAGGGGGCCCAGGAAGACAATTCGGTCTTCAGAATAGCTTTATTTCAAGAATATATTAACAGTACAAAGTAACTATATTTGTGAGTCACAAGGTCAATTTCATATGGTTCAACCTAACACAACAGGCAGTTCATCAACCGGCATCAATAGGCAACTCCTAATAGAAACAAAAACTTGTGATATCAGAATCCTAGCCAATTCACCTTGGAACAAAGAGGAGGCAAGACTCTAGATCAAAATTCATTTATTGAAACCTTAAAATCTGTACCCCTATAATATGCCAAAATAAAAAAAAAAGAAAAGAAAGGAAAAAAATTCTAAATGTGATAATTTAAGCTTAAAGCAGAGCACAGGATCCCACCCTTGGGGGCAGCCCATGGCCCAAGAGGCTTCTTCCTGCCTCTTCCTGGCTTGCAAGGAAGGCTCCCACCCCCGGGTTGTGTTTCACACCCCTCCTCTGTTGTTCAGAACATGCTGCAACTTCAAGGCATGTCTTGAAGCACTGGCGTGTCCCCAGGTGGTTTTGTAGGTTACCTGGATCAGTGGGAAGATCTTGGCAGATGGCAGGATGTGTTTTGTTCTCATTGAGAAGCTTACTTGACAGTGGGAGGGAGGAGTATTGAATGCGTAAGGACTCCACAGCTCCTGGTTCTTCCACATGGCAACGCTTCTCCACTGCAAGAATTTCTGGCTGTGCGGAAGAACAAGGCAGAGGGGGTTGATAAGCAAAGGATTGATAGAGTCTTGCAGAGGCCCATGGTTGCCGCCCCACCCCCACCCCCCTGCCGACAGCACAGTCAATGATGGGTCCTCTCTCCCTGGGAAGCTCCCCTGACTCAGGATTCTCAGATCCAAGGTAGGGTCTGTCTGAGTGGCCCTGGTGGAATATTGATGCTCAGTGACTATTCCCAGGCCCAGCTTCCCTCTAGCTGCAGAGCTTTTATCAAATACCAGTGCCTGGTTCCCACCCCAAATGTATTAAATCAGAACTGGAGGGAGTATAGACAGGTATAGGTGGGCTTTAATAGCACCCAGGCAATTTGAAGGTTGCAAACCACTGTGTTAGAGATGGTTTTCTCAAAGTTCAGAGGAAAACACCTTTTTTAATCATTGCCTTTCTCAATTTCTAAAACCTCAACCTTCTTTTTTAAATGCAATCCAGGCTATTGGCAATAACGAATACTTTCACATACTTTCAGTCACAAATCACTTTTACATGTACTACATTATTAGATTCTCAAATCAGCTTGTGGAAAACACTAACACCATTCTAGAAAGACATATGATGCTTGCTGTGACATCGTTTATCAGAGACAAAAAAAAAATGGAAACAACTTGAAAGCCAGTGAGAGGATGGTTACATACGTTATAGGTGTTCGTGCAGCGGAGAATTCTATAGCTATTGATATTAAGACGACTTAGGGAGACTTATATGCGTTGACTTAGAAAGATAGAAACTATTCTTAAAAAAAACACATTTACAATATATCTTATATTCATCTTTTTTGTCTTATACACATTATAATGTTTAAGAAATGTTACACAGATTCTTATAACCCAATAATCTCATTTTAATATCAACAGCAAAAATATTTTTAAAGTCAAGATAGTTCTATGGAAAAAAATCAATTTCAGAATAATAATTAATGGTTCCTTTTCTATTTCCTAAACCGTATGTATGCATGTGTGATTTATAAGCATAAAAATATATATACTAAACTATTAATGGTTATACGCTTGGGCTAGAATTAGAAAAAGGTGGGGAAGGCTATCACTTTTTTTAACTTACCTATTTTTATTAGTATGGAAGTATAATTTTTTGTAACAAATTGAAGAAATCTATTTTAAAACCACAGTCCTGAGATAAATTCCAACGAGAGATCATCACACCCATTTTTCAGAAGAAGCAACTGATTCTCAGTGATGTGGGATAACTTGGTCATGTGGCTAAATACTGATGGAGCATTACTTGAATATGTGTGCTATGATTCACCATAAATAAAAAAAAGAAGTTTTAAAAATTAAGTAACAGAGGCAAAATCGAGCTCACTGGAGTCCAGGATGAGGGCTCAACAGATCTCTCACCGACCCTTGTAGAATGAGTAAGAAGTGAAGTCCTGTGCCACCAGATGCCCGGGGCAGGCTGGCACATGGGCGCCTGAGCCATCAGCTCCCTTTCCGTCAGAACTGCTGCATCTTGCAGGCTGGCCAGTCTGCTCTCAGAGTCACCGTGCTGACTCAGAACCTAAGAGCTCCCTGCTTGCCCCAAGGCTGCAGGGAAAATACGTCCACCCCTGCCGGGCAGTCCTGTTCCTAATAAGGAAAACTCACTATGCACACACTTTAGGGGAAACGTCCTGGGACGGAGCCAGAGCCAGATGGGCACTGAGCATGTTAGAAATATGCTTGTCACCAGAAAACATTTGCAAATATGTATGGGTATTTTTTATACATGTGTATAATCTATCTGTGCATGCGCATGCATTTTACACACACACACGCTTACATATCCCTTTGAAATCTCTTCCATGAAAAAATTGTCTTCCCAATCATTTTTCAACATACTTTGCAGTTCACCCTTAGGTAGGGGCTATGCTACGCCTCACAACTTTTACTGATGGATTGTTATTCTCATTCTTGTTTTTCCCTCCTGCCAGGTGCAGCTCATCCACTATAACCATGAGCTTTACACAAATGTCACAGAAGCTGCAAAGAGTCCAAATGGATTGGTGGTAGTTTCTATATTTATAAAAGTAAGTCTCTTGCATTCCTTCATTTTTCTCTTCCCACCATCCCCACCCCAATTAGAATATGAGTTTACAGTCTCTGTTATGGAAAGAGGTGATGTCAAATGCGTAAGAAAGGCTGCAGGATGGTGACTTTTATATAGATGAGAGTTATGGAAAATGAGGTCACCTGCAGTGAGATGCAAAAACAATGGGCTCCTCTTCAGAGCATCAGAGCCCGAGGGCTGGTGCAGCTTCTGTCCTGGAAAGAAAAAGGGACGCTGGATCCAGGTCCCACCTAATGCAATAGGACCGAAAGGATGTAGAAGGGGAAAGGTGGCCCACACATGCCCTGCAGAATTACAGTTCTGTTCATCACTCAGCTGCCCCATGGACAAAGGAAAGGTGAGATGTCCCTCCCCTCTAGGCACTAAAAATCTGCTTCCAGAGAGAAGGAGCTGTTCTGAGTAACTTCTCCCCTTGCTTCCTTGTAAGCATCCTGGGTAAAATAAGGCAGAGGTCACCCACACTGACTTTAAGAAGGTACAAGTGTTTTAGGTTACATGGATTGCTTCTGTAATGTTTGAGTCCCAGCTATAGGTGTGCCCACCCCCAAAATGGCAAACCCAATGGGTGCATTGGACCCATTATGTAGGTCTCTATGGAAAACAGTAGAGATTCCTCAAAGAACTAAAAGTAGACCTACCATTTGATCCAGCAATTCCACCATTAGGGATTTACCCAAAGGAAAAGACTACAGGGAGGCTGCACATCTCCTAACAGTCAACAGAGGTATAAAATCTCCAGCCAAACAAATTTCAATTTGTTAAAAAAATAATAATACTCATAATTGCCTTTGACATATATAGAGTGAAGAAGATATGTAATTATTTTTAAAAATAGAAAAAGAGAAGAAATTGCCTTTCCAATTGAGGGAGGGGAGGCAATGTGTGGCAGTTCCAAAAGTTGGCAGTCACTGTGCTAGCCCCAGGAGAAGTTTCAACCAAATCACTGGAGAAAGTGCCCCAACCAGAACCTGGAATCTGATGAAGGTTTCCAATAGAATCTGGCATTGGGCTCCAGGGAGTTCTAACAGAGCTCTCCTCATGGCATCATCCCTCAGGAGAATGTATCCGGGGTACCCCATGATCCTACTCCCTCTCCTTCCCTTGTGCAACAGGTGCTTGGCCCTGCCTGGACATCCTCTCCAGATCCCACGTCCCCTCCTAACTCTCATGTCGTCAGCTCAGGATAGAGGTGTCCATGACATGCTGCCCCAGGCCACCAACCCCAAACTCTTCTAATTTGTTATTGCCAGAGAAGCAGACTTTTAGGCTTTCATGCCTTCTTGGCACTTGGCATCCCAAAAGAAATTGGTCCTAGCACAGATCCTGCCATTCCCTACTCTGTATCTCTTGGCACCATAACAAACTCTGGAATAATAAACATTAGATTCCCGGATGCCAGGCACTGTGATATGTACTTGACATCTATTTTATCTTTTAGCCCTAATAGTAAATTCTGGGCTGGGGAGGAACATGGTCCAGAGGCGTTCCACCCAAGTGGATATGGCTCATCACAGCCCAGCCAGGAGAAGGATCCAGGTCCTGCCTGACATTAATATTCATGACCTTATTGCCCCTCTGTATGCCTCCCCACCAGAGCTGGGAGGAAGCAACTGAGAGCAAGAGGAGAGAAAACAGCATTTCAAAACTTCTTCCCACCCCAATGCTACCCACAAGCACAGGGCAAATTGGTGCCTTCAACCTGGCCCACCCTTATTGCTGTGAAGCGTGCAGATACGTCACAATGTTGTCACTAGTGTCCAGGAGTGCACCTCCCCCCTGCAACTTTCCCAGTGTGAATCCTTCCATGAGTAACTCCCACAGGCCAACTCAACAGTTCCTGACTTTGCTCCCGAGTCCGTGAATGCCATCCTGGGGGTGCAGGCACATTACAGCAGACAGAGTGGTGGATGCCCTGCTCCCTCAACAGCAAACTACCGGCATGTTTCCCAAGGTCTTGCAAAACATTCACTCCCACCACGATCACAACTAATAGCCAGAGTTAGGTCCTAGACCCTGAGGTCAGGCACAGGGATGACACCTAGCTCCTGCATCTTCTCGGGCCAGCTTGGCTCATAGGACTGCTTCTCTTCTTTCCGTGAGCAAACCTGAAGCTTCCTGGCTAGATTTCAAAATAAGCCACAGTATTTCTATCTTTGTTCCACAGATCACCTCCCAGATAATCAACTCTATAGTGTGTTGTCCAAGCTGTGACTTACCATTCCCCCACCTCGAAACGCTGAGCGTGGGATACAGGCCAGTCCTCTGCTGGGACTCAGAAGTGACATGAACACAGCCTCTTCGGCTGTCCTCCCCTCCTCTGATCTTCTGCCCCTTCCCAGCTTCCTGCAGGGACAACAAGCAGATGGAAAGTCCCACATCTAGGTGGCTTAGCCCGAAAGATAGCGCCCTGGCCAAAACTGAACCATAGAAAAGTTGGAGTTATTGGCTGAAAGAAGACACTTGATTATCTGTGGGTTTTATTTATCTCTGTCTTCCACTAATGCCCCTCCTTCCCATGACCACAGGGAACGAGGATTTGGCTGTAATCGCTGCTCAATCACACACCATTAACTTCCCACTTAAGCTCACTTATACCAAGTACATATTTTATCCTCTCACCCACGCAGCCAACACACTAGAGCCCACAAATCATCTGTGTGCACTTTGGAAATTTTTCAATTATTTTTAATCAGCTCAAAAGAGCCTGGTTCCAACGTTAGCGCTGCCCAGACTCACCAGGTACCAGGAGCCCAAGGCACCCAGCGATCAAGGCACACAGATTCCTTACCTGCCACGACAGTGTATTTTTGGCCATCCTTGTTTCATGGGGTGCATCGGCACAAACAGGAAGCTTCAAGCTGTCTTTTAAATGGCCAAAGAGGTTGTCAAGATAGAAGATGAATGAATTTTGCACTAAAGTTTCCAGAGAGCAACAGTGTTCAATTTGGAACTCTTGTCCATTTTGGGGTACACTCTTACCTCCGTGGGGCACTGTCAGTCCCCAAGCTCCCCTCTGTGTGTGTCTCACCACAGCACACCCAGGAAACTGTGCAAAAAGAGAGACAGATGGAGGGAAAATAAACAGTCTGTGCTTTCTCCAAGCTAAAATTACCTGTTGCTTATCTAATAATAATAATCATCTGCTGCAATTTTTCCAACCCTCAGAATAAATCAGATTTAAAATGTTGATGTGTCACAACATCCGATTAGCAGCTGAGGCATAAATTGCAGAGCAGAGCTAAGCAAGGTGGGAGAGAAATGACTAGAATAAAAATGGTACCTCGGAGAAGGCTGAGTTTTGAAAATAAGGGGGTTGTTAAGAAAATCCCCTTTCTTATGTGGGGCCAACATCACAATTTCATAAATGGTGGTTCCCCGGCCTAGGCCCCTTTTAAAGCTTGGCTGCTTCTCGTAAAGGGAGAATTTGGAGCTAGAAGGACATAGGCATGAAATGGGAACTGAGCCCTGAACATCTGGTACGGTTTTTGGCCTATAATGGGCACTCAGACAATATTTATTGGATGGATGGATGGTTGATCAAATGGTATGGCTCATGATATAGCCAACTCATGTAGTAATGGGCAGGGACATAAAAAGTTTCTATATGAATTGTTAGGCTTGCCCCTGCCTACCTCTCTCGGCTCACCTCCCTTCCCCATGCCCTGAGCTCCAACTAGGCTGAAATGTGTGTGTGAGCATGTGTACATCTCACTCCCTGTGTCTGTATGTACGGATCCTCTGCATGGAATGTTCTTCCTTGACCTTCCTCCACACTCTACCATCAAAATGCTTTGTTAACTTCTACCCAACCTCCCTGACCCAGCTCGTGCCTCAATTCCCAGATTCCCCAGGGGGTAGGTGGTCATCCTCTAATAGCATCACGCCCATGTATCTATTATGGCACTCTCCACACTATATTAGAACCATTTGTTTACTTACCTGTCTTCCTTCTCTATACTGGGGTTTCCTTGAGAGTTGCTGGGTCCGTGTCTTTGAATTTGCAGCCATCATGGTATCTGGCATGCGGTAGGCACTCAGTAAATACAAACACGTGAGCGAGTGCATGGGGATGATGTTTATCCTGGGAGAGGGATATGCCCAGTCATTAATATTTTCTTTTCTCCTCTAGGTTTCTGATTCATCAAACCCATTTCTTAATCGAATGCTCAACAGAGATACTATCACAAGAATAACATATAAAAGTAAGTTTGCTTCAATTTCTTGTACAGCAACTATTCTATCAAGGTTAGTCCTGCCTGAAGGCAGGAAGCCAAAACTGCTGATCTCGGTGGGCCCCTTTCGGCTTCATGATCCTGTAATTCTGTAGAAAGTCACTCTGGAGAGTCAGGGTTGGCTAAGAAGCAGCTCGTTTCAAACCAAAGTCCTGGGGGTGCCTTTGTCATCCCCGCCTGTCTAAGGTGATGGTGGTGGTGGTCGTCGTCCTTATCCCATGGATTGCTAATGAGCTGGGGGACTCTGGTGGCTGACAAACTCCATGTCAGCTGGGCACAGATGGGGCTTTGCCGATGATGTGATTGAAAAAGCACCCACCAGGTACTGTGGATCCGGCCTCAACTGGACCGGGTCTCTCTCTGTGTGTAGCCGAGTCTCCCTTCTAGGCGGAGACAGGATGGCATCTTTCTTCATCCACCTGTGTGGCCCACTGGTCTAGATGACCTCGTTACAGGGTGTCTTATCCCCAGACTCCTTCAGCAGAAAAGAGAGAACAGTGCGAAGTTGAAGGAAGAAGACTCTGCAATCCACGGCAATCCCAAAAGTTGTAAAAATTGTGAAAAGAGCGTGACGTGGCACAGCACACACCAAGAGAGGAAAGAAATCAGTGCAAGAAAGAAGTTTGTTTTTACCGAATTAGGATTGAGCAGGAAAGTGGGATTCAAGTGTTGACCTTGTCCTTCATCAGGCGCTTCCTCACCTTGACCCTGTGTTTCCTCCTCTGTAAAGTAACAAAGTTGAGCTTCAGGTTTCTAAAGGCCCTCTAGACCTAGGATTCTGAATGAGGCAATAGGTAAATAATGACGTTCACAAAGGTGAAGACCAGCGTGCGAACATTCCCACACTGCGCCCTTCATGGAGCTAGGAGCTCGCTATTTCTGCCACTTCTGTCTCCAGTGCTGCCGTGAAGACGACAGAGTGACTGGGGACAGGTCTTACCTTGGACTGCTAGAGGGAGAGTATGGACAGCCCTTCCCTCAATTATTCACTCAACAAACATTTCCTGCACACCTGCCCCAGGCAGGTACCAGGTGAGGCTCCAGCCCTACCCACAAGGTGCTCACAGCCAAGTCCCTCTCTTCTGAAGAGGTTTGGAGGCTGGAGGGGGTGAGGAACGAACCTGGAGCACCACACCCCACCCAGACAGGCATCTCCCAGAAGAATGAAGTCCGTGCCCTTCCTCGTCGATCAGGGTGCCGGCGGAGCGCTCTCTGCTCAGGCTGCTCCGCTAAGGGAGCTATTGCTTTCTTGTGTGTAAATAGCACATTTATAACTGCCCATAAAAGATTATTATTCTTTTAAGTTTTTTGATTAAAAAAGCGTGAAAATTAAATAAAATGTTTTCAAATAGTCTTAGATTTGCAGTTTAGAGACCATGAAAAGCCCTGAAATCATGTTAAGCCCCAACACGCAATCTAACAATCGCCAGGTGCAGAGTCAATCATCAGTGGGACTTTCTGCCCCCAGCGCTGGTCTGATTAATATTAAGTGATGTGGCCGCCACCCAGAGAAGAGGAGGGGAGGAAGGAAAACAAAGCATTCCAGGCAGGGGAAGCAGCATGCGCACAAGACAGTGAGGAGGCAAAGGGAGCAACTGTCTTCATGAGCTCTTCGTGCCAGTGCCTGGGAGCAAGCACACCCCATGAGCACTGGCTAGGGCCTGGGTGAATGGAGGGATAAATGACAGCCCGCAGGAGGAGTGGCAGAGCCAGATCTTGAGCCATGCCAAGGAGTGTTGCAGAAGGCAGGCACATTTGAAAAGACACCCTCACCACCTTTGCAGACACATTCCTGCAGATGGAAAGAGGAAGAACATCTCCCCTCTTCCTCTGACCCTCGCTCCCTCGGAGCCTGTCAGGGCCAAGAGAAAAGAACAGGGAACTAAGGAAAGATAAAGGGCCCCGGGCCTGCACGGGGAGAGGTAACTGCTTCAGGCCCCCTAATAACAGGAATTCTGTGCTCTTACAATTCAGTAAGGAATAATGGAGGTGTCCCCCGTGGTAACCTCTGTCACATACCTGAAGGGAGCAGCACCGCAGAGATAATGATGCCCCATCCGTGGGAATGGCCTCAGCACTGCTGTGCCCAGGACACTGTGTCAGAAAGGGACTGATTTGCTCCGCAGGAAGCCACAGCGCTCTTACAGCCAGCTAAACTGCGCTAAGGCAGTGAAGCTTGGCCAGGTAGCAAGGATAGGAGTCTCGTTCACTAGGACACAGCCAGTGGGTGAGGCAAACAAGCCTGGAAGTCCCTGCTGCAAGAGGCAGCAGGTTATGCTGGCATTAGTCCGTGAGTTCAAGTCCAGATGAAGACAATGCCACCTGCCCAGGGGCACCGATGAGGGTATGCTGCTTCCATGCTTCTAAGTGGAAAAGAGAGAAAACCCTCCTGCACCCACTGACACTTCAACCACACTACTCAGGGACACCTGACCTTCACCCCTACCCACTCCCCCAGCCAGCCCATGCTACTGCTGCCACCCAGAATGACACCCAAGCATAGCTTCAGTTTTCCCTGCTCACTTAGATGCAGTATCCACCCTGTGACACGCCGAGCATCAGGAATATGGAGGTGATGCAAACTAAGCATGTTCCATACTTTGTGCTCTTTTTGGGGTGCCTCACCTAGTGCAAACAAAATCCCTCAGAGCAGGGACAGTTGCTGTGTACAGATGAGAAAACCAAGGCTCCAAGAAGTGAAGTCATTTGACCAAGGACACACATCTAGTAAGCAGCTGTATAAGTCAGCAATTTCTGCATGATGAACAAGGATTCAACAATGAGCATTGGTTTCTCACTTCTGTATCTGTGGGTTGGTCGAAGTAGCTCTGCTTCCAGCTGCAGGTCTGGAAGATGACTCCAGCAGCTCGTCTTTCCATGGCTCTCATTTTTCTAGGATCAAGAGGATATTCAGGGCAACCACTTCTCATGGTGGAGGTCAGAAACATGTGACATGACTTAAGGCCTCGGTCATGCAACTCACACACACTCCTGTCCACTTTCCACTAGCCAAAGCAAGTCACATGGCCAACCCCATCATCAAAATCCTCCCAAGGGGAAAGTGTGGGTGGAGAGGGAATGGGCAGGTACTAAACAGTGGTCTGTTCATCCACTGTGGAAGAGCAAAGGATTCATACAGAGATCTTCCTGGGTCCTTTTCCCTATGTCTTTTCCTTCCTATCATGCTTTCTCCCTAAGGAGCAAGGAAAGCTTAGCTCTGAGGCCTTAAAACTAATTGTGACACTGATACTTTCACATGCCATGAAACCTGTCGGCATATTCTTCTCTAATTCCAACTTTGGTTCAGTTTGAAGAGCCATCTCTTTGCTTTTTGCATTTGCTTCCAATTGAGAGGGGAATATACTGACCACAGAACTTGTGGGAACATTGACAGTACAGGTTCATCCTGGCCTAAGCTCTCTGTGACTACTGCCTGGCTCTAGGTGTGGGACCTCCAGTAGATATCAGGGTCATCCAAAGGCACATAGTGATGTTGCCATGACTGGCAACATAGAGACCAGAGAAGGCACAGAAATTGGTTCTAGATGGAGTCAGTCTTCTCTAAGTCTTCCCCTTGGAGGACATGGTAATGAGAACCCAATCTAAGACTTTAAAGCAGAGTGACATGATCTGCTGATGAAGGAATCACTAGGTGCTGGCAGTTGTTGAGAATAGACTATAGAAGGGCAGAGCTGACGGTGGGAGAGGGTTGAAGCAATCCAAAGGATGAGATGACGGCATTGATCATGATGAGGCTGATGGGAAGAGGTGATAAATAATGACTGGGTATACTTTGATGGAAAAGCCAAGAGATTTCTTGATGGGTCTGATGTGCGACATGAGAGGAAGAGAGGAGTTAAGGATGACTGTAAGACATTTCCATCAGCTGAGATGGGGCAGACTGCGGATGAGGTGTGTTGGTGGTTGGAAAGGGGATCAGAAGTTTTGAACATGTTGAGCTTAAGATGTCTATCAGGCATCCAAAAAGAGGTGTGGAGTAGGCAGTTGGATGTATGAGTCTACATTTCAGGAGAGACAACTGAAGATATAAATGTGGAAGATACTGGCATCGAGATAGCATTTAAACTTGGGTGAAATCATGGAAATGAGAACAAATAGAGAGACGGGACACGTCCTCACTTTGGAAAGAGCAACTCAAATCTCCACAACTTAGGATTGAAAAGCACTTCTAACGATATCTTGAAAAGCCCACCCTGGAGGAAGCTCCTGCGTGGCTGTCTCATCTGCTAGCCAAGGCAGCGAGGGAGGACACTCCTGGAAGTGCAAGATGGCAGTACAAAATGGCAGCTGGGACAGACACAGTCCATTTGCCTGGCTTGTAAGACTGGGCCCAGAATGGATGATCAGGAAAAAAGGGAATTGTGCAAGATCATTCTTTTGAACCAGTTAAGAAAATCAATGCCAGAGAATCCATATAAGGAAGAAAGAAGGAGACTCTCACCAAGATGACTGGGAATTTTGGAAGCCAAACGCCCTGGTAGCGAAGGCCACCCTACTCACGAGAAGCAAGTGCATTCTAGCGAAGAGAGATGAAACAAAGCGGATCTACAAAGTAGAGCCGCTATCCCGGCCCTGCCACTCCTCTGTTGTGTGACTCCTGGCAAGCTTCTTCACAGCTCTAAGAGACAATCCCCTCGTCAGTAAGATGAGGATATTGAGACTGAGAGAGAGCTGTAGAGTGAATAAAGCAAGACAGTCTCCTGGACAATAACTGTTATAAATTAGGTGCCGAATAGACATGTGTATTCCTGAGTTGTCCTGAGGTGCATGGCTGTCAAATCCAGCATTCTGAAAGGCAGGAAGCAGGTCACCATGATGCCAAATAAAAATTATATCAAAGGTGAATACCATATAGAACACACAGACAACAGAATTTGCTTACTTAAGATGAAGCCCAGTCCTGTGCTTACATCCATGCAGTGGGTGATGATGACTTAATGAGATTCTGCTACTTTCCTTGGAAGCTTAGATATCACACGTCTGCAATCAGACTTACAGAACGCTCTCGCGAACCAGGACCAACAGTGGAAAAGACCAGCCTGAATTAATTTCAGGCTGAATTTAGAAAGTCTTCTAAAGAAAATCCATTTTATTAAATTCCCCTTCAACAGATTGAGGGTCAAGACTGCAATCACGACATTGAAGAATAGATTTTCTGAATGGATTTTCAGGAGGAGATATTGGTAGTTTACTTGCAGTGTTTTAATTTTTTAACACAGGATATTGGAATAATGCTAATACCTTTCTGTTTTCCTTGTGTTCATTAGTTCGCATTAATTAATTAACAAACCCCCGATTACATAAAAGGTAACAGTGTCATTTTAGTATCCATTTGATTTCATTGAGCTAGCATTATTTTTTAAAAAGAGATTTTATACTACTTTCAAGTGGCAAAACTAGTAACTAATGGAGTGCAAAGAGCACTTAAATGGGTAAGAGGGAGTAGTTATTAGGACATTGCATATAAATGAGCACTTTCTTCCAACATCCTGGGACAGCGCAGTATTTCAGTGGCTTCATTTCCCTTCCATTTCACATGCCCCATTCATGTCATGGACAGTAAATACGACAGGGAGCTACAGTCCAGTAAGAATCCAAAGGCTCACAAACTCCAAATTTAAAAAGGTGTGGCTGTTGTCTTCCTACATTTTTCTCCAAGCAAATAAAGGCCTTTGGGGGAGACCTTTTAAACATGGTGTTCTGACACATGGCCCAAGCCTCTGAAAGCACCTTTTTTCAGTCTCACCCGTTTATAACTTTGCTTTAGGCCCCTCCAACCTTTCCACTAAAAGATGAATGAGTAGGCAAAGACAGACCAACTTGGAACTGCCTGATACTTCTCAGTTCTTCGGGAAGTGTTTTCTGCGCCACTCCTCGGAGGGACATGGTGTTAAACGTGATGAAGTATCATCAAGGGGTTTAAGCACGTTGCTCCCGGTGCCTTTCTCTATGCTTAATTGAACTTGTGCTTTCACTTCAAAGGCACAGCTTTGGAAACGCAGCTCACTCCACGTCCCACGTGGCAATCTAAGCAGTTACTCACATCAGCGAGGAACGGAAAGGGAGCAGATTACCGCCACGAATCCCGTTCTCAGGGCCCCTTTATTCGTTTATTGTTTATGTAAAATGAAAAATCATATTACGCTATCCTTTAGCAATTGCCTTTTTTCATTTCGGTTGAATTTGCCTCAGATTACAAGTGGAAATGTCATTCTCTATGAGAAAATTGCCAAATAGTTCCATATCGATCAGGAACAAGTCCAGTATTGATCTCTGTAACTGCTGTGCCTTTTTCTCATTGGAATAGTTCTCTTCGAACCAAACTTTGTAAGCAAGAAGCAGGGCAATGTTCAGTCTCAGTGGTCTGCATGAGTAAGCATGATGCATTTAACAGAGCCTGCCATGGAAGCTCAGACTAAGGGAAAGATTCCCCATACCGTGCAGTCCTAGGCATTTCATCATAATGTGCTTCTCTTTAAAAAAAAGTCAACTTGGGAGTTGTAACCATGGCTAAGAACTCAGTATAAGATAAATCACAGCTTTGGCAAGAATACCTCATAAAATTAAAGGTACAGCTGTCAATTGCTGCAGTCATTTGAGAGAATAAAATTGGGCTATAAACTGTACACAAACATTCTACACTTATTGATTATCCAAGGGGTCTTCCTGTACTATAAAGATATAGCCAACACATAAAAATTACAACACTGTCATCTCAAAAAATTGCCCTAAGATAAATTTAGCTATATACGCTTGTTTTTATGGTGAAAGATGTTTTTGGATCTATAGGATTTTTTAATACCTGAAGATGTAAGAGGTTACAGGACTTATCCAGGAAAAAATAGTAAGTTACTGGCAAAGCCACAGCGAGGACTTAGACTGAATTAAGACTCTTAAATTGAAGACCAGGGCTTTGCCCTCCATAAGCTATTTTCTCATATGACAGGTAGATAGATGGGTGAGAAAGAGGGAGAGAACCTTCTTAGAAAAATATCCATGAAAATTTATTTGAACTTCTGCCATCACTTCCTCTTAATAAATATCCTTAAAGCAAGCAGAGACATGCATGATCACCCCATTGGCCTCTGAGCTGTACCCCAAATTTGTGTCTCTCTGTTCACAAATAACTATGAACTCCTCTAGATCTTTACCATTGTTACTAATGAATAAACTCACATGGCTGTAGAGAGGGGAATCTACCTCCCAGTGCATTTATTCTCAATTTCCTTTCTGTCTACAACACCCAGATGGTAGCACTGATATGCACACACACAAAAATGGTTATTTTGCTGGCCACTGCACGGACAAGATAGTTTGCGGGTAGTAATTAGTTTCAGGTTAACAATGGAAAACACCCCCATGTGCCTTGACACTGGAGCTGAAAATGTCTGGGTTTACCTGTATTCTTTTCTTGGGTTCCACTGCCCTCTGTCTTACCAAACATACCAACCAAGCTTCAATGGGGGAAAAAAGAAGATGCAAAAAAGTAGCCTGTGGTTCTCAAATCCCAATACCTAAAAAAAAAAACCTGACTTGATAGCCTTTGAAGCAACATGATGAACCACGAGGACAAATGTTACATGTTAAATGCACACTGACTTCAGCAATGTAAATATGAAGGTAGAGGTGTGTTTAGTGCAGAAGCATGCTAATGCCTCATGGTGATGGCAACAGGGCAAGCAGTCTCACCCTGATGTGTTGGGTGTGCTATGTATGGGGAAGATGGCAGGCAGCGTGTACTTAAGCTAATGGTACTGACTGGAGCGTCGGAGATGTTTCCACATCACCTCATAGATGATGTTGCCTCTTCCTCCCTGGGGGTCTGCCCATCACTGCCAACAGGTAGAGCTTCTGGGCAGACACCATTTCATTTATTCAACCAGTGTTTACTGAGTGCCCACTCTGTTGGGGCTTGGGGTTCAGAGATATAAGATGCAAAGCCTTACCGTGAACGCTCATAGCTTGGTGGCAACGGTCAAATAAGTAAATGATTATTGGCAAGCTAATTCAGTAAATGTAGTGAAAGCGGGGGACACTAACCCAGCTGGGAAAGCCAGGGAGTCCTCAGGAATAGCAGTGGCTCTCCCAGAAGGTGGGCAAGGACACCCCAAGTAGAGAGAAGGTGACCTCAAATACCACCCAGCACTGCGGAGTACTTACCTGGTCTGCACCTAGTGCTAGACACTTGAAAAGCATGATCCCATTTGTTCCTCAAACAACCCTGTGAGCCAAGTAGTCAGCCATCTGCATAGTACAGACGTGGAAACTGAGGCTCAGATGGGAACCTGTGGGTCCAAGGTCACGTGGACAGTGAGCCAAAGTCAGCACTCAAACCCAGGTCTAGTCCAAAGCTTGCACTCCTCACACTGGGTCTCTCCAAGTTCCATAGTGGAAGGTTACAAAAAGAGCAAAAGATAAAGTATGAGCACGAACAAGAACGGTGGGAAGAACACAGTGGGAAATGAGGAGCTCAGGAGGGCAAAAGGTGCTTGTGTCTTCAGGTGGCTGTACCATCATCCAGAGGAAGCAAAGAGGAATGTTCCGCGGGGCCACAGCGGATAGGGTCTGGGGTATCAGTGCTACAGCGTTTTGGAGACACCTTGTTATCCTGCTGTGCCGAATAAATCCATGAGCATACGCTTGCCCCTTTCCCCCGATCCTTTCCTCAAATGTGGCCACAACACAGAGGCTGGTTATAGTTTCAGAGCAACATAAATGTTCTTTTTCTTTACTCCAGTCATGCCTGGAAAGCCTCTCCTTCCACTGCCTCTTTCGTTCTCTCCTCCCCACCGCCCCAAATAAAATAAAGTACAATAATAACAGCACGCTAGAGTACCCACTGTGCTCTTCGTGCAAGCTTGGTTAAACAAATCACATTGACCTTTAATAAAAATGTGCCGAATGCTTCCTTCTCTCATTCCATATGTTAATCTTCAGGCCAAACCACCATCAGGGCAAGCCTCATTAAGTGCAAATCCGATCGTGCTACTCCCCGGCTTCAAACCCTTCAGTGGTTCCACATTGCCTCCAGGAGGAACCCCAAACTCCCAGCGATGCAGAGGAGGGCCTGCGGGCGTGGTCTGCGCTGACCCTGCCAGCCACATTCCTCACGATGTCCCTCCCCCTGCATCTCACACTCCCTCCCTCCCCAAGCACACGTTGGGCACCTGCCCTTTCTTCTGCTGTTTCCTTGACTCTTTCTCAAGCATGGCTCTGTCCACAGTGCCCTTGACGCCCCCTGCCAGCCACACATCCATCACCTCCTGTTGTTTAAGATGCAGTTCAGGGCCGCTCCTCCATTCCTCCTGCCCTGAGTCCTCCCCACCCCAAGCAGAACTGACAGTCTCTGTCTGGGCCCAGTGCAGATTTATGTCATTGTCTCTGTGACTCCTGTATTTTTTTAATTATGTCCTGTTCACCTATACCTGGCTTAGTACCTGAGAAATATGAGGGGCATAAGAAACAGTCAAATAGGAATACCTGATGTAAACATACTGTGTTGGCACCTGGTCCCCACGACAGTCTCCTTGGCATGCACTTGGGGCACTGTGGCTTTGTCATGGCAGCATCTGACCACACAGGCCATGTTCCAATTACTCCTCCTCGCTTGAGCTGAGTATGTCCTGGTTCCTTGGGGTTTTGATGGAAAGGAGAAACATTTCAATGGGAAGGGGAAGAAAGTCCTTCCTCTTAGGGTTGGTCTCCAAATCCAGTGCGACCAAGCTCTCTACCCCATTGGGCTTTGGAGGGACAGAGCCCTGGAGGGGAGAGGGAGGCCGGGAGGGTCAGTTTTGAATGGAGCAGGCAAAATAGTGGTTTTATTTACATCATTCCAAACCACTGGTCCAGTTGATTTGTTCATAATTTAATTGACAGGCAAAGGAATACTGAAGCTAAACCTCCCTTGACAAAGATAGCTCTTATGAGAGAAAGCTGAATGAGCAATTTCTAGAGGAAGAAACAGAGGGAGAGTGTCTTTGCCCAGGAAAATAGATTAGCAGCATTAATACATAAGTAAATACAGGCCAGTCAACGTGCACTTATCACCTGCCATCATAGCCTGCATGTATTTATTTTGCCATTTGCTCTCTCTCTCTCCCCAACTACACTGAAGGAAGGTACTGTACCCATCTTGTTTATTGCCCTATCCTCAGAGCTTAACCCTATGTCCAGCATAAAGGGGTGCTTAGTGAATATTTGTTGAACAAATGAATGACCTTGGTCTGGAGGTCAGGAGAGCTGAGTTCCCAGTTCCCACTCTGCAGTCACCAGCTAGCTCTGTGACCTTGGGCAGGTTACTTTGCCTCTCTGATCTCCAGTTTCTTGACAATGAGGATATTGCTATCTGCCTGACCCATCTCCCTGGGTCACTGTGAGATTGCACCTATATGAAAATGTCCTTCTTTACCATTACATATGTACAATGCTGACCTTGAGAGATCACATCAACCCCTGAAGAGTTAGTTGTTTCCCACTGGGAGTTAGACACAAGGATGAGAGAACATACGTGAATCTAGGGGCGCTGGGAAGCCAGTCTTATCACTCTGCCAGCCACGGGTTGGTTCCCTGCCATGCGTTCTCGAGGCCTCCTGGACTGGCTGTGGCGGTGGGTGCTCATGGCACACCAGGGGATGCAATACTTCTGGAGACATAGATCTGGACTCACTGGGGCACAGGGAGCGATCGAAGGCATGGATGTAGATGGGCTACCCTCGGATGAGCGCACGGAGTGAGAAAAGAAGAGACCTCTGGACTCATCCTTGGGGAACTGAATCACTGAAAGCAGCAGGTGGAAGATCAGGAGTCAACAACAGAACCTGGGAAGGAATGTGTAGAAAAATAGACATCCTAATTATGGTGTTTTGGAAGCCAGAAGCAGCAACTAGAAGAAAGGAAGAGAGATCATGGGGAGAGGAGGAGATTGAGAGATTCATGGCAATTTATCCAGTTTTTTAAAAAAAATTATTGAGATTTGAAAACTATTACTATTTTATAAAAATATAACCAATGTGTTGAATTAAACAAATTAAAAGGAAATATACCAAAATGCTAATAGTAATTATTTTAGATAATTCTAATTGTTATTTTTTCTCTTTTTTCCATAAAGTCTAATATATACTTTTGTCATTTTTATTATTGACAAACTCATATTTATATTTATATTTAAAATAAAAGATATGAGGCCAGGTGCAGTGGCTCATGCCTGTAATCCTAGCACTCTGGGAGGCTGAGGCAGGTGGATCGTCTGAGCTCAGGAGTTTGAGACCAGCCTGAGCAAGAGCAAGACCCCACCTCTACTAAAAATAGAAATTACTTGGACAGCTAAAAAATATTTAGAAAAAATTAGCCGGGCATGGTGGCGCATGCCTGCAGTCCCAGCTACTCAAGAGGCTGAGGCAGGAGGATCGCTTGAGCCCAGGAGTTTGAGGTTGCTGTGAGCTAGGCTGACGCCACAGCACTCTAGCCTGGGCAACACAGACAGACTCTGTCTCAAAAAAAAAAAAAAAAAAAACAAAGATGAGCATGAATACCTCAAACAGATGTAAGAGAAAAGGCTATACACATGGGTAGGAAATAGAAAAGATACACAAAAAATGAAATGAATTGTTAAACCAATCAATGTCATGGTAGGATTTGCCCCAACTTATATTTTGTTTTAGAAGTATTTTCTTAATGTTCTTTTAATAAAACAATGTTAACAAATGAGAACGGTGACCAGGTAACTTCAACAAGTCCTAAAGCCTTCAATTGCCCATTTCATCATACCCATAATGCCTAGGGGGGTCCAGGTCTCAGAGACCATACCAAGGACTCCCCAGACAGTCCCTATAGGAGACCATCACTCAGAGTTCCCCAATAGTCAGGGCCCCATCCTGCGGGAGGAAATCAGCCTTTACCACGTGCCTTCTTTGGCTACCAACATGTAAGCAGAAGTGACATGTGCCACGCCTGGGATGGAAGCTTGAAGAGCCAACATAGGTTTCACCATGCTTACTTTTCCTTTCTGTCACTGTGATTCACAAAGGCCCAGACAGTGGCTGCCTAAGAGCCTAGGTCCCCAAGTGTGGACAGCCAACTTGGAAGGGACACGGATGTGAGCAAGAAATAAACCTTTGTCATTTGACATGATTGATGAGATGCATGTGCTAATTGCCCAAATCTGATCACTAGACATTACATGTATCGAAACATCACTGTGTACCCACTGAATACGTACAATTGTTATTTGTCAATTAAAAATAAATAAAATGACTGATATCTGGGGGGATGGGAAGCTGTTTGTCACTGCAGCTTATCCTGACAGTACAATCTTCTAGGTACAGTCTTCTGGAATTAAAAAAGAAAAAATATATACATCAGCAATGCCAGCACTTTCTTAGGAAACCTAATTCTTAAGTCTTTCTTATTTTCTTCTCCAGATGATGCATATTTACTACAGGGACTTAATATAGAGGAACTATACCCAGAGACCTCTAGTTTCATTACTTACGATGGGTCGATGACTATCCCACCCTGCTATGAGACGGCAAGTTGGATAATAATGAACAAACCTGTCTATATAACCAGGATGCAGGTGAGTTGCTCTGTGGTCCTTTAGCTAATGGGGAGGAATGATGTGAAAAATCACTAGGTTATGGAGTGCATATTGTATAGGTTTCCCAGGACCACTCTAACAAAGTACCACAAACTGAATGGCTTAAACAACAGAAACTTACTGCCTCGTAGTTCCGGAGGCTAGAAGTCCAAAATCAAGGTGTCAGCAGGGTTGGTTCCTTCTGAGGGATGTGAGGAACACTCTGTTCCATTCATGCCTCTCTCCTAGCTTCTGCTGGCAATCTTTGGGGGTCCTTGGCTTGTAGAAGCATCATTCCAATCTCTACTTTTATCTTTATGTAGCATTCTCCCTGTGTCTGAGTCTCTGTGTCCAAATTTCCCCTTTTTATAAGGATACCAGATATATTGGATTAGAGCTCACCCCAGTATTCTTAACTTCACCAATCACATCTGCAATGACCCTGTTTCCAAATAAAGTCATATTCTCAAGTGAGGTGCTAGAGGTTACCAGTGCCTTCAGCTTATGAATTCGGGGGTCCACAATTCACCCCATACACCTGTGTTTAAAGAGCCAGCATCTGAAAGGCTTAGCATGAACTCATTAGAGAAACATCCCATCTGTCTGAGTGAGGGAAAACAGCCAGGTGAGTTCTCAGACTGTGCTCTACAGATATAGCATTCAAAAAGCAAATGAGCAAAGTGGAGAATGTGGTCAAACATGTTTGAAAAAGTTGGGTTTTAGAAAAGTTAAATAGATTTCAGTATTGAGGGATTTCTCGGGGTCTTTTTAAATGAGAATACACATGTCCATCTCCCAGAGGAGGTGATGTGATATGTAGTATTTCACGAATGTATTTGAACATGGAATTTTTTTGGTATCCTCTCCCAGGGTTAGTATTCCTCAGATCTTTCCTCCTGCACCAGCTTTGCGAAATGGCTCATTGTATGCGTTAGGACTGTCACCCCACTTCTGTGAAATGAATACCCCTCCTCTTTATAATGAGGGGATAGTTACATGAGTTTGTTCCAGCTCCGACACTCTATGGTTGTGCGAGTCTATACACACGAACAGGAAAAGATGAGTAGGAGCAGCAGAAGGCTACCTCCTTAACAGAGCACGTGTTCACAGCCCGACACAGTTTCAAGTCCCTGGTTCTCTCTGTATTGATTGGGACTCCTTGAGTGACAAGCAACAGTAACCCCCTGCTGATAGCTTAAGCTTAGAAGAAGGATTTATTCAAGAGCTATAAGAGTGTCTTGTGCAATTCAAAATCAGAATTAATGTCAGGAACTCACTGGAATCAGAATCCCAGAAGCCCTCCTTCTAACTGCACCTTTGCTTCATTCTTCCCTCTTAGTAGAGACCATCTGCTTTCTCTCCACAGCCCCATGGCAGGACGTGGTTACAGACATCATAGTCCAGCTACCTGGCTCTGATACTCACAGAAAAGGAACCAAACTGGTCCAGTTTCATTTAGCTCTGCCCCTGGAACACTCACTATGGTCTAGGCAATACCACGAGGGAGTCGGAATGCTGAACCACAGGTGTCAGAGAAAGGAGGACCCCTAGAGAACCTGTAGCCAGATTTCTTCCTTTAACAGATGGTGCATTTGAGGGTGAGAAAGAGTAAATGACTTATTTAGAGACATATATGGGCTAGAAGCAAGGCTCACTCCATGCGTGGAGGCATGAGTGGGCCTTCAGCTCAACTGAGCCCATGGGAAAAGGCGCTCTGGGGGGCTCATGCCCTTTCCCCAGACAGCTGGTACCGTCTGGGCTGGCCACGGCCTACTTGGTCTTACTTCTTCCCTACTGCAGTAAGAGGATGGTTGGATCTCACAGCTATTTCTCCCTCTCTCCCTCCCTCTCTCTTCTCAGATGCATTCCTTACGCCTGCTCAGCCAGAATCAGCCATCTCAGATCTTTCTGAGCATGAGCGACAACTTCAGGCCCGTCCAGCCACTCAACAACCGATGCATCCGCACCAACATCAACTTCAGTTTACAGGGGAAGGACTGTCCAAACAACCGAGCCCAGAAGCTTCAGTATAGAGGTGGGTGCCGTGCCTCTTCGAGCCGAGGGGCCAGGCCAGGGCTCAGTCTTCTGATTACACCTGTTCTTAAAGGCCTGGTGTTGGCTCCCGTTATAGGAATCGTGATGATAAACGACAATAAGAACACCATTTACGTGGTGCTTTTCTCTGTTGGTAAAGCCCATGTGTAATATATAGAAGATGATGAAGGTTTAAAGGTTTAATATATGTGATATAGATATCTATGTAAATGATGACATCTATATATACATATATGTAGATATCTATATATTAATGTACAAAGCTTTAAAAGTTGATATATGTGATATATTTACATGAATGAAGATATCTGTATATATACATATATAGATGTCTATATAAAGGTTTAAAGATTTGATATATGTGATATAGGTGTCTATGTGAAGTTACCTATATCTATACATAGATATTTATATCTATGAGGGTTTAAAATATGTGCTATAGGTATCTATCTCACATATACCAAACCTTTAAACCCCCTCTGATTCAGGCAAGACAGTCTTTTTTATTGTCATTTTCAGAAAAGCCCAGAAAGGCTGATTTTTCCCAAGGCTATCTGTTAGAACAAGACAGCAAGAAGCATTAGAGCTTTTAGTTATGTGCCAGATGGACCACCTTTCCCCTAGAAGGTGAAATACAAAATACTGTAAATGCCCGGCCATTAGGATCCAACGAGATAATGTGTGTGAACCTCTCTTTGTCCAGTGCTATGTCCCTAGAAATGATTATCATTCCCACTAAAAGGGACATTTAAGAGGACTTCTGCATCCTGTAACTCACCGGTCCACACCCAGCCCTCCCTCTTCCCTTCCTCACACTGAGTAAATATCTGTTGATCATCGTGGCAAACCCTCACCGTAGAAAGGAAGTTGGAGGCAGGACAGGGTCTGGAGATGCCCTGGACCGGGAATCAGGACACCGGAGTTCCCAGCCTGGTTCTAACAAGCCGTGCAAACTCAGCCAAATCACTTACCCCTCTAGACCTGGCTTCTTCATGACGGTCCCTATCCCACCCGCTCCTTGTTGCCTGAGGCAGTCGAGTGCCTGGGTGGAGAAGCCCTTTGCAGGGCTCCCCAAACGTGGGGGCTGTGCCTGTTACCACAGGGCTTTCAGAAGCAGCCTCCCCCACTGCCCGAGTCCCCCACTTCTCTCCTACTGCCTTCATGTCCTTGTCTTTTTTCTCTCTGAGACACACACACAGAGTACCCAAACTACACATTTTTTTTGCTCTCTTCCAGCCAAAACCACCAGAAAAATAAATGCCCATCTCATTCATCGATTCTACTTTGTATTCAACACTCATGTATTGTGCACCTACTATGTGCCAGGCGCTGAGCCGGGTGATGGGGAGACAGTGGTGATGAAGACAGATGTGACCCCCTAGCCATATGAGCTTACGGTCCACAGCAGGGTTGGCACACTTTCTGCAAAGGGCCTCAGCGTAGATATTTTCGGCTTTAAGGCCGTATAGTCTGTTTCACTCCGTTTCATTTACATATTGTCTATGGCTGTATCAGCCCTAGACAATATGTCAATGAAGGGGCATGACTGTGTTCCAATAAAACTTAATTTACAAAAGCAGGTAGCATGCTGCATTTGGCCTGGGGGCTGTTGTTTGCCCATCCCTGGCCTAAAGCAGTGTCATCCACCAGAACTTTCTGTGGTGATGGGGACGTTCTATATCTGCATTGTCCAACACAATAGCTACTTACCACAGATGGCTATTGAACATTTGAAATGTGACTCATATAATGAGGCACCTACCTTTTTAATTTTAATTAAGATTTATAGAGGCCGATGTGGCTAGTGGCCACCATGTTGGACAGCAGAGACCTAGAGGATCATGGAAAATTGGAAGGGGGTAGTTGGGATGCATATAAACAAACAGGCATTGACAAAACTGCCCCTCCCCCTTTAGAGGAATTCCCCCAAAATTTCGTGCAAATTAATTCAGTGTGGCTTGTTTTGTGTTATGTGTGTATGTGTGTGGTTTTTTTCTTTCTCTCTCTCTTTCCAGTAAATGAATGGCTCCTCAAGTAGGGAACAAAGCCAAGAAGAATGCCACCTCAGTGAAATGCTACAACTGTGAATTGACGTTACCTAGAATGTCCCCCTTCCTGCTTCTCTCTCCTTCCTCCCCCCAAGCCTCGTTCACTCTTTGGATTGGCCCTTTCTTCATTAAAAGTGTCCACAAAACCATGGCAGAGGAATACATCCCTTACACTCACAAACACTTGCACATACACACACACACGCAAACAAACCTACACACATACACATTCATACAACCTCTGTGATGGGAAGTCAAGTTTCAGAAACAAAAAGCTCATTCATAAAAGGTCTTAGAAGAAAATAACCTGTTAACCTGATTACAATTTTGATACTGTTTTCCTGAACTAATAAATCGACTCAATGAGACTTTTCAGCCTTTGTACATACACAATTCTTCCAAAAGAGAGAGAGGAGAAAACAGCTCTGACAGCATCAAACGGACTTTGCATCAAGTCATCTCAGATAGTGTCCTAAGACCCTCTGAGGGTGCTGGCAACAGGGGAGCCAGGACAAAGTTGACCAAGGACACTTATTTCTAGATTATGATTCTTCTGTTTACTCAACAATTTAAAAAGAAAAAAAAAAAAAGGACAGACATTGAAGAGCTACACATTGTGTATATATATCACCACAGACTATAAAGAAATGGAATTATTTCCCTCTTTGTCACATATCTGTAGTAGGATTTGCCAAGATCAGAATTGATCCATTTGCTGTTTCTTGTTTTCTGAAGGTCATACATTGTGTTTGGTTATTGTTAACAGCTCAATAAATGTGTTTAACGACTTAATTTCATTTTTCTGGCTTTGGTCTGTTCTCCTTCCTTACAGGCTAAGCCCTGGCTCCATGCAACTGCATTCTTTGATTTCACTTATTCCTTCATCTACATGTTTTGTTCATTTGCAGCCAGGTTGTTTGGTTTTGTTTTGTTTCTGTTCTTTAGCGAGTTTGTGGCAATCAGGAATGCATTTGCTAAGCAAGTATAACTTAAATTCCACTCCATGGCTCGATCATTCACAAGAGGTGAGCTTCAGCCTGCGATAACAGGCAACAGATCTCTTGCATTTCAAAACTGCCATCCCCCCCTGTGATGCTCCCCGTGAAGGAATGAACTTTGCCTTGTAAATTCCTGGGAAAAGGGGTGTCTTTTCTCTCCAGGTACAGCCAGATTTCACAAAGTACAAACGAATGCCTTTCTTTTCTTGTTTATAATGGTCACTCACTGTGTTTGGTTACTGTCAAGAAATCAATAAATGTGTTTAACAAGTTACCCAGTACCCATGTCTGAGTTTATTGAGAAGGAGGCGGCTCCCTGCTGAAGTCTCTGTGTCCTGCTGGGTCCAGGAGCAATTGCGTTCGGGGCTGGGAGAGCAGCCAGAGCTGCCAGAACAGCCTGCCTGGCCATGCCAGAGCCAGGTAATTAATACCCTGTCGAGAAAACATATAGGCTGAGCTGCTGGAAGGGAAGACCTGGATGTTTGTTCAGTGGTCAAATTAAAAATAACTTTCATCTCTCTTTTCCTTCACACTCGCTAGAAAGGAGGAAAGCACAGGTAGAGTTGTGCAAATGGAAGCATTCACAAGTTATCCAAAAATCCCACCTAGTGACTAGGTATATTGACAAGGAAAAATTCAAACACCCAGTTATTTCAGAAAGCCAAATACTTACAAAAGTTTAGGGTGGGCTGGTGGTAATCTTTGTGTGGCTTGCCGCTTCCTCTGAGTTAGATTGTTCCTTAGCCTGCAATGGCAGCCAGTGATACAGTGTAACAGGTGAAGAATGTGGATGGCAAATTAATTTCACTCTACCAATCGCCTGCTGTGTGACCCTAGGCAAATTGCATTACTTCTCTGATCTATGCATTGGGGATGCTAATAACTTCCTCCATGAGTTATGAGGCATAAATACTATGCAGCTACTTAAAGCAGCTAGCACAATACCTGCACCGACTGTTCTAGATATGGTACCTAAAAGCATTTGTGTGGCCTCCCTGTTAGAAGTTGATCTGAATCACACTACAACCTTCCTTTACAGAGACACCAGATGAATTTCAAGCAAAAGCAACAGGTACCCAGCAGACAGCACACAGATCAATGCCTAAGATGTATTAAGGAAGAGAGGACAGAGCACAGGTGAGGAAGGCAGGCAGGGGACTGGGTTCCTAGGTCTTGTTCTATTACCAGCATCCTCTGTGACTTTGGGCAAGTCAGCTCCCCTCCCTGGGACTGAGTCCTTATCTTATCTCCCAGGGCCTTTCCACTCTGTCATTCGGTTCTTTAGTCCAGTGAGAACAAAGGAAACCCCAGGCTCTTACCCCTGGAGTCCC
The DNA here is from genome assembly GCF_040939455.1 of Microcebus murinus. Taxonomy (NCBI): domain Eukaryota; kingdom Metazoa; phylum Chordata; class Mammalia; order Primates; family Cheirogaleidae; genus Microcebus; species Microcebus murinus. Next base: position 37,265,741 of record NC_134121.1, read on the forward strand.
TGGACATGGGAAGAGTTTCCCTTTGGCCAAACAGAACTTGAAATGGAGCCAAGTGGCCCCTGTCTCCCTCCTGGTCCAGTCCTAAATGACCCTTCTCCGCACTCACTGGGTTTCCCAAACTATAAAGTGGAACCATGGACACTTTGTCCTCAAATCACGTGGGAGTAATAATGATGAGATCGATTAGAATCTCTCTTTAAAAAAAAAAAAAAAGGAAGTAGTAGTAGTTTTCAATGTACCAAAAAGCTCCTGAGACTTGGTCTGGTGAAGACATCAAGAAACAAAATATATTGATATTTTCCACCCCGTGGGTGCTCGGGAAGGGGCAGGCGGCAGTGCCATTGTGCCCTGTAGTGGGACCAGCTGGCCAGGTTTGCCTGTCAGAGCCTCCCTGAGCCAACACGGGCCTCCCTTCCATCCTGGGAAGGAAATCGGGGACACACGCTGAGCCCCACTTCCCTCTTCAGCGAAATGAGGGAGGGAGGTAAACATACACACTGGAGAGTTCTGAGCAAACTGAATGAGAAAAAGAGAAAACATAGTATGGAAATCCACAGCCCCCTCTTGGGGACCCATTTTGAGGTTTCCAAGACCATTTTTAGGGTCCGGGTCCCTCTGTAGCAGTTTGGTTTCCATGGTAACGTCAGGACAACCACGACTCGCTGCCCTAAATGTGTCTAGAATGTAGCGCAGGACAGTGTGAGAATAACCTGGAATGTGGGCGGGAGAGCAGTCCTCAGACACAGCCCATCCCACCCACACGGTGCTGAAGCATACGATTGATGACGGCCAATCCACACATGCCAACCCTTCCAGGGTGGACCCTTCCTGCTGGACCACAGGACACCTGCAGTGCATCAGAGTATCCCAGTTTTCCTATTCCAGAAATCCTAGAAGTGGGAACTCCAAGAGCAGTAATCCACTTGACTATTATTCACCAACTGGCACGACTGAACATAAGATCTGCCAGGACCCCAGCCAAGGAAACACACTCATAAAATCCACCATGGGTGGCACATTTCCTGTGACCCAGGCCCTGTGCTAAGCAGCTTGCAAATATCATCTCATTTCACCCACACAGTGACCCATAGGAAGTAATCATCACTGCTGTCCCCACGTTATAAATGAAGAAACTGGGCTTCTTAAAGATGAGGTAGCGGACTCAGGGTCACATAGTTCATAAGTGGTAAAGCCAGACCCAACTCTTCTAAGCCAGTCAGTTGTTCTCGAAGTGTGGCCCCGACCAGCAGCATCGTTGGTTAGAATGCAAATCCTTGGACCCACTGTAGACTTACTGACACTCTGGAGGTGAGACTCAGCCATCTGTGTTTTAACAGCCCCCCAGGCAATTTCGATGCACACTCATAAGAACCACTGCAAATCAAATGCTCATCCCTACTACTTCCTAGTGAAGAAGTTCTGACTTTGCTACATATTAGAATCTTCTTAGCATAATGTCCTCTAAGTTCAGCCATGTTGTAGCAAATGGCAGAATTTCCTTCTTTTTTAAGGCTGAATAATATTCCATTTTATATCTATATTACATTTTCTTTATCCATTCACCTATCAGTGGACATTTAGGTTTTTTTCCATGTCATTGCTATTGAAAATAATATTACGACAAACACAGGAGTGCAGATCTCTCTTTGCAACCTTGGTTGCAATTCTTTTGGGTATATACCCAGAAGCGAGATTGCTGGATCATACCAATTTATATTTCCAACAGTAGTGTACACATCTTCACTAACATTTGTTATCTTTTGTTTCTCAGACAGGGTCTCACTCTGTTGCCTGGGCTAGAGTGCAGTGGTGTCATCATAGTTCATTGTAACCTCCAACTCTCAGGTTCAAGCAATCCTCCTACCTCAGCCTCCCGAGTAGCTGGGACTACAGGCATGCACCACTATGCCTGGCTAAAATTCTTCTATTTTTCATAGAGATGGGGTCTCGCTATGTTGCTCAGGCTGGTCTCAAACTCCTGGCCTTAAGCAGTCCTCTCACCTCAGCCTCCCTAAATGGTGGGACTACAGCCATAAGCCACTTCACTGGCCTATCTTGTGTTTTCTTGATAGTAGCCATCCTAACAAGTGTGAAGTGATACTTCATTGTGGGTTTGATTGGCATCTCCCTGATGATCAGTGATACTGAGCACCTTTCCATATGCCTGTTGGCCATTCATATGTTTCCTTCAGAGAAATGACTATTCATGCCTTTCGCCCAGTTTTTTCATTGGATTACTTGGGAGGTTTTTGCTACTGCCTTGTAGGGGTGCTAAATGAACTAAGCCAGACATAGAATAACAAATACTACACGATCCCACTCATATTAGAAATCTGAAACAGTCAAACTCTTAGAAGTAATAAGTAAAATGGCAGTTTCCAGGGGCTTGAGAGGAGAGGGAATCAAGGTGGTCTTGGTCAAAAGGTACACAGTTCCAGTTATGCAAGATGAGTAGTATGTGCTAGAGATCTACTGTACAGCGTAATGCCTGTAGTTAACGATACTATCTTTTATTTAAGTATATTTATTTTAAATATACTGAAAAATTGTATATTAAAAACTAAGAGCCTAGATCTTATGCTAAATGGTCTTATCATAAGAAAGAGGGAGGGGGAAACTTTTAGAGGTGATGGTTAAGTTTATGGCATTGTTAATGGTGACGGTTTCGAGGATGCATACTCATCTTCAAACTCATCAAGATGTATACATTAAATATGCACGACTAAATCATACCTCAATAAAAGTTACCAGAATAATAAATCTCCTAGGAAGTTTTAAAAATCCCAAAGCCCAGGTTGTATGTATTCTACTCGAGTCAGAATACCTGGGGGCAGCAGCCAGTCTTCATGGTTTTGTAAAGATCTGCAGATGATTTCAACATACAGCAAAATTTTCGTCTAAAATGACCTTCTTAGAGGAAGGCTCGCCTTGGAGGTGCCTCCGTGGGAGCCCAGGGGCCAGCGTTATCTAGAGGGTATTCCCTTTTCAGAATCACATCCCAACCCCTATGCATATTAACTATTTGGGATGGCCTCAGAATGTTCCCCAATACCCTTTTTCTCCTTCCCCAATTTTCAATAAATAGGTCCAGAGTTTGAATGACAAATCTCTCTCTTTTTAAGTAAAAGCAGCATTAGTGTTTGAAATAACAGCTTGGCACCAGCCTTCCAAAACCCAGCCCAGGTCATCACTCCTAATAACTCAGATTGCAAAGTTTCCAAAACTTTAGATCATTATGAACAAAAGAAAACAAACAGAGTCAGGATACCAGAAGTTCAGGAAGATAAGCTGGGTCCATAATTAAAAGTCATAGTCCAGTTATGGCCCCGTCAGTTCTAATTGCACAGTGTCTCTTCCATGCAGTGCTCCTTCCCTCCAGCCCTGAGCCCTGTCATCTCATGCCTGGGCTGTAGCAATGTCCACCACAACAGGCCCTCCTGCCTCCAGCTTCCAGCCAAGTGAAAGACCCTGGGCCAAGAGTGTAAAAATACCCAAACTCTGGTCTCAGATAAAGGGAACCTGAGTTCACCCAGAATAAAGGTTGTAGGAAATTTAGGCTGGGCTGCTGAATGGGAGGAGGACAATCTGAGACACTTTCCAGAGAGGAGACCAAAACACAAACTAAGCAGAAAATCCAAGGGGCAGCACTCCATGCTGATCTGGTGGAGAAACAGACTCCAGGTGCAATGCAAGATGACAGCACCTGGATGCCAGACCCAGAATGAAGGTAGGAATCAGGACCCAGGTAAGTTTCCTGAGCTCTCTTCATTAGGTGTCCAAGGTCTTGGCCATGGCCCAGAGTGGGAGGGAGGGATAGAGAGTCAGCTCCTGACCCAGATGTCACCATCCCGCTCCCAACTCGTCACTGGGATCAGTGATCCAAAACCTCCAACCAGAGCACATCTCCCAACACTCAAACTTTCAACAGTCTCCAGTTGTTTTCAGGTTAAATGGTCCATTCCTTAGCAAAGCAGGCAAAGTCTTCCTTAATGGATCCTCAGCAGAGGCCCATAGACTCATGTCTCAGCCCTCCTCACCCATATGAGGGGCCAGCCACCCTAGCCCCCTAGCTTTCCAGCCTCCTGCTCTCACTCCATGCCATCGCTCATCTCAGAATGTTCTTTTTTTTTTTTTTTTATTTCGGCATATTATGGGGGTACAGATTTTAAGGTTTCAATAAATGCCCATTTCCCCCCTCCCCCCAAAAGTCTGAGTCTCCATCATGACCATCCCCTAGATGGTGCACATCTCACTCATTATGTATGTATATACCCGCCCCCTCCCCCTACCACCTGCCCAATACCCTATTACTGTAGTACCTATGTGACCACTTAGGTGCTACTCAGTTAATACCAGTTTGCTGGAGAATATATCTGGTGCTTGTTTTTCCATTCTTGGGATACTTCACTTAGTATGGGTTCCAGCTCTAACCAGGAAAATATAAGATGTGCTATATCACCGTTGTTTCTTAGAGCTGAATAGTACTCCATGGTATACATATACCACATTTTATTAATCCCTTCTTGGATTGATGGGCACTTGTTCTTTTCGGTTCGTTCTCACCTGCGGAAACACTACACATTTCTAAATAGACCCAGCTCAAAGCCCAGGTTTCCTGGATCTCCTGAGGGAAAATGACGTCTTCCATCCTCTGAGTTCACACAACATATTGATCGTATCTTTAATTAAGGTATACTTCATTCAGCTCTATATTAGAAAGATATATAATATCTGCAGAGCTTAATGAGGCTGTATAGTCTCCTGATTGTACATGCCAATTTGGAGTTTCCTGAAGGCAGAGATGATCTCTTCATTTTTGTATCTCCCCCTCCTGTGCATAGGAAGAGAAAGAGAAAGAAATCGTAGCATAATGCTTTGCAAATAGTAGGTACTCAAAAAAATTGCTGATACATAGAATTTTCCTATGTGGGGGGTGGGGGGGATGGTATTTGATTCTTTTCCATGTACGGTGCTGGGTTCTTTTACATTTTTTTTAATATTATTTGGTGCTTCTAGCAAGTCTGCCAAGTAGTTCTTGGCCTTATTTTATAGATAAAGAAGCTAACAATCAGAGAACCAAATATACACACCCAAGATCATATAGCTGGTGAGTATTGGAACCTGAGAGTTACAGCAAAGGCCGATTGATGCTCAAGAAGTCTCATGTGCTCTTAGGTGGCGCCAGAATGGAGGGGTTCTTCCCTTTGGGGTTGTCATCATTTAGCCCTATTCTGTATACTGGACCTGTTATGTTCTGAATGTATTCACCCCCAAAATTCCTATGTTGAAATTCTGACCGCCAAGGTGATGGTATTAGAAAGTGTGGCCTTGGGAAGGTGATTTGGCCATGTGGGTGGAGCCCTCATGCATGAGATCAGTGTCCTTAAAAGAGAGGCCTGAGAGAGATGCCTTGCCCCTTCTATCACGTGAGGACACAGCAAGAAGGCACCATCTATAAGCTGTTATAAAAGGTAGGCCCTCACTGGACACTGAATCTGCCTTGATCTTGGACTACCCAAGCTCCAAAACTGTGAGAAATAAATGTCTGTGGTTTATAGAGCACCTAGTTTATGGTGTTTTGTTACAATAGCTCAAGTGGACTAAGACTGGACCCAAGGTATAGCAATCTGCCAATGGTTCCCAACTGCAGGCCAATTAGAAGAGACTCTCTGACTGTGAGTCCATGCCATCAAGATTTTTTAAATATATATATTTTTTTAAGCCACAAGTGGTTCTACCTACCATCTGCAAAGACACCAAAATATTTGCCAAACAGTTCCAAATACTTACAGGTTACCTGATGCTGGAAGGGAAACTCCAGCAGAATGGCAGAATGAAGAGACAATAAGAGAAAGAACAACTCCTTTAGGGGCCCAGGATGCTGGGTTCTGCCACAGGAATTCAGTGAGATGTATACAGGCTGATTATTCCTTATCTGAAATGCTAAAGTGTGTCAGGCTTCAGATTTTTGAATATTTGCAGAATACATATCAGTTGAGCATCCCAAATCTGGGAATCCAAAATACAAAATGCTCCAATGAGCATTTCCTCTGAACATCCTGTCACCGCTCAAAAAAGTTTCAGATCTTGGAGCATTTTGGATTTCGGATTTGGGGCGCTCAATGTGCAGTAGGATTTCTAGAGTTGTTGGGGATTCTCAACCCTCCCACCCACTCACATCAGTCTCTTGACCTGGCTCAGACTCGGTGGGAACTTCAAGGGTAACTAAAGCCAAACTGTCAGTGTGCCCAAGCGGTCACCCAAGTGAGTGGCAACCTCACCCCTGTCACCAGGCAGTAAGATATTTCTGCCTTCAGTGAAATGGAGATAATCATTTCTTTTCTCGTATCCTAACAGGCTGTGGAAACAAAATCAGGGAAGAAGTGAGAAAAAGCATGGGGAAAATGTTAAACAGATGTCCAGTAGTGCTAATGGAAGGGATGCAAATACCTCTGCTGCAGAGAATGAAGATGCATTGCTGGAAAACGTGCATATCTAGGGCCCCTGCTGGATGCTGATTCAGCAGACACAGAGTGACAGCCTACTGTGTGCCAGGCACATGTTCTGTCCTCAAAGAACTTGGAAGGGGCAATGTGGCCCCGACGTATTTCAGGAAATACACCTCCCTGGTACAGATTTTGGAGATGAAAATATGAGCTACATCTTAAGAAACACTTTTGAAAGTTGAGAATGGGGGATTGGAAGGGAAAGACAACCTAGGGAATTGTAGGAGGGAGAAATTGGTTCTAATAAAGATTTCCAGGAATGAAGCCTTCCCCAAACTATAGCATTTGAGCTAATAAAGCTCAAAGTGTGGTCGGGTGAACAGGGAAGGAACCAGCACTCCAGAAAGGAAGCAGCCTGAAGGAACAGGGATGATGGGTGTGTCCCAAAATAGGGAGATGGTCAGTGTGGCTCAGGTCACCTGTGGATGTCAGGCAGCTCTTACCTGTACAAGTTTTGGCTGGGTCCCTTCAGGGCCGAGGGCTGACACAACATGTTCTCTAAGTCACTGCATTCACTGGGCACTAAAGACTAAGCATCTGGCTCTGAACCAGGAACAGTAGGGAAAATTGAGGGATAAGTCATGGTTCCTGCCCTCAAAAGCTGAAAATCTAGTTTGGGGAGACAATGAATGAACATGGAACTCTTGCCATCTATGTGACTTAGGAATGTTTAACACTCAGAAAACAATTATTTTTGAAGTCGTCAGATGGGCAAGTCGGCCAAGTGTGTTTATACAATCTGCACACTGTACAAAAGTGCCCAGCTGAGATGAAGGCTGGGGACATCTCTTAGCAATTCATCAGCCTAGAAGGGATGAATGCCTTCTTGTAATCCACACAAGGATTCTGCTTGTGCTGGATGAGGCCCAGAGAACAGCAACTTTAAGAATGAGAGGAAATTCAGAAACAAAGAATAAGGTATTGATTGAAAAGCTCAGTGGGAAGTGTAGTGAAGAAAGAGGGATTTGAATTAGGGCTGCCAAGTGGCAGGATTGGCATAGGTGGGAGGCAGGATGGCATTCCAGATAAGCAGAGCAGCTGGGGCTAAGATCTGAGGCTAGAACACACCTGGCAGGTATTCCGGGCATGATGAGCATTCACTGGCTTAGTCCAGATCAGAGGAAAGTAGACTAAGGAAAAATCAGGGGGGTTGGTACCAGGAGGCTAGAGAGGGGCTGCAGTGTGCAAACCGGAAGGAACAGGTGCTCCTGGGTCTGCTAGTATTTTCCAATCTGAGCTCTACAATTCACGTGTTGATGACATTGGACAATTATCTTATGCCTCTGAGTCTAAGAGTCCTCATCCATAAAAAAAAAAAAAAACAGAGGAAACTCCCTCATCCCTTTGCAAGAAATGAAGTGTGGAGAGAGCTACCTACTTCATGAGGTTTTGGAGGAGTCGTCTTGGTATAACAGACAATAGGAAGCCATTGTAAGTCTTGAGCAGGAACATGATGACATAGCCATACAGGGTCTGGCCACATCTCTTGGACACAAATCCAGGCATTCTGGTGAGGAGGGGAATAAGGCAGCTTTAGGAGAGAATAAACTCAAAGGCCAGGCCTCTAAAGCTAGTTGTTATCTTCCTCCTATTTCAGAGAACCTGATCCTCCAGGTTCCCAAGACCCTGTGTGTGAAAGGGACAGCCCCGTAGCTCAGCCACCTTGCCCAGGAAGACACTTCAGCCACCAGATGCTCCAGGAAATATATGAGAGATCCTGAAACAAATGAGGGTTTAAAAGGAGATTCCAGGAAGGAAGAACTGAAAGGAGAGGGTCACAGTGACTGCTAATGTTCATCACACACAGAGTATGTGCTTCACAGATACCACTTCATTGCAATCCTCCCAGAAGGTAGGAACCATTTTGTTACGGACTCCATTTCACTGAGGGGAAAACAGAGGTACAAAGAGGTCAAGCCCTTGACCAATATGGTTCAACCAGGAAGGTACAAAGAAGAGAGCTGGCACCAGAGCCCTCACCACTCTGTCACAGTGCTGCTCAGAAAACATGGTAGAAAAAACACAACAGACATGAATTAAAAGCAGCAACCAGTATATACCCCAAAGAATTAAAAACAGGCACTCAAATAAGGACACATACAAGCACGTTCATAGCAGCACTATTTGCAACAACCAAAAAGTGGAAATAGCCCAAATGTCCCTAGATGGGTGAATGGATAAACAAAACATGCTACAGCCACACAACAGACTATTATTCATCCATGAAAAGAAATGAGGCACCTATACATGCTACAACAGGGATGAACCTAAACACGTTATGCTAAGTGAAAGAAGTTAGACACAAAAGGCCGCATATTGTATCCTTAACAGATATGGGGATTTCTTTGGGGTCATGAAAATATTTTGGAACTAGACAGAGGCAGTGGTTGTACCACATTAAGAATGTACTAAATACCACTGAATTGTTCACTTTAAGATGATTAACTTTCTGCTATGTGAATTTTACCTCAATTTAAAAAAAAAAATAAGTAACCAAAGCTAAGGATGGCAATGTCCATTAGTCACTGAAAACCTCCCATGTGTCAAACATTATGCTCATCAATTTACCTGCATTATTTTATCCAATCCTCCAAAAGTCTTCTGTGATTAAAAAATACTTCTTGTCCCCAAGCACAGTGAGCCAAACAGAGGTTCAGAGTGTTGACGTAACTTTCCCAGTAGCCTCCTCTCTTAGTAAGTGCCAGAACAGGTTTCAGACCCAGGTCTCTCAGATTGTTCAACACTACACGGTACTCATTCCCCTGTCCCTGAAACTTCAGAGTCCTCCTCACATGTGGGTCACTCTGGGACTGGGGAGACCAGTAAGAGTTTCACCCCAGCTTCTTACCGTCCTTTGGGCAGGAGAAGCGAGCTCCCCCTCCCAGCAGCGTGCACTGGAGCCCCCTGCCCGCGAGCAGTTTAAACTAAGAGTGGGCAGCTCCGCCAGGCCGCTTCTAGTTTTCTTTCCCAATCCGAGATAAACAGAGAATGAGAGCTCAGAGCAATTGTTTTGTTTCCAGTGAATTAAAACAACTGTCAAACCATTCAGGCTACCTTCTGGACTCTTGCTACAGAATTATTCAGAAGAGAAGTTTGCATGAGAAAGACCCAATCCAATTATAGTGAGAAGTGTAACTAAGCGAGAACCCAGCATCCACAGTGTGGAAATAGCTAAGGATCTGTCAAACACGCAAGTGAAGCAGAGAATGAAAAATGGATAATAAATCTTTTCAAGAGGAAACTGGGAAGCCACAAGAGAAAGCAGTAGAAATGGCCCGGTTCCAGGAACTCAGACAGCTTACCCCCCACTCAAGTGGCAAACAACCCAGGCTTCCCAGAAAAGCCAAAGTTGGGGAGAACTGATGACACCATAGAAAGCTTAGTAGGATGCAAAATTTAATGCAAATGAGAAATCTGGTGACCCTAGGAACCTCAAGAAATAACTAGTATCACGCCCCCAACGAGAAACTCCAACACTTCAGCCCACATTTGAGATCAAAGACTTAGCTAATTGGGCTCTCCTTAAACACATTCTATAAAATTAAAATTCTTTTTTGAAAAAAAGAATTAAACTAATAGGTTGATATCAATAGTTCTTAGAACTATGACAAAAAAGAAATATTAGCAGAAGCAAAGTGAAGGTAAGACCTTGATTTGAGCGGGGAGATTTGTCAACACTGGGAACTTTGTGTGCCAGCTGCTGCCCCTCCCAGACGTGCTGGCCCATCCCCCACACTTGGCTCCCTCATGTTGAAATGTGGCTACGTGGCGACTTATTTAGAAAATGGAGCAAGAGCGATCCTAGTAGTTCTGTTTAAAGACTGAACACTTTACATATCAATAGACGAAAACAAGAATGGGCATTGAACATGGACTCAAATCCCCGTGTTCCTCTCACTGGCCAGGTGACCTGGATGTGGCAGTTCGCCTCTGTGAGCCTCAGCTTCCTCATGTAAATGGGTAAGGTGTCACCTTATGTTCTCCTTTTAATCCCCCTCTCCCCGTGAGAACGCACGTATGTTCTGTAGGATACTTGGTGAAGCTTTCTGAACCCTGACAGCTTGTTGCTTCTGGGTCCCTTCCGTGTTGCAGGTAACGCCCCCTTCCTCACACCACCTTGCTCTTCCTCATATGCTGCTTTGAAAGTCTTTCTTGCATTGTTTCATCCGAGGGCCCCGCTTCCTTCCAGATTATTAGTAACTTGAAAGCTCCCCAGCTGTGCAATGACGAGGAAGTTAATTTCTTTGAGCCACAGTGTCCTCTTATGCAAAACAGGGATAACAAATAATAAATAATGTATTTCCCTTATGATCATTGAGAGGATAAAATGCATCAACATGTGTGACAATGCCTAGCATGTTTTTTAAAAAATGCCTAGCATAGCACTGGCCACAGCGTCAGAATTAGATAAGTGTCGTTTTTATCTTTCTCTAAGAGTAAAATGCCAAAATACAGGTGGTCTCTGCTCCCACACATGAGTAGAAATTTTCCCTGAGTACTTCCATGTAAGCACTCAGCACATAAAGCACACATTTGGGGTGTCACTGATAGAGTTTTAGGCAGCATCCAGCTACAGAGTAGGAGAAAGAGAGCGTGTTAATTACTGGGGTTAATGCTTGATGCTGTAACAATCAACCCCCAAATCTCAGTGGCTTAACATAGTAAAGATTCTCAGTTTGAAGCCAAAGGCCTGAGAACCCAGAGGGCTGCTGGTGTTAAGTGCTGGAGTCCCATGGGCACTGGGAGAGAGGGTCCAGCTCCAGGAAAGAAAGAAAAGAAAATTCTTTTCTCTCCTTTTTTGTTCTATCCGGGCCCCCAGCCAACTGGATGGTGCCCACTACATTCAGGGCAGATCTTCCCCACTCAGCCCACCAACTCACACACCAGCACCAAGCTCCTCTGCAAACACCAGACACTCCCGGAAGTAATGCTTTACCAGTTCTCTAGGGATTCCTTAACTCAGTCAAGCTGACACCTGAAATTAACCATCATAGTAGTCACTCCCATCTATTTTGAAGAAGAGAGTCCTTTGCTTCTAGCTGCATAAATGGGAAAACCAGAGAGCCTGTGGACAGGGACTCAAGAGGTTTCATGACCAGGCCTGGAAATGTCATTTGTCATTTCCAGCCACATCCTATTGGCCAGAATCCAGTCACATGGCCCCACTCTACCTGCAAAAGAAACTGGGAAATGTTGTCTCCCTGTGTGACCAGAAGGAAGATGAAAATAGTCTTGCGAGCATGTGGCGTTGCTTCCACCGAGATCTGGAAGGAGATGCAGGGGAGGTGCTAACCACTCTACCCACTGCCTTGAGAAGCATCAGCCACTGCATCTCCAGGGACATCAGCCCAGCCAGGGTCCACGAGAACCTTTGCTGCTCTTGGTCCGAGGGCTCTGTCCTGGAAGAAAGCTGCACCTCCTGGGCAGGAGGTGAGAATTTCACTCAGTACCAGGCTGACCTAGCCTTTTTGTACAAGCCCCAAAGAGCGAGACCTGACTCACCCGCCAGGGGACGGGCACCTGTGAAAGCACATGTCTCTGCAGGAACACAGACACTTGGCAGACACCTGCGTCCTGGATCCTGTCCATCCACAAGTCCCAGGACAGAGGTTCCTTACTTTCCCAGGGTGCTGAAGAGTCTCCTTCTGCCCCTCCAGACCCATTCTCCACCTTTCTCCACCCTGCTCTGTGCCCCAGGAGACGGACCTTGTGGACCCATCAGTAGGCTCCCTGACTCTCTCACTCCCACTTGGGCCCAGCAATAGGTCCTGGGACAAGCAAGAGACTAGAGGACAGGAAGAGAGAGAGGCAGAGGTATTTATTCCTCAGCTCTCTCCCCCAGGCAGCAGGCTGACAGTGTCTGGATTCTCTGTTGAAGGCCACAGCTCCAGGGACCAGCCCCTGCAGGCCTAGAGGGCAGCTGCTCCCTTCCCTGCCCTGTGAGTTTCAGTCCCCCAAGACGCGAGTCCCCACCAGGCTCTCCGGGCTAAGGCGTTCACGTTGAGTGTGTCTGGTACCTGGCGGCCTCCCCAAGAGAGCAGCTACGTCCCACATCAAAGCTTCAGAGGTGGAGCGAGGATCTGGATCCCAAGGCTGAAGGACCCAGTGCAGCCTCAGGCCCAGGAGCTTATGGGATGTGCTAGAAAGGGCCCTAAGTTCTAGACCCACCTGGGCCAATAATTTGTTTCACAAATGTGAGCGGGTTCCTTGTCCTCTCTGAGCCCCTTTTGTCCTTATTTATAAAGACAAGTTGATACTGTGCCTGTCATGAGACTAAATGAGCAATGTAGAAACAGTGGCAGGTGCAGGACAGCCTTCAGTATACATCAACCCCCTTCCCTCCCTCCCTCCCATCCTCCCTCCCTCCCTCCCATCCTCCCTCCTTTCCTTCTTTCTCTCTTGCTCCCTCCCTCTCTCTTAAATTCCTCACCCATACAATAAAAGAGGGATTTTCAACCAGATTTAAAATGGCACACCTTAATTAAGCATCTCCCACACGCAGGCAACTCTACATCATGCTTGGGGGACACAAGGCTGCGTGAGACACGGCGCCTGCTTCCAGGGAGCTTAGGACTCTGACAAGGGAGACGGATTCTCAGTCCCCGCATCTGAGACAGGTGGCGGTAAGCCGGGGCCTGAACACAACCCCGAGTGGCACGGTGCAGGAGCAGTGAAGTGGGGCTGGGAAATGCAGACAGGCGTCCTGAAGGAGATCAGTTCTGAAGTCGGGACTATTAATTGCCTGTTCACACCAAGTACCTCGTTTCGTACAGCAACCTGTCACTGTACAGCAGGTAGGGCCTGACGCCCAGCTCTGCCCTAGGCAAAACACTCTTCAGAGTGTAAATGACATTTTCTTATTGTTCTGTCCAAAAAAATAAGAAATAATGCAAAAAGGGAAAACAACAACAACAACAATGCTTCACACTCTGGGTTCCTGACTGCAGTGGCAACAGAGCTGATTTGCTGCGGAAGTCTCTAGAAAGCTCTCCTGCAGCCCCTCGTGGCAATCTATAACAAATAGTCCCTCATGAGCCTTACACACATCTCACCTGTCACTCCTGCCTGCATCTTTCAAGGTCCCCCATTGCCCTTGGAATAAAGATTAAATTCAAGCCACTTAGCATGGTCCATGGGGCCTTTCGTTATCTGACCCCACCTACCACCTACACCCCACTCTAGGATCCTGAACTCTCCCCCCTACATCCTATGTTCCCCTTTCCTTCCTTCCTTTCCTTCCTCCCTTCCACCCTTCCTCCTTTCCTTCTTTCTCTCTTGCTCCCTCCCCCTCCCCTTATGTTCCAGTCACACAAATCACTAGCAAGGGATGGAACAAATCACAGTGTTTTGAACCTTGGTATGGAACGTCCCTCCCCAATTTGTCTACCTCTCATCTACTTATTAAAAGCAAATTTTACATACCACTTCCTGCCAGACCCTCCCCTGACTTCATCCTCTGAGCCACCTGCCCCTCCTCCACATCTGTGTCTGTATCACAGACGCTTCTGCCCCGTATTTTGTTTGTTTGCTTGTCTATCGCCTGATACACGAGCAACCCCCTGGAGGCAGGCACCATGTCTTGTTTGTGATCTGAGCACCCAGTTTAATGCCCGGCATATAGTAGATGTCCAATTCATGTGGAATGAATGAACAAATGGATGAATAAATAAATGAAGGATGAACAAAAGAAACAACAACTGAGTGACTATTAAGAGGAGCTACTCAGAAATCCAACCATGCATTCATTCAACGCAATAGTCACATAAACTCCCTGGTAGAGGTAAGCGTTTGGGGTCATGTGCAAGCCAACTGGCACACACTCTGGAGGGAGAGGGAACAGAGCAGCCATCAGCCGTCACTGGACAACATGCTGCTTCCTAGATGGAGGAAACAGCCACAGTAAATCCTTGCTGCACTCTTGTGTAATAGGCACAATGACAGTCTCCATTTTAGGCATTAAGGGTCCCACAGCCAAGAGTGGTGAGCAATGTGACATCAGGGCCACATGTTCAACCCCTACACAACAGTCTCCCAACTTGGGGACACTGTAGTCAGTGCCTCATCGCTCCCCAGGTCCCAGACGACCTGGCTCCATTTTCTTATCTTTGCCTTGAATTACACAGTGTCACCTGAACCCTTACAGTCAATGCCCTGCACCTGACCTGCAAGTCTGTGCTTCCTGTGAGGCCAGGTTAGAGGTTCTCTGATGGAAGCCTCCAGAAGGAATGGGAGCAAAGGCCATGGCAATGCATGGAGAGGACTCAAGTGGGCCTCCCTAAGGCTCAGGGCAGGGAGGGGCCTGCAAGGGAAGAAGGGAGGCACAGACTTCCTGGAAAAACATGCTGGAGGGTGAGGGCCAGGCTGGCATTTTAAAAAGTAAATTTCCACCAGCTCGCTTAGAATGCTGTCCCCAAAGCTTCTCTTTATCTATCCCCATGGCATAAGTCTGGATAAGGAATCTGCTCAAATTGTTTATTGTTTCTTAGAGGAAATGTCACCTAGCAGCTGTCAGCCTATGTCTCAGGGAAGCCTGAGCTAAAAATACTAGCAGGATTGTTAGACTCATAGACTCCTTGAATAGTAGAACCAGAAGAATGAAAATAATAGTGAAAGCTGCAGTGACTACGTGTACCAGGCCCTAGGGTAAGTACTTGATATGTATTCATCCAATTCTCCCAACCCTCCCTGCAAAGTGAGCATTACCATCCTGGTTTTTATGGCTGAACAACCTTAGGATCAAAAAGATTAATTGACTTATTTAAGGTCAAACAGTTGGTGTCCAAGGTAGGGGTCAAATACATGTGGGTCTAATCTCATTTCTCAAGCCCGTTCACTTATACCAAACCCTTTCCCCGATACCAGCATCAGCCTGGTGCTTATCTTTATAAATAAAGTTTTATTGGAGTGCAGTTCTGTGCCTGAGATTGTGGTCCACCAGGAGAGTTGAGTAATCCCATGGAGAGAGACCATCTGGCGTAAACGCCTAAAGTATTTGCTCTGGGCCTCTACAGGAGAAGTTAGCCAACCCTTGACATATACTTTGCTGCTTTCGAGAGTTCTTACTCTTACCTTTATTTTAATATTATCAAAGTGATCTCCAGATAAGTGAAGCGACCTGTCTGAGGCCACACTAGCTCTCCTCTAGTATCTCACTGTTTTCTCTCAGTAAATATTTACTTTCTCACCATGCCATTTACTCAGAAGAACAGGAATTGGTTCTCCTCCCTGAGGAATGTAAAATATAGTCGCAAAGATAGACACATATCCTAGCACACGCTCCACACTGCCCCCCCTCTCACTCCAAGCTCACCTCCTGCCGCCCTCCCCATCTTTGGCTGCACTCTGGCCTGCCTTCTGTTCCCCAGCAGGTTGTTAAAGACTGACCACGGGGCAGAAAATAAGTCCTGGCATTAGAAGCCAGGAAATCAAAACAACTGGGCACAGATAAGAAAGCAAAGTGTGCACAGGTCAAGCCGAGTGGTTCAGATGGAGGCGGTGAGCTATGTGAGAGGGGACTGAGAACTTAGAAGCCAACGACTCATGTCAAGAATTTGCCAGGTGTGTGGCTCTCTTTATAAAGCTGATGTCTCAGCTTTACTTTGCAGAGGAAACTTGGGCTGCTTTTTCAGTAACACAGACGGGCGGAACTCAGGCAACAACATGTTCTTGGTTGCAATGTCCAAGTGCCTCATCTGATGTCAAAGGTCTGTCTGGGTTTCTCCCTGCAGAGAAAGCTAAGGAATTCATATGAAGACCAGTTGGATGACTGTGTTACCTGGCCAGGCCAAAAAACTACCTCCTGGGAATCAAAAGACATTTTGGCATGGTGAACTACAAAGACATCAGAGACAAAGGGGGACCTTGGCCCTCAGAGAGGGTCACAATCTAGTAGGGAAGAAAGGACATATACAAAGAAGCAATGTGACTGAACGTGCTGGGCTTTTGAAGACATAGGTTGCAGGTCTGTTCCTTCAGCTCAACCCTTCTCAGGCTAGGAGGCCTCATGTATAATAACTGAATTAACTTCTTGGACCCTCAGCATCCTCATTTCTAGCCTGGAGATCATCTTGCCTGTGACACAGGGCCACTGTGAGGATTCATGAAATTATCGTCAATATTAACAGTTAGTTAGTAGCCAGCATTTGCTCCACAGTTTACAATTAACAAGTCATGTTGCACTTAGTGTTTCAATAAATGGTAAAAGTGTTGTGAGAAGTAAATCTTTGTGGAGACACCTTGGTCATGCTCTTGTTTTTATAACTACAAGGGACTGTACAAAACCATCTTCCCATGAGCTGCTCCTGTTTGATCCTAAGGGTCTGTTGCCCAACCATTGGTTCATTTGGCCTTGGCAGGGAGGCCCGTTATTCTGGAGGGTAATTATAACCAGATGTACTGTCTCATATACAATCTTAAGCAAATTACTTCTTTTTGAATTCCACCTTTCTCATCCATAAAACAGGGTTATTGCCATTTAGTGTGCAACCAAGAAAGAGTTCCTGCAAAGTAGAGGAAAGATATAGGAGAGATGTAGGCTAATAATATTCAATAACCAAAGGCAAGCCATTCCATAAGTTAGACCAGAACTCATGATTTTTTAATTTTTTCTTTCACCTACAATGAAGTTCCAGGTCAAGGACCTATGCTGAGGCAACTCCTACCAGCTCACAGAGATGACTATAAAGTATTCTGCAGTTTGCAAGCTGGTTGTTCACCCATTGGTGGCTTGGAGTCAACCACAATGGGAGCACTTACACCATGGAAATTGGCAAGTGCTGCAAATTAGGGCTTTCTTGTTTTTTTCTGGAGAGCTGGTTTACCAGCACACTACTGACCAAGTGAACAGCTTATTAGGGTCAGTGGTTAGAAGTTCACCTGGGAAGAAGAAGAATGGCAGGGAAGCTAACAACATACTGGATGCTATGGTGTGTCAGATTTAAGGGAAGCCATTTTCCTTTCCTTAAGACAAGCATTCTTGAAATTTTCTCCCAGTACAGTCCACGTCACAGGTGAGGCACATTCCTCTGGATGTTCCAGACTCAGTCAGATTTCCCAGCACCCTGCCCGGAGCCCATCTCTTCCCCTCCGCTGAAGAAAGCATATCAGAATGCCATGAGTGCATGGTAATACTTTTGAAGACATAATCTGGAGGCTGCTTGCTCCTACATCATTTGTAAACCCTGCTACTTCATTACTACCAACAAATTGGTTGTGACAAACTTCACCAAGGAGCCAAGACCCAGCTATTAAGAATAATCATACTAAGCAGATGATTATGCCTCACGACTTAGATGCAATCCTATTTCCTCATTTTTCAAGCTGACTTTAAAGCTGCTTATATGTTCTCTGAACTGATTTGGAAAAAGGAGGAAAACTCATCTCAGAGGTAGCACTTGTGATTTCATACCCAGGCTTTTCCATAAGCAATCAGTTATTCCCCCATCTAGCCATAGTGACTCTGCCGTGTCCCCATCCTCTAGCTTCTCTCAGGGGAAGCCATCAGAAATGTGGGTCTAATCCCCTGCCTTTTATCTTAGACCTTTCAAGAGCTCTCCATTGTCTACAGCATGACACACAGGGCTCTCATCCCGGGCCCCAGCATACGTCTCCAACCTCATCCTCGTAGTTTCTAGAATTACACGTGCTCCCCCCACCTCTGACTTTTTCTTGGAAAAACAATTCAAGAACACATTCTCAGGCTTAAAATTGTAAATAATAAAAATATGTGGAGTAAAAAAAGAAGTTCCTCTTTATCCTCCACCTCTCACCCCCAATTTCATCCTCCTCCCCAGAAGTAACCATATAGCAATTTAGGTTCTATCTATACATGCTTTTTAAAAATGCATTTGCATATATGTATAGGGAGCACATGAAAGTATTGTTTGGATTTTTAAATTAACCAATGAGATCACAGATATTTTATATGTACTATATGTACAAGTTAAATGTCATATGCAAAACTAATTTTTTTTACTTTATAATATATCTTAGAGATTTTCCCATATCTGTATATGTCTATATCTATCTTATTCTTCTAAACAGTTAAGTCAGTTTCCATAGCACCAATATATTTAAATTATTTAATCAATTTCCACTTGATGGACATTTAGGTTAACAGTTTCTCACAGCTGAAAACAGTTCTGTAGTTTTCTTTGTACATATTTGTGCACATGAATAAGTATTTCTCTAGAACACAAATCTGGAATTGGAATTTCTGGGTGAAAGCATGCTCATTTAGAATTACAATAGGTACTGACAAAATGTCCTCTATAAAGACTCTCCTGATTTATTCTTCTGTCTACAGTGTAATTGTCCCTATTTCCTCACAATACCACCTAATCCTAGGCTTTATTACTTTTTAATTTTTGCTGATAGATTTAAAAATTAACATCTCATCCATTGTCACTTAAATTTTTATTTCCCTAATTATTAGAGAGAATATGCAATTTTTCAAATATTTGTTGGCAATCTTTACTTTTTTTTTCTTCTGTGAAGTATCTGTTTGTACTCTTTGCCTATTTTTCTATTGGGTTGTCTTTCTTATTGATTTGTAGTTCTTTATATATTAAGAAGAATAATCTTTTGTGTATTAGACATGTTAATTCATCAACCCCTTTGATTTTTAGGCAGAGAGCTTGAATGAGAAAGGCATTGCTAACGGATACAAGACTGTTTTTCATGATACATAAAGAACCCCTACAAACAATTCTTTTCTCCTACGTTACTCATCCTTTAATAAATGCAAGCATTGCCCCTTCCTGTGCCTGTAATAGACTCACTAAGCAATCATGTTCTTCATCCCACTAAGCCTGAACATAGCCCTTGAGTCTGTGTCTATGTAGTACTCCAGGTAGCTAATATGAATAAACCAAAGTTGGCCCAGTGGAATAAACCCATTTCCCACATCACCTATAAAACATACATGATGTATGATTAAAAATGGCCCTGTCCAAAGACACATCATGCCTCAACCCTTGATCTCTAGGTAAATATTCCAGAACCCTTCCTAGGTACAGATACCAAGGGAGTAATCCTAGTGCTAGTATCTGTTTTATGCAATATCAGAACAGTATAAGGCTTTGTTCAATTTTTACTCTTTAGATTAGGGTCAGGAGGTTCCTATGTAGGTACGACTCTTAGGGTATTAGGCTATGATGTTTAGCTTGTCCCCAACATCCCTCCCAAACCAGGTGGGTCAGTTCATCTTTTGTTGCCTTACAAAAGCAATAGCCTCTCTCTCCTTTTCAAATAGAAATGGGATTTATCAAATTGAATCTCTTCAATGCAAATACCAATGCTACATGTGTAACTGGCTATTCTAATTCTTCTCCAACAGTCCTACAAACATGTCCCCTAGGTACTGAAAACCATTTTTCTCAGGGCAAACAATAATTGTCTATGGGGCCTTCATTTCTAGATTTAGTTGCAGACCTCTTCCACTGGCTTAATGCCTCCCAAGGGCCACCCATGTAGCCCTGCTCTAATACCAGTTGAGCATCCTGAGTCTAAAAATTCAAAATCTAAAATGCTCCAAAATCCAAAATCTTTTTTTTTGGAGTAACCACATGACATCAAAAGTGCAAAATTCCACACCTGACTTCATGTGACATATCACAGTCAAAACACAGGTGCATAATACACCTGTGAGAGGCTATTGCTTTAGTAAGGCAACCAAAGATGAACTGACCCACCTGGTTTGGGAGGGATGTTGGGGACAAGCTAAACATCACAGCCTAATGCCCTAAGAGTCATACCTACATAGGAACCTCCTGACCCTAATCTAAAGAGTAAAAACTGAACAAAGAGCCTTATACTGTTCTGATTTTGCATAAAACAGATACTAGCACTAGGATTACTCCCTTGGTATCTGTACCTAGGAAAGGTTCTGGAATATAGTGTATTATGCACCTGTGAATAGTTTATTCAGTGTCTCCAAGAAAAAAAGACCTTCCCAGCCCTCATCAGTTATCTTTTCCTCTTACACTCAGATTCCCCCAAAAAAGTATGCCCATAAAAGGAAATCAAATGTCACATGTGCAGGCCAGATGTGCCAATGCCATGTTCCCTACAACACCCCACATGGGCCCAAAATCTACATGTATTACTGTGGGTTTGTAGAGTTTTTTGTTTGATTAGGGTTTTTTGTTGTTGTTGTTTTGCTTATTCTCTGCTTGCTGATATAAAGATATGGTTGAAAATCTCAAAGAGGTCTTCAGATTCTCCTATGGTAACAGCGACAACAAAAGGAGGAAGCATTTATGTTTATCTATAGCACAGAAATTCAAGCTGTTGAAGAAACTGGGCAATGGTGTAAGTCTGAAATGTCTTTACAGAAGAGTATGGTGTTGGAGTGACCACTACATATGACCTAAAGAAACAGAAGAATTAACTGCTGAAGTTATATGCTGAAAGTGATGAACAGAAGTTAATGAAATAAATAGAAAATAGAAAAACAATAAAAATAGAAATAGAAAAACACTGCATAAAGCTAAAAATGAAGATCCCAATTGTGTATTAAAAGAGTGGATCTATCAGCATTGTAGTGAACACATGCTACTTAATGGTACAAAATTGAAAGGAATGATGAATACTCAACAGGCTGGTTGCAGAAATTTAAGAAAAGACATGGTATTAAGTTTTTAAAGATCGGTAGTGATAAATTGTCTTCTGATCATGAAGCAGTGGGGAAATTCATTGACAAGTTTGCCAAGGTCATCACCGGTCAAAATCTGATGCCAGAAAAAATCTACAATGCTAATGAAGCGCCACTGTTTTCATGTTATTGCCCCAGAAAGACACTGACACTACAGCTGGTGAGACAGCCTCTACAGGAACTAAGGATGCCAAGGACAGAATAACTGTGCTGGGATAGTGCTAATGCAGCAGGCATGCATAAATGTAAACTTGCTGTGATAGGCAAAAGCTTGTGTCCTCATTGTGGTCAAGGAGTACATTTCTTACCAGTTCACTATTACACTAACAAAAAGGCATATATCACCAGAGACATCTTTTCTGGTTGGTTTCACAAACTTTTGGTACCAGCAGCTCATGCTCACTGCAGGGAAGCTGGACTGGATGATCACACCACAAGGTTTTGTTCTTTTTGACAACAATTATGCTCATTCTCCAGCTAAAATTCTTATCAAAAATAATATTTATGCCATGTATTTCCCCCCAGAATTTGACTTTATTCTTTCAGCCATATGACTAGAGATCCTTAGATCAATGAAGAGTAAATATATTATAAAAACATTTGTATAGGCCGGGCGCGGTGGCTCACGCCTGTAATCCTAGCACTCTGGGAGGCCAAGGCAGGAGGATCGCTCAAGGTCAGGAGTTCGAAACCAGCCTGTGCAAGAGTGAGACACCATCTCTACTAAAAATACAAAGAAATTAATTGGCAAACTAAAAATATATATAGAAACAATTAGCCACGCATGGTAGTGCATAGCTGTATTCCCAGCTACTTGGGAGGCTGAGGCAGGAGGATCGCTTGAGCCCAGGAGTTTGAGGTTGCTGTGAGCTAGGCTGACACCATGGCACTCTAGCCTGGGCAACCGAGTGAGACCCTGTCTCCAAAAAAAAAAAAAAAAAAATGATATGTCATTTCTTTACTGTTAAGTATTCATGTGAAAAAGTATAAGAAAATGATTGCTTATTGGTAGCATATAAATTCAGAGTCAGGAATGATAGTGATTCCAAACAACCACAGATTGTCCACATGGGTGGCTGAGATCATGACAAGTTTGGTTCAATATGCACAAGCTTTGTTTCAAGTACAAAATTTAAAATATTGTATAAAATTGCTTCCAGGCTATGTGTATAAGGTATTGTGAGACAAAGTAACAAACATAAGAAGCCATGTCTGCTCACTTCTGCTTGCAAGTATAATTTCACAAAGCCCCTGACCCTGTGATGATGTGCAGCTCTCTGGAAAGATGCTTGGAAGACAAAACAGCCTAGAGCACATGCATAGCGCCCCACGTGTCTTGCCTGAGTCACTGTATTTCTAAAAAGATAAATGACCGTAGAGTCCTTGCCTTTTCCTACACATAAGATAATGTCTGATGGGGTTAGTGATTATGCCTCTATAATCTATAACCAGATGTACACTTAAACCCAAACTTTGATGTGCTTTTGCATGTACTGAACCTCCACCACTTGCTATGTATAAGCACTGGACTGAAATGCTGTGCCGGAACAGTCTGATAGAACCTCTCTCTAAAGGGCTGCTCCCAGGCCAGGAGCCTCAGTCTATACTTCTCAGTAAGACTTGTGAATAAAAATAACTTTAATTCCTTAAACACTTGATTTTTTTTTCTTTAATCAATAGTATATATGAAACACAAATGAATTTCATGTATACATTTGGGACCCATTCCCAAGATACCTCATTATGTACATGCAAGTATTCCAAGATATGAAAAAAATCCAAAATCTGAAACATTTCCAGTCTGGAGCATTATAGATAAGGGGTATTCAACCTGCAGTTTCTATCCAGTGAGCACTCTTCTGCCAGGGCACTGCTGATACCATGGCCAGGTATCATAAGCCTGAATCTCTCTTGACCTTGAACAATGTCCCAGCAGAGGAAGAATTGAGGAAGGAGGAAGCGTGCTCCAAGTCACAGAGAAAGCACACAGAAGACATGATCCTGCTCATAAGGCTGACACGAGATCCTTACTTATGGTGCTAGAAGAAACTGATTCCTTCTGGAAAATCACTGTTTTTCCTCTAATTCACACAACACGTCAGACACCAAATGTATGCCAAGCAATTCTCCAACTCTCCAGAAACCAACTGGATGTCCAATGGTTCAATTAATTCTGATACCACCTGGAGTTAGCGTCAGACCCCACAAGCTAAAGGCTCAGTCCGTAGACTCTCCCCGCTTCAGATGCCAATTCTAAGTCCAGGCCTCCTATACCTCTGACCATCTGACTATAAGTTAGGGGTTCCTAAAACCTCTTCTTTGGGGTCAATCATTTGCTAGAATGGTTCGCAAAACTCAGAAGAACCTTTTACTCACATTTCCTGGTTTATTGTAAAGGATGCAACTCTGGAACACCCAGATGGAAGATGCACAGGGCAAGGTATGGGGACGGTGGGGAGGGGTGTTGTGGAGCTTCATGCCTTCTCTGGGCACCCCACCCTCCCAGCACCTTGATGTGTTCAGCAACCTGGAAGCTCCTCAAATCTTATTGCTCAGGAGTTTTTGTACAGCTCTATCTCCGGCTCCATCCTCCTTCCTGGAGGTCAGTGGGTGGAGCTGACAGTTCCCACCCTGTCATCACTTGGCCTTTCTGAAGGCCACCCCCATCCTGAAGCTACCAAAGGACCCCACTCTCAGTCATTCATTAGCACAAACTCAGGTGTAATAGAAGGGGCCTGTTATGAATAACAAAAGACACTCTTATCACTCAGGAAATTCCAAGGGTCTAGGAGCCCTGTTCCAGGAACCAAGGGCAAACACCAAATGTATTTCTTATGATATTCTATTCTTCTGTTGCCTGGGGAGAAGAGGAGGTAAATGCAAGCCTAAGAGTACATGACACTTGCACCCTTGAGGTGACACAGCCACCAAGAAGCCTAAACACCATCTCCCTTCCTGACCCCTTGGTCTCATGCTCATTCCTCAATATTGCAACACTTATCTCCTTGTTCTGTGACTGTGTTTTTACTTATCTGTGAGCTTCTGGAGGGTAGGGATAAGGCCATATTCTAATTTTTTCGCCTACACATTTGTCATAGTGACTGAAACTCTATAGCTATTCAGTAAATGTCATTGCACTAATAAATGAGTGGCCAAGGTACCAACCAGTGACTGCATAGCTATTCTGTGTTAGGCCCTATGCTAAGAACATTACATACTTTATTATATAATTTAATCCTCACAACAATGCTATGAAGATGGAGTTATTATACATATTTTACTGCTGGTGAAACTGGGGATTAGAAAAGTTAAGTGAATTTGCTAAAATCATATGGCTCATATGAAAGTCATCAGAATCAAAATGGAGTCATTTGTGTCAAAAGCCCTGACACATAGAGACAGACAGATGGAGAAGGCCATCAGGGAGGACTTTTGTGCAAAAAATCATCACAAAAGATTCTGCAAAAGCTGCAGCCTTGCACAAAGGCCATCACAACCTTACACACACACACACACAAAAACCCACTTCAGTGAGGACATCTGCCCAGCAACTGCCTGTCCAACCTCAAACGGATGTCACCCTTGTTATTGATCCTTCTAACCAAGGATAATTATCTCAAAATAATTATGTTATCCTCCTCATTTTTTCTTTAAAATCCTTTGTCTTCCTTTACCTCCCCAAATACACACATAGTTTACCACGGCAAGCGTATTCCCATTGCAACACCCTAGTCCCAAATAAATATCTTTTTATTTAGAGAGCCTCTCTCTTTTTGTTATGTAGGTCAACACTTATAAGTGGCTAATCCAGAGGTAAAGGTCTACCTGAATCCAAAGCCTGCAACTCTGAACCACTGCTCTGGAGTGCTTCTGACTGAAGTCAGGTCCACAGCTAGGCAGGATACCATCGTTGTCTTTATAGAACAAAAATCACTATTACACATTCAGTACATAAAATATTCTTCATATAACAATAGAATATTTGAGCTATTACAAATGATGCTGAGTATTCATTGATAAGTATTTATTTTAAGTGGAAAACAGCCATTTTCAAAACAATATGCCCCATTATATACTCTACATAATTATGCACAGAAAAATCTAGAAGAAAATATACACTAATTATCATGGATCTTGTGAATTTTCCTCTCTTTGAATTTATCTGTATTTTCTAACATAGCTGGCTATGAACCATCCTGCCAGTTTAGGGTGTAATCTATATTTGTACTTTTTTAGGCATCAGGGACTCACTCAAACATTCCCACGTTAGCAAGATGCCTATTTCTCATTCTTGAGCTTGTCCAGCCTTATGAATGGTCCCAGAATCCTAATGCTTGCTTTAGTTCTGTTTCCAACTATTAGGTAAAGAGAAAAGGAGAAACACTGCTGGGTCCACTGACAAGCACTGGTCTGTTTTCATTGCTCCTATTGCTGTTAAAAAAAATTGGGCCTGCTCAGCTTGATGTTTCCTTGTTGATCCTCTCACTGGCCCAAATCCTTGCTCAAGCCAAGGACATCCTTTTAGGAGGACAATCCCCTCCCTCCATAGTACCTCAGCACCTGTGGGTGCCCAGAGTTAGGGTCTTTAGTTCACATTCACAGGCCAGGCTCAGCCAAACCCCGTCTTCTCATAATGAGACCCTGTTAGAGGACTCCCTCTTCTTTCTAATCAGAGCCTCTCTCCCTGGAGCCCACCACAATCCATCTGGGAGTGTCTACTAACTTTGAACCTCAAAAGGGAAGCACCTGGAGTTTTCTTCCCAATGGCTCCTTGACCCTGGTACAAATGTACCCACCTTCTCCAAAGCACCAGCTGAGCATCCCAAAGGAATTCCCAGGGAGCAGTCTCTGCTGGGTGACAGTCCTCTTTCCCAAAGATGTGATGTACACACTAAACTTCCCATTTGTATAACCTTCTAGGCCACTGGAGTAACTCTTCCCTAAAGAAAGATATGCTCCAACTCCACTTGCCTGTCTACCCAAACCAGGGTGGCTACAACTTGTAAATAGCAATTTCTTAAAGATCTCACAAATAGGCACCCCATTCTAGTTTTTCTACAGTGGACATGCATTGCTTCTTTAATAAGAAAAAATGTTTACTTGTGTTAAGATATAATCTTTATTGTATCGGTCCCTCATAATTTATTCATAGGAAGTATCATGGCCAAAAAGGACAATCCAACAACCAAAAGTCATTAAAAAAATTTGCCTACAATTCTCTAAAAACATGAATGGGCTCCAAATACATAATCCAGAATGATTATTATAAAAAACTTTCTTGGAGAAGTAGGATCAAGATGGCCGACTAGACACAGGTAGTATGTGCCTCCACAGAGAGAAACCAGAATAGTGAGTAGATTTTCACATTTCAAGCAGATCTTCTAGCAGAAAACACCAGGATTTACCAGGGAAGTGACAACAAGCACCAAAAGTAGGAAAAGAGAGGGTTCAGGGCAACTTGCCTGGCCAGGGACTGGCTAGCAGCCAGGAGTAGCAGCTGGACTTGGGAAAACTACAAGAGAGAAGCCCCCTAGGGCCCCACACTCCAAGGTGAGCTTTTGCAATCTTGGCTACAAGAGAACTCCCCAACCCACACAGGTCTCTGGCTGAACACAGGAGGCCGCCTGGAGATTGCACAAAGACTTCACTCCAGAAAGGGAACCCACGCAGAATCCCACAGGCATCCAAGCCTAGAGAAGCTCAAGCTGGGTGCCATTCTGAGAGCCTAGGTACCAGGGAACCATGGGCACCGCTGCACAGCTCTGAGGAAGGATAGAGGAGCCCAGGTGTTCCCACGCACCACTAGGAAGATCCTCATCGTCCTGCCGTGGGTTGCTGTTGAGACTGAGACAAAAGCAGACAGCTTCTCTGGTTTTTCGTCCATGCTGCTTGCCTGGATGGAACACCTCACACTTTCCCGCCACAGGTCCAAGGCACCATTTTGAGAGTTGGACAACTGGGCTGCACCATGTCCTTGGACAGAGTTTGGGCTGACTCAGCTGCAGCCCACCTGGCTGGAGAGGGGCAGGGAAACCAGGCTTTCCAGCACTCATCCGGGAGAATGCCCACTATCCTGCAGCTGGCTGCTGTGGGACCAAGTCTCAAGCAAACTGCACTCCCCCCAGCATCTTGCCTATGCTGTTTGCCTGAGAAGGGCACCCCTCTCGGGTCATGGGCTCAAGGCACTATCTTGGAAGTTTAAAGCTGAGCAGCGCCCTGTCCTCTCACTGAGTTCAGGCTGACACAGCTGCAGCTTCCCTCCAGCTGAGAAGGGACAGGGGAGCTCAAGCTGACCTACACACAGCTAGGACAATTCCCACCAGCCTGCTACAGGCTGCTGTGACACTGAGACACGAGCAGAATGCACTCCCCACAGTTTCTTGCTCATGCTGCTTGCCTGAAAGGGACCTCCCTGCCCTCTTTAATTGCAAGCCCATAGCCAGAGCCATTTTGAAAGTTTCATGCTGGGCCATGCCCCACACTCAGGCACATTCAAGGTAATGTGGCTTCAGCCACCACCCAGCTAGGAAGGGACAGGAGAGACCAAGCTCTCCTAAGCACTCGTAGGACAATTCCCACTGCCCTGTAACAGGCAGCTGTGGGACTGGCTGCCCAATCCATTGCAGCTACCAGTAACACCAACACGAACCACTTGGGTCCTAGTGGGCAGCTCCACCTAGTGGGCACTGCCACCTCTCACATCATGCCACCTCCCAGCTGCTCAGGGGCCTGAGAACCTGCTCATACACCTGCCGTCTGCTCCAACTACTAGCTCTGAACAATCCATCTAAAAGGCCCAGCAACTGGCCCCCCTAGGATACACTAACACTGCTGCCAGCACAAGCTGCTCTGGGGCCTAAAGCCAGCATACTCAGTCCTCTGCTTCCACCACTGGGGCCCAAAGACTGGACCAGCTAGTATTGAAGTCCCCAGAAAAACTTCACCATAGCCTCAACTAATAATTATTCCCTAAACCGCCAAGGAAATCACAGATACCACTGACTCTGTATCTTGCCTAAGAAATCATACAAAGTCACACTACTGTAGACACCCAAAATCAAAGTCAAAGTGTCCTAGAAAACCAACAACATATGTGTGTTTATATATATGTACACACATACACACACACACACACACACGCACGGAAAAAAATTCTTCCCTTTAAAACCAATTTCAAAATATTGCAACAAGGCACAACTATGTCAGGTGCACATATACCAATGGAATAACACAGAAAATATGAAAAAGCAAGAAATATGACATCACCAAAGGACCTCAACAATTGTGCAGCAACAGATCCCCGTCAAAAAGAATGCCTTGTAATGCCAGATAAAGAATGTCAAATATTGATTCTATAGAAGCTCAGCAAGATGCAAGAAAAATCTTAAAGCCAATAAAAAGAAACCAGAAAATCATTTCAGGATAAGAATGACAAATTTATCAAGGACATAGATATCTTTAAAAAAAAAAAACACAGAAATACTAGAGGTGAAAAATTTATTGAAGAAAATACAAAACATTTGAAAACTTCAAAAACAGACTAGACCAAGCAGAAGAAAGAATCACAGAACTGGCCAGGCGAGGTGGCTCACGCCTGTAATCCTAGCACTCTGGGCGGCCGAGGCAGGTGGATTGCTCGAGGTCAGGAGTTTGAAACCAGCCTGAGCAAGAGTGAGTCCCTGTCTCTACCATAAATAGAAAGAAATTAATTGGCCAACTGATATATATAAAAAAATTAGCCAGGCATGGTGGTGCATGCCTGTAGTCCCAGCTACTCAGGAGGCTGAGGCAGGAGGATCACTTGAGCCCAGGAGTTTGAGGTTGCTGTGAGCTAGGTTGATGCCACGGCACTCACTCTAGCCTTGACAACAGAGTGAGACTCTGTCTCAAAAAAAAAAAAAAAAAAAAAAAATCACAGAACTTATTTCTTTAGAAATAATTCAGTCAGACAAAACTAAAGAAAAAAGAATTAAAAAGAATGAGCAAAGTCTTTGGGACGTCTAGGACTACATAATGTGACCAACCTTATGAATTATCGGTATTCCTGAGTGAGGAGATCAAAAAGTTTAAAAAATCTATTTAAGGAGATAATCAATGAAAACCTTCCAAGACTATCAAGAGTTAAGAGACACAGGACACCTAATGATCCCTAGGAAAATACATTGCAATAAGGACTTTACCACCCCATATTATAACCATAATGACAAAAGTTGAATTGAAAGAGAATTTTTAAATTATCAATAGAAAAGTATCTAGTCACAGCTGACCTCTAAGCAGAAACTTTACAGCCAAGAAGAGAATGGGATGGCATTTTCAAAGTGTTAAAAGAAAAAAACTGGGAGCCAAGAATTTTATATCTTGCCAGAATAAGCTTCATAAATGAAGGAGAAATAAAATCTTTCCCAAAAAATGCTGAGAGAATTCATCATCCCTACACTGGCCCTACAAGACATGCTCAAAGGAGACTTAAATATGGAAACAAAAGGTCAATATTCACCATCATGAAAATGCACAAAAATATAAAGCTCACAGGTCTTATAAAACAATCACACAAAGGAGGAAGAGAAAGGAATTAAATGGTAACATGACAGTTCAGGAAACCACAAAGACAAAAAGACAGAAAAAAAGAAACAAAGAATTTATAAAAATAATTAGAAATCAACTAACAATATGACAAAACAAAGCCTCACATACCAATATTAACTTTGAACATAAATGGATTGAATGCTCCACTTAAAAGATAACAGATTGGCAGAATGGATTAAAAAAACATAATCCACCTATATGTTGCTTACAAGAAACTTGCCCATAAAGAAGCATACAGACTGAAAGTAAAGGGGTGGAAAAAGCTACTCAATGTAAGCGGAAACCCAAAGTGAACAGGAGTAGCTATACTTATAACGACAGATAAAACAGAATTAAAAAAAAAAAAACAGGACAAATAAGGTCATGATAAAGGTATCAAAAGGCAAAAGGTTATAATGATCCTAATATATAATCCAGTACTAGAGCCACCACTGCTAGGAGAGTGAGTAGATTAATAATTAATCGTATGATAGGGGAATCTACTTTTAGCTCAGACCTCAATTGGCACTTATCTCTTCCCACTTAAGGCCATGGAAACTTTCTTCCCTTTGCACAGTGTGGGGACCATTGCCACCAACCTGAGCTCTCTGGTGAAACAGAGTCAGAGAAATATGAGGATTTCCCATTGATAGGACTATGGCAAATGATTCTATTTCAGAGTGATACTCCAATCGTTCTTTACAAACCCTTCCCATGCATTACTGTGTCACACCTTAGGGCAGCACCTAGTGTGACACACACCTGTATGCCTTCCCAGCTGACACCTGCTCTAATTGGTCAGGGCTGATGACAGACCCATTGTTAGGTTGTGGGTATTTTTGTTATAGTAGCCCTGGTATGGGTACTGGGATCAGACAAGATTCTGGTACTCATAGTAAGAAAAGCTAAGGGAAACAAGATCACTCACAGATCACCTTCTTAAGGAAAAGTATTATAATATGGTTGCACTACCCATTGTATAAATTCACTTAATTGTTGTAAAAAGTGTTCAAAGTGAAGATAGAAATATTGTGTCACGGGTGTGATTTGGGACATCTATCTACCTCTCACTATGGGCCATGAGATAAATCTGTATGTGGCAGAAACTTTGATTTGCCTTTTCTGATATTCATTCTACCCTTTTATGTGTTATTGAGAGCAGTAATGTGCCAAGCTACAACACTGCATTTACTGGAAAAAGGTGTGGCTAATGGTAGATAAAGGGAAATCATTGGGTGGAGTTTCCAGGAAAGTTATTTAAAAGACTTCCCTTTGGCCTTTGCCCCTTCCTCTCATTTGGTACTGGGAATGTAAATGTGATGGCTGGAGCTATAGTGGCCACCTTGAGGCTGTGAAGAGACTTTGAGGATAAAAACCATATACCGAGACTACTGGAACAGAAAAATAGCAAGATCTTGAGTCCCTATTGACATCATGAAGCTACCACATCAGCCCTGGACTGCTCAGAGAAAAGTAAACATGTACATCATAATTTCATAAGCTACTAATATTCAGATTCCCTGTTACATGCAGACTTCATTATAATTCACACACTATATTTCCTTGAGATGCTAGAAGATGACAATGCTATCAAGTTACAAATTCTTGTACCCGCTGGCAACTGATAATCAGAGATAGGAAATAACAGTACAAAATGTTAAATTTAATAATCTATATATTCTATAAATTAAATATTTAATAAAAATTAATAATAATGACCACATTTAACAGATAAGAGCAGTAAAGTCCAAAAACATGAAGTGATGTATCCAAGTTCACCCAGCTCCTGAGCAAAATATCCAGGCTCAAAGTCAAATTTTCCTTGGCCAACTTCTTCCAGTCAGCCTGCATGAGGGCCCCTCTGTCAATGCCAAAAACAGCACATGATATCTCCTTGCACTACAGTCCCTTTTCCCTGTGACTGTCACCCTCCCAAGGTGACCTCTAAGAGTATCCCCAGATGGAACACCAACTTATTTCTGAAGAAGCAAGTTTACGTAAACAGCAAATGCACAAATATACAAGAGAAGGTAAGAAGCTAGAAGATAAAAATCTGCTCTCAAACAGAGGTCAATAAACAGAGGTCACCGGGCCAAATCTGGCCCGCTGTCTGTTTTTGTGAATAAAGTTTTATTGGATCACAGTCATGCCCATTCCTTCCTGTGTTATCTTTGGCTGCTTTTGAGCTACAGCAGCAGAGCTGAGTAGCTGCAGCAGAAACTGCATGGCTCGAGATGCTGAAAAATCTTTACCATCTGACTCTTTGCAGAGAAAGTTGGCTGATCGATCCCTGATGTACCAGAGTAAGCGTACTTCCCCTTTCGGTGGCACTGACCGACAATGACCATCAGAGGCTTCGGAGGTGGCCACTGAAGGCCGTAAGTCCACACGGCCCCAACGGCCGGCTCCACGCAGCAGGGAACAGGTAACACACACCCAGAAGTGCTCTCAAACAACAGCTGCACGCTTGATGTTTGTAGTTTTCCTTTTTATTATTTTTTTTTATTTTTAATAAGAGAGAAACACACAGCACCAACATACAACTAAAGGTCAAGGAGACAGCTGAGAGAGAAGGGCGACAGGGCAAGACAGCAGAGCAGCGCAGTCAACGCAGCCTGCGAGCCCCCAGCCGGCCGAGCGGCGCCGATAAGGAATAATGGGCCGTCTCAAGAGCCGGAAAAGGTCAGGGGAGACTGGGTGGATGATATTAAAAAGGAAATAAGAAAAATTGGAAAAGGCAGAGTATTCATAAGTGGGGGCAGGAAAGACAGATGGACTGTCACGGAGGGTAAATTGCTCCAGGAGGAGATGAGAAATCTGCCAAGAGCGGAGAGGAAATCAGATCCCGGACCCACCGCACGAGGTGGGGAAAGGAATAATAAAGACAAGTCTGCGAGCGAAATGATGTACACATGGTATTTTTTTTTTCAAGAATAGACTAATAAAATGCAGATGAAACCCATCAAATTGAAAAATGCTTTTCATCACCTGAACCGCAGCAGCACAATGTGCTGAAAAGCGTATGGCCGTGGAAGCTGGTTAGAAAGGGGTTGGGATTCTGGCTCCACTGCTTAATAGTACACCTGTATCAAAATACATTTGACTGAGGAGAAATTCCCTAAGGGACCCCGCTTACCCAGCTTGGCTCGCCGTAAGCACCAGAGTCTCGGCTGGCCGTGATATGCTACCCACATGTCATGGGGAATATTCAAAATATCTGATGACAGCTATGGCATCAGCCCTGGCCAGTGAGAACAGACACCTACAGGTAAGCCACATCGATGACCGATGACAGGTGTGCACCAGCCGAGCATCAGCCCCGGTACCAGGTGTGGCAATGCCGGGGATGGATTTGTGGACAATGACTGGATCTGCAGTCTGGAATGAGAACTACTGAATGAGAGAGAGAGAGTGTGAGTGTGAGTTGCACTAGTCTCTGCTCCCTTCTCCGGAAGGGCTGATGGCAGCTGTCACTGCTGGCACGGGGTGAACCCTCCTTCCTTCAGACTTTGAGGGCCATCTTCATTTCCCACGTTGGCTTCTCACTACAGGCCCTAATGCCTAATCCCACCTGCTCAAAGAGAAATCTTTAAGGATTTAATCATTTTTCATTGATTTCCGGGCAAGTCGACATATTCCTCTAATGTGATCCTAGCAGGCACAAAATGTTGGCTGACTGTATTCCCATCGGTGGCAAATCCTCATGGTTCTCTGACTCTGCTTCACCAGAGTGCTCAGGTTGGTGGCAGCGGCCCTCATCACACTGTGACAAAGAAGAGGGTTTTCGTGGCCTCTAGTGAGGAAAGGCACTTGCTGATTGAGATCTGAGCTGAAAATGGATGGAAGGTATGTCACTTAACCTTTCTGAATCTCAGCTTCCTCACCTATTGAATGGTGGTAGCAAAATGAAGGAATTATTTTAGCAGTTGACCCCTGTCTGAGCCTGAACTTCCTGGATGAAAGAAAAAAAAAAATTCTGCTACCCACCCACCAGAGAATACCTGTATCTCTCCCCTTATCAGTGAGGGAAAAAAAAAAAAAATCAAACAAAACAAGAATTTGGTTTTAGGCCAAAGTATTTTAGTGAAAAGAACAGGCTGAGAGCCAGGCCTAGCAGCCCAGGTTCAAGTCTTCATCCTGGTGTTAACTGACCGTGTGTTCTCGTACTGACTATGTTCCCATCTGGACCTCAGTTTTCCCGTCTGTCAAATGGAAGCTCAACGCTAGAAGAACGGTTTCTCTTGGGCTCCAGTGAGATGGCTCAGAGAGCACAGAGAACAGGGCTGAACACCAGGGACTCTCTCTCCTCTCCCCACGGGCAATCCACTCCTACCTGACCAATTTCCCGTCATCTGTTTTATATACTACCTCGTAACATTTCAGTTGATAAAAAGGGACCATTTATTTAAGAAGATAAAAAGTTTAAAAACCTCCATAAACATTCTATGCATCTGTCACTCGATCTTTCTAAAATTGTTTTTAAATATTTTTGGAAGATAAAAATGTATTTATGTTAAAATATTAAAATCAAAAGAAAGCAGAGAAAATATGGAGGATTAACCAAGGCATCCAGTGGGAAATAATGAAAAGTAATAAGAAGTCATCTTCGCTTCATTTTAAAATGGGAGTGGATAGCTGGGCTGAGGATTGGATTGATATGACTTGTCATAAATTGCTTGTGTACCAAGTCTTTTTGGAAATGTCCTGAAATCCACATTCCCTTGTATTTTTGCCTTTAAATCTGGGCTGATCTGCCAGAAGGCACATGGTCTGCCTGAAAGGGCAGAGTATCAGTTTCCTATTGCTGTTCTAATAAATTACCATAAATAGTTGTTTGAAACAACAGAAATTTATCATCTTACTTTTCTCGAGGTCTGAAATAGGTGAGACCCATTCCGTTGGCAGAAGGTTTTTTTTCCTGGAGCTGTAGGGGAGAATCCTGCCTTTTCCGGCTTCTAGAGGCTGCCCACATTCCTTGGCCCACAGCCCCTTCCACCTTCAACGCCAGCAGTGGCCACTCGAGTCTCTCACATACGTCACTCTGACTCTGTCTCTTCTGATCCCCTCTTTCCCTTAAACAGACACCTGTGATTACCTTGTGCCCACTTAATAATCCAGGATAATCTCCCCATCCAAGGCCAGCTGATTGGCAACCTTAATTCCATTTGCAGCCTTAATTCCCCCTTGCCATGTAACATAACATATTCACAGTTTCTGGAAATTATAATAGAACATACACATCTTTTTGCGGGGAAAGAGTAGAAGGGAGGACATTATTCTGCCCACCATGGGAAGTGTAAGTACAAGGAAGGAGGTCTCGGGACCTGCCAGAGCAGGAGGTGGGTGGGATTCCATGGAAGGAGAAAGGGTCATTACCAGGGCACCTGCAAGCACTAATGTCGGGATAGAAGGATAAACCAAAACGGAAGTGTCAGGAGAGCAGCATAAATGGTAAGAGCTCTGGGCAAGCAAGTTCATGTCAGAATTGGAAGGATTTATGAGAAGGGACCGGGATCTGCATAAGGAGATGGTCAGAGTCGAGAAAGGTACAAGCAGGATGATGCAGGGCTGCTGCTAGGAAGCCCGAGCTTCAGAAGCACCCACCATGACAATGGTGACAGCCCTTTATTGAGTGCTTGTCACATGCCAAGTATAATACCGAGTACTTTACAGTATCTCTGATTCAATCCTTGTAATAACTCCATGAAACTGGTAGATCTGAGCCCATTTTAAAGAAAAAGAAACTAAAGCTTACAGAGATAAGATGACTTACCCGAGGACACTCAGGTTTTGAGACTGGAATTCTAAGTCAGGTGTGCCTGACTTCAAACACTGCTAA
Organism: Microcebus murinus; assembly: GCF_040939455.1. Taxonomy (NCBI): domain Eukaryota; kingdom Metazoa; phylum Chordata; class Mammalia; order Primates; family Cheirogaleidae; genus Microcebus; species Microcebus murinus. The sequence continues at coordinate 37,301,304 of NC_134121.1, forward strand.
CCCCCTGTAAGGGCGCAGGTCCTCACAATAGAATTGGCATGTTTTGCCAGACTTGGGGAAAGGGTCTTACAAAAATTTTGCAACTCAGTAAACTTCACATTTATTTTTATCTCAAATGAGTTTGTGGAATCAAAATTTAATTTAAAATAATATCTTTAAATTCTCAACTTGTAAATTTTTAAAAAATTTTTTTAACTACACTTTCTAATATCCAATAAGGAACAAGCACTGTGCGAGCCACCTTAGGCTATGTGTCTGGAAAATGTTTTCCCACTTGACAAGCAGTTTACAAATGTTGGTTACACTTCCATTTTGAAAGCATTGCCCGGGGAGTGTTGTGCTTGATGTTAGAATCCCGTCTGGGCATTGAGAAACTACAGATAAAACCTCTGCCTTGAAGTCTCCATCCCTGCTCTCTGTTCACTTCTCTTTCACCCAGAAGCTGTCCATTGTTCCCTCCAGGTGTCTGAACGTGAGGCAAAATATTTAATTCCCTTTAGCTGCTGGGGGAAAGAGGACCAGTAATTTAATTTTGCTTTCCAGAGTTTATTGGATGGATTCAAATTGGCATTGATTCACCCCCAGCAGAAAGTTTACCCACACAATGCCTTGACAATTGAGGCAAAGGCAGCCCTCCTCCTAATCTCAAGAGCAATGGAAAAAGTGTCTTTTGAGACTGAATTGTGGGGCCCTCCATCCACAGAGCCCCATCAGGCTCTGACGTTATCTGCCCTTGATGTTTCACTTTCCACACAGGCGCTGGGTGGCAGGGTGAGGTCCCTTGCCCGCCAAGCAGGTGGTGAGGTGTTGTCCTGAAGGGAGTTCTCATATAAACTGGCCAACAATAGCTAGTCAGGTCTTAAGAGTTAGAGACGATATGCACGAAGTGTAAGCTTTCTAAAATAAAGCCAGATCATCATACCACTCCTCTTCGTGTTCCTCCATCATCTACGGGACTCATTCCAAACTACGTAGCAAAGTACAAAAGATTCTTCATAACCTGGCCTCTGCTCACCTTTCCAGCCTCATTCCCAAGCCTTTCTCAAGCCTCCAGACAGATGCTACACTCTGGTCTTATCAAATTTCTCATAGTGTCCAAGTGCACCACTTCTTAAGGGATCCACACATGCCATTTGTTCTGCCTGGAAAGCAAATTCTTGAGCTCAATCTCCACCGTGTTAACTGAGCTAACCCTTTTGCAACCTGTAAGACCCTAAGTCAGGTGTGACCACATCCATCCATCTACCCACCCATCCGTTCTTTTACCTATTGTTGCCATGACAGTTGTCCCATATATGCATCTTCACATATATGTGTAACTCAGAAGCAGAGAAAGCAAAGAGCAGGCAATGTTTCTCTCAATGTCTGTTTCAGCTTTCCTTAGTCATCCCTAACTCAGGGCCAGGGTTGAATTTCTCTCCCTCTATGATTTGCACCCATAAGAGTACATAAATGGGCAGAGCCCAGCCTCAGAGTGTCTGATTTAGGGACCAGATAGACCAGGGTTCAAATCCTGGTCTTGCCATTATTGTTAATTTTATCTTGCATACTCTACTTAATTATTCTGGATCCTTGGTTGTTCTCTTCTGTAGAATGAGGGTGCTAAAATCTACTTTATAGAAATTTTATATAAATGAATTGATATAACTTAAGTAAGGAATCTAGCAGTGCCTGATGCATGGTAGGTGCTCAATTAATGGTATTATGTTATATGCTTCATGCATAACAACTGAAAAGTTCACACTTCAATGAAAAAGAAAATATGTATGTGCATCATGTTTCAAACGTAGCATCCCTAAGGAGTGCAGCTGAAAGTTGTGAAGACAGATACCCAGAAGAAGAAAAAGGGGTGAGTTATGACGCATCCCTGGATGCCTGGCCATTAGCTGCCTCTGCTTTGCGATGGGTGGTTCAAAATATCGCAACTACAAAGGAGCCCAGAGATCATCCGATCCAACCACCCAACAATGTACTTCCCAAAAAGGAATCAAAGACCCAGTGGCAACTGCGGAGGAACCTTACAGGGTCTAGAAGCTTCAAAGGACAAGGTTAGAAAGTAATTAAGAGACGTTAGCTGCCTCAAATTGGTTTTTGAAGCAGGTGGGGCATAAATAATACATAAAATAAAGAGAGAAGATTAATACTTTTTTTCTTCGCAGCAGCAGAGACTGCCCGAAGCTGATAAACCAGAAGCTAAGTGAGAAGACCCCGTAGACGGGAAGCAGACATTAGCCCACGTTCAATCACAACAGAAGGGTGACTACTCAGGAAGGACAGATCCTAGTAGAAGTCTCCAAAGGAAAAGTAGGAGTGACAAAATGCACCTTATTTATAAGCAGCAATTAGAAATTACTGTCTTCTTTCTTAATAAAGAAAGGCTCTTGTAGAAAAGTATGAGTGTGAACAAAGTCAATTTATTATAAATTACTACAAACGGAGAGTTCCCCAAAGTGCTCACATTATTTCTAAAAGGATCTGTGTTCCACCTAAGTCTAGCATTTCTCTCCTTAAAGGATATTACTGATGAAACATTTACAAACTATTCCCAACTTAAAAATTGAGTTAGACTTTTTTTTTGACATTACAATGGTGTGAAAGCAATATGCATTCAGTAAAAACCATACTTCAAGTACAGTTTTGTTTTTTCACTTACAGTACAGTATTCAGTACATTCCATGAGATATTTAGCGGTTTGTTATAAAATAAGCCTGTGTTAGTTGATTTTGCCCAACTCTAGGCTAATGTAAAGGTTCTGGGCGTTTTTAAGGCAGGCAAGGCTAAGCTGTGATGATCAGTAGGTTAAGTGTATTATGTGCATTTTCAACTTACAATATTTTTAACTTGCAATGAGCTCATCAAGATATAATCCCTTTGTAAGTGGAGAAGTACCTGTATTTATTCAATGAATATTTATTGAGCACCTATTAAGTATCAGGCACTGTTTGTCTAGGCAGTAGGAATATACTAGTAAATAAAACAAAAACAAGGTTCTGCTGGAGAAGGGAGACAAAGTAAACAATTAAATAAGCAAGATAGGCCGGGCGCTGTGGCTCACGCCTGTAATCCTAGCTCTTGGGAGGCCGAGGCGGGCGGATTGCTCAAGGTCAGGAGTTCAAAACCAGCCTGAGCAAGAGCGAGACCCCGTCTCTACTATAAATAGAAAGAAATTAATTGGCCAACTGATATATAGATAAAAAAAATTAGCCGGGCATGGTGGCGTATGCCTGTAGTCCCAGCTACTCGGGAGGCTGAGGCAGGAGGATCGCTTGAGCCCAGGAGTTTGAGGTTGCTGTGAGCTAGGCTGACGCCACGGCACTCACTCTAGTCTGGAAAACAAAGTGAGACTCTGTCTCAAAAAAAAAAAAAAAAAAAAAATAAGCAAGATAATTTTTAGGGAGTGACAAGTGCTCCATGAAAAAAATAAAGCAGGGTAGTGAGGAGTAGAGAACCTCGTTGGCAATAAAGATTCTCTCTGGCAAGGTAACGTTTGTACCTAATCAGAAAGCATTAAGCAAGTGAAAATCTGGGGCCAGTGTTCTAAGCAGAAGAAAATACAAGTTTAAAGACAATAAGGAAGGGCCAGGGTATTGTTCAAGGTACAGAAAGAAATCAGGTATGGGTGGAGGAGAAAGAGCAAAGGGAAGACTACAAGGAGAAATCAGAAAAGTAGGAAGATGGTAGATAGTGTCAGGCTCGGACAAAAGGAGTTTGGATTTTATTCCACAATTGGAAATTATTGGAGGCTTTAGGCACGGAAGTGAAATCATCTGATTTACATTTTCAATATCAAGTCTTAAAATCTTCAATATAATGGGAGTCAATCTCTGAGATATGTGTTCTTACAGAAAGAGCCCCGTGCTAATAAGCAGCAGAACTTCCCCTAGAGTGAAGCTAAAACAGCAGCTGAGAGAATATGTGCATGTAACCCAAATAAATCCCAGGGCCCACATGGCCCAGTGTCAGGATGAGTCATTCATTCATTTACTCACTTGTTCATTCAACAAACATGTATTGAAAATGCTAAGTTCTGGGCATAACAGCAGTACATAAAACAAAACGTATCTCCTGATGGACTTTACATTTTAAGGGAGAGACAACCAATAAACAAGCACATCAATATTTAAAGCTAATACTATGAAGAAATATAAAATGATGTAGAGACTAAAGAACACCTGGAAATAACATTCTTTATTCCTCCCTTTCTAGAGGGAGATTTCCTCTGAGGAACCGAGATTTGAGCAGAGAGCTGAACGAAGCCATGCAGCTGCCCAGGGAAGGAACATTCCAAGCAAGGACATAGCAACCACAGCAGCTGAGACAGGAGCACGCTTGCTGCACCCCATAAACAGCAGAGGACAGAAACAGAGTGGCAACGGGGAGCAGAGAAGGAGATGCAGTCAGAGATCAGCCCCAGGTATTGAAAAGACCATCTTCCTCACGGTGCTCTGCAGGGTCAACTTTGCATACATAGAGAGTCCACAATGGCACGGGGCCATTTGGAGGCCTCTCTAGTCTGTTCTATTGGTCCATTTATATGACCTTGTGCCAATACCACTGTAACAGTCAGGACATAGTCAAGCGACAGAAACCTCACCAGTCATTTGAACATGGAAATTTTTGATTTAAAGAATTATTAACTAGTAAAAGGTGGTTAACTGCTAAAAAGTATTTAAGTGGAGCTCTAAAAAAGACAGAAATAGCACATGTAGGAGTAGCTACTAGCCCTAGGGCTGGGTAGTACCCAAACTTGGAGAAAGGCCACCCCACTAAGGCCAAGATTAAAACACCATTGGAGAGCATGTGGCTGCAGCCAGCTGGGTAGTGGTGAGGTTCAGCAGGGCCCCTGTAGCCAGCAGGCCAGAGCTGGTGAGCTATGAGCTGCCTCCTATGGTCCCATGTCCAGGGCTGGCAAGCTAGAAGGTACCCAACAGGGTACTGGCAGCACAAGCTGGAGGGGGCACCACTGAGTTTCCCACAAGCTGCTGGAAGCCATAAGATCAGAGGAAGAAGCACCCCAGAACCAGGAGGACAGTCCCTCCCAGCTTCTGTTATGCCTTGCAGTGTCCCTCCAGTGCCCTCTACTGGCAAAGCCCAACACTCCACCACCCGGCAATAAAGAAATGCCTACAGGGCTCAGCTCCTGTATCACAAAGCAAAGCGAAGAAGGGTGGATTTGGAGCTAAAAGGTCAATAAATTGATAACTAGCACAATCCCATTATTTTTCTTTGTAATCGTTTTTGAAATCCTTTAAAATAAGTTTTGAACAAGTCCTCCACCTTCTTATTGGTCAGCAGTGTCTTGGCTATTTCTGGCCCTTTTGCATTTCCAAATAAATTTTGAAATCATCTTGTCAAATTAAAAAGAAAAAAATGTAATTTTTACTGAGGTTGCATTGAATATATAATCAGTTTGGAGAGTACTGACTCTTCACAATGTTGACTGCTTCCTTTTATAAACATATCATATCTAAGTGTGGTTTTCTTTTCCCCCCCTTAATATGTTTTTCATCTTCTAGGTAGAAGTTTGTCAAGGTTTTTTAAGATTTATTTCTAGGTGTTTGGTATTTTTGATTTGTGGTCATGAATTTCAAGTATGGCAGCCAACATAGTAATGATTTTTCTTCAGTTACATGCAGCTCCTTGGGTGCAGATAGAGTGGAGAGAGATTTAACTTGGAATGGTGTTTGTCCGATTGAGTAAGGCACAGGGAAAAGGGAGCAAGAGAGCTGTTCCATCATGCAGGGGTAATGATGGGCCATGAAATTTAAGTTGGGTAACAGGGAAAGTGAGGACGTGAGAAGGATAATGGGCAGTGAAAAGTGTTGAGGTCAGTAAATCGAAGGTCCTGGTAGAGCCAGGGTTATTAGAGTTAGGTACCTGAGGAGTGAGCTGTAAGGTGGCATTCTGGAAATACAACACTCAAAATCGCAATGACAAGGTCTTAGCACAGTGCTGTCCTGTAGACCTTTCTCCAATGATGGAAATGTTCTCTATCTGTGCTGTCCAGTATGGTAGCCACTGGCCACATATGGCTCCTGGGCACTTGAAATGTGGCTGGTGCTATTGAGGGACTAATTTTCATTTTATTTGATGAAATTCAAATTTATTTAATCTAATGAAATAGCTATATGTGACTACTGGCTATCATGTTAGACGGTGCAGGTGCAATGTATGACCGTGGTGATGTCAGGCTGAGTGCAGTGAAGGACAAAATCGTTGGTGGTGAGGTGGGCAAAGAACCAGGAAGCCAGGATATTGGATGGATCGTCCATGTGGGTTTTGAAAATGCCAAGAATGATGGCGGGACTAGGGATGGGAAGGAAGAAGCAAAACCAGTTGCTTTGCTTTTCAGTGAATGAGTTTAACGGTAAGAACTGAAGAGGACTGCAACAAGGAAGGGCAGTGGGCGGCGTGGCCTGAAGGAGCTGGGTTCTTCAGGGATGAGGAAGACACAATGATCTGCAAGTGTTAATGAGTAGCAGAAAAGACACAATCAGAGGCCCAGCAGTAAGCAGGAAGTGGGGGAGGAAACCGGCACCGCATGAGAGGCTATAGCGGAATCAGTGGCCTCGGGGGAGAGTCAGTTTTCAGACAGAGCAAGGAGAAGGAGGAATATTACAAAGAGTTTGAGAATCTGGGGGATTTGGCTAATGCCGACCCATGAGTTCCAGTGGGTAGAAAGGAAAGGGTCTGGGGCAGGAGGAGTGGTGGGATAGTGGGTCAGATTGGGGGTGTACACATCCATATGGGGGTGATGGTCCAGGTGATAATGAGAGGCTTGAAAGTCTGGTGGTAACTGGGGAAACACAGATAAGGGTATGACACATCGGTCCTTGTGGCCCTTGTGGCAGTGGCTCTCAACTGCCTTTGACTGAAACTCGCAATAAGAAATACCTCATAGAGATACCAATATAATTACAGACATTATGAAAAATAATGTGGAGGTTTCTCAAAAAATTCAAAATATAACTACCATATGAGCAAGCAATCCCCCTTCTGGGTACGTATGCAAAGGAAATGAAACCAGTATGTCAACAAGATAGCTGCATTCCCGTGTCCCTTGCAGCATTATTCACAATCGCCGAGATATGCAATCAATCTATGTGTGCATTGATGAATGAATGGATTTTTTTTAAAAAGTGGCATATACACACAATGGAACACTATTCTGCCTTTAAAACACATGAAATTCTCTCATTTGCAACAACATGGATGAGCTAAATGAAATAAGCCAACCACAGAAAGACAAATACTGCATGATCTCACTCAAAGGTGGAATCTAAAAAAGTCCCACTCATAGAATTAGAGGGTAGAATGGTGGTTACCAGGGGCTGGGGGGTAGGGAGGTTTGGGGAGATGTTCAAAGCACACAAAATTTCAGTTAGACAAAGAGGAATAAGTTCAGGAGAGCTAGTGTACAACCCAGTGACTATAGTTAACAACAATGTATACTTGAAAATTGCTACAATAGTAATTTCTAAATGTTCTCGCCACACAAAAAAAATGATAAATATGTGGGGTAATGAATGTTAATTAACTTGATTTGGCCATTTCACAATATATACATATATCAAAGCATCATGTTGTATACTACCTTAGTCTATTCCATCTATCACAACAAAATACTTTGGGCCGGGTAATTTATAAATAACATAAATTTATTGCTGATAGCTCTGGAGGCTAGGAAGTCCAAGATCAAGGCACAGATTTGGTGTCTGGTGAATGATCTCTGCTTCCTAGATGGAACCTTGTTGCTTCCTCAAACCTCTTCTATAAAGGGCACCAATCCCAAAGTTACCTCCCACAGGCCCCAGCTCTTAATATTAACACATTGGGAATTAGATTTCAACATATGAATTGTGAGACACACATTCAGATCATAGCATATACTGTAAATGTATACAATTTTTAAATACCTGCATAAAAAATACAAGAAATACGACATCCGTGTATGTAGTGAAACGAAGCCTTTAACAGATGATACCTGCCTTTACTATCTGCCACATTGTCTATGTTTTTATGTTTATTTCCCTGTTTATTTTGTTTTCATTAAAAACCCAATATGCTGGTCAAAAGACATCAAATCAATTCCATCAGTCTATAATTTGAAAAATACTGGCTCATAAAGAGGTGGATAATCGGGTCTGGTTATGTCCTTCTTAGAAATGGTCTTTTAGACAGGTTGGTGGGATGAGGAAGAAAGCTCACGTGCGGGCGTGTTGGGGGATGAAGGAGAACACAGTTGTATCAGCTGCATGGAGAGCTCTGCGGTTCCCCCCATCTTAAATCCTAGGAAGAGAGCTGGTGAATCCAGAAGAGGAAAAAAAGCCTTGCCCTGATGTCATGATGTCGTCCTCAAGGAAATACAGATCAGCAACCAAAAGCAATTTTAATCTCTACATACATCTTTTGGGAAAAATCATTTAAAGATTCAATTTATAATTCACAGCACTACCTCTTAACACTTCTTCAAATTCATTTTCTCCTCATCGTCTTGATGTCCAATCCTCTCACAAGCCACAGCCACCCTGGAACCCTTCTCCTCACTGAACCCTCACTCATTGAGACTCAACCTCAATGGCTCTCAACTCTGGTTGCTCAGTGGAATCACCAAGGCACTTTTATAAAAATGCCAATGCCCAGGCAAACCATGGGCTCATGCATTGGCACTTTCAAAACATTTCCAAGGAGGTTCTCACAAGCAGCCCTGCCTGCCTCAACACCAGTTGCTCTCTCCTTTTCCCTCCCTTCTCCTCTCCTTCTGCCATTGTTATTTTGTCTTCCAAGTAATCTTGGCTAGATGTGGGAAGAATGCTGATGAAAGAAAGGGAAAAAGTCAAACAGAAAACACAAAAGTTTACCAAGCGGAAGTGTAGGGTAGAAAAGATTCAGCAAAGGTACTAATAGAGTCACAATTTTTTTTTTGCCTTTTATATATGTAATAACAGGAGGAAAAAAACAGAGTTTAGATGTATAAATAAGCAAAAAATTTCTAATTAACCCCCATATTGGTCCAGTATAGAATATGGGAAGACTAATGTGGGACTTTGTGTCTACCCTCTATTTCCTGTGAGCTGATGTGTACATTACAGTCCCTGGAGAGAAACCTGTGCCTTTAAACACAGAGCTGGGACCAAGTGGCCAGAAAAACTGGACCAAACAGAAGAGCCATCTGGGAATATTCAAGTGCACACACACTTCCCAAGTAGACTTTTAGCAATGCTTAAATGTAGTATTAATAACAACAGATAATGAACTTGGGTTTTTATTGATACATAGTATTTGTACCTATTTATGGGGTAAATGTGATATTTTGTTACATGCATAGAATATGTAATGATCAAGTTGGGGTATTTAGGATATCCAAGATCCAAGTATTTATCATTACTTTGTGTTGAGAATACTTCAAATCCTCTCTTCTAGCTATTCTATAATATACAATATATCGTTAACTATAGTCACCCTACTGTGCCATCCAACACTAGAACTTACCCCTCTTAACTGTATGTTTGTACTCATTAAACAACCTCAGCCTCTGTAATCCAGCCTCTGCTTTCTGTCATTCTACTCTAACTCCTTGAGATCAACCTTTTTAGCTCCCACATATGAATGAAAACATGTGAGATTTGCCTTTCTGTGCCTGACTTTTTTCATTTAACATAATGACCTCCATGAATTCATATTTTAGAGGTCTGGGAAACTCTGCCATTTTTAGAAGAGCTACACAATGCACATGAATTGATCGATAGTTGAATAGTTTCCAAAGTACCTTGGAAAATAATTGCATCATTGTCATCAGATAGCTACATTTTTCTCTGGGCATTTTCTACCCTCAAAGGAGATAAGTGAAGAAAACAGGGTAGAAAGGACATGAATTCTGAAATTAAGCATGCATGAGGTATTTATAACACCCCTCCACAAAATGAAAATAAATGTTCAGAAAAGTAAGGAAAGCTGTTCTAAAACGTGCTCTTCTATCCAAAGCTCCAATATAGACATCTAATGATGAACACGGAATAAAGAAAATGACAAGAGAAAAATGTTTCAACACAATCTTTCTTTAAACTTCCCCAAAACAAAACTATTTCAACTTGAAATTATCACTGCTACTTGGAGACTGGTACCTTTTTGCCTGTTTCTGATAGATAGGTGCCTCCATTTTCTCTGATTTATATTTCCTTCCTAATTAAGGTAAAATCTTTTCCATGACTTTTAATGTGAGAAGCGAAGTGCAAAAGGACAGCAGTAGGGCCATGGCTGACTTAACCACACTTTGAGTCTTACAAGGAGATGCCAAGATTTACAAATCCATGCAAAATTCTAAGCCTTGTTCAGGGATTTTTTTCCCCATCAATGTCAGTTTGCTTTATGTTATCTGTCTTTCAGTTCAGTGGCTGTTTTAACCCCAGGGTGAAATTGGACAAGCACAGTAGTACTTCATTGTAACTTAAGTCCAAAGAACCTTTGGTTCCTGTGTCATGGGTCTATGGGACAAAAAAGGACTGAGTTTGGACCTAACTCAGAAAGTAATCTTGGCAGTGGCCAAGGCAGGGTCTTCAACATTCATGTTGGAGCCATCTTTGTTTTCCTGGATTGGCATCAAGAGGCCATGGCGAGAGAAACTCAAGACTAACAACCATGTATAGACATTTCCTTTTTTCTGCCTAGCAATTCTGCATGTTGGCCATTTGGTAGGACTCAGCTGGAATGCCTCATCTCTGTTCCACATGTTGTCAGCTGGGCTCACTTATGCATTTGTGGTCAGGTTTCAGATTGGCTGGTGGCTGGCTGGTCCAGATGGTCTCAGTCACATGTTTGGTAGTCGCCTGGGGCTTTCAGCCAGTGTGCCATGAAGCTCCTCTTCCTCCAGTAGTTATACTAGGCTTTTCCCATGATGACAGATGCATTCCATGAAAATGACAGTGGCAGCTGCAAGATCCCTTAAGGCTGAGCCTCAGAAGTCTCAAATGTCACTTCTGAAGCATTCTATTAGTGAGAGTAAGTCACAAAGCCAGCACAGATTTAAGAGAGTGGAAAATAGACTCTCTGGATCTCTGGATGAAGGAAGCAACAAAGTCACATTACAAAGGGAGAAGACAAGGAAGCATGATTCATTGGGGGCCGTTATTCTAACAAACTGCCACTGTCTTCCCTCCAGCCCCAGTGATTCATGTGAAATACATGAAATACACTCACTCTCTCCCAAGATTCCCAAGTTCTCATTTAATCACAATATCAGCCTCAAAGTTTATGATATCATGATCTGTATCAGGTCCCAAAGTGGTTGTGGCTGTTTGGGTACAGTGCCTCTTGATCCAGAGATATTCTGTGGATAGGTAATTTGGGCAGGGCTCAGCTGGGATGGCTCTTCTCTACCCCATGTGGTGTTAGCTTAGTTCATTCATGCTTTTGTGGATGAGTGGTAAGTTGGCTGGAGGTCAGGTGGCTCCAAATGGCTCCTCACATGTCTGGCATCTGGGGGTGGATTGCTACTATTGCCTGGGTACCTACATTCTCTTCCATGTGGCTTCTCATCCTCCAATAGGTTAGACTATGCTTCTTTACATAACAAAAGCATTCAAAGCTGGATTTTTTCATTTGATGAACATCTTAAACTACCATTACTATTGTAGAGGGTATTATTTAAAAACTGTCACAGTATCATACTTGTACAGTCTTACCTAAGGCCAGGTTCCCTCAGAAACAGACCCTGAGACAAAGATTTGAGTGTAAGTAATGTGTTTAAAATGTGGCCCCACTGGTTAGAAAAGTGAAAAAGAGAGAGAGAAAAGGGAAGGAAAGCCAACAAACAGTGTGTTATCAGCCTGAGCAACATAGTGGATGCCGTCTCTACAAAAAAAATTTTAAAAGTAGCCAGGCATCATGGTTCATGCCTGTAGTCCCAGCTACTTGGGAGACTGAGGTTGGAGGATTGCCTGAGCCAGGAGTTCAAGGTTATAGTAAGCCATAACCAGGCCACTGCACTCCAGTCTGAGCAACAGAGTGAAACTCTCTTAAAAAAAAAAAAAAGTGTGTTTTGTCAAACAGGTTTCTACTGTAGAATTTAAAGCTCAGTCCAGCTGGGGAACCCTGCAGACCTCAACTCAGAAATTTGTTGTAACCTAAAAGTTTATATGCACAGTGGAATCATTTGAACTCAGAATATATTTTTTCTTAAAAAATAAAAATGTTTTATTTATATATGTATACATACACACGTTTTTCTTTTAAAATATTTATTTGCATATGTATGCACATACACACACACACATATATACAGTTCTTAACTTTAGGTCCATCAGGGGGATCCCAGATGTCTATTTTTCCAAAAATCTCCCAAATTTTTACCAACAGGCAACAAATGGAATTCTGCTCTTAGGATGGTTGGCTCTGTGAAGCCCCATCATCTCCCATGAGTGGAGGAAACCGAGCAACCAGGATGGGGTTACTTTATTCCGAGAATTTTATTTTGCTTTTTTGGTTTTGAGTTTTACTTTTCACTTCATTACTCAAGTTCAAAGACATCTTCGGAGGTTGGTTTTTTTCCATAAGTATAAAATAAAAGTGAAAATATTGAAACTTTCTTTAATAATGCAAATAGAAATCAAAATTTGTCATACCTTCTGCCTACCTGTGATTGTAAAGAAGTACAGGTCTGAAATCATGTGAAATGCTGCTATCTGTATTTAGAATTGATTAAAAATATATATGACCAGAAAATTGGTTTCACTGATCAACACTTAAGTGGACATATAGGAATAACATTTATCGGGAGTTGGGCAGATGGGAGGGGGGAGGAGGGGATGGGTATATACATACGTAATGAGTGTGATGCGCACCACCTGGGGGATGGACATGCTTGAAGCTCTGACTGGGGGGGGGGGGTGAAGGCAACACACATAACCTAAACATTTGTACCTCCATAATATGCTGAAATATATATATATACATATATGGAAAAAATAGAAACTCAACAGTGCAGAAATCAAACAAACCCCTTGACTGGATGGTCAAAATTAACATCCTCAGGGAGGGGCAGGTGGATGTGAGTGCCTCTGATCTGAAACCTTGAGAGACACACAGAATCACTAATGTAGTGTTCAAGCAAGGATGCACAACTTCAATCTAACCATGAGGAAACATTAGCAAAATCCCAAAACAAGGAACTTTCTCTAAACACAAAAGCAGGATTGTACCTTCAAAAATGTCAATGTCATAAATGACAAAGAAAGGCTACAAAGTGTTCCAGATTAAAGGAAATAAAAGAGATGTGACAATTAATTTAAATACTTGACCCTACATTGGTTTCTCCACTGAAAGGGAAAAAAAAATATTTAAAGGACATTTTCTGCTCAGTGTTGTATAAAAACAAATAATAATAAAAATAAAGGACATTATTGAGTCAATTGACAAAATTGGAATATGCATGGTAGATTAGATAAAAATATGTTGATGTTAAATTATTGAAATTGACATATAAAAGAATATGTCTGTCCTTAGGAAATGCACATTGAAGTATTTAGGGGTAAAGGGACATGACATATGCAACCTAGTATCAAAAGTCTCAAAAAAAATTGTTTGTAGGATGGAGAGAGAAAGGGAAAGGGGGGGAGAGAGAGCAAGAGAAAATGCAAGAGCACAAATCATAAAGGAAATAGGATAAAGTATTGATAACAGATAATATGTATTAAGGGTATATTGGTGGTCTTTGAACTCTTCTATTCATCGTAGCTTTTCTGAAAGTTTATTTCCTAATAAAATGGGGTGTTTGGGGTGTTTTGGTTTGGGTTTTTATTCATGAGCATTTATAGTGTCACATGGCTTCATTCACCCTGAAATTCACATGCAAGAGTCTTAGAGATGTTCTTCTTTTAAGATGAACTAAAGCAACAATACCCCAGAAAATTCTAGCATTTGGGAAAATTAACACACACCAAAGAAGATAGCAAAACCTATGTTCTCTTCTGCCTCATTTGACAACCAAATGTCTTTATTAACATAAATAGTCAAGCTCATATATTAAACAAGACGTTGTCCAGACCTTAGAGATTTTCTTAATTGTCTCATTCCTCTATCCATGCCTGGTAAGATAGTCCAGTGGCTTTCCCAAGATACCTAAAATCCTGATTGTCCCCATCCCAGAATCACTTAGAGGGTGACCAACCATCCTGATTTGCCTGAGACCAAGGAGTTTCCTGGAACATGAACTTTCATTGCTAAAACTAGGAGAGTCCTCAATAGTCACCCTATGTCACAGTTCTGAGTTCTAGCTGTAGATGAAAATATGGTTTCACTCCCATCACCTACAACATCTTTTTGTCTCTGCCTTTCACTGACATAGATCAGGAACTCAGCCCCTCGCCCTTCCATGGTGACACTCACCATCTGCCCCAAAGTGGAATCTACTCTCTCCAGTCATCTGAGGAAGCAACAGATGTGTCTGAAGATCTGAGCAGCAAGGTTTACACGCCAAGTTGCTCAGCCTCTTCTCTCCCTTGGTTTCCCTCTCTGGCTCCTTCTGAAACCCAACACCTCTCACTTTATCATTATGCCAACAGTTTACCTCTGGAACCTGTGCTCCCGAGTCTCCTTTTGCATAATCTAAAATATCTTAATATGGTTCACTAAATCAGGGTCCAACTCTGTGTTTTTCACGTTAGAGGTCAGAACCCTGGACAGTGGCTTTGAAAGTTCTATGTTTACTTTTTTCTTTCTATTTCCTTCCATGATCTTGGAAAATGTTCTATATCAAGAATAAAATCTATTCTGTATAGTTTGGACCTTATGTGTACTTTATCTTAATTCTTTGAAAATAGCAATTCATGGCTGGTATATGTGATATTATAATATCTTCTATAGGTATTTATATTTCAATATATTACGCTTAAAACACTTGTACATACACCACCTCGTTTGATTCTGGCATAATCACTGACAGACAAGACAGGTATATGACATCCAGTTAGTAGATTCAAAACCTGAAGTTTGGGTAATTGATGTGATTCACTAGAAAGCAATAGAGATATACCTTTGACTCTAAGCCCAGGACTCTTGCCACCATTCTGCAGCCTCATGTTAATTCTCTATCAACTAAAATGTCCAATTAACCAAAAATTCCTGAGCCATGCAGTGTATCAGAAAATGTCCTTAAGAAGATGATAGATGGCCGGGCGCTGTGGCTCACGCCTGTAATCCTAGCTCTTGGGAGGCCGAGGCGGGCGGATTGCTCAAGGTCAGGAGTTCAAAACCAGCCTGAGCAAGAGCGAGACCCCGTCTCTACTATAAATAGAAAGAAATTAATTGGCCAACTGATATATATATGTAAAAAATTAGCCGGGCATGGTGGTGCATGCCTGTAGTCCCAGCTACTCGGGAGGCTGAGGCAGAAGGATCACTCAAGCCCAGGAGTTTGAGGTTGCTGTGAGCTAGGCTGACGCCACGGCACTCACTCTAGCCTGGACAACAAAGTGAGACTCTGTCTCAAAAAAAAAAAAAAGAAGATGATAGAGCAGACATGGGTGGGTGAGAAGAAATTCCTTTCACCCTTGTCAAGAACTGCTGGCCTTGCAGGTACAGCCAGGTGCTACCAACGGGAACCTTTACGTACAAACCAGAGGCTAATTAAGCCCTGAACAGCCAGTGATTTTTTTCTGCTAGCCTAGAAGAGTGTGGGAGGCTGTCTGGGTCAGGCATTGTCCCCACTTCAAAGTCCTCTAGAGCCTCGGTGAGACCATCTGCCACCTCTACTCCCACGGTCTCCTTGGGTGCTCCCCTGTGCCCTGCTTTACAATTTCTGTGCAATTTTGTATCTTGAGCAATGTCAGTTTAATTTAGCTTCCTATAAATCCACCCTACCTTATGTCTCTGCATGCTACTTTGTATCAATTGCCCTTCCTGTTCAGCTGCAGCAGCCACTCACCTACCTCCAATTCTTTCATGTCATGGGCCTCCTATCTTACCTGACACAGACAAGATCCCATTTCACCTCTACCACTCAGACAAGGCTACCATGCACTTTATCTTAATAGCTTCTGTCTTAGCCTCTTTTTCCCCAGACTTGCTTAGAAAACAAGACAATGCTGCTCTGGCACACCCCACTCCTATCTGAGTCTCTTTTTCATAGATTGAGGTCAGGCCCAGCATGGAGGTCATGACCAAGCACAGTAGAGTTCTGAGGACAGAGTTGTATTCAGTAGGATTCCTTGGAACCAAAAGTTATTGTGTCCAGAAGTTGAGTGTAAGCTAAGAAATAGCCAATGCTTTAAACCAAAATGATGCAATTGATCGATAGGTCTAAAACAAAGCTTCTCAACTGAGCACTAGTGATACATTGGGTTGGATAATTATTGTTATGGGAGGCTGTCATGTGTAGTGGAGAATGTTTAGTAGACACTCGGCCCTCTACTCACTAGACATCAGTAGCATCCTCTCCAAGTTGTGACAACCAAACATGTCTCTTGACATTGCTAAATGTCCCCTGGATGGGGAGAGGAAACATCACCTCTCCCCATTGAGAACTGCTGACCTAAAATGTAACCACAGGGTAGGAAAGGAGAGACAAAGTCACAAGGTTAAGGCGAGGTAAATGAGGAACAGAGAAGAAAGCAAGTTGCCAAAATGGGTCAAGTAAGACTAAGAACTTTTACCACCATTAAGAGAGGGATGCTCCAAGCTCGTCGTAACTGGGAGCTGGGCATGAGTTATATGGTTAAGGGAACAGAGTCTAGGTGAGTCCATCATATTTGCCTCAGACTATTTTCCCTGTTAGCCCAGAGTAACCAATCTGCAGCACGTTAGGAATCAGCTCAGCTCTGCAGCCTACTCCCTGATCACAATCATGAGCTCTGCCCTAAAACTCTGAGCAAAGCAGCCTAGTTTACCCCCCAAAAGATTACCTTGGGTGAGTAGCACAGATCTGTCCACCCTAGGTCAATTCAGTGTGTAGCCTTTATTATTAGCCAGGACCCTGTATCAGTTGGGAATGATTCAGGCTGCAGTAATAATAATAATTAATAATAATAATAATAATAATACAGAACTGTTAGTTCTGTTTAAACTAATTTAAACAAATAAAGGATCTTTAAATAAGGATTTTTTCACATAATAATAAATCTGATGGCAAACAACCAATAAGTAGTTCAATGACTGCAGGGCCAATTCCTTGGTAATCTTCTTAGCCTTTCCCATGTGGTTGCAAGTTGGCTACTTCAGCTCTAGGTATTTGACCCATATGTCCCAGGAAGGGAAAAAAGTAGAGATGATGTCAGGTGTGCTCATCCTTTTATGAGGAGATCCATTTCTAGGAGCAAGGAAGACTTAGTAATGTATATTTAGCTTTTCTAGCCTCTATAGAGCAGATGAGTCAAGGAGTTGATATTGGATTAGCCAAACAATAATGTCTTACATAGCCTCCACATTTGAATGTTCCCAAATTATCACCCTACTATTCCCTAACCTAGAGAAGAGGCTTGGTGGAATGGTAAAACTACTGGTCTACTAAGCCTGAACTGATAATGAAAATCCTTCTGGAATATTCAAGACAATGAAGGTATAGCTTCAACAGTCAGCCCCCTAAAGTGGATATTTTAATAAAATGATTTACCCTAACAAGGAAGCCAGAAGTCAAGCAAAAGATATTACTGGAAGATGAGTCATACTAGTGCAGGACCGATCTTCCTCTCATCTACAGTCTCCATACGTGGGACAGGAGGATGAAGACCACCATCATTTCCTAGAAAGGCATCAATGACAAAGCCAGAAAGGTAACTCGACACAGGGGGCCAAGCCAGGTGACTCCAGACAAGTCAGGTTACAAGCCAAAGTCCATTAGGGAGAACCATGCATTCAAAGCCAAGGAGACCAACACAAATACAAAAATTAACATTGTGGGGGCAGAGCCAAGGGTTCCAATGTGGGCAGGGACAGCATCTAAGCAGGAACACGGAGAGAGAATGCAAGTCAACTGCAACACACATTCCCGAAGCAATCCCGGCTCACCTTCCTCAACTGGTAGATATCTAGGAACCATGCGTAAGACTGGCCTAAGGTTCAAAACAGGCCAACACCAGCAATGCATAAGTGTTCTCCTGGAGAGCCAGGCAGAGTGAATAAGCTAGGATCTAGTCTGGACTTAAAGGGAGTAGTAAATTCTGTGACTCAGAAGCAGCCCAGACTCGTCTCTGGACCTCAACATAGAAAATGTAATTCCATGTTCTACCAAGCAATGGCGCTGCAGTCAGTAATACACCTGCTCTTGCCCTCACTGACGGGAAAGAGGGGGGACTTGAGCTTTGGGTTTGATCAGTCAAGCTAGCAATAAAGAACTGAGTTCAAGAATTCAAAAAATAACCAGAAGCAGATTTTGCCTCGATTTCAAAGGCATCAAGGCATATCCTGTCTGCTCTGGCTGACACAACATTTTTAAAGTAAACTTGTTGAAGTATAATACATATACAGAAAAGCTCACTAATCAAAGGTATGCAGCCAGATACATTTTCGCAACATAGATACACTGTGTAATCAGCACACAGGTCAAGAGACAGAACAACACCTGCTCCCCAGGAGCTCCTATCATGTCCCTTCCAGTTTCTGCCTTTCTTTCCACGTGACATTTTTACACTTAAAAAAAAATATTTTTAGATTCATAAAGAGTTGCAAAGAAAGTATAGAGAGCTCACATATATCCATCACCCAGTTTCCCCTAATGTTAACATCTTACACAGTCTAAGAGATTAACATTGGCACAATATAGACAAAAACACAAAGACCCCCATTCTCCCAAAGGAAAACAACAGGAGTTTCCTGTGCTTGCTTTAAGTTATAGAGATTATACATCCCAAAAGATACTGGATGACTTCTCTTTGAGCTGGACAATAGTAGCAGCAACATCATTTGCTCTGAGCACCCAAAGAAACGGACCCCAGTGAAACCTCCTAAAAATGCAGAGGAACCTCTGAAATTAACCGTGTTTTGTATGAAAGAATGTTGATTGCTCTGCTCAAGGCATATTGAGTGCCAAGGAATAAACCCATTTTAAATAGCTCCAGTAAAGAGGACTATATCCTACATGTATAAACAATTGAGAGAGGAACCATAACTCTATTTCCCATCTATCAGGAGTTATGTGGGTCTATCTTAACTTCTCTTGGCTGCCAGCAATTTGGCCCTTGGTAATTTTTCCATTTCCTTCACCAAGACCTTGGCCCTCAACAAATGTGACATGACATAGGCAGGACAAGTATGTTTGCATGAGAGTTAAAGGGACAAGTCCAGATGGCAGGAGGAGTGTTGACTGGGGTGTGCCCTGAAAGAATGGGAACATAATAAGGCCATGGATGGATTACAGTGGGAAAGAATGTAGAAAGAGAGAAAGGAGGAGTTTGGGGAAGGTACAGCAAAGCCGATGTGGGCAATTCCAGGTTATCGGTTGGGTGTCACCAGGTCTTAAGAATAAAAGAGACATACATATATATATTTTCAAGTGCTTCTATATAGACAGGCACTGTACCAGGCATCCAGGTCCCAAGTGGAAAACTGCACAGTGTCTGACCTTAAATGTCTCACCACCAAGCTTGTCAGAATCCTGAACCTAATTTGTGCCTACTACTGGGATTCAGATAAGCCCAAGCAAGCTAAATGAACTGGCAGGAAAACCCCACCTGAAGCCTTTTTAAATCAGGACCTGAAAAACCACCTGAGAAAGAATTCATTCTGCAGAAATAGAGCCAGTAAGAAAAGCCAGTGCTATACCGGATCCTTAGATTATTGCAAAAGAGAGACAATTTAGAAGTCAGCATGATCTGTTTGAAAATCTAACTCAAGCTCCAACACCCTCCATAACCAAATCATGTTGCTTATAATCATGTTGCTTATTTTTTTTATTTTAACAATTACCATGTATTTCTTTTATAGTAAAAAGAAACTAATAAAATTTTCTTAAAGAAAAATAGTTTTTGGTGGTTGTGGGCTACCAAAGTGAGGGAGGGAGTCTTTCTAAAGTTTTTCTTGGGACCTAGAATCTCTTCTCACCTGTCACTATCTTGTACTCTTTGGAGACACCACGCTGAAGCTTGGAAACAGATGTTCTCATTCCACCGCCCGAGTTCTCCTCCTCCAGCGACACCCTCCACACTGATAACGGCAGATGGCCATTCCCATCTCGACGTCCGTCTCCTGCAGCAATTTGTGAGCCTCAGAAGCTGGTATTTTCGGTGCATTTGTGCTTGGTTTATGGCAAATCACAACCCACGCAAAGCAAAACGCCAAGACAGCAACAGCAGTGGCGCAAGGCCAAGCGAGTGGCTCACTCAATAATCACGTACAAGTCACTTCAATGGGAGCCTAGTGCAGCTGCCACGAGTGGCTGAGAGGGAATGACACCCTGTCCAAGGCGGGTTGCATGTGGAAGCAGGTTGTGGGTACAGAACCAAGCAGCAGTGGATGAGTCTAGAATCCAGGTAAGGTAAAGGTGGGTGAGGCTAATTCAGAAGAGCGGATAGTGACCCAGGACCAATGGTCAGGACAGAGCAAAGGATCCAAACTCAGGAGAATATGGTCTCAAGGAGGGGTCAGCAAACTTTCTGACCAAATAGTAAACGTCTCGGGCTTTGTGGGCCATAGCTCTTTGTCATGACTACCAACTCTGCCACCATGGCATGCGAGTTGCCATGCGCAATACCTAAATGAATGATCACACTGTGTCACCATAAAGCTGTTTAGAGACATTGAAATTCAAATTTTATGTAATTCTCATGAAATATTATTCTTCTCTTGATATTTTTTTCAATCATTTAAAAATGGAAAGCCCATCCTTGGCTCATGGGTCATACAAGAAACAGACAGAGGACCAGAGCTGGCCCAGGAGCTTACTTGCCAACCTCTGGTCTAGAACAGCACCATCCAATAGAAATATAACATGAGCCACAAATGCAAGTCACATGCATAATTTTAAATTTTCTAGTAGCCACACTTTAAAAAGTAAAAAGAAATGGGTGATTGAGAAATTATCCCAAACATCTTGCAGATGAGGACCAGCCCTGTGCAGAGAACGAACCCCCTTGGATTGTGTTGCCTTTCTATCTCAGCCACATGCTAAACAAGGGGAGGAATATTCATGGAAGGAGCCGTGTTTCTCCACCAGCTTGGTTCTGACTGGTTGGAACTTGCCCTGCTTCCGTCTTGTTTTGATCAGCGCAATTTATTAATAAAACTTTGTTTGGAGGCTTCCTGACTCAGTTAAGCGTACCCAACACAGTATCTGCCAGTTCCCTGTCCTGGTTACCCAGGATTTGCCAAGGGACTGAGAGCCCGTGACATTGAGAGGCGCAGCCGTCCCCTAATTGCAGTGTTGTTGCTTGTTCTTCCCAGATATTTCTGCTTTGGTTCCCTGTTCATCTCTATTTTCACAGTCTGGGGCTAGAGTCTGGTTCTGAATCCCTTTAACAAGGGGTCCCTGACCCCCTTCCAGATCTTGCCAACCTTCCCCCTGGAAGTCAGATTCTAACCATCAGATGGGTTCCGTTGCTAAGGGACTCATTGCTTGGTTCTGGGTCCTGCTGATGCCCGGTCCCTCCTATGGCCACGTCCCATACTCTGGCTTGCGGTCCCTTGTGTTGCAGTCTGAAACTACCACACCCTGCGAGATGGTAGGTTTTGGATTGGTCGTTTCCCCTTTAGGGACCAGCTCTAATGCTGAGTCCCCTTTCTTAGTGCCAGCTCTTTTTGTCCTGCTGCTCCCTTTGCTCACACATCCATGGAGCTAAAGGCCCAGAACTCTCCTGCCTCTGCTCCTGACTAAGCTCATAAACACATCCTACTGACAGTAGTGATGTATGACTTACATCCATTCCCTTTCACGCTTACTTTCCAAGGTCTTTCATGCAGCTTTCAATCAACAATACTTAAAGTTTGTCTATACAAACACACACACAGAAAGACTGAATCACTAAATAGAGGAGGGGGTTGGAAGGGCATCAGAAGTCTAGGTTAAGGACGTTCTTATCCTTGAACAACACATTTTCAATTGAGTTTTCTAACAGCTGAACGAAAACATAGGCTGTGTGGTTCTCTTTTCTAGTTAATGGTGGCATGCCGAGATCCTGCCGAACATTACTTAATTTCATATCTTTAGGTTGATATAGTACATTGTTTCAGCTAAAATTTCTTAAACACTCTTAAGGAACAAATTGCATGGAAAACATTTTTAAGCATCATGATAGATCAATTCAACTCAACCAATATTGATTTATTTTTTAACTAAACAGGCCTACCAAGTCCCTCGTCTGTTAATGTGAAACATGGTACACACTATGAGGGAGAAAGATACAGAACCTTTCCCTGAGGAACTCACGGTGCGGAAGGGGAGATGAGACACACACCACATACTTATGAAGCAAAGTAGAAAGTGGTAGGAGCAATACAAGGGGCGTAGAGGAATCAGGGATCCAAAGACTCACACAGGCATGTGATTGAGACAATTAGGGTCTATGCCAGTAGAGATGGTAGGAGGGATAAGTAGAAGGAAAGGTCATTTGAAGGTGAAGGAACAGTGTGACCCAAGGCACATATGTAAAAATCATAGGTTGTGTTTGGGGAAAAGTCAGTGTCAGGGAGTCCACAGCTGATTGACTGGGTTCTAGAACATCTGCTTAAAATTATAGAAGCAGAAGCCAAAGACTATGAAGGTAGCATGGTGGATGGGTCACAGAGGGTCTAGAATGCCATGCTTAGAAGTCAGAGAGAACTAAGTAGGTAAGGTAGCCTAGGATCCATGCCTAGTGTCTTTATTCTGTAACCAAAAGAAGCCAGTGGAGGGTTTTGAGCCAGAAGGGGCTATGTTTAGAATTGGGCTTTAAGCAAATTATTTTGTCGGTTGCAGGCTGGAAAAAAATGAAGCTGGGGAGCCCGGGGACCACAGTGGATGCTGCTGCATCAGTTCAGGTAAGAGGTGAAGAAGAATGAACTGGAGCCAGGGCAGTGAAGGTGGAGAGGAGAGGATGGATGCAGGAGACAACACTGCTCAGTGCTTTTCCCTGGGTCCTGAGCTTTTATATACCCTCACTGCCTTGGCTATGAATGAGCACAGTGCAGTGAAATGAGGAGGCTGATTGGGCACTGGAGCTGGTAGACACAGGTTCAAATCCTACCCTAACACTCACCAGCTGTGTGATTTCGAACAAATTGCCTCACTTTCTTTAGAGATTCACTCCTATCATGAGGGTAAGAATATTTGATTCACAAGGCCATTGTGAAGATCAAACGTGAGAAAGAATGTGGGCCTGGCCCAGAAGGTCTCTACTGCCCCTCAGATGTTCTCCTGAATCCTGGACCACGGTCTACTATGGTGCTTTTCCAGATGCCTAAAACTGACCTGCCTCCTTGACTTCAAACCTTGAACTTTGCCTTTTCTGCTTGATATTGTCTACCTCTTCCTGGATCTGTTCTACTGCTTGACTTTGACCTTTGAAACATGGATGTATCTTTGCTCTAGATCTGTGCTGTCCTAAATGGTAGCCACTAGCTACTGGGGCTACCGAACACTTGGAATGTAAGACACAGGTGTAAAATATACACTGGATTTCAAAGATTCAGCATAAAAACATAAAATATCTCATTAATAATTTTCTTATATTGACTAATTATTGAAATATTTTAGTTGTATTGAGTTAAATGTTAATTGATTTTGCCTGCTCTTTTTTTTTTGAAAGGATGACAATGAAGCTAAGTTTACTGAGGACTTACTATATGACAGGCACTATTGTAGGCACTTCACATGCTTTGAGTTACTTAATAATCACAATAATCCTATGAGTTACTACTATTAGCTTTAATTTACAGGAAACTTGGACTTCAAGCGGCTCCCAGCATTTGGAGTCACTGTCCTGCATCGTAGCGATCGGTGGAGCTCAGAGCCACTCACAAGCCAATAGAGTCTTTCATAGATGTCACCCATCTGTTAGCCTAAAGATTGAAGGCCGCACTCTCTACAGGAAAATGTAATAGGATGAGACGTGGGACCACAATTTCCTGTTTTGACCAAGGGCCTGAGAGAATGCAGGATATGATGGGGCAGCTTTGGTGGGGCTTAGTGGACAGGAAAACTCCAGAGAAGAGGCCAAGGGCCAGAGAAGCAGAAAACCACGTACAATACAGAACACGTGTCATCAAGGAGGCAGAGGCCTGCCATGAGAGCAACCTCACCATTTGGTGAATCAGGAAAACATGTAAGATGGGCAAAGGAACAGCATTTCCTCCCTGCCCACTATAACTCTTTCCTTTCTAAACTTTACGGCAGACATTGCCGTCCCCATTTGACAGGTGAGAAATGGAATCTGCAAGTCAGCCAGCCATCACAAGGCAAAATCCAAGTCCACGTCCCCCTGGCTCTTGAGCTGGTGCTCTTGCCACAGGCTGGGCTGCCATCCAATAAGAGGTGATACAGAGTAAATAAAACTATTGGAGCTCACCAAAGACCCCTGTTGGTGCTGGGCTGGGGTGCAGAGTCCCCCCAGTGAGGCCAGTGCTCTCCTGCCTGCACTGCAGCTGTGGATGGTCTCAGGAGGGAAAGCACATGTCGCAAGGAGAGCTGCACTCACGCCCGGGAGACAGAAATCCCAGTGCCCACAGGTGCCCGCCACTGCTTCAGTTCACGGAGCAGAGTGTGTCTGCCAGCTCCTGGGGCCAAGGGCTGTGCTGCAGAACTGAAAGGTCAAGAGCACTGCTCGTCACCACCTGATGGCTGGGCCAGGCTGGTGGCCGAGGGCTCCGATGCACGCAATTACACCTGCTAAGAGCATGGGATGCCTCGGGCCTGCCCTGCCCGGCTTGACATTTCCTCTTTAATTGCCAAGCCTTGCTTTTTACCTCTTCAGGAGCTGACTCATCTTTTCAAGCCATATAGCTGGCATTTTGGAGTCCCCTGAATTCTCAAATGCCAAGAGTTTTCTCAAGTAGCATTTAATGGGGAAAAACTCAGGCCTAAATCAATTGTATTTAATATGTATTAGTTTGGTGTTTTCCTGTGCACAAGCAATTTTGCAAACATTGTGGTAGACCCATAGTTCTCCATCCAAAGGGAAGTCAGAAACATACTTTACTAACTACAATGCAAAATTTGCCTAAGAAATCTGTAGAAACTATGGTTAAGGAACAAAACACACTGCACTCCAGCCTGGGCAACAGAGTGAGACCCTGTCTCCAAAAATTAAAAAAAAAAAAATCAACAAACAAAAGAAAAAAGGAGCAATCCAGTAGCGCTTAAGCCCTCACCTTGTACAGTCTCTGGTATCCTTTCATCTAGTAGGTTCTGAGAGGACAGCATCCCCTCCTGGCCAATGAAATGTTCCGCCTTGTGCCATGGGGGCCCCGTCTCGGTTCTATTAAAAGCATTTTAATTAACTGCCACCGATGATACTTACACCAGGACATTCCTTGACTCCCTAAGTTGTTGACCCTACACACCTATGTTCCCAAGGCGATGGGGTGGGGAGCGACAGCCTTCTCTCCACCAGGATTAAGACAATGCTTCTATTAATATATTCCCAAGAAGGGGGCCTCATTATGTCTGCTCTTCACTAAGGACCGAAAGACATGTTGCCCTCTGAAGCTGGTTTGGAAGACACTTGACACACCCAAAGTCACCCTCCTTGTTAATAATTGATTTGTGTCTCAAGACAGGAGGAGACTCCAGGGGGATAGTCTAGTAGACACCACAGTCCCCAACTCCTGGGCCACTTCACTGCCTGAGCTTCACCTCCCCCTGCAACACACACTGGGGAACAATTATCTTCCAAGAAACTTAGGAACTGGGCTCTACAGCAAGAGGTGAGCAGTGGGCGAGCGATCAAAGCTTCATCTGTATTTATAGCTGCTCCCCATCACTCACATCATTGCCTAAACTCCACCACCTCCCCACCCCATGGAAAAATTATCTTCCATGAAAGCAGTCCCTGGTGCAAAAAGGTTGGGGACCACTGTTGTAACCTATACCCAAACCCCCAGGGGTGGGTGATGTAGTTTGTCCTCCTCTTTTAGCTAGAGACACCTGATTTTGGTTTCCCAACATTCAATCATCAGGTTCAAAATACTCTTCTCTAATATCCCAAGAGGTCCAGGAAATCCCCAGGTAAATATTGGCAGTACTCCTGGCGACAGGCTCCACTGAGCCAAAGTTCTTACTGAAGCAAATAGATTCAGCTTTGCCCTCAAAACCACACAGCACTCATATAGTTGCACACACACGTATATAAATCTATTTATAGCACTTTATTAATGATTTTGCAGGGGGAAATCTAGAAGCATTAGGTCTCAAAAGCAGTGAGGGGCGATTTCTGAGTCCAGTCTAAAAATGTGGCGATGTTCAAGTCAGAAGGCAGGAGGACCTGCAGCAAGGTGTTCCATGATGTTTTGCCACAGGTGGTTCCAAATCAAAGCTGTGAATGGTGAAAAGGTGCTTGAGGTGCACTCCCGCATGCTGTTGACCGTGTAACCTGGGACAGGCCCGAGCTACTAGGGTCAGATAAAGTGGCCAGGATCGGCTGGTCCTCCAACAGCCATGCATGGGGTGGGTCAGGGCTCCTAGCTCCACGCTGAAATGACAGCATTTCCTTCTCGTGCCTGTGCTTATGAGCTGTGTGCAGAAGAGCTGCCCTGAGAGAGGGAAAAGTTGGGAGGGAGTCGGGGCAGGGGCACTTGGGATGAATTGGCTGCCCTGGAGTTCTCCGTGATTGATGCTAATTGAATTCTAATTGAAACCATCCATCCAGGCCCCAAGCGCACCTGAAGGAAACTTCAATATCCGGAAGCCACACCCCAGGGAGTATGCGAGACTCTCTCTCATTGCACAATTCTACCAAGTACATTATATGTCTATTAAACCTTAATACACCTTTGGAGACTCCTCGGACTGCCCCGCTAAAGACAAAAAGAGCACAGCCTCTATTTTGGGCTGCCCTACAAAGCTGGGTTTTGACCTGGTAAGACTATTACAGTTCATTTAGCATCATTGCCATGCACCATGCTAATTAGAACTCGGGGACTCTTAAAAATCACTGGATTGTGCAGCGTTTCCTCCTAAGCCTATTTGTGTTGTGGTCCAAATCCTTATGAAATTTGTGTTCAACAAATAAAGTGGGGGTAGGAGGGCATGGGGAGTGAAAGGGTGGGTGGAGGTGAATGGGAATTTTATATTGCATTATAGTGTAAAAAAGCTCATCAAACACCCTTTTTCATTCTGCAAACATTTACTGAGCCCCTACTATGTGCAAGGCATTAACTGTTCCAGAATCCAGGGGTACAACCTCTTAAAAGTTCATATTGTAGTGCAGGGAGGCTGAGCAAGTAGAAATGAATAGATGGAACACTTTCAGGTGCTAAGGACAATCAGGAAAACAAAATAGGGTAATAAGGCAAGAAGTAGATTGGAGAAAGAGGGAGTTAGCCTGGGTTGATGGAAAAGGCCTCTCTCTAAGGAGATGACATTTGAGTTAAGAGCTGACCGATGAGAAGGAGATGTGTGAGAAGATCTGAGGGACGAGTATTCCAGAGGCGGCACAGCCAGGATAAACAGACAGAGGCAGGGAAGAACTTGGCATGTTTGAGGGTTAGAAAGAAAGCCAGTGGAGCCAAATAAGGAAAAAATAGAGACAAGTGAGATTAGAGAGGTAAGCAGGGGCTCGCAGGCCATGGAACAGAACCGGGATGTATGTGTGCAAGAGTGTGTGTGCTCCTAAATGACATGGAAACCATTCCTTAAGCAGGAAAGTGTCCTGATCTGATCTAGAAAGATCACTTTAGAAAGATCATTCTAGCTGCTCTATGGAAAATGGATTGGGGAAGAGGAGAGTAGAGGCAGAAATAGAGACAGAGAGACCTGATAGGAAGCTGTTGCAAAAGTTGAGCAAGAGATAATGATGGCTTGTACTAGATAGGAGCAGTGAAGATGGAGAAACATGGAAACAGCATCCACCGGGTGTACTGATGAACTGCATTTGGGAGTGTGTAGAGAGAGAGGAAATAAGGAAGCTCAGGGTCTCGCCTGGGCGATGAGCTGGATGGGGACACTCTTTCCTAAGGTGGAGACAGCAGGCTGAGGGACGGACTCAGAAGAAGAAAATCAACCTATGTTGTATTTGGGCTGTGCTTTGACACGACGGTCGAACACCCGGTGTGGATGTGGAGGAAGAAGCTCTTAGACAAGCCTCGTACTTGGGGAAGGGGGTTGTGACAATGTCTCGGCACGCAGAGGATGAGAAGGGATGAGACCCGCTGGAGACAGAGTGTGAATGAAGGGGACGGCCACTGGGGTCAGAGTCCAGGGCAGTGAGAGTCTGGCTGGGGACAGGTCACACAGAGGCCCAGCGCGAGGGGTCAGGCCTGCCAAATGCTACAGGGAGGTCTAATAAAGTTGCCTTTGGGGATTGGCCCAAAGATTGACTGGTTTCAGCTAGATGTGGTCACTGTTGACCTTATTACAGGGAGTTTCCATGAAGAGGTGGGGGACCACCCGACTGGGAAGCAATGAGAAGAAAATGGTAGGGGAGGAACAAGAGACACGGAGCATGGACAATTCTGTCTTCTCATGAAGGGAGGCAGTGGAATGGGGAGATAGCTGGGCTGGAGACGGGGGGCCAAGGCAGGATGTGCACTTCCTTCTGTGTGTGTGTTGGTGGATAGAAGCCCACAGACAGAGAGCAACCAGTCATGCAGGAAACAGGCAGTAACTGCTGGAGCAGAGCCCCGAGGAAGCACGAGAGGACGGGAGGCAGGGACCAGGGAGTGGCATCTGCCCTGAGTAAGGTCAGGACACCCAGCAAAACTGACAAGGTTGCACCTAAAGGCTAATTTGCAGAGAGTTGCAGACAATAAAGGAAGATACAAGTCTCTAAACAAGAAAATCCCTAAGAGTATTAAGTGTGAAGAGAAAACAGTGATGGGACAAAGAGTGACGGGGCAGTAAATAGGCTACTTCCAGCCCAAAGGCCTCTGTCACCAGTGTCCAGCGGCCCCTGTCCTGTTCATGGTGCTCTGTGATGTGAGCCCTCTGCTCCAGACAAGCTGGGAAATAGTTTGGAAACCAATATGCCTCAAGCGCCTTCTATCTGCTAGATGCTTTACAAGTATTCCCGTATTAAATTCTAGTGTAATGCTCGTAAGAACCCCATTTTACTGGTGACAATACTAAGATTCAAAGAACCTAAATGCCTTCCCCAGGGCCAAACAGCCAGTGAGTATCAGAGCTGGTACCTGACACCACATATGCCCAATTCCAGGTATCAGATACTTTCCAGTATCCCACATTGCATTGGGAAGAATTGGGTGAGAGGCATGGGAGAAGGCGAATGGAAACTTCCCGAAATTCTTCCTACTACAAAATTTCCTCTCCATGTTGCCTCTACTGAACCAAGTCTCTCACTGCCTTTCTATTCCTGTATTTACAATTAATCCTCCAGGAAATCTTCCCTGGATTCCCTTCCCAATCCTGCTTCTCAGTATACACCTTCTAGGACATCTGGTGGGGAGAGAGGGATACTAATTACCTGGTAGGAGAGTCACTGAGATTCAAGATGAAACATAAAGGTGGTTGGAACCTAGTAGGTGCCCATTATCACTATATTAATATTGTCATTATTACTCTGGCCTTAATTATTATTATTAACACAGCATCAACTGCTAAAAGCTTTCTCAGACGTGGTCCTATTTGTCCTGCCTCTCTTCATCCTAAGGTACACGGACCACAACAAAAAAGAAAACAGTGCAGATGATGCTCATTTGTACACAAGTAACCAAATCCTTGCTGTCACCTGCAATCTTGTAAAGCTCATTCATAATGCAAAGGTACAATGAATTCCATCCACATCACAGCGCTCCATTTTCCCCAGCTCATTGCTCGAAGTCACACATTATAAATTGCCTTTTATGTTATCTCTCTATTCCAGTAAACTCTTCCCCTAATCCTTTTACCCTGCCCAGGGCCCATGCTCCAGGGCTGCCTGCAGCAACTTACCAGCCACTGCATGGGCTACTCTTTGGAAAGCTATCGATTTCTATAAACTACTTTATTAGTGGTCATTATTATTCTGCTTCTAATCACCACTTTAATTAAAGTTTTATCATCCACATTAAAGAGGGGATATGACTTTTAATAGGCTGAATGGCTTTCTCTCAGCCATGAAGCATCCCCGTGAAATCAGCCAACAGACTCAGTTTCAAGGACTTTCTGAAGTTCCTCTCTTTCCAGGATGCAGGTGTGTGTGTGTGTGAGTGATAATGGGGGCAGGATGCACTGAGCTCACTCCCCCCGGCAGCCCCTCCGTCTCCCCATCTCGGGAACCCCCAGACAGGGAGTGCCAACCTTAGTGGCCATGACATTAGAATGATCTAGTCACAGTACTGGAAGTACCCACCGAATTTAAATGATCTGTAAATGCAGAAGGGGATATTGATTGAGACTCCAAAATCTCCTTCAGCTCCCCATTTCTTATAGCACTCACTTGAGTAAAATCTTCTCTTACTGGAGTTCCTCTCTTGCTCAAGGGCTAGAATAATAAATAGAAGCAATTGCTTCTCTGACCAAACTTACATCCGCACAGACTCATTTGCTGATGCACCTGCCCACAGAGGCTTCCTGAGTCCCCTCCCTGCAACGCTAAACTGAGTTCTTCGAGGGGAAGGGCAAGTCTCCCTTGATTTTGTATCTGCAACACCAAACCCAGTCCCAGGAACACACCGTTTCTTCGAAGGATGTGGAGTGAAGTCGCTGACTCCACGCAGGGAGCCAAGACCACAACAGAGAATAAAATAGAATCAACATAGGCACCACCTGCAGGGCCCTCTTTCCTTTTTATTTCCCCAGGAGTGAGAGGTGGGAGAGGATGTTCACAGCAACATTATTCACAACAGGCAAAA
This sequence comes from Microcebus murinus, assembly GCF_040939455.1. NCBI lineage: Eukaryota > Metazoa > Chordata > Mammalia > Primates > Cheirogaleidae > Microcebus > Microcebus murinus. Next base: position 37,332,207 of record NC_134121.1, read on the forward strand.
GATGGTTGCAACCCAGCGTCCACCAACAGATAAATGGATAAACAAAGTGTGGTCACGTACGCACAATGGAACATTGAAAAGGAAGGAACCTTGAAGCCATTATGCTAAGTACCGCAAGCCATTCGCAAAAGGATACGTTTTGTATGATTCCACTCATATGCAATATCTACAGCAAATTCATGAGACAGACAGTAGAAAAGTGGTTGCCAGGGGCTGAGGGGAGAGCAGAATGGGGAGTTTTTGTTTAATGAGTTTGTTTGTGACAATGAAAACTTTCCTGAAGTGAATGATGGTGATGGCTGCACAACAGTGTGAATGCACTTAGTGCTACTGAACACTTAAAAATGGTTAAGGTGATTAATTTTACACTATGTATGTTTTATCACAAGTAGGGGAGTATTCTTTCTTCTTTCGGGGCTGGGAGATATAATGATTTTGCAATTAGATCTTTTCAAAAATCTCCTCCTGGGGTTCCAGGACGTCTAACCACATCACACACAGCACATATCACAACCCGCACTCAGCCTTCCACTCGGTGGACACTGAGCACGCACCATGCGCCAAGAAGGAGAACTGCAATGTAAACTGCCCACGGTGTGCAAGGGGTGAGCTCCAAGGAAGCTACACTCCAGTCACCCAGCCTCCAGGGGCCCCACAATGTCACGCTCCCTTCAGTTCCTCCCACAGACTCACCCTGAGTTTCTCCAGATATGGGAAGAATGCCCCTTGCCCAAGGCTCTGTCACACTTTGTCACTGGGCCTGAAGCTGCTGCTTCCCAAATCCCGTGAGACCCCAGGACGAATGGTCCCTACACCTTGAACTGACAGCTGTCATTCCAGAGGCCTCAGAACGGGCCCATGGGGCCACCCTGGGGACAAATACTGTCCCTCACAGGGCTAGGACTCGCCTTGGACACAGGTTTTAACGGGGATGCCGGAAAAACTCGGTCATCAAGATAAATAATAGTTTAAGGCAATATTTTTTAAAAATTAAAATTAATGCAAAGAATACTAAGATAAACAAAATGTTAAAATTTCAAAGACAGGATCAGTATTAGTGATTTGTCCTTTTGCCTCAGGCTTTGAGATGGCTCGGCATGACAATGATACTGACATTGTCTTTATTTGAAATTTTGATGTTTTGCTTCTCATGATTTTTTTCATTCTGTTTTTCAAGTATTGCATTACAATATAATTTATCTGGATTCCTGCTGAGTTCTTTGCCACCTCTTTAAATGTTGTGCCTGATGCGAGTGCCTCCCTTGCCTCACCTTGATCCCGGCCTTACTTCTCCATTCCATTCTCTCTCCCCTCTGCAGGCAGGACCCCAGACCTCTTCCTCTCAAAAACCTTCAGCAACTCCACCCAACAGATAACAAAGGGACCACCAGTCCATCACAGGGAACATGGCCTGAATCATTCCAGGATCATCCCTTTGGGAGGTGGGGACATCTGTCATGGACTGAATGTTGTGTCTCTTCAAAATTCATGTGCGGAAATCCTAACCAACCATATAAGGGTATAGGAGATGGTGGCTTTAGGAGGTGATTAGGTCACGAGGGTGGGGCCCTCATGAACGGGATTAGTGCCCTTATAAGAAGAGCTCCCCTCCTCTCTCTGCTCCCCACCCATGTGAGGACACAAGAAGGGAGCTATTTGAAACCCAGAGGAGTGTCCTCACCAGAATGAGACCATGCTAGCACCCCGATCTTGGACTTTCAGCCTCCAGAACTGTGAGCAATACATCTCTGTTGTTAAGCCACCTTTTCTACTGGACTAGGTTACAGTAGCCCAACCTGACGAAGACAGTATCTCTCCGCATGCTCCTGCCCACTCCCCCACAAGCCTGCAGCACTTACAGACAGGCTCTGGGCTTTCTTCCTTCAAGTCTGTATCCCAAGCATAGCATCTAGAACAGGGCAGGGTCTTGAACCATCTCTCTGTGAAAACATACGAACAAATACATTCACTTCCACATTTTGCCTCTCATTTGCCTCAAGTTTCACAGCTTTATGGGTTTTTTATTCTTTTCTTGCCTCCCAATTCAGGCTTCTTGGAGAGGTTAAGCTGCTTTTTAATCAAATGCATTTCCCTTGCAACCTGTTCCGTACATCTTCTCTATTGAGCAGGTCACAGACGCTTGCCTGTAATTACCCCCTATTTTCAGCTTTACCTTCTAAGCCTTCACTGTGGAGATCATCCCCTGTGGATAATTTTCAGCAGTTTTGTGAGCTCAAACCAATCCCCAACCCCCACCCCCAACAACCTCTCATAGACACTTCACCATTCGCTACTTTATTTCCTTAATTGGATTTTAATTTGTCTCACTAAACCCAGATCTACTTGAAAATTCCTCATCCCATGTTGAAACTGCAAATTGGAATGACACACTCCTTGCAGAAGGAAGAAGAAATAGGATGTAGGCCAGAAAAATTACAAAGGGCAGAAACAGAGCCAAAAGAAAAAGGATCAGAGAGGACCCCTAGTTCAATTCTGGAATATTCTTACACTAGAAAAACGTTCCAGGCCGGCACGGTGGCTCATGTCTATAACCCTAACACTCCGGGAGGCCAAGATGGGAGGATCACTTGAGTTCAGGAGTTCCAGATCAGCCTAAGAGCAAGAGCAAGACCCGGTCTCTACTAAAAATAGAAAAATTAGTCAGGCATGGTGGTGCGCACCTGTAATCCCAGCTACTTGGGAGGCTGAGGCTGGAAGATCACTCCAGCCCAGGAGCTTGAGGTTGCTGTGAGCTAGCCTGATGTCACTGCATTCTAGCCAGGGTGACAGAGCAAGACTCTGTCTCAAAAAAAAAAAAAAAAAAAAAAATCCAGAAAGTCCGCTTTGCCCACTGATAACCAAGAATCAAATACCCCCACTGAACATCGTCATGATAAGAAAATACCTTCCCTTACAAAATAGCCTTGATCACCAGAAACTGCCACCTCCACCCTGGGAAGTGAACGTCAACCAGGATCAGCTTTCTCCGAAGGCACATCCTCCTGCAGCAACACGGTCCCCACGGCACATTATGGGGTTGGGGGGGGACACTCACCAGGAGCAGACATTGAGATGTCATTTGGGATGAAAGTTGTTTATTAGGGACCAGCACCTGAAAAGGGAGGGGAGAGGAAGCAGGATTGGGCAGAGGAAGTAATCAAACTGCATTGCAGGTGGGGAGCAAGCAGTCTCGGAATGTCCACGTCAGGCCAAAATGTCCAGGCACCTGTCTCAGTCACCAGATGGTAAGTGCCCTAGACAAGATGACTCTTCTGCAGGGGCAGACCCTGAGGGAGCTGACAGCAGACAAATCTTTCCTTAAAGGGGCATCTGGGTGGTACATCTCCATGTCTACCAACACAGTGGAATTAACAGACATCCGTTTTAACAGTGAATGGGTTGGGTTTGGTATGGTTCAGGGTCAAATAGAAGTGACTAGGGCTTTAAACTCCCAGGGCATCTGTTCCTTTTGCAGAGGTCTATTACAGGGTCTTTTATGGAGGTCATAGAGTCAGAGACTATGAAAGTGGGAGATGAGCTTCTGAGAGTATAGGTGATCAGGATGAAGGATAGGGAACAATTTGAGAAAGCCAATTCCTGGAGCAGGATTGAACTGTCTTGCCCAGACAGATCTGGCCAGAAACTCATCATCTGGACCTCAGAAAACTAGGTTTTCAAGATTGCTGCTGTCAGGGTCAGATCATGATTTCCCCACAGCTCAGTCAAGTCCAGATCCAAAACATGCTTGAGGATGTCCTCAAGATAAAGAGTGGGTCCCAGTGCCCAAAGGTCACTGTGGTTCCTGTCCATCAGCTACGGAAAAGCCAGGGACATGTTCCAAATGGCATCACGGGGTATTAGAAGGTAAAATCACCTTAACACTGTCTTTTATTAATGTCCCTCTCCAAACCAGATTACACTGTAGAAGCCCTAACAGTACTACTCCAGTGTGGACATCAGGGAACGACTAGAGTGAAAGCTCTCTAGAATGGCAACAATGTTAAGGTGTCAGGAGTCGTAGCACGGACTGTGCCCTCTTGTTTTCTCCTTTCTATCAAGGGCCAATACCTCCAGGTATTCCAGATTCTGATGCATAGCAGCAGTAGCTGGAGTATGATGTGGTAGGATAGGTAATCATCGCTGGCAACCCTAGTCTTCAAATGTATAAAAGGGCTTCTCAGAGATGGAAAGGACACGGGCCTTAAACTAGGAACGGCTCACAACCAGAGGAAGCAAGCATGTAAACCTGTAGTGGCGTCTCCGCCACCCACTCTGAGACCTCTTCCCCAAATTACCAAGTTATCTCTTGGTAACACTCCCCTTCCTCAACCAGCACAACCATCACCCATGTAAAAGGCCGTATAGTGAGTCGCTGGGCCTCCTGGATTCCGAAGTTCAGTCCGTCGTCCACCTGCACGGGAGGTTTGAGCCAAGAGGACACTGGTTCTGTTGGACCAGGATTGAGTTCATAAAACCATCCAACTTGTGGGTATAACAGAACCACCTCATGGCCATTGTGCAATGTTACATTTCAAAAAACTTCCAAACTGTAATCCAAAAAATACACACACTGAAAAATAACTTAAGTGTTTGCTTTGCTCATTAGTATCCTCTCACTCCCATCCTCTCTCAGTAAATCAGTAACTTCTCTTTAGCCTCCTCTGATCCTCCCAATCCTTTATCCTACTCAGCACAACAGAGACTAGGAGCTCAGCAGGTGATTTGGGGAACCTTTCAGAAAGCCCTGGGGAGATCAAGAATGTGAACACCTAGAGTCTGTATTATTTTTGTCTCTGTCATGTACTTGATGCTTCTGAATCCATTTCGGGATGCCTCTGTGCCACGTACCTTAGCTCAAGTGGACAAAATAATAGCCCCTCCCTTCCTGAGACACACACAGACATGTACCATATTGGAGCCTGGGATGGAGCTGGTACACGGCACGAAGTCCTGCTGCCCAGAGGGGAGCAGTGTGTGCAGGGGTTCCCCCCTCCATCCTGGCTCATGAAAACATACAGCCAGGTGCCACGTCCTATCTCTATCCTGACTCAATCTAGCACATCTTTAAGAACAGATTTCCTCAATTAACTTATATATCCTGGCATGTGCACCCTCCCTGTCCCTGGGTGAGTGCTTGCAAACTTCCTTGATAAGCATCACTTGAATGCTTGTAATAACTATGAATCCAGCCCCATCCCAAAGCCACCAGTCCAGAATCACCCGTGCAAGGGCCTGGGGAGCTACACAGTCAACAACTACACAGCGGGGTCCTAACATCAGGAAAACTGAGAAATGTGATGTCTGGACCCTAGCTTCAGAAATTCTGGGTAGAGTTTCTCAGAGTTGGTATTATCAACATTTTGGACTGGATAACTTCTTTGTGAGGGGCTGTCCTGAGCACTGGAGGAAGTTTGCCAGCAACCCTGGCCTCAGCCCACTAGATGCCAGTGGCACCTACAACCCACTTGTGACAAGCACAGCTGTTTCCAGACGTTGGCAAATGCCGAGCAAGTGTGGGGGGAAAAAATCAACATAGTTGAAATCCACTGGTCTAGGGTATAGTCTGAGCACTTAAAGGTTTTTTTTTTAAAGCTCTCCAAACAATTTAGTATGCAGCCAAGGTGCTTTAGACCAGCACTTCTCAAACCTTACTGTGCATGAAAATCACCTTTGGATTTTGTTAAAATGCACATTCTGATTCTCAAGGTCTGGGCGGGGCCTAAGGGTCTGCATTCCCCACAAGCTTCAGAAAATACAAGTGTGAAACGTCTAAAATCTTATAATAAAACCAAGCTCCAAAAACCAGAAAGAGTTAAAAATTCTTAGTAAACTAGCACCAAAAACAGATGCTTCCTTAACATAATAAACCAAGAGCAGCCAACATCATTCTTATCAATGAAATACTATTGGTATTCCCACTGAAGTGAGGAATGAAACAAGAATGTCCAATATTACCACTATTATTTGTCTTTATTATTTATTGTTATTATTTGGGTAATCCTAGCCAGTGATTGGGAAAATCAGAAGGAAAAAAACAGTATAAATATTAGAGGAAAACAAAAACATGATTATCTACCTGGAAATCCCAAAAGAATTAACTGAAAACTTTTACTCTAGTAAGAGTTCAGTAAGCTGGCTAATTACACTATACAAACACAGAAATCAATAGCCAATAGCGTTTTATGCATGCCAAGTCTGAAAAAATAGCCTAATAATTTATATTCTTTCCCAATCCACTATAAAAAAGAATTTTTGATGGCTTGAAAGCTATGTCCACATTTCGTTAATATTTCCCTCAAGAAGTGAAGTTTAATTCTATTCCCCCTGTCTCCTGGCTCTGGCTCTGACTCTGGCGCTCTGGCTCATTACTTGCTCTGAGGAAAGCTATTAATAGCTACCATATCATGAAGACACTTAGCCTATGTAGATGCCCACATAGCAAGTGTCTAAGTCTATTTTGTGCTGCTACAACAGAACACCACAAATTGATCAATAAAGAACAGAAATTTATTTCTCATGGTTCTGGAGGCTGGGAGGCGTAAGGTCCAGGGGCCGGTAGATTAGGCCTTAGTCTGCTTCCAAGATAGTGCCTTGAATGCTGCATCTTCTGGAGGGGAACATGTGTCTTCACACAGCAGAAGAGAAAAGGAAAGCAACCCTATCCCCCGAAGCCCTGTCTGCAGGGCACTAATGCATTCATGAGGGCAAAGCCCTCATAACCTAAACACCAGCCATTATGCCCCACCTCTCAATGCTGTTGCATTGGCCATTAAGCCTCCAACACATGCATGTGGAGGGAACAAAACATTGAAACCATACCAGCGAGGACCTGAGTCCTGCCAGCAGCCATGTGGGAGAGCTTGGAAGCAGCTCCTTTCCACCAATCGAGTCTTGCTATGACTGTAGCCCTGGTCAGCAGCCTGACTGCAGCCTCATGAGAGTCTGCACCAGAACCACGCAGCAAAGCTGCTCCCAGATCACTGTCTCAGAGAAACTGTGAGATAATAACCTATGTTTTAAGGCACTGAGGTTGGGGTCATTTGTCATGCGGCAGTAGATAACTAATAGAGGATGGTTTTTTGTTCCTATGACCAAGGGTCTCAGCTTGGGTGGTGCTTATCAGAGCAACGGACAGACAGGCAGAGTTGAAATAAAACTAGAAATACTTTGGGTGACATGCAAAAGAGCATGGAGCTACCCAAGGAAGAGCAGAACAGCTCTGGAAGAGGAGACTGGGGGTGGGGGGATGCACAGCTGGCAGGATAGGTGACCAAAGAAGAGGCATTTAGCCTGCTCTGCTGCAAGCCGTGCAATGTAATGGTCCCCTTCCATCATTCCGTGAGCCTCCAGGAAGGATTTTCATTGTTTTTCAATGCTTTTGAATATCAGCCTTGTGTTCTACTAAACGCAATGCTACTGAAATCTGCTCTGTGGCAGTTCAGCTTTGTTTGTGTATCAACCATATCGATAATAACCAGTTGGAAATGTAATGGGATAATGGAATAAAACATTCCGTTTATAATATTAACCAAAAATTACAAAATGTCTGGCAATACAGCAAACATGCAGGATTTATATGACAAAAGCGATAAAATTGTTACTATGGTACAGGACATACAAACAGATCTAAGCAAAAGACAGTCCATTATTCATTTAGTCAACAAACCCTTCATTGAAAAATCTAGGTCTCAGGGAAAATAAAAAGGAAGCAATTTAAAGTGTACATATGGTTTAAATATGAATATGTGTTGTAAAACATAAAGAGCAAACATTGTAGGAGCTATCTCCTTCCAAAACAAGCCACTCACGTGGGCATTAGAACTCTTCTTTGGGAGGAAACTTTTTCTTGAAAAACTTTTTTGAAGAAACACTGCTGCAGCATCACAGTGTTCTGGGGCAGATGATGGTGAGATGTTATGTTATGGACACAACAGTTAACATTTTGAATGCGTTTTTTTCTGAATTTAAAGGTAATACCTTTTATTCCACTCTCTCATTTCACAAAACCAGCAAAAAAAAAAATCCCTTTGTAGAAATTGTCACAATACTAAAGGTAAATTTTTGAGGACCTCCTATCTGTATGTTGAGAATTAGAGTATAACCTTTCTTGCTCTGAACCACCCCACTGATCGGTTCATGTGGCCTACTGAGAGAAGCAATGATTATTAGCATATTTAAGTCTTTTTTGAAAATTATTAATTTTAAATTTTATGTTATACAAATATGAAATTAAGTAACTCAAAACTGAGGTAGGCAAAATCATTGTAATCATGCACAGATGCCCATAGAGCTCTCCTATGGCAGTAGATACTATTATTACTCCCATTTTACAAACAAGGAAACCAAGGCCAAGGGCACTGTTGAATACATTGCTAATACCTGGCAGAGCTGAGACTCAAAGCCCAGCAGGCTGGCTCCTACCTTCTTAGCCACTTCACAATCTCAATGTCCAACAGAATTGCAGCCATTAAAAATAATATCTAAGAGCAATTTGAAAAATGGCTTTCAGAAGCAACAAGAAGGTGATCTAGTATGGCTTACTCCACCCAAAAAACCTTTATTCAGAGAAGGTCTGTTTTCCATTTTGTATATTGAGATTCCACGAAAAAGTTCATTTTTAAGAATGATTAGCATGATTATATTGAAGAGGGAGAGTTCAAAACCTGAGTTATAGAAGAATATCTAATGATACAAGAAAATGTGGAAGAAAAGAATCATTTTCTGAACAGTATATATAGCAAGAGCCCAATGTGTAAAAAAGACACACATATATGCCTGAAAAAACATATCAGACAGTAACAGTGATTATATCAAGATTGTGGAGATATAAGGGATTTTTTTTCTTTGACTTAGTATACTTTCAATTTTCTACAATGGCTATCTTTAATTTTAAAAAATTCAAAGCACATAAAAATGCTTACATTATTAGTCATTAGGGAAATGCAAATTAAAACCACAATGAGATACCATTTTATACCCACTAATGACTATAATAAAAAAGACAGGCAATAATAGATGTTGGTGAGGATGTGGATAACCAGAAACCCTCATGCATTGCTGGTGGGAATATGAGAAGACACATCTACTATGGAAAACAGTTTGGCAATTTCTTAAAGTGAAACATGGGGGCCAGGCGCAGTGGCTCACACCTGTAATCCTACCACTCTGGGAGGCCCAGGTGGGAGGATCGCTTGAGCTCAGGATTCAGAGACCAGCCTGAGCAAGAGCAAAACCCCTTTTCTACAAAAAAAAAAAAAAATAGAAAAAAATCAGACAGGCATGATGGTATGAGCCTGCAGTCCCAGCTACTCACTGGGGAGGCTGAGACAGAAGGATCACTTGAGCCCAGGAGTTTGAGGTTGCTGTGAGATATGATGATGCCACTGCACTCTACCCAAGGCAACAGAGCAAAACTGTCACCAAAAAAAAAAAAAAAAAAAAAAAAAAAAGCAAAACATGAATTGTCCATATGATACAACAATTCCACTTTTGGGTATCTACCCAAGAAAAATGAAAACACATGCACACAGCCCACAGACACATGAATTTTCTTAGCAACATCATTCATAATTTCAAAAAATTGGAAACAACCTAAATGTCCACCAACTGGTGAATGAATAAACTGTAGTCTATATATATAGTGCAAAATATTGAGCAATAAAAAGGAATGTGCTACCTATACATGTCACAGCAGGGAAAAACCTCAAAAACTTTGTGTTCATTAAAAGAAGCCAGGGACAAGAGACCACATATTGTATGATTCCATGTATATGAAATAACAAGAAACAGCAAGGTCATAGAGACAGAGAGATTACTGCTTATGTGGAGCAAGGATAGAGAACAGAGAAAGGAATATTCACAGTAAATATGCATGAGGAATCTTATTGAGATGATGAAAATATTCTAATTTGATTTATGGTGATAGATGGACAATCTGGTAAATTTAATAAAAAGTCATTGAATTGTACACTTCAAAAGAGTGACATATGATATGCAAAACATGCTTCAATAAAGTCATTTTTAAATAATTAAAACAAAACATTTGGAGGACATCCAGAGGGCCTCAAAACCACAGGAGCCAAAGACAGTTTGCAAACCCCCAAATTAAGAGGGACAGACATCAAAATGAGTGTCCATGAGTCAGAGGAAAATGAAAGAAGGGATTATTCTAAATCGTGGTTTTTAAAATTTTCCCAGAAAGAGTTCCACTGATGGGAATATGAAGCCAGGTATCCCCTCTGCAAGGTAATTTGTCAATGAACATGTTGTATGTTTAAAGTGTTGATAGCTAGTTTAACTCCCCATTCCACGATTAGCAATGTATGCTATGGTGTATGTTGGACAAATGCTCAGAAATGCACAGACAGGGATGTTCATCACAGCATTGTTTAGAAGAGCAAAATATTGGCAATGCTTAGGAAGTGTGGATTGGTTTTAAAAATTATGGTGCATTTATACAATGGAACACTATACAGTCATTTTTAAAAGTTCATTATTTGGAATGGTATTTATTGATATGGAAAGATGCCCATAAAACATTATGGAAGAAAAATGCAAAAATAATTTTAAACATAAACTATCTGGAAGGTTATATGCCAAAATAACCATTAACAGTAATTTTCTTTGGTGGATGGGATTGTGAATGCTTTGATTTCTTTCTTCTTTATAGCAGCCTATATTTCTATATACAGAAAAGGCATTAAGGTATTTTGATGCAAATAGGGCCTTTGAAGTAAAGTCTCACTTTCATCCCCTATAATACTAGCTCATGTGTTGGGCATTATCTAACTTCTGTAAGCCACACTTTACTCATCTGTGAAATGAGCATAATAACAATTTCTCCCTTCTAGCATTGCTTATGCATTTCACATGTTTGGCCCAGTGGCATAGAGTTAGAGTTTAAATCATTATCAATTCTGATTATTTTTCAATAATAACTTTCAGAATACATAATTTTTAGAAAAAACAATGAAGTTTTTTTTCCCCTAATTTTTTTTTTTAATAGCAGTAACTTGGCATGGCCAACAAACATATGAAAAAACACTCAAACGTCTCTAATCATCAGGGAAATGCAAATCAAAACCACAATGAGGTATCACTTAACTCCAGTGAGAATGGCTTTTATCCAAAAGTCCCAAAACAACAAATGCTGTGTGTATGCAGAGAGATAGGAACACTCATACTCAGTTGGTGGGACCTCAAACTAGTACAACCTCTACGGAAAGCAGAATAGAGATAACTCAAAGAACTAAAAGTAGAACTATTACTACCATTTGATCTAATAATCTCACTACTGCATATTTATCCAAAGGAAAAAAAGACATTTGCACTTGAATGTTTATAGCAGCACAATTCACAATTGCAAAGATGTGGAAACAACTCGAGTGTCCATCAATACATGAGTGGATTAATAAAATGTGGTTTATGTATAACATGGAGTTATACTCAGCCATAAAAAATGGTAAACTCATACCTCTTGTATTAACCTGGATAGAACTGGAGACCATTCTTCTAAGCGAAGTATCATAAGAATGTCAGGGAAATCCAAGGCAGGGCACCAAAGATGTCAGGGTAGCCCTTGCTTCTTGGTGTGCTCTTGGCCAAAAAGTGACCAGACACACCAAAGTGATGAGTCCAGACTATTATCCTGGTCCTGTGACTCCTTGCTTAGAAAAAATCACCAGCACGGCCATTACGACAGAGTAATCCCAGGCAGGAAGCAGTTTCTCATCAAGCAGCTCTTTATTGTAGAACAAAACGGGTCTGTCTCTGTGAAAGGAAAGAGACAGACCAACTCACTCACCCACTCTCTCTTCTCTGATTGTTTCCTTTTATTAGCCCAGTCCCGGGCAGCGTTCTCGGGAGGGGTGGGATGTTATCAAATGATCAACAGGTGCCCTCAAAATTCCACCTGTGTATATTAAGCTCCCCTCTGAAAGCTCGTGGGGCAGAGTTGGGGGGGGGGGGAGAGAACCAAAATGTAATTCAAGCTAATGGCATAATAATTAGCCTTAGGTTACTCTAAGTCACTTTCTAAATCCTATCATGCCTGAGCTGGGGGATTCCCAGATTGATAAAGCATTCCCTCCTTCCCCAGGTGTAGCAGTTACTTGGGATAGGATTAGGGTAGGGGCAACACCAACATGGAGTGCCCACCCTTAGCCTTCTTCCCAGGTGGAGCAATTGCTTGAAGCAACACAAAAGCCAGGCACCCTTGTCCTGAGACAAGATCCGGAGATCCCAACTATCTCCCTAACACAAGCACTACATGTACTCACCATTAATTGGCACTAATCAATCAACACTTATGTGCACATATAGAAATAACATTCATCAGAAATCAAGCAGGAGGGAGGGGGTGGAGGGGTGGGTAAATTCACACCTAAAGGGGTACAATGCACACTATCTCTAGGGGATGGGTATACTTATAACTTTGACTCAAACGGTACAAAAGCAATTTATGTAATCAAAACCTTTGTAGTCCATAATATTCTGAAATAAAATGATTAAAAAATACCAGGAAAAAAATAGCTAAAATTTGAAAAGAAAATTGGGCAATGCCAATTGCTGGGTGTGAAGGAACAGGAACTCCCATTCATTGCTGGTGGGTAGAGAAAATGGTGCAGTCACTTTGGAAGACAGTTTGGCAGTTTCTTACAAAGTTAAACATGGTCTTACTACACAATCCAGCAATCACACTCCTTGGTATTTACTTAACTGATCTGAAAACTTACATCCATACAAAAAAAACTGACCAAGAATGGCCTGAACATTCCCTTCCACTTGACCAAACTTTAGACAGGCTTATTCCTGACTGTAAGCCCCTAACCTTCCTTTTCTTAGATCATTTATAAATACTTTAGAAAACTTGCTATTGTAAATTCTTTCTCTATCCCTTTGAGATGTAAAGATTCTCCAAACCTCTTGCTAGTTTTATAATCCAAAAAGATCTCAAGTCATCCCAAACAGTGCCCGTTTCCCAGTCGCTGAGGAAGGACAGGAGTCTGACTTCTACGATGCTAATTAGCAAATGCAGATGCCCTAATCCCATTGGCCAACCTTCACCCTAACTTCCTTCAGTACTCTTTTACTAGCTCACCCCAGCAATTAAAACCTCCCCCACCCTTTGTTTCAGCACAACTGATTTCAATCTGTCTCCCCTATTCCAACAGTCTTCAACAAAGTCCCACTTGCTTGTACAACTTGCCCAGTGCCGTTATTCTTCGACAAAACCTACAGAGAAATATTTATAGCAGCTTTATTCATAATCATCAATAACTGGAAGCAACCAAGATTGTTGTCTTGCAACAGGGGATGCATAAACAAACTGCGGTACATCCATGCAATGGAATAATATTCAGTGATAAAAAGGAATGGCCTATCAAGTTATTCAAAGTGATAAATGAATCTTTAATGAATGTTGCCAAGTGAAAGATGCCCGCCTGAAAAGATTTCATTCATATGACATTCTCAAAAAGCAGAACTATTAAGTTGGTGAACAAATCAGGGGTTAGGAGAGGAGAGGGTTGTTATTTTTTTCTTTTTTGGGTGGTGAAACTATTCTATATGATAATGTAATGGTGGATACACACAGTGTGCATTTGTCAAAATCTCTAGAGCTTTACAACACAGAGTACATCTTAATATACACACATTTTTTTAAAAAAATTCATTTAAGTGGTCATGAGATCCCAGGATGGAATGCAGACTGCGACAAAAGAATCTGAGTGTATCATAAGTATATAAAATAACCTTTCTGAAGGGGGTCAGGATGGGAGACAATGTGCTGACCTATGTAACTTTGGTGATATGGTTTGAACGTCACCTCCAAAATGCATGTTGAAATTTAATTGCCATTGCGATGGTAGTAAGAGGTGGGAACTTTAAGAGGTTATTAGGATATAAGGGCTTCACCCTCATGAACAGATGAATGCCATTATCATGGGAATGGGTTAGTTATCGCAGCAGTTCAGCCCCCTTTTTGTCTCTGTGTCTGGAGTGCTCTCACCCTTTCTGGCCCTGCTCACCATGTGACACCAGCCACCATGTTATGATGCAACGAGAAGGCCCTCACCAGATGTGGTCCCTCAATCTTGGACTTCCCAGCCTCCAGAACTGTGAACCAAATAAACTTTTCTTTTTAAAATACCCAGTCTATGGTATTTTGTTATAGCAGCAAAAAATAGACTAAGACATTTGGAAATGAGTGTTATCAGCAAGACTAAAGGCAAAAGAATTGTATATAAGCATCGTACTCTAATAAAAGTGTGTCCCACAGAAGCACAAGTTAACAATTCTGAAACCACCATATGCAAATACAGGAATTGAACAATTAAGAGAACACATGGCAGGTGGTGGAAGCTGGGTTCTCACTGTTATAGTGGGAGGTTTCAGATAAGCAAGAGAGGCAGCTAGAATGATCCATGTGATACTACATGAAGGTCAGAAATCAGTATGAACCCATATTTTGTATTGTGTAATTCCCTTTATATGAAATATTCAGAATAGGCAAATTCATGGAGATAGAAAGCAGACTGCTGGTTGCCAGGGGCTGGAGGGAGAAGGGAATAGAGAGTGAGTGCTGATGGGTGTGGGGTTTCATCTTGGGGTGATGAAATTTTCTGGAACTAGCTAGTGAGGATGATCACAGAACATTGTGAATACACTAAATGCTGCTAGATTATATACTTTAAAGTGGTTTAAATGATAAATTTTATGCTATGTATATTTTACCACAATAAAAAAAATAAGGAAACTTGTTCTTGGGGACTAGAGGGTATGTAGACCTAGTTAGTTTTACCTATATTCTACCATTTACCAGCTATGTGGCCTTGAGCAAGTCACTGAGACTCTTACGAACTCATACTTGGTTTAATAAACATACAGATGGATTCAACAATATTTACAGATACATGCATATACAGATTAGTATACACACATATATGTCCTTACTCTGTCAGATGAGAGGGTCTAGAAGCAAGAATATTCCAGGATCAATGACCATATCTAGCACGCGAATCTTAGTTTTTAATATATTCTCTAATAAAAGGAACCAGGGCTCCTTGAAGAAATGGCTGACTCTAGGAGTGGGGCAGAGAATTTACAAGATGAGCCTGGAGTATCCTATAGTGCAAGAAAGCAAGGAAGTGCTAAAAATAATCTTTTAAAACCGCAAAGATGAGGATATGTCAAAGGGACACAGGAGCCAGATGAAAGAGTTCCCAGTGGCCAAAGGTGGAACAATTTGTACAACAAAGTAGTATTAGATTATATAACCCAAAGTGTAAAATAATTATCCATGAGTCCATATGGATATAAATAAAAGATTGAATACATGAATTAATTAGGAAGAATAGACAAATATCCTGTATAGAAGAATTCCAAATAATTTATGTACCAAATACTCCACCCTAAAGAAAATCAAGCATAACTCTCTACTCCTTAAGTGCAGGCTGCATATAGTGACTTTCTTGCAAAAAGTACAATATAGAAATAGGAGGGAGTAAATTTACAGTGGAAAAATCTGATAAACACTACCTCAAGGGAGGAGATCAAGGTCAACACCAACAACTGAGAAGTCAAGTTGATAGCGTGTCCCCTTGATATGACATGATGAGAGTGGCACTTGACTTTTGTAGGTTTCCTCTCAAAAACTCATAACCCCAGTCTAATCATGAGAAAAACATCAGATAAATCCCAACTGAGAAACTTTCTACAAAATGCCTGACCTCAGGCCTCTCATCCTAGCACTCTGGAGGCTGAGGCAGGAGGATTGCTTTAGGCTAGAAGTTCAAGACCAGACTGAGCAATCTAACAAGATCATGTCTCTACAAAAAATAGAAAAATTAGCCAGCCGTGGTAGTACACACCTATAGTCCTAGCTACTGGGGAGGCAGGAGGATCATTTGAGCCCAGGAGTTCAAGCTTGCAGTGAGCTATGATGACACCACTGCACTCTAGCCCGGGTGACAGAGCGAGACCCTGTTTCAGAAGAAAAGAAAACCCGAGAAACTACAGCCAAGAGGAGCCTAAAGAGATATGACAATTAAAGGTAATGTGATATCCTGGATGGGCTCTTGGAATAGAAAAAGGAAAATAAGTAAAAACTAAGGAAATCCGAATAAAGTACATACTTTAGTTAATTTTAAACAATGAATACCTACATACCTGCTACATGCTTTTTTCCCCTTTGCCTCAAAGTTGCCTCTAATCTCCCCACCAGAGCACAAGTTCCCTGGGGGCAAGAACAGTGTCTGCCTTGTTCACCACTGCACCGGCACCTGGCACAATGATGCCCAGCACATAGTAGGGGCTCAATAAACACTTAGCGAATACAAATGAATTCTAAAAATCATTCATTTATTCTTTGCCCCTCCAGCTAATATCCAGCCTCTCCTCTCTCGCTCATCCAAACTTCTCAAAAGAGTAATTTGCAGTTGCTCTTTATACTTTCCCTCTTTCCGTTCCCTTTTCAAGCCACTAACTTTGGGCTTTTACCTCCTATCACCACTCTTTTGAAATTGCCCCTCCTGGATCACCAAGGACCTCGAGCCTGCCAAAAATCAATGGACTTTGGGAAGGTCCACCCGATCTGTGGTCCTGGGCCCTCAACTGTCTCTTGATAATAGTAATATGTTAATATTAATAATTATCCCTTTACATGTCTATCTGTTCCACCAGACTGAGATTACTTTAAGGACGGGAATTGTGTCAAATTTTATTCATCTTTGTCTCCTCAGCACCTGGAATATTTCTCAGAACTTGGTAGGTGCTCAATAAAAGGTGTCTTGCTTTTTGTTGAAGTTGGTAAGGCTGGCAGCAAAATGGAAGTATGTGTGAGGAACAGCTATAAGAATGTGTTTCCAAAACACGAAGGAAAAAGGCACATTTGGGTGGAAGCTTCCTTTCTAAAGGGTGTTGCTTCACATGTGACATTTTAAAGGAGGTTTGCTCAGCCCTCACCCCGGGCAAAAACATGGAAGATATAATCCTCCTGGGCCTCTCACTCATGACGCTTCAGCAGGTCTGAAACATCACCACAAACTCACAAGCCCACTCTGAGCGGATAAATCCTGTTGTTCTCTGAACACAAGCCCACCCAAGTACAACATGTCCCAGTCATTGTCTTGGGATTCTACTAGTCAGAAAAACAACCTGTCCCCTTTGTGGGTGTGGCCGGGGGCGAGAAGCATTTGCCTCCCAGTTGAAAGCCACAGGAGAAAGTGCGAGCTCTTTTCCAACTTCAGCCCTCCTCAGGGAGGGGCTGGTCGGTGGCAGTGAACGGCCAGGTGTGTCCTGTGCCCTGGGAGGAAGCAGAAGAGATCGTGACCATGGGAGAGGGCTGGAGTTCAAATCCTGGCTCCGTGTACCTTGAGATGATTATCGAAATTTTTAAGCCTCTGTCTCCTCTCCTCTAAAAGGAGATAGTAATAACAACTTCACAGCATTGCTAGGAGGACTGCACAGCATACTGTATGTGAATTTGGTATAATACAGTACCTGCTGAGGGCCAGACGTGCACTCACAGGTACAAGCACATCTGCTCACCCCCATCCCTAAGTGGGGGCTTCCCAACCACCAGTGGTGTAGACAGCAGCCTCTGCGTTGTGACTTCAGGGACACTGGGATTGTCTTCCTGCTTCCTTTACCTACTGGCTAATCCCTGACCTCAGGCAATAGTTCACTCACCCAGCCTAAGGTTTTCAGCTTTTTTTATTATTATTATTTTTGATCTTTTGAAAAAAACATATTCAGCAGAAAGCAGCAATGCTGTCAGCAGTGGCCTAGCCTTTGTCCCTGTGCAGATGAGGTCCAGCTCCTTCCCTGAAAGAAGGCATTGACGGAGCAGAACAGTAGAGTGTCTGCAGGAAGGAGGGAGAGGAGCCCACCCGGTGTGACAAGGCTGGAGGAGGCCGAAGGTGCCACCAGAAACGTCCACTTCACAGGTTCGCCTGGAGTCGGCTTTGCAAGGAGCTCTGCTTTGCAAGGGCTCATTCACTTCTTGAATTGTTGCAGAAAAAACAGGGGCAAGATAGAGGCTGAGAGATGAAAGAGAATTTTCAAGTAGGGAAAAGTAGACACTCTGCATGAAAAATACTAGCTTTAGTCTTGCCTACAGTTGCACAGCAAATAGGTTAAAAACCCACATAGAACATAGGCGTGCATGCCTCCCTGGGCCACCAAACTATAGATGTGACCCATGCATACGTTTTTCTAATGGCTGTAAAGTTTCTTCAGTACAGAATTCAGACTCGTTAGCATAGCACTCCAGACCCCAATATACATTTCTACTCATGTGACATTTCCCAAATGTTCACTGTGTCCTTCAGTCACAAGCCTTCCTGTTGAACCCGGGGCCCTGTAAGGATTTTTGCATTTTCACACTTTCTCCCTATGATATTATGACTTAAGATATATATATTTGGTTTTCATCCCTGTCTCCTAGCACAGAGGTTCTAAAACCTTTGTAGATGGGAGTGCAAGAAGAATCTCTTTCTTTGACTCTAGTTCCTAACACAGAGCTCCTAAATCCCTTTGAATTTCCTGGGTAATGAGAATGTCTTTTGTTCTAATGAGGTGACTCTGTGCGGGCTCCTGGTGAGCCTCAGGATGGGGGCTGGTTGCCAAGGGAACCAGCCACGTGACTAGAGGGTTGGCACTTTCAGCCCACACCTGACCTTCATGGAGGAAAGAGTGGTAGAAAGTTGAGTTGATCACCAGTGAGCCAATGATTCAATCAATTTTGTCTGTGTAATGAAGCTTCTGTAAAAACCCAAAACAGAATAGGAAACTTCTGGAAGTTCCTGGAGGGGGGCACACCCAGAGAGGGCATGGAAGCTCCCCTACCCTGTCCACCTGCTTTGCCCTGTGTGTCTCTGCCAGCTGGCTGTGCATCTGTATCCTCTGTAATATCCTTTGTAATAGATGAGTAAGCATAAGTGAGGTGTCTCCCTGAGGTTTGTGAGCTGCCCTAGCAAATTAATCGAACCCAATGAGGGTTCATGGTTCATGGTGACCATGGTTTATAGCCTGTGCTGGCATCTGAAGGTGGCGGGGAGGTTGGGCTGGGGGAGCTAGTGGTAGTCACATGGGACTGAGACCTTAACCTGTGGGATCTGACTCTGTCCCCAGGTAGATAGTGTCAGCACTGAATTAAATCAGAGGACACCAGCTGTTGTCTACTGAAGAATGACTTACTTGGTGTGCGGGGAAAATTCCCCCGTGAAGTGGTGTCAGAAGGGTTGTGCTAAATACATGAGAGAGAGGGGGGAAAAACACTCCGTTTTTCTTATCTCTATTGCCCTCTGTGTGAAGTATCCCCCCTCCTTTACCTTCAGGGCCTAGTAGGCTCATATGCTCCATGCAGAGCCCAGTGTGGTGAATCCTTCCTTTGCTTCCCCTTGCCGAGCTCTCCCTATAGATGAGACTCAGAATCTAATCGGCCTCACTGATGATGAAAGTAGGTAGGAGAACCCATTAGAATGAGTTCCCGAATGTGCTTTCTGCTCCCTGCCTTGCAACTGAGGACATCCAGCCCCTGGGAAAGGGCTGACCTGGTCCCCACTGCCCCACTCACAGGCTAAGAAGCTGGAAAAGAAAGAGCCAAGGCCTGGATGGGGGAGCAAGAGGCGGGTCCTACCTGTATGTGCCCCACCGCCCAAAGACTGGGAGTCCAAAGACCCTGATGGAATCACTCCATGGCTTCTCAGCCATCGCTACACATTAAAATCACCCGAGGGCTTTTAAAAGGCACTGTTGCCCAGGCCTTTCCCAAGACAAGACCATTTAAGTCTGAATTTAAGTCTGGAGGTGGGCCCTAGGCAGCAATGGGTTTTAAAAGTTCCCCAGGTGATTCTAATGTGCAGTTGGGGTTGGAAACCCCAAGTTAGTCCAAGAGGCCAGAAGGACACAGGCAGCCGCCGACAGGTAAACCAGGCCAGTGAAGGTCAATGGCTGCACCGGCTTTACCAATCAGGCTAGCTATGCACCCGCCCCCACCCCAACACACACGTTGGAAAGGGGTGAGGATGGGAGGAAGGAGAAGGAGAAGGAGACGGCTCTTCCCTGCTGCCCAGGCAGCAGTGCTCTCTGTTCTCTTATGGGCTGAGGAAGGAATATGGGAAACCGACAAATGTTTTTATACATTATTTCATTTGACCTTCACACTTCCTGTGTGGTATACAGGTACGCAGAATAGTATCCATGTCACAGGAGAGGAAATTATCTATGTACTGTCATCCTTATCTTCCTATTTGAATTTTACTTCTTTATTATTTTTCCTGATTATAAAAATAATATATGTTCACAATGGAAAACTTATCAAAAACAGAGATATAAAACAGAAAATAAAAATAAATGATTCTAGTCCCTACCACTGCTACCATTTTGTTGTATTTCCTTCCAATTTTGTTTATATTCTGCCCTTCTCGTTCAATGATATATCCTTTTATATAAATATTTTTAACGACAACATAATCTTCCATTATATGGCTGTGCCACAACTTATTTAGCCATTTCTCCTAACCTTAGCTGTTTAGGATATTTTCAAATTTATACCCTAGTAAAGAAAGCTGCAGGAAATAAGCATATAGGTTTTTGCATTTCAGATTATTTCCTTAGAATAAATTATTATAAATGGAACTACTGTGTCAAAGAGTATGAGTATTTTTTAAGGATCCTGATACATTTTTTCCAAATTGTTTTTTTGGAACAGTTTTTAACAGTAGAAGCCATAATTATTTATGAAAGCAGCCAAAACACTGGAATCTTCCTTACTAGTGACGACTCAGAGTATTGTCTGACAATGTTTTATAAGTAAAAGGGATTTCTGCTGCTCGCTCTTCCTGAAGGGATACCTTTTGTTCTTCTGTAAGAAATGACAGAGATATTTCTAAAGTCGGTCATCTCCGTAGCAATAGTCATTTGCTCACTTTTCCTGATTCAACAACCAAGTGATTCCGCCAGCTCCTGGGTAAAAGATAAATGAGGCGAGAGAAGCTAATCAGTTTACCAATCATGCTTTCCAAGTAATAAAGAGCTTTCATGTACTCTCTCTGGTTCCACGGAGCTCTATAAAGCAGTCATGACAAGGTTTACTATCCTTTCGCTGCCGGAGAAAACTGAATGCTTAGAGAGATTGCCATCCAAGGTCACAGACCGGTGAGTGTTCAATCAAAGGCGGTGGCCAGGTCTTCTGGGCCTAGACCTCAGTGCTTTGCCCTTACACCTCAACTGCCTTTTTGTCATGCTCTGTGTAAGATGGGATGGAGACATCATTTCTTCTTTAAAAGACCCAGGTGTCAGCTGAGATCTGCCTGCCTCTTGATATCTAGGTGAGACCACCTAATCCCTTGTATTAATTTGCTAGGGCTGCCATACAAACTACCATAGACCAGGTGGCTTCACCAACAGAAATTTACTTCTCACAGTTCTGGAGACTGGAAGTCCAAGATCAAGGTGCCAGCAGGGTTGGTTTCTCCTGAGGCCTCTCTCCTACACCTGTGGACATCCCTCCCGCTGTGTCCCTATGCACAGCCTTTTCTCTGTGCATGGCCTTCCCTGGTGTCTCTTCCTCCTCTTCTTGTAAAGACACCAGGCCTACTGGATCAGACACCCACCATGACCTCATTTAACTTTATTTACTTCCCTAAAGGCTTTGTCTAAAGTTGTGGCTATTAGAACTCAAACATATGAATTTTTTAAGGAACAGAATTCAGCCCCTAACACCTCTCATCCCACCCCCCCATGGGAATATAAAGCTCTTCCCTCGAGATGGGTTCTTGGTGGGGAGAAGTGGTGGGAAGCAAAGAGGGGGGTGGTCCCCCTCTGGATCCAAGCTCCTGCTTTCACCAAATTAAATCCCATAATTCATCTTGTCTGCTACTAATATCTACTGTTTCTCCCCTCCCTGCTTCTTGTTGACATCGAAATGAGAACCAGCTCTTGTGCTTTCCAGGGTGAAATCATTCTCAAAAGTCATTTAAGTGGGTATTAGATGTTATTACAAGGACAGAAGGAATATAAAAGGATTCTATGCACAGTTTCAAACTGAACACCAGATAGCCTTTTTCTTCGGAGAACAACCTTGCCACATTGGACTCCCAGTATCTATTCTCAACCAGTTAGAGCCAGAGGTCAGGAGGGTGGTGAATTGATAGTTTATACCTCCAACACCATAATAAAGTATGACTACTATATGGCAGGGAAAGTAGTGAAAATCCACTCCCAGGAACTTTTCACGGGCCACCTCCCCCCACGCAGTTCCAAGCACAGTGCCCTATCTTAGGTTTTCCTCTCTTGCCTGCCCTTCCTTTGTTCCTCCTGACTCTCACCCTCTAGGATTGCCCCTTGGGAACTCCAAATTCTTCTCTATCTCCATTAGATAGAGTTTTTCAGCTCTCCCCAGCTCCTGGTGACAAACTCTGCTCCAAACTGCCTGTGTGCGGCCAGACCGAACCCCTGAAGGCCCAACGGAATGGAAGGTCTTCAATTTAACCAGTTCCACGTCCTCAAACTCCAGTGGTGGTTTTTTTTTTTTTTTTTTTTTTATTATTTTTTTTTTTTATTTTGGCATATTATGGGGGTACAGATTTTAAGGTTTCAATAAATGCCCATTTCCCCCCCTCCCCCCAAAAGTCTGAGTCTCCATCATGACCATCCCCTAGATGGTGCACATCTCACTCACTATGTATGTATATACCCGCCCCCCTCCCCCCTCCCACCTGCCCAATACCCTATTACTGTAGCACCTATGTGTCTACTTAGGTGCTACTCAGTTAATACCAGTTTGCTGGAGAATATATCTGGTGCTTGTTTTTTCCATTCTTGGGATACTTCACTTAGTAGTATGGGTTCCAGCTCTAACCAGGAAAATATAAGGTGTGCTATATCACCATTGTTTCTTAGAGCTGAATAGTACTCCATGGTGTACATATACCACATTTTATTAATCCATTCTTTGATTGATGGGCACTTGGGCTGTTTCCACAGCCTTGCAATTATGAATTGTGCTGCTATAAACATTCGAGTGCAGGTGTCTTTTTTGTAGAGTGTCACTGGATCATTTGGGTAGATGCCCAGCAATGGGATTGCTGGATCAAATGGTAGATTCACTTGGATCGCTTTAAGGTATCTCCATATTGCTTTCCACAGAGGTTGAACTAGTTTGCAGTCCCACCAGCAGTGTAGGAGTGTTCCTCTCTCTCCGCAACCACGCCAGCATTTATTGTTTGGAGATTTTTTGATAAAGGCCATTCTCACTGGGGTTAAGTGATATCTCATTGTGGTTTTGATTTGCATTTCCCTGATGATTAGAGATGTTGAGCATTTCTTCATATGTTTGTTGGCCATTCTTCTGTCTTCTTTAGAAAAATTTCTGTTCAAGTCCTTTGCCCACTTTTTAATGGGGTTATTTGATTTTTTCTTCCTAATTTTCGTGAGTTCTAAGTATATTCTAGTTATCAGTCCCTTATCGGATGCATAGGATGCAAAAATTTTCTCCCATTCTGTAGGCTGTCTGTTTACTTTCATGACTATTTCTTTGGCTGTGCAGAAGCTTTGTAGTTTGATCATGTCCCATTTATTTATTTTTGTTGCTGCTGTGATTGCCTTTGGGGACTTCTTCATAAACTCTTTGCCCAGGCCGATGTCTAGGAGAGTGTTTCCAACTTTTTCCTCTAGAGTTCTAATAGTTTCATATCTTAAGTTTAAGTCTGTTATCCAGCGTGAGTTGGTTTTTGTGAGAGGTGAAAGGTGTGGGTCCTGTTTTAGCCTTCTACAGGTGGCTATCCAGTTTTCCCAGGACCATTTATTGAAGAGGGATTCTTTTCCCCAGCGTATGTTTTTGTCTGCTTTGTCAAAGATGAGATGGCTATATGAGGATGGTTTTATATTAGGATTCTCACATCTGTTCCACTGGTCAATATTCCTGTTTTTGTGCCAATACCATATTGTTTTAATTACTACAGCTTTGTAGTATAGTTTGATATCTGGCATATTAATGCCTCCCATTTTGTTTTTGTTGCCTAGAATTGCTCTTGATATTCGGGGTCTTCTTTGGTTCCATACGAAGCGTAAAATTATTTTTTCTATATCTGTGAAGAATGCTGATGGGATTTTAATAGGTATTGCATTGAATCTGTAGATCAGTTTGGGTAGTATAGACATTTTGATGATATTGAGTCTGCCGATCCACGAGCATGGTATGGATTTCCATCTGTTTACATCCTCTGCTATTTCCTTCCTCAGTGTTTCATAGTTCTCCCTGTAGAGGTCTTTTACCTCTTTGGTTAAATATATTCCTAGGTACTTTAATTTCTTTGTTGCTATTGTGAAGGGAATTGAGTCTTTGATTTGGTTCTCAATTAGATTGTTGTTGGCGTATATGAATGCCTCTGATTTCTGTGTATTAATTTTGTATCCTGAGACTTTACTAAATTCATTGATCAGTTCCAGGAGTTTCTTGGTTGAATCCTTGGGGTTTTCTAGATACAATATCATATCATCAGCAAACAGTGAAAGTTTGATCTCTTCTGCCCCTATTTGAATACCTTTGATTCCATTTTCTTGTCTGATTGCTGTAGCCAAGACTTCCAGCACTATGTTGAACAGAAGTGGAGATAGTGGGCAGCCTTGTCTGGTTCCAGTTCTAAGTGGGAATGATTTCAATCTTTCCCCATTCAGTATGATGTTGGCTATGGGTCTGTCATATATGGCTTGTATCATTTTTAGGTATGTCCCTTCTATGCCTATTTTCTTAAGTGTTCGTATCATGAAAGGGTGTTGAATTTTGTCAAAAGCTTTTTCTGCATCTATTGAAAGGATCATGTGGTCTTTGTTTTTGCTTCTGTTTATGTGGTGAATTGCATTTATAGATTTACGTATGTTGAACCATCCCTGCATCCCTGGGATGAAGCCCACTTGGTCGTGGTGGATTATTTTTTTGATAAGTGTCTGTATTCGGTTAGCTAAGATTTTGTTGAAAATTTTTGCATCTATATTCATTAGGGATATTGGTCTGTAGTTTTCTTTTTTTGTTGCATCCTTTCCTGGTTTTGGTATCAGAGTAATATTCGCTTCATAAAAGGTATCGGGGAGGTTTCCGTTCTTCTCGATGTTGTGGAATAGTTTCTGCAAGATAGGTACTAGTTCTTCTTTGTAAGTATGGTAAAATTCAGGTGTGAAGCCATCTGGACCGGGACTTTTCTTTTTAGGGAGATTTTTAATTGCTGTTTCTATTTCAGCTGTTGAGATTGGTCTGTTCAGGGAATCTATTTCTTCCTGGTTGAGCCTAGGGAGGCTGTGTGTTTCTAGAAATTTGTCCATTTCCTCCACATTTTCTAGTTTGTGTGCATAAAGATTTTTGTAGTATTCATAAATTGTATCTTGTATCTCTTTGGGATCAGTTGTGATATCTCCTTTTTTATTCCTGATGGAGCTTATTAGAGATTTCTCTTTTCTGCTTTTCGTTAGCTTAGCCAACGGCGTGTCAATCTTGTTTATTTTTTCAAAGAACCAACTTTTTGTTTTATTAATCTCCTGAATAGCTTTCCTGTTTTCAATTTCGTTTAGTTCTGATTTGATCTTGTTGATTTCACTTCTTCTGCTGGGTTTGGGGTTGGTCTGTTCTTCTTTTTCCAGCTCTTTGAGTCGTTTCATTAGATTGTCTATTTGTGATCTTCTTGCCTTTTGGTTATAGGCATTTATGGAGATAAACTTTCCTCTCAGAACTGCTTTAGCTGTGTCCCAGAGGAGTTGATAACTTGTCTCTCCATTGTCGTTTTCTTCATAGAAGTTTTTTATTTCCGTCTTGATTTCTTCATTTACGAAGTAATCATTTAGTAGGAGGTTGTTTAATTTCCACGTTTTTGTGTAGAAATGTGAGTTTCTGTTAGGGTTGATTTCTAGTTTTATTCCACTGTGATCTGAGAAGGTACATGGTATGATTTCTATTTTTTTAAATTTCTTGAGATTTTCTTTGTGTCCTAGGATATGGTCAATCTTAGAGAATGTCCCGTGAGCTGATGAGAAGAACGTATATTCAGTAGATTTTGGGTAGAATGTTCTGTAGATGTCTGTCAGACCCAATTGTTCTAGAGTTTTGTTTAAGTCCATTATTTCTTTATTAATTTTCTGTTTGGAGGATCTGTCTCGTGCCGTCAGTGGGGTGTTGAAATCCCCGGCGATTATGGAGTTGCTATTAATCCATTTGCTTAGCTCCAGTAAGGTTTGCTTTATGAATCTGGGTGCACCTAAGTTGGGTGCATATATATTTAAAATTGTTATCTCTTCTTGTTGGACTGTGCCCTTCACCATTATATAATGACCCTCTTTGTCTTTTACTACTTTTGTTGGTTTAAAAACTAAATCGTCTGAAATTAGAACTGCCACACCAGCCTTCTTTTGGCTTCTATTTGCTTGGAATATTGATCTCCACCCTTTTATTTTTAGTCTATGTGCATCCTTGCAGGTTAAATGTGTTTCCTGAAGACAGCATATACTTGGCCTGTATTTTCTTATCCATTCAGCCAGCCTATGTCTCTTGAGTGGAGAGTTTAAGCCATTCACATTTATTGAGAGAACTGATAGGTAAGGTAGATTACTGATCATTCTGTTGGGTTGGATGTTGTTCCTATGATTTCTGTCTTGAGCCATTGTAATATCTGGCCTTTAATATCTTTGGGTTTTGGTTGTTTTTATATCCGTGGATTATTATTATGATGTTCCGTGCATAACGCTGTTTTAAGTACTTCTTGTAGGGCTGGTCTTGTCTTGGTGAATTCTCTGAGCCTTTGCTTGTCTGAGAATGTTTTTATTTCTCCTTCATATATGAAGCTTAGTTTTGCAGGGAATAATATTCTAGGCTGGGCATTGTTTTGTTTCAAAAGAGTGAGAATGGGGCCCCAGTCTCTCCTTGCTTGTAAAGTCTCATTAGAGAAGTCTGATGTTATTCGAATTGGCTTTCCCTTGTATGTCACTTGCTTCTTTTGTCTTACAGCTCTTAGAAGGGCCTCTTTAGTTGATACTTTGGTCAGTCTGATGACTGCATGACGTGACGTCTTCCTGTTTGCATTGAATCTCCCAGGGGTCCTCTGGGCTTCTTGAACTTGTATATCGAGATTTTGAGCAAGGCCTGGGAAATTTTCCTCTATTATATCTTCAAAAAGCTTGTCCAGCCCTTGAGTGTTGTCTTCCTCCCCTTCGGCTAAACCTATGACCCTCACGTTAGGTTTTTTCACATAATCCCACAGCTCTTGTAGACTTTGGTCTTTTCTCTTGTTTCTCTGCTGTATTTCTGTGACTGATTTATTTAATTGGAAGGTGTTATCTTCAAGCTCTGAGATTCTTTCTTCTGCTTGATCTACCCTGTTCTTGAGACTTTCCACAGTATTTTGTAGTTCTCTGAGTTGATTCTTCATCTCCAGGACTTCGGTTAAAGTTTTCTTCACTGTGTCATTCTCTTTGTTGAACCTTTGTTCCATTTCTTGGAGGTTTTTTGTGTTTTCTTGGTGTTGGTTATTGAGTTGTTGTTGCAGCTGGGTGAGTGTTCTTATGATCCACATACGAAATTCCTTTTCTGTCATATTGGTTGCCTGATTTTGGTCGGTGTCCGTTTCTAGGGGGCTGGTGCTCCTCCTTGGGGGTGTGTTTTCCGTTTGGTTCTTCATATTTCCTGAGTTCTTTCGCTGATTTCTTCCCATGTCGATCGGTTGTTGTTTCTTTCCTTAGGTTATTGTTTGGGTATTCACACACCTTGTTTAGTTTCTGAGGCGTTAGGTGGTGCCTGTGGGTGAAATTGGACCACTCCCTGTATATTGAGTCAGTGGGTGCCGTGGAAAGGCTGTGCAAGATGCCGTCCCTGTCAGTAGGTGGCGTTTGCTTGGAGGAACAGGCTATGGTGTTGATTTTGAGTCCTGTTATCAGCTCTCGTTCTGGGCGGAGCTGGGTTGGGTAAGCCTGCCCTCAGGCCGTTAGCAGGGGTCAAAGTTCTGTTCTCTGCTGTCAGGGCGGGGCTGGAATGGTCCCGCTCAGCCAGAAAGTCTGGGTGTGGGGGTGGGGCTGTCTGAGACCCACAGTCTGCAGCAGGCCTCGCTTCTTTCCACCCTCCCCAACTCCGCAGCTACTCCTGGGCCTCTGCCAGCAGGCCAGACCACAAGCCACCAGGCCTCCCCGGACTGTGATGCCGGCGGGGAGGTTCCCTGCACAGGAACGCCACCTGGGTTGGGCGCACGGCCTCCTCCTGGGAGGAGGGTTGCCCTCTAGGACGCCGATCCGCCCCTGGAGGCACACAGACCTCAGTAGGCTGTTCACGTATAATCCTTCTGTGCCCCGGGCAATGCTAGCCCTCGGTGCAGGGGATCTGGTCTGCAGGTCCGACCTCTGGGTCCCAGAGTTCAAACTGTATTCCCACCAGGGAGAGGATTTCCGGTCCTAATTCACCCACAGGGAGCCCAAGCTGGGTCTATGTCTCTCAGCCTCTGAGTCGGCACCGTTTTCCTGGGAACACGGTGCCAGCAGCACCTGGGAGGGCGGGCGGGGTCCCAAACGGGAAGGTCCCGTTCCCTGGAGGTGCCTCCGGCTGGTGGCTGTATTGTCTCTCTGGGCAGCCGCGGGTAGGGTCGGCGGAGGGGAGGAGGAGGCAATATGGCGCCTGCCGCGCGGCTCTCCGTGCACACGGAGGTGCCCGGAGGAAGTTGGGAACCTGGTGCCACGTCTGCTACAGGCTCACCGTTGGCAGGCGGCGGCAGTCTCTGGGCTGATGTCCGCAGGTCTCTCCACCCGCTGGGGAGCCCACCAGCAGTCCCGAATGCAGGGGAGGGGGAACGGCAAATCCACCTACCCTTGCCGCTGGTCTCCGGGCTGCTCCGGTGGTCTCAGCCTCCAGTTTTCCTCTGCAGCCTCCTCCCGTGGAGTCTCCCGGGGTCTCAGGTACCCCTCCTTCCGGCCCTTGTCCGCTGTATGCTCGTCTTCTTGCTTCTTTCCTCTAGTTTCTGCTAGAATCGGTCTTTTCTGCAGAGACCCTCTGTCTGGCGGTGTTATTCGTCCCCTGACTCTGCTTCTTTGTGTCCAGTGGTGGTTTTAAATAGCATCTGTGTCTTCATTACTCAAACAAACCCTAATAATGTTGATATTAGTGAAGATGAATGCTTAACAGCTTGGGACTGAAATAATGAAGTTGCTAAATAAAGAAGGATGTCAGAGTTGCTAAAATGCCCGAGAAGTGTCAGGTGGGGAGGATAGAAGGCACATGTTGATGAGTGGCTTAATATAAAGTAGAAGCATCTGGGAGGGAAAGTGAGGCGATGCAAGCTACGGTCCTAGGTGTGCGTGTAGCTACAGTCAATGGTAGAGTTTAGTCCAGAAGCCATTGCTTGTGACTGGAGCGGGGCCGGGGAGGGGGGTGGAATCTGACCTTGGGGAGGGACACTTAGCGAAAACTGGCAAAGAAAAGACGCAGTCAGATGGCTGCCTCCCCTCACTGGCCACTGGGGCCCAAAGGAAATGAATTTTGACTCAGTGCATTCCGTGACTTATAAGCAGGAAAATAATTGTAGTAAAAAACCAAAGTGCAGGATTCAAAAAGGAAAAAAAAACATATAATAACCCCATCAAGTGCACCGAAATGCGGGCTCCTGTCTCAGCCTCCGTAATGTTAACAGCAGCTCCCATTTATTGATCACCCCCAACTATGTGCCAGGTATTGTTCTAAACTGGAAACAGCTCAAAATTCTTTTAACAGGAGAGTGGACAAGCAAACCGTGGGCTTCCATACACTGGAGGAGTCCTCAGCAAGGCAAGGAACCAACTACTGATACACACAACGTGGATGGGTCATAAAGGCTTTATACTGAATGGAAGAAGCCAGTCCCAAAAGGCCGAATGATTCCACGTATTTGACGTTCTCAGAAAGACAAAATTATGGTGATGGAGAACAGACCCGCGGTTGCCAGAGGTTAGGAGTGGGGAAGGTGTGATGATGAAAGGGTAACTGATGAAACTGTTCTGTCTTTCCATAGTAGAGGCGGTTAGATAAATCTATACGTATGTTAAAACTCACAGAACCGTACACTCTCCAAAAGGTCACTCTTACTGTATATTAATTTTTTAAATAATTTTAATTATTAAAATTATTATAAAATAATAAAAATTAATCACATTCACCATGATTGATAATTCATTAATCATTAATTTATTGATAATTAATTCATTGATAATTGATAATAATTCAACATAAACATTCAAAAGTAGACATGCACGATATGTGTGTGATATGTGATTCCACCTTGTGTCCCTCCAATCCCTAGGCTTCCTCGGAGATGCCCCAGAGGCCCTGCAGACAGGGCTGCCTGCTCCCCTTCTGCTAGAAAGCGCCACTCTCATCTGTTCTGTATATTAGGTTTAAAGATTTCATTTGAAAAAGTAAAGTTTGAACCACTGATGTAATAAAACCTAGTATGAATTAGCCTTCCAGAGCTCACTATGTGCCAAGCACTGCATGACATGCTTTTTTTCTATGCATCATCTCATTCATTCCTACCTACAACCCCATGGGATAGGAATTCTTATTTTACCCCCTTAATATTCTGAAATAAAAAAAGAAAGGAAAAGGTTAAAAAAAAAATAGATAAATTATCTTAAAGATGAGGAAAGTAAAACTGAGAGAAACTATTTAACTTGTCCACTGTCACTTAAATAGAGGGTGGCAGAACAGGGACCGGGACTGCGAGGTGCTTCTCAGCCCCACCAGGGCGGTGGCGGGGGGTGGGGGGGGGTGGGGGGGGCATTGGCCCACAGCCCTGATGCCACCACCCTCTCCAGCCCCCGTCTCCTGGCCCACTTTCCCCCACTGGGAAATTCATTTCCCCCGACGAATTCTTGCACATCTCACTCATCTTGGTGTCTGCTTCACCACTGAAGGGGTGTCACCCCTGGATGTCCCTCACCTGGCTTGTGGTATATACTCAATGGTGATTGGATGAATGGCATGAAATGAAGTTTGTACAACCACTCGCTAGGAGGCACTTAATGAAGGCTTGTTCTCTGGCAGTTACGGAGAACAGAGGAGGGAAGGGCACGCAGCGTCCCTCCAGGCATCTGGCAGTCCCCACGTGGGTGTCTGCAGGACCACGCCACCACCAGCCTCTTCCTCCCTCCAAGCGCAGCCAGACACAGGCGGGCCTGGCTGCCTCTTCCCACTCCCACCCGCTTCTCGTACAAAGAAGAGTTTTCATGCTGACAGCCAAGCTGGCCCCCATAGCTCGTGAAAGTCACTTCGTGGGCTGAAAAATCTCTCTCTGAAAGAATTACTCTCATAAAGTGCTGTGAATTGGACGCTGACCTGGAGTTGACCAGAGGAATTTTTCAATACCCACTTTTATATATAAAATGTGTAACCTTTCTCTTCTCATTGAAACGCGGTAGTATTGATAGAGTGGAAATTTCAGCAAAGTGTGTTTGGGGCTTAATAGGAGTGAGCCCGTGGTAATCGCGGCTACCAGCAGTTCCATTAAGAGTCCTAACCAAAAAGAGAAAATAAAATCAGAATCAATACTTCCACAGGCACACAGTTTAAGGATTTCGTGGTGATTGGAGCAGAGCCTCCTTCAGCCACAACCAGCTCCCATTCCTGCTGTGAGCCTGTTTTCCCGTCGTTTGTCAATCAGGAGACAAAGAGAAAAGAATTTAAGGGAGAATAAGTGGAAGGCGATTGCCGCAGAGGGACAAGAAATCCATCCCTAGGGAAAGATGACCAGACCTAAGAACCAACCAGAGAGGAAAATACAGGACCCTACGTAATGACCCGGCACCGGCTCTTTCCAGTCAGTAGTGGGCAAGTTCTCGACTCCAGAACTCGTGGAAAAATTAGAACATGTCAGATCTAGAAGGGACCAGAAGATTCTTGTTTTGCAAATATAACTGAGGCTTAGGAAGACCAAGCGACTTGCTCAAGATCATGAAGAAACAGACCCGGAAGGGACTAGAATCTAGGCTGACAGATCTCACTACTTGGAAGTTTCCCCCTTCCCTCCTCTTAGTTATCTAGACTGCGGCCCCCACCCCTGGGTGGTACACCCATACCGGTACCAGTCTGTGGCCTGTTAGGGACCAGGCCATGGAACTCCACTGTAGCCTGCCCTTTCCCCATCCAGAACCGTGGAAAAAATATTTTCCATGAAACTTAGGAACCTGAGGGCCACACAGCAGGAGGTGAGTGGCAGGCAGGTGAGCAAGAGAAGAAGCTTCATCTGTATTTACAGCCCCTCCCCAGGCTCCCATCACCGCCTGAGCTCGGCCTACCCACCCGCACCCTGCCACCCACCCACCCCGTCTGTGGAAAAATTGTCTTCCATTAAACCATTCCTTGGTGCCCAAAAGGTTGGGGACCACTGATCTAAAGGGCTCTACTTTCAGTTTTCTTTAAATCTTCCAAGACTCGGGCATCCGACAGTTTATCCAGTTTCACTTCCACTGAGGTGGGGTGGGGCTCATGGCTTGGTGTATGAAACAGCCCAGGACTCAGAGAATTCCACGGGCAATGCCTGACATCCAGACGTGGACTCATGCTGCAGCAGAAAGATGGGGGTGGCACTTGGTGCTTAAGGGACCCTGCTCCATAGCTTGACCCAAGAAGTTGGCCTAGGTCCAGTGAGAGCCTCCACATTGTACCCTGGGTCTTCCTTCCCAGTGCTCCCGTTGTCCCCTCTTCAGGATTGAAGCATGACTGAAAATCCTGAAGCACTGAGATCCCCTCCCTCCTGTCCTGCTCAGAGTATGCACAGCCTTGTGTAGAGGCGGGGGGCCTGATGAGTATTTTGCTAATCAAAAGAAGCCAACTTTTCAGACATCATCTTCTCCCACCCATGAGATCCTTCTCCACGATCCCATCTCTGGAGTGTTGGGGGTATCTAGCATCCAGTGCACAGCTGGCAATTTGGAATCAATGGAAAACAAGGGAATATGTAAACAATAATCACAAAGAAAAGCACTCTCTGTTCCACTTGGCTGCGTATGTCCAGCAAATGAGAGCACACAATAGTTTACCCATGAATTTCTAGTAACACAACATTTTTTAAAAGGCTACTTTGAAACCCAGGTGGCTCTCAAATAGCTGAGCTAAAGCCTGGTGTCTAGCCTTTTGCAGTAGCTGCTTGGAGTCAAGCAAAATGCTTAGCTAAAGGCAGAGAATGAAAGACATGAAAAACAGAAACACTCATTTCTTTGAGTGATAGCTTGTGCAATCTTCTGTAAGTCCTACAGCTGTTCTCATGAGACAGAAATTACACAAATCACATGTTGACCCAAAGCCCAGGGGTGCACTGCTTGGTGGCTGTGGCTTATGAGGAACCCCTGCAGCTCTGTCTAGTGTGAGGACGTCCCCACACAACCTTCTGTACCCTTAGATGTCAGTAGTGACCGCCAGCTCCCCTCTGGAGAAAGAACTGAGGGAGGGTCTCTCAGCAGCTCCCCTGCCCTTCCCCTTTCACCACCCCCACCACCAACAAACAACTCTAAGCTTCCAGCTGATTAGGGAAACGGTCAAAAAGATAGAGATTTTCTTTCCCTGTCCATGTGAACAGGACAGTGTAGTATTGCTCTGAAGGTCTCCAGGCTGACATCTCCCTTCTCATAGCCCCATCGTCTTCACATTCCTCTCATCTATTCTACAAATATTTACTGATTATGCACATTCTGAGTGCCAGGCACTATGCTAGAAGCTAGGAACCCAATGCAATAAAAAAATTAAAAAAAACAGACACTATCCCTCCTGTTATAGAACTTAATGGAGAGTAAAAGACTTTGTGATGAGGAAGAGCCCCATTAAGCTGTGAATGGGGATCCATTCTATCAGTCTCACCAATGCTGGTAAAACAACTCATCGGCACAAAGTTATCCACCACCTGGCACATGGGACTTTCCACGTAAGACCACTACTTTGGACCTTCTGGGCATGTTCTATTCTCACTCCCCTGGAAGGTAGCTGTAGGATAAGAACCTCTCCTCCTTCATGGAAGTCAGGCTCCTGTGTACAGGCAGTGCCAACATTTCATAAGGAAAGGATACCCTTTCTCAATGCCCACTGTGTACCAGGCACAGAAATGGGTACGCACACATATGTCTTCATTGCATCCCCACAATAGCACTTGCAAGATACAAATTCAACACACAAAAGTCACTTGCATTTCTATACTCTTAACAATGAATAATCTGAAAAGTAAGAAAACTTTGAAAAGATAACCTTGAAAAGAACAAAACACTCAGGAATAAATTTAATCAAAGAGCCAAAAAACTTGAGCACTGAAAACTATAAAACACTGCTAAAAGAAATTAAAGAAGACATAAATGAAAAGACATCCCATGTTCATGTACTTCAAGACATTGGATTTAGCGATGATTTCTTAGATATCATACCAACAGTATAGGAAATGAAAGAATAGATAAATTGGACTATCTCAAAATGTAAAACTTCACTGCACAAAAAATACTATTACGAGAGTGAAAAGGCATAGAGCAGGAGAAAATATTTGCAAATTATACATCTGATAAGAGATTAATACCCAAAATATATAAAGAATCCATAAAATTCAACAGTAAAAATTCAAAAATGGGCAAAGGACATGAACAGACATTTCTCCAAAGAAGACACACAGATGGCCAATAGGCTCCAGAAAAGCTGGTCAACATCACTAGTCATTAGGAAAATACAAACAAAACCACAATGAGCTACCACCTCACACCCATTAGGATGGCCATTATTTAAATAAATAAATATGCACAGAGAAAAAATAACTAGCGTTGGTGAAGATGTAGAGAAATTGAAATCCTTGCTGACAGGAATATAAAATGGTGCAATGCTGTGGAAAACAGGATACAGTTCCTCAGAAAGTTCAGCATAGAATTATCACATTCAGCAATTCTATTCCTGACCCAGAAATTCTACTGCTAGATATATACCCAAAAGAACTGAAAGCAAAGATTTAAACAGATATGTATATAACAATGCTCACAGAAGGATTACTCACAATAGCCAAAAAGTGGAAACAACTAAACGTCCATAAGATGAATGGATAAACAAAATGTGGTATGTACTAACACATACAATAGAATATCATTCAGCATTAACAAAGAATTAAATTCTGATACATACTACAACATAGATGAACCTTCAAAACATTATGCTAAAGAAAAATAAGCCAGAAACAAAAGGACAAATATTGTATGATTCCACATATTTGAGATACCTTAAACAGCCAAATTCATGCAGACAGAACGTAGAATAGAGGTTACCAAGGTCAGGACAAGGGAGAGGGAAATGAGGAGTTACCATTTAATGGGCTCAGAGTTTGTCTGGGATGCTGAAATAGTTCTGGAAATGGATGTTGCTGAGGTTACACATTGTGAATGTTGTTAATGCCACTGAATTGTATAAAGGAGGTTAAATGATAAATTTCATGTTATATGTACTTTACCATAATAAAAAAATATGAGACAGACATTTACTAAAGGTATAAATGGCACAGATTTTTGTATTTCTTACCCTGATTAATGGGCTATTCATACTTTCTACTTGAGTCAATTATGATAATTTATATTTGCTCAGAAAATCATCTATTTCATTGATATTTTCAAATTAGTTACCATATAGAATTTTATACTTCCCTTTAATATCCATTGTTATATCCTTTTTCTAATTCCTCATTTTGTGTGCTTGTGTGTTCTCCTAATTCTTGATTTGCTAACAGCTTGTCTATTATTAATATATTGCTTTTCTCTTGTTATTTTTAAGCTCTGTTATAATCTTTATTTGCTTTACATTAAGCATATTCATTTTTCTAATTATTAAGTTTTATATGCAGTTTATTTCTTGTTTAAAAATAAAAGTATTTAAAGTTACATTTTCTCTGAGTATAATTTTGGTCATATCCTATAACTTCTGATAACTAGCATCCTCAATGTCATTATTGTCTAATTAGACTCTAATTATACTTCTTCGTTTGTCCTTGACCTAAGAACTGTCGAGTTGAATGTTTTGCATTTGTTCTGTTTTTACTTTTCAAGTGGCTGCAGTTTTATTTCAGCTTTTGTTTATTAGTAGCATTGTAGTTAAAGAATGTGACCTGTGTAATTTTGACGAAGTGGAAAGAAGAGTTTAGATTTACTGGAGAATTCCAGAGCCCCAGCAGCCTGAGGCAGGACGCTGAAGCAATATGACACCACAGCAGAGGTTTAATCTCTGTTCACAAATTTCTTTGCCATGCTGGAACGGCAGCCCAGAGTTGGCTACGGAGTGCCCCCACGTGTCGCTTGGCAGGGACATCTGTGCCAAGTGCAATCTGTGAGCAGGCACCACGCTGGCACACGACACTTGATGGGCTCCTTCTTGCAGGATCCATCCATTTCCCTCTGGCCGCCTGCAGCCCACACTTGCTTCAGTCGGCAGCCCTCAGAACGAAAGACTGTCACTGGGTTCTGGTGAAGTCTCTCCTGCTCATCTCCCAGGCAAGCTGATTCTAAGAGTAAAAGTAGAGTCATGAATCTAATCAGTCCTTTCCTTGGATCCGCATTTAACAGAAATGCTATAGTTTCTGGCATATATGGCTATAGGAATTCCTAGTGTCTGATGTAGGTTTCTCATTCCTTTTATAACCTTGGCCATTCCCACGAGATTCTCCGATGGTAGGAACTAGATCCAGGTGCTAAAGTCACTAGCCTGCTTACAAGTCCTCCTTGCCTTTTTCCCTTTTCTTTTCTTTCTTTCTTTTTTTTTTTTCTGCGACTCAGAGCAATAGTCTATTGGCAAAGTACTCACTAGAGGATAGGTTAATATTTCCTCTTCAGACACATACCCATAATCTAAGGATGTGAAACTAAACGCACTAAAAACAACACCGTTACAGAATGTGCTCTGCCTAAGAGCCTGGTTTTAGCTGAGCACCAGGACCACAGTCTACTCTTACAAGAACAGCAGATGTCCCTGAGTCGCCAGAGCTCACTGTCAGTAATATCTTAGGTCTGAAAATAAATCCAGCATTAGGCAGCTGACCACATATGTGCCTCTGAAACTATGGCAACAGAAAGTCCTTTTACCTCTGTGTCCCAATTAAAAGTATTCTGTTGGCTGTAATTGGGATGTTTGGTCTCCAAAACTAATAGATCAAAGCAATCACATAAGCCTCAAATGTCACCATGATACAAATTGATATTTCCCATGCAAGCAGCTAATGAGTGGTCAGACCAAAGAGCATGCAGGATTGAGGTTATGGGGAACAACGGCATAAATCCACTTTGGGATCCTAGTCTCCATGTTCTGACCCACCTGAGGTTTGAAAACTGATTGAAGGTTGGAGAGGGGAGAAGAAAGGATGATGGAAATATCAGGTTGGGCATCCAGGAGGATAGAGGAGCTTTTAATAGAAATGGGAAGAAAATACAGGGAGTAAATTGCATGGAAAGAATAAGAAATGGTGAGAAATAAATGCATTCAAGTCTACTCTCCTAGGGAAGCCACGTGTCTGGCCTTGAAGCAGGCACACAATGGTTGAGTTTTCTATCTGGATAACAACAACAATTAACTAGTAATATAAATGTCTTTTGATCATTATACTTTCAGATTTGTTTCATTGTTATTTCTGATTGATTCTTAATCAGCAATAGCATGGAACAACTCTGCTTTTAGTTTCTACTCTATTAAGTATGAAATGATCTATAAACAAACACTTAATTCCTGAATCATGTCACGGAAAAAAAAAAAAACACTTAAAAAGATGCGACTGAAAGGGATCCTGTGATCTTTTTGTAATATGAAAAGTCCTCTGGTAATGCAAATAATCTCACCCTCTAATAATCTGCTAACATAAGTAGTACTGTTTAATAACGTAAAGGGCTATTTTTTAGGAAAATAAGGTACACATATACAGGCTATATCAGAGGAATATGTTTCCTTGCAAACAACAGAAACCTCTACTTATAGTGGCTTAATCAAGTCAGAAAGTAGGCAGTTGCCAATATTAGTTCAGCAGCTCAAACATGTCAAAGCCAAAGCCCGTGCGTTCTCTTGGCTTAATGGTGACTGGAAGACTATTCTGCTTCTAACGTGACACCCAAAATTCTAAGCAAAAGAGGAGGGGGAAGGGGGAAATGGCTTCTTAGCTGGGTCTTCCCTGCTGTAAGGGAAGGTTAACCTCTTGGAGGTTCCACACAGTGACGTCACATCATCTCATTAGCCAGAACCATGTCACATGACCATCCCCCCCTGCAAAAACCACCTGGGAAATGTAGTTGCTTAGTGGACACATCACCATCTTGCAGCTGGAGTTCTGTTAAAGATGAAGAAGGGAAAATGGATATTGGGCAAATAGCTATCCTCTCCCCTCTCTGTCCAACCCACCAAGAAGTTCTGCCATTCTTGTGGCAGCCATCAGGCAGCCTTCAATGTAGGATTTCAAGAGGCAATGCATGCACGATCTATCCTAAGAACTGAGAAATTCAAGTCAAAAGACCTGGGATCGGGTTCTG
This sequence comes from Microcebus murinus, assembly GCF_040939455.1. Lineage (NCBI taxonomy): Eukaryota > Metazoa > Chordata > Mammalia > Primates > Cheirogaleidae > Microcebus > Microcebus murinus. Next base: position 37,370,718 of record NC_134121.1, read on the forward strand.
GCTCTGCTACTAGCTCTGCGACCTTGGGCGCCTGAGTCATTTACTTCTGTTTCTTTCTTTCTTTTTTTTTTTTAACTCAAGCCAGTCAAATTTAGCATTTGGGGGTTGTATACCAACTTTAACAACACTAATATTAGTAAGTTCTGATAACCCACTACCATCAGACCAGCCATACTTCCATTTCTAATCCACAAAATGAGAGAGCTTGCAATCACTGTAAAGATCCTGCCATCCTGTGCTTCCATTCTAAAGCCTTACCTGGCAGATAGCCAAGTTGTATTATGCTCCTCTCCTGGCCCCTGTGCCCCACCCTCTGTTCTTGGTAGACAAGGGAGCATGGCTGCAGTGGTCTGCCCAGGACCTAAGAGCAGCATCACTTCAGGAATCCTGTTGCCTTAGAGAAATAAAAAGAGATCCTTCTATCCCCTAAAAAGAGAAGGTTAGAGGGCAATGGTGGTTCTAAGGTAATGTATATGATCCACTTCAGCATGGCCCCTGGGTTGTGCATGACCAGCACACCTGTGTCCAAGGCAAGTCAAAGTCACCCACGGAAGTCAAAGGTGAGATGATCTGTCAAAGGTGAGACATCCAACAGATGTCCCCAGACAGCAACAACATCCTACCACCATTGCCAGGAAAACTGCTGGAAGTGAGATGGGAAAAGGAGGAAGTAAAGAGAAAGGAGGGATAAGAAAAGTTTAGGGTAACATGGGTAGTCTCGTTCAGACCTACAACACTGTGAGGTCCATGGTGTTTTCTTTGGTAGATTTACACCACAAAAGAGGAAAAATTCACTTTCATCCTCCTCCTTCCATCCAGAAACCTCATCCTTACTTAGCTAAAGTCACTATCCAGTTAGCTGGGAAAAGGAGGAGTATTCTATTTGTTGCATACAAGAGGGACCAATTACACTTTGCATCAGGGACCTGTTTTACCACTTACAGCATCGTGAGTGAACACTGTTTCATCCAAAGAAATTCCACCCTCTATGTCTCTCTTTCAGCTCTGCCTACCACCTTCTCACTGCATCAAATTTACTGGTGAATAGAGACTTTCAGTAGCTGCCTGTGGTTAGTTGATAAATTGGGCTTTGAAATGCATCTATGACTTTATATCACCCACTAAATTCTTTAGATATTTCATAATAGAAAAACTTGGCCTCTGTTGGAAGTAATTTGCAAAGGAGCACAGCAAATACAAGAATAAAAAGTGCCCCTTTCCCATGTAAATTGAACAGGCTAAAACAAGATCTACCAAAGAGTCTGAGAGATTGCTGAGGTTTCTAAGAGACATCTCCCACACCTGTAGGGAGATCATTAGAGAAGGAAACTTATTCTGGATCCAAAAAGCTCCACTCATGTTGGACCCATATTTCACAACTCACACCAAAATAAACCCACAAAAGTTTCAGAAGAATACATATGAGAAAATAAGAATTGCACAAAGCGTGGGAGTTTTAACTCCTAGTATTAACTGCGTTTTTTTATAAAAGTCTCTATATCTTTGAAATATTAACCAAGGTAAAAGACAAATTACAAAATGGGTGGGGGGATTGCACCATATCACAGGTAAAGGCATACTTCCTTCAATATATAAAGAGAATCTGCAAAATCAATAAGAAAAAGACCAAAAATCCAACAGCAAAAAAGCCAGCAAAGGATACATATTGATCAAATGACTATTCACTGACTATTCACTAACTAGGCAATACAAATAGAAAAACAAGCATATGAAAATGCCCAAATATGAGCATCTCAGTTGTGCTGGGGAGAAACAAAGACCCAGATACTTTGCTTCCCTAAGCCCAACTTTGCCTTCAGAGAATAAATTTCAGTATGCGGAGTCAATTATTAAAAATTTCCCATACCACATTACCCTGCCCCAAATCACTTGTGAAAAATGTAAGCTAAAAATTGAAGAGGGACAGAAATTGGTGTGATTTCAGATTTATTAAGAAGACTCAGTAAAATGCTTCCCACACTGGCTACCAATACCTAAACTCCCAACATTCGAGATCTATTCATTCAGCTTATAGACTTCCCCCTTAAAAGCTAATGGGAGAAATAGCCTTCTAATTATTTATTTAATATTACTTAGGATGAGCAATAATGGCAACTTTGTGACCTTGTGTTGTGTTTTGCCATTTGCAATAAACTGTAACAACTGGATCTATTTGATCTTGAAGATAAGTCTGTAGAGTAAGAAAAAGGAGTATGATTCCAACTTTATACATACTTCTTCAACAATAGAACTACTCAAGTCCAGGTTGTCTGATTCCAAATCCTAAACATTTTCCAGGATTCCATGCTGTATGTAGGTGGGTCTGTAAAGTCCTTTCTGAGATGGCATTCTGTCAGGGCAGTGAAGTGAGTGTAATGAGGCCACGAACTCTTGGTGTGACTAGAGTAAAAGGGAGGGGAAAGAGAAAGCACCACCATAGAAAAACAGTACCCTAGGAGTGGTCAGGCCGACAGAATATAAACTAGAACTCCAAACTTGTGCAAAGAGTTTGTTATGGATGAATATTGTTACGCATGCTCAAGGGGAAATTTACCCACCACTCAGAAGTCAGGTAGAGACCCATACATTTCACTACAGCATCTCTGCAAATGGGTGGACTTCTTCCTATCTAACCATTTCTCCAAAGGTGTGGCCTTTTGGGTGCCCCAGATTTTTTCAGTTCTCTTAGTTCCAACTCCCTGGCACACAAGGGCCCAAGATCTCATCTCCTATCTTTACATGAGCTTTAAAATCCAAGCCTCTAGGCCGGGCGTGGTGGCTCACGCCTGTAATCCTAGCTCTCTGGGAGGCCGAGGCGGGCGGATTGCTCGAGGTCAGGAGTTCGAAACCAGCCTGAGCAAGAGCAAGACCCCGTCTCTACTATAAATAGAAAGAAATTAATTGGCCAACTAATATATATATACAAAAAATTAGCCGGGCATGGTGGTGCATGCCTGTAGTCCCAGCTACTTGGGAGGCTGAGGCAGGAGGATTGCTTGAGCCAGGAGTTTGAGGTTGCTGTGAGCTAGGCTGACGCCACGGCACTCACTCTAGCCTGGGCAACAAAGCGAGACTCTGTCTCAAAAAAAAAAAAAAAAAAATCCAAGCCTCTTATTCACCAGTGACAATAAACTCTGGCTTCCCCTGGACTGCTGCACCATCAGCTCTGTTGTTCACTTCCCAGTGGTTTGGGCTCCCGGGGATTCCCTTTAATTTCTAGGCATTTGAATGGATGTTTGCTCAGGTTCAATTTTGTTATTGCTCATGATGATGTGTAATGTTTATAAATAAAAATTAGAGGGCTAATCCTTTCTGAAAGTTGCTAGAGAACCTACATTGTTATAAAATAACTAAGCATCGGATGCTGTGGTTGCTCAATCTGTTATAACGTACCTTTAAATTTACCTATAACATGTGGCTATTGAACAGTCTCTTTTTTTTCCCAGACCAATGTGAGAATAGATTAAAAAAAAAAATAAAGAATAAAATCTCTTGGTGGAAAAAAATAAAATAAAAGGGTGTTGGTAATACTCTATTCAGCATTTCTGGGTATTTTCTAGTAGAAAGGTTTTCAGACTACTTAGACTACTCTATTACTGAAAATGGTGGAAATGGAACCACCGGTCATATGAGATGCATTATTCCATTTAATCCCCATCCCAACCCTGCAAGAGAGATAATCATATTCCCATTTCACAAATGAGGAAATTGAGACTCTTTGAAGTTAAATAATTTCCCCAAGGTCACCCAACTAATGCTGCCTGACCTCCAAGACCACGTTCTTTCCCTTATCTCCTATTACCTCTCTGAAGAACTAGCCTATTTCCTGTACTGTGTCCGAAAGAAGAGAAACCAGAGCTGGGAAGAGTTTCCACTGAATACACCTTTCAATGTTCTCCTTGAAGAACATTCTAAAAAAAAAGAAAAAGAAAAGTTTCTGGCACAGTTCCATTACTAATTATAAGGGTGAATGGTAAGCCAAAGAATTATGAGGACTGGATGTGGCTCGACATCACCTTTGGGGAAACTGTCGGTCCTGAGTAGGCTCCTGTCTGAGCACGCAGAGAGGGAGAGGGAGACCTTCCCTCCCCAGGCAGCCGGCCGCATTTTATCCAGGGGCGGGTCAGCGGAAGGCCTGGAGGATTGGTTCTGCCTGAGACCTGGAGGAGAAAGTGGATACAGGAGAGGTTAATGTCCATGCTGAGGACATCATGAAACCAAAGAAAACCTGGATCGTTGGGTTAGAAACTGGCCAAAGGCCAAACACAAAATATAGCCATAATTGGAGCCATCCCAAGTAGAAAAAGGTTATTAGTGGAATCACATTAATCACAATGATTAATGCTGAAATCCAAGCTTTTTATTATGTAAAAGGCTCAAAAGAGTGTATGAAGAGGGGGGAGTGTTTCTAATTTTGCAGAAAATAGTGAAACAAAGAGGGACAGTAAATATTTAGGATGTGATTTGAAAATCAGAAACCTGGATAAGTCACGCAAATCACGGACGCTTAAAAGCTGCTTACACAAAGAAGTTTGCCAGAAAGCAAATGTGCCTGCAGATGGCCCATCAGGAGGCAGTTGGGTAGTCCCTGAGAGCTGCAAGGGCAGCCAGGCCAAAGGACAGGATGAGGACGGAGGGAGGCGGAGGGTAGGGCAGGAGTGTGAGCACAAGCTGAGGACAGAGATCTGGCGGTTCACAGTTCTAGAGTTCACAGCCTGCCAAGGGCAATGCCCAGGGGAAGTCATCTTGGAACTCCAGGGCCTTTAACATCTCCTACCCCAGACAAGTCAGGGCACAAGAACAGTGCCAAACAAAGGCAAGTTGTGAGTCTGAAGAGAAACTGCAAAAAAATAGAAGAGCACTGAATCAAAATGAAAGCACATAAATCAGAGCCTCACCTCTGAATCCAAACCAAGCTAGATAAGAGGTTGGTCAATGATGAAGAGGATGCAGAACAATGAGGCCATTTGGAAAGAACGAAGAAAATCTAACCTGGAGAAAATCTCTAAGCTAGAATCAGGTGCTTAGGAGGCTTTTGCGGTCTGACCATTACCAATGGTGCGGACCCGAGCTATGGCCAAGGAAGAACCAAGGACGTCCTTGCATATTCCTGAGCTTCCCAAAATGAGAACAGACCATAATATAATGGTTCTCTAATTTATATTTCAAAGAAAAAAATTCTGGAAGAAGAGAGGTCTTTTTAAATTAATTTCTTAACATGGCTGTTTCCAAAAGGATCTAATAAGTTACTAATATAATATTAAAGCACATGCACATGGCAGTTAAATGAAGATGCTTGGCAAAGACTGGCTCACTCTTCACCAAACCCATTTCCCCTTTCCTGGGCATAAGCTAGACCACAGTTCTCTGCCTCCTTTGCAATTATGACCTCCCTTGCAAACAGGAATGACTGAGTTCTAGCCAAATAATATGTGAGCAGAAGTACTGATGCCACTTCCAGGGCTGGCCCCGATACACATCGCAGGCATGACCATCCGCACTCCTTCTTCATGTTCTGGCCAAGTGCAGAGAACTCTGAGGCCAGTGAGTGGAATGACTCCTGGTCTCTGAATCTCTGTGTGTGGGAGAACTGCCTGATGACCAGGAACACCCACTTGCACTTCACATGAGAAAGCAATTCCCATTGTGATAAGCCACTGGGATTTGGGAGACTATTTGTCACAGCAGCTAGCATGACTCTACTTAATACAAAAATTGGTAACTTGAAGAGGAATATTGACATGATTAACACCTAAACGCAGAGTTGGCTTAGCAATCAAGTGGCAGGCAGAAAGGAAACTGTCATCAGAAAGTGGAAAGGTGGAGAACCATGACATTCCATGGCAAAATGTTAAAACTGTTGCCTGCCATAACTTGGAAGCCAGATCATGTGCCCACTGAGCCTGTAGCGCTAGACAAGTCATTGGGAAAAGGCCCGGGTTTTTTCTTCTTTTAATAAGGAGAAAGAAAAAGGGATAGAGAGAAACAGAGATTAAATTGGGGGCCTCTAAGGACTGGATGAGCCTACTATTTCAAGGTCCCAAACAATAATAGATAAGTCTGAAGGCAGCATTAAAGGAAAAAGACCCACAGCTTACAATGTGGCCCCGGCCAGTGTCTGCAGTTATGGCAGCCTTTCTGTCCCAACGTCAGGCCTCTTCTGCCCCTCACTTTTTCTAGCACTTGCACACATCCCACCGAAGCACTCGGGAGCCTCTGACTCCCTGGATATCATGCGTGGACCCCGGAGAACAGGAGAACTGTCTCAGACCCAGCTGCATGGACATTTCCCTCAGCCCTGTCTAATCTACAACCCCGCTCAGCCAGCACTATGTTCCCAGGCACCTTGCTGAAAGTGGGGCATCTCCAAAGGTCTTGCAACTTTCTCAGGCTATAGCTTAAGACATGTGAAGTAAAGTAGTTCCCTGCCACTTGATTTTTCCCCAAACCTCTCTGGGTGCTTCACCATACTTTGATTCTCCCCTCTATCCCCAACTCTTTCTTCCATACCAGAAGGGATTCCTTCCTCTTCTTCCCATCTGAAAGGGATCGCCTCCAAGGAAGGTCTCTTAAAAACATTGACCCTCTTATATCTAGGCCCATCTAGACTGTAAGATCCCTAAGGATGTCCTGTCTTCAGTACCTACCCAGTGTCTGACATGCAGTAGGCATCAATGAATTTTTGTTGAAATAAACTAACCTATAGTAAAGTAAGGGATGGAGAAAAGGTCTTGGAAGCAAGAAATGGAAGAAAAGCACCAAGGTCTCAAGATAAAGACCAGGAGAGATAGGCAGTAGAGTTGCAGCTTATATCTCCTGCCAGGTACAAACTTCCTCCCAAGAGCACCTCTGGATTCAACTTGTTGCAATCCCCCCTTTTTTTTCCTACAAACACCAAGATGTGACTGCATTCACTCAGAGAGGTCCAGGCTCGAAAGCCTAAGCTGTATTCATTATGATTCACACGCATCTGGGCACAGATGGGAGGCTGGTGGGGCAGGGCTTCCAAGGGTCAGTTGGCATGAGGCACAAAGGAGTCCCCTGGGACATAATTCATCCCAAGGCAAGAAAGAGTTAAAGGGGAAAAGTTTGGGTCAAACAAAAATAAAAGGTCTGGAAGGGAGGGGCAATTTTGAGTACAGCATAATGTCAGTCTTTCAGCTCATCATCTACTCTAATCCCTGTGGATTTTTGCCAGAATCCAAGATGAGTAGCACTGCACACTACATTAAAGAATAATTTTAAAAGACCAAGCTTTTTCTTTTTAAAGACAATTATGTATTATGCCGTTGGTACTGTAGGATTGAAAGAAAGTTTGAGTTCTATGTAGGGTGATCACATGTCCTGGTTTTCCCAGGACAGTCCCACTTTGCACCTGTTGTCTTAGCAGGTAACCCCCTCCCTCTTCCAGCTTACTTTTGAAGTATCTTAGTTCAGGTAATAAATTATATGGTCACCCTAGTTCTGGGAGACCTTGTTGGTATAAATCTTGGTAACTTACTCCTTTTCTAACATATAATGTCCTGGTGTTCATAAAAGGAGCCTCCTATTGCAAAACCAAGAGAACAAGACAAAAGATGACAAAATCCATTTCTCATGACACTAAGAGACATCTGAAACCCAGAACCACAATAGATGAATCCAGAGAGCAAATATACAAATAGTAAATGACTTAGAGCAGAGTGAACTAAAACTAAAGTATCTTTAGAGAGACATAACAGTGAGAAAACAGCTAACTTACCCCGAGAACCCAAGAAATAGTAAAGAAATGGAGTGAACAGGGACCTAGAAGGCAAGAGCAGAACCACCACTGCATGCCCTATCCCCTCAGGAGATGGGGTGTAGATCCTCTGGATGTGTTGAACCAAACTGGCTCCATCTCAGGGACACCAAGCACAGGGGAGGGCATGCATGAGAAATCAAACTCAAACCAGGAGGAATCAACTGAACTCTGTACTCTGAAGGTGAGATCTCCAAATCTTTTCCCAATTCCAACTTTAGAACAGTATCAGTTAGCCTTATATTCTCCAAGAAGATTTAAGAAAATAAAATACCTCTGAGATGGAGGATTGGAGGGACACGTACAAATAATGATATTTGGGGCAATCTATCTGGCCAAGAAATTTCCCTCTTTGGAAGCCCTATAAGTCAACAAGACCAGTCCCGTTCAATCAGCCTATTAGTGCCTTGCTCTCAAATATGAGGGGGCACCAGGCTTTGGGGGCAGCTGACAACTTGAAAGACAGAGGCTAAAACAAACAGAAGAAAGGAATTGGGAAAAAAACAAAGACAAAGCAAGAAGCAAGAGAAAACTTTGAGAAAATTATAATTACTGATAGTTAATGACTTTAGATGATGAAGAAAGATAGACTGTTACGTTCCTAAAGAGAACAGAGAATGAGAAAAAGCTCTTAAAAATTTAAATAATATTTAAATTTATTTTAATTTAAAATAAATGCAAATTTTTTTTAAATTATTGAACAAAAAGATGAAGAGATGGACAATGCACACTAGGCTAGGAAAGGTAAGAAAAGCAGAGTATCAATCCAAGTGGCCAATATCTGCCTAACCCCAAAAACAGAGAACCAAAACAAATGGTGAAAGTCAGGCACAGTGGCATGTGCCTGTAGTCCCAGCTGCTCAGGAGGCTGAGGTGGGAGGATTGATTGAGCCCAGGTGTTCAAGTGCAGCCTGGACAACATAGCAAGACCCCATATCTAACAAAAAAATGGTGGACATATAGGAGTAACATTTATCGGGTATCAGGAGGATGGGAGGGGGCAGGAGGGGATGGGTATATACACACACAATGAGGGAGATGTTCAATGTTTGGGGGATGGACACGCTTGAAGCTCTTACTCGAGGGGGGAGGGGGGATATGGGCAATATATGTAACCTTAACACTTGTACCTCTGTAATACACTAAAAAAAAAAAATGGTGAGGAAGAAACTATCAAAAAAATACTATAAGAAAATTTTCCAGGACAGAAGGACACAACTGTTCAAATTGAAAGAGACCACCAAGTGTGCAGCACACTGATTGAAAGTACCTCATTTGCGTAATTTCAGAACACTAGGGGTAAAGAGAAAATCTCAAAAGATCTTAAAAACTTCCAGAAAAAGAAAACAAATCACACACACACACACACAAAAAAAAAAAAAAAAAAAAAAAAAAATGAGGGAAGGAGAATGGCATCAGATTTTTAAACAGTAATACTGGAAGCTGGAAGAAAGTAGAGTAATATCTTACAAACTCTGAGAAAAAATGGTTTCCAATATAAAATTCTATACCCATTGAAACTATCAATCCATTTTGAAAGTAGAATAAAAGGAGCAGAATCTTATAAAATATATCCCTTATATTTCCTTTGTTCAGAAAACTATGGAAGAATGGGCTCCACAAAAATGATGGAATTAACCAAGAAATAAAAAGAGTATGTGGGGCCCAGATAATAGGAGAAAGGCAGAGGGAAGTGTCCAGGGTGTCACCTGGGCAGCCATCAACAGAACTAGTCATGACTGAAGCATGAGAAGAAGAACTCTAGGAGAGCTAAACCTCCAAGAAAGGTTAAAATGTTAAATGACAGATTGACAGGTGCATGCAGAAAATCGAATTGAGTAGAATCTTATAGAACTGTGGCAAGATATGGGAAGATTTAGCCAGAGATTCCAAGAAGTAAAAGAAGTGAAAATAAATGAGATAATTATTAATTTTAGAAAAAAAGGTATTCCAGAAGGAAATAAAATAGTGCACTCTTAACTCAGGAATGAGCAGTATTAAACTGTATACTAAAAACAGTGAATATGGATTTTACTCCAGTCATGTAGTGCTCTAATTTCATCAGGAGGGTGAGGAGATAGCAATCGGGAATAGAAATGTAAAATTCTCATCTCCCCATAATAAACACTTTCTAAAAGCGACTAATCAAGAGAGAGCAGTGTACCTATGTTGTTTAGAAATATGGAGGTAAATATCACAAGAAAAAAGATTAGAAGCTAAAAGTGACTGCTTCTGGAGAGAAAGAGAATGTCGTTGAGCAGGAGGAAGGTGGGTTTTTTATTAAATAAGTCTTTTGGCACTACTTGACTTTGTAAAATAAAAGTATTCTTCTAAAAAGTAGGACTCCTTTGTAGGCTCTTGTTCTTCCCTCTAGTAATTTCTTAAATTATACTAATAAATCTGTGTAAGACGGTAGGAGGCAAAGGCATTAATGATGAAAGACATTACGTCCATTTCAAAGTCATTGTTGAAGCACACAACAGCCCCAGCAGCCTGACCAGCGAGTTCCAAGGATGTTTTTCATGATTTCTGGCATCCAGAGCTGTTTGAATAGCCTTGCTGAGTTTAGGAACGTTTCCACCAGAAGGCCACTGGTCCCCTTGGTCAGAACCTTGCTTGCCTAGTCTTTGCAGCCAGGGCGTGAGTGTAAGGATCGAGTACAGAGCACAGTGATGTAAAGAAGAAAGCACAATGTGGAGATATTCTGGCAGAATGGGGAGCCACAGCGGGGTTACAGCCAGCCCTCCAAGGCAGCACCAGCAAAAGGTCTTAGCCGGCATCATGCAAGGCCCAGCGTCAGCTGTACGAGCCACATTGCCCGTCCATACACCGTGGGGAAAGCGAACAGTCAGCCCACGTCACTGGACTTTGTCTCTAGCTGTGTTGCTCAAAGCTGGATTCTCTGACCGCTTTTCATGATTCTTTAAGCTACCTGATATCTTTTAATAAGTTCCCCTTCTGCTTAAATTAGCTAGAGTGCATTTCATTATTTGCAACTAACAACCTTGACCGATACAGGGAGCTAGAGCAGCATAGCCCGAGATAGAGATTTATGAGAGTATAAGAGAACATCAGAGAATATCGCAATGTCAAGATCCAGAGGAAACTTCCTAGCAGCAGCCAGAGCAGGAGGAAAGGAAAACGGCGGATGTATGTGGTAGCTTGGAGGGCTGAATTCATGAACGCTTGAAGACGCCACATTCAGTCTTCCTGAATTCATTGTGATAAATTTTAGGACAGGCTGGAATTCTGACAAAGCAGATACGGGTGGCGCCAGAGCATATATAGCTGTATAACTGCTACTGTGGGCCTAGGATGCACAGTCTACAGAAGTCAAAAACCTGGAAGCAAATCTATGCATCACATTCAGATTGTCCTCTGCTCAAACCCTGCTCAAACCCATCTCACTTGCTGCTACCCCCCACCATTAACTCTCTGACCTTATATCCTCCCCCCTTTGCTCCTATGACCCAGCTGCTATCCTCGCTGTTCCCCAAATATACCAGACCTGGTCCCACCTTGGGGTTTTTGCAGTACCCACTCTCTGGAGCATCTTTCCCCAGATATTCACATAGCTCAATGTTCCCTGTCTCTAAGAGCTTAAATGCAGGTGGAATTTAAAATTCCACCTTTCCCGAATGCTCCCCGAACCCCTGCTTAATTTTTTCCATAGCACTCAATACTGTCTAATTCACCATACAATTTACTTATTTATTCGGTTTATTAACTGTCTCCCCCAACTAGATTGAGGATGTTGGATCTCAAATGAAGTGATTTGTTCCTTTTTAGTTTCCTTATCAACTGATCTTACAAGAAAACAAGGTAATTTTTGCAGCTCCATATCCCTAAACATAGCTGAATTTAAAACAGCAGAAAGCCACTGGCCTGAGACGGCGTGGCTCACCTTTCACCTGGACTGAAGTCTGCATGGTCACGAGCATGGCTGGCTGACACGTATCTAATTGACAATCTCCTGTGGCCATTTACAAACAACTTAAATGACACCAATCTTGGTTCTCAGGAGCCATCCAAAGCCACCTCACTGTCAAGAAGATCAGATTCCATTGTGTTCTTCAGATCTGAAATAGCTGACATAGGAAAGAAAACTCCAAAATACACATGAACATACATACACACAAACATACACACACACACACCCTCTGTACCATAGGGAGTAATTTCCCTTTCCCCCAAATTTCATGAGCTGACGTCATACTACACCTTAATTATAACTGATATCCAAATATGTGAATGAAATGAGAATGGACATTCCTCCCAGCACAGAATTCTACTCACATTAACATTTCAGACAGTGTCCACATTTGGAAATGAGAGTGAAGTGCATGCTGCCAGGGGGCCAGTCAGTGCTCCCAAGGAGAGAGAATTAAGGGCTGCATCACCCCCCTCAACTGCATGCTCAGGCGTGGTTCTTGTCCCAACCTAGGGAGTGCCACATTACTGAAAACCTCAAAGATCTGGAGGGCCACGTGGGGTCTCTAAGCTCCGTCCCAGACAAGGGGGCCCTACCCAGACAGGACTGCAGGAGCACCCTGAGGGCACGCAAAGGCAAGGCAGATCCAGCAGTGGGGTGCAAAGCAAAAGGAAATGAGAAACTGTGCTAACTTAGTGTGTTCAGGCTGCTATAACAAAATACCAAGACTGAGTGGCTTATCAACAACAGAAATTTCTTTCTCACAGATGCGGAGGCTGAGAAGTCTAAGATCAAGGCAAATTCAGTGTTTGGTGAGGGCCTGCTTACTGGTTCCTGGACAGCCATCTTCCTGCTGTGTCCTCAGGTGGCAGAAGGGGCGAGGAAGTCTCTGGCACCGCTTTTATAAGGGCACTGACCCTCATGACCTTATCACTTCCCAAAGACCCCTACCTCCAAGTCCCACCTTATTGGGGGCTAGGTTTCAATATATGAATTTAGGGAGGTCAGAAACATTCAGACCATAGCATGTGCCGAGGACAAAGAGCACTTGGAAGCAAGGAACCTTCCAAATCATCAGGTCTAAGGGAGCAGACAGAGAAGCCAGAACAAAACCAAGGCTAGAGGCTCTACCCCAAGCCATGACAGATGCAGCAGGCAGGCTCAGAAAGCAGTGCCGAGAGAGGACCCCTGCCCACCAGTGCACAGAAGAACCAGTGTTCATGGAGCCCCGAGTTCTCATTCTTGAACAAGAAGGGGGCCACTGAGGATCCTGGACCACACCAGACTGTGGGGGAAAGAGTCGCTGAAGAGGCAGCTGGCATCATTGTCCTCAGGGCCAATTGAAGGCTTAAGTCCATTGGGACCACCAGGTGGAGGGAGAGCCCAGCCCACGCCGCAGGGCAAGATAAGGATGTTGAGTGAACATGTGCTGGACCTGACATGCAAGGTTTGCCACTAGACAGATGTTCAAAAATTGATTTTGATATGCAAAATTTTAAGTACACTGATTTTAGATTTTTAAAGGAAACTCTTGTGATATAAATGATCTTTGAGCTGTGGTATAAACTTAGATCTCCATATATTTTAATTTCTTAAAGCAAGTCAAACAAGTACCTAAATAGAAAGAACGACTTCTAGCATTCATACCCTGCCTGCCGCTGGGAGGGTGTAGGGAACAGGTAGGCCTCCCAGACAGGAGAGGAAAAACCAAATTCTCCCAGAAGCAGAACTCTGCAAGGGAAGGGGAAACCTCTTATTTGGTCCTGATGTGAATCAGAATCTTGACCGTACCAATTATTTCAGATTTACTCAGTTTGGTTATCTGCATAAAATACATTAAGAGATTCTTTTCTTAATATGGTTTGGTTTTAATTGACAAATAATAATTGTATATATTTATGGGGCGCGATGTGATGTTTTGATATATATGCACATTGTGGAATAATTAAATCAAGCTAATTAACACATTTATCACCTCATCTGCTTGTCTTTTTTCTCTCTCTTCTTGATTGTGTCATGCAAACATTTTAAAATCTCTTTTAGCGATTTTGAAATATACAATACATTACTATTAACTTGGTGATTAACTTGATTATATAATGGTCACCAAGCTGTGTGATTGATCATCAGAACTTATTCCTCCTCTCTAACTGAAACTTTGTACCCTTTCACTAGCACTCTTTAACTTGAAACCTTGTGAAGGCAACAAAATAATTTCTTGAGAGCGCCAAAATTCCTTCTGTGCAGTGGAGACACCATCTGGATTCTCTGCTTGTCAATATACAACAAACGTATGGGGGATTCTCACCCTGAGTGCCCCATTCTCTGCACAGTTCAAAGCTCTTGGTGACTGTCAGCTAGCAGCCTCAAGGGTTATCTTATCTGTCTCGAATCCTTTTGTTTATATTTCAGCCTGAGCTTGGCAAACCCTGTTTCTTACTTACCCTCTGCTTTGCAGCCACTTGATATATAATTTTTAAGTACAGAAGACTTTTGTCATTTACAAGGCTTTCTGGATGTAGCATTCATGGTTTTGACCATGCTTGGAGGGCACCAGAGGTCCATGGCTTGGCCTATTTTGCAGTTTCTTTGACACACCAATTTCAAGCCTATATCCTGCAGGATCAGTGGTCTGAGCTAAGTCATCAACTTAGCTAGTGAATACAATCCCCCGGCTTCCCGACTCTGCATTTCAACACGATTCAGTCACTCTCTCCTTGTTGTCATGTACTCCGTAACTTTCATGGGATGACTAAAGTTTTGTTTCTGTGTGTTAGTGGGACCCAGAAAAAAAAGTCAGCTGCTGGTGTAGAGGGTAAATATGAAGAAAAAGCAAAGATGCCTGAGAGAGTGATGGTTCCTATCAGACAATCAAAATGCAGGCCACAGTGAGGTGCAATGTCACATTTGGCAGCATCTACAATCCGAAGGACTCCACCATGCATCCCATGTAATAACAATAAAGGCAATTTGTAAAACTGCTTCAGGACATTTTATAGCCAGTGTAAAATAAAAATTGCTCATTGAGTGAGCAATAAGTAATTTTCGTAAGAGTCACTTAAATTGTTTGGTTACACTTACAGAGAAAAGTATATGCCGTCATGGCGCGGATTCTTGTTGCGCTTGAGACATACCTTGACTAGCTCAACCATCCATGGATTAGGTCTTTATTAACCGGCAGCTGCAAAAGGCTTTGCTTTTCCCAGCCCACTCTGCCACATGGCGACTGCGTCCGTGATGTTGCAGTTCTCTGTTTCTCTAACTCGAGGACTCTGTGTGGACGTCGCCCTTGCCCAAGATTGCCCTC
The DNA here is from genome assembly GCF_040939455.1 of Microcebus murinus. Classification (NCBI taxonomy): domain Eukaryota; kingdom Metazoa; phylum Chordata; class Mammalia; order Primates; family Cheirogaleidae; genus Microcebus; species Microcebus murinus. The sequence goes on from NC_134121.1 coordinate 37,385,736, forward strand.
CATGCACTCAGATGATGAGGGAGGATGGTCTGAGTGGACAGAGTCTCTCCCTAATTGGACTTAACTCTGAAAATAGCTCCCTCTTGCAGCAGAAAAATCCCTAAGGTGACAATCTCTGGGTAACAACACTGAAAAGTCCCCAGGATTAATTACTTCATCCATTCACTTATTCATTTTCCTTTTTGTGTTAAGTTCTTAAAAACAAACAGCATAGGCTGGGTGTGGTGGCTCACACCTGTAATCCTAGCACTTCAGGAGGCCCCAGGTGGAAGGACTGCTTGAAGTCAGCAGTCTGAGCCCAGCCTGGGCGAGTACGAGACCTGGTCTCTACCAAAACCAGAAGAAATTAGCAGAGCATCATGGCGCTCACCTGTAGTCCCATCGCAGCTACTCAGGAGGCTGGGGCAGAAGGATCGCTTGAGCCCATGAGTTTGAGGTTGCTGTAAGGTAGGCTGACACCATGGTACTCTAGCCTGGGTGATAGAACAAGACCCTATCTCAAAAACTAAAATAAAAGGCATAATTCTTTATCATCTTGGAAACCGCACCTCTTTGTAATACCAGCTATCAGCCATCTGCATACACACACACACACACACACACATTGTTACCAGGGGAAGGTAAAATCTTTAGACTTCCTGGGCTTAACCTTAATTCCCTGATATCCACCAAACTGCATAGGTTCTCATCTCTCCTCAGAAGAAAATTTTTCACCATTTTCTCACAAGCTGGACAGAAGTTCCATGGCCTCCGAGGCAGTGTGCTTAGCATATTTCACACTTGGGGCAGATTATTTATAATACCCCCTCCTCTATACAGCAAAATTATTTTTAGTAATAATCATAAATAAAACAAATAACAATAATGGTGATGGGAATGCAGATAGTATTAATACTACATTTCTTCTATTAAATTTCATAGGTACAAAATCATATCAGTAAAATTAAAATAATAATGAATAAAATAATATTTCATAACAAAAAAAGGAAAAAAAGGAATAGCTTTTTAAACACCTGCACTCCCCTCCCCAATTTGCATGCCCCCAGGGCTGAGGACATCCATAAAGGGACAATGAAGCAAGCAGCTGCCTTGTCAAGATCACAGCGTAACTCTCTCTGGCCATATCCTCCTTGGTTTAGTTTTAGGAAGGAATTTAGGCCTTCATGGATTTATCCCACTTAGGCTTTTGGATTCATCCAAAGCATCTAATATGTTTGAAACTGTTTTAAGCAAACCTGTGGCCAAAATTTCTCCTAGGATAACACAGTGTCCTTCTGGATCTTGCCTGCTTTTTGGCCAAATTGGTGCAGATTCATGTCTGGTTCTCTAACTACCATAGATAATTTCCTAGAAACATATAATGGCTTATAAAATGTCCCCATAATGTGCTAGTCATTATCTTGGCTGTTTTATCTTTTGAGAAATATGTCTATGCATAGAATTAGGTCCTCAAGTCAGAAAATCCATGCACAATCATCTCCATGCACAATAATTCTTATGGGGCACATAAGCCTCTTAGTCCATTCCTTTAAATGCTCTCTCAGTCTGGGCCTTTCACTTTATGTTTTACAAAACTGTTGCTAACTCTATTTCATATGCATTGCTATTCCTGGACAGTAACATTAGCCTCTTGCCAATTCACTTATTCAGTAAATATTTACTGAGTCCCTGGCTCTATGCCAAGCACAGGTAGTATAAGAATGACCCAAACAGTCCCTGCCTTGAAGAAACTTAAGGTCTAGTAAGGATCCGGACAATATATAGTTAATTACAACAGAGGAGCCTTGATGAAGAGTTGGATCTTTGCCATATGGCAGTACTTCTTCCCTCTGTGAACTTGGTACAGATTCTCTAGAAGATCAAAAAACTAGTTAATTTATACAAACCACAACAGGGAAGTGAAGGGATGCCTGTGAGTTCTATAATCTTTCTATAGTGAACTTACTAATCTGTAAAGCCTCTATTAGAGAATTTATTCTCCGAACCCAATGGAGAACAAAAAATTTGTAATTGGATGACATCATTGCCAATCTCCCTGGGTATAAAACAGGCAGGTTGCATGAAGAAACAGCAGCAGTGACTTGCTCAGGTGTGTCTGCAGACCTTGATGGTGGACTATCCTCCCTCTGTACAATGGTCTGGGGCTGCTCTCCAGCCCTAGGAGGGTCTTCCAAACAGTGCAGGGAGAGAGATCTCACCCCCCAAAGAGTTGAGAGGGCACTGTGGTCAAATTCTAATTCTTACTTAATGTTACCTTAAATAGAAAATGAAGGAAGTTGTTGCAAAACACTTATGATGAATATCTGTCTCCTAGAGTTCTAAACCATTTACTCACTGCTTCATTTCAAGAATCTATTCATTAATTTGAGGCCTATAAGGGAAAAGAGAGTGTCCACTCACCTTTGGCCAAAATTTTTCCCAGTACGGATGAGTAGGATGTAGAAAGTTGCAAGGGACCATTGATTTTACCATAACAATGAGAAAATAGTCTTTAGAGCCATCAAAAAGCTGTGGATGCAAAGAAAATGAAATGAGTTACATTCCAGAGAAGGACCAGCCCTTAGTAGGCTAGTGAAGCCTGGCAATCGTCTTTGTCCCTAGAGGCATCTACCAACTCAAGGCAGAGCAGGAGAGGATCAGTGTTGCCAGAGGCAGGGGACTTTGTGGGGAGAAGGGAAAAATAGCCAAATGACCACAGGTGGGCTGACAGAGCATACTGGAACCTGGGGAAACTCCAAAGGCTGAGCCACTTTGCCGTGCCGGCCAATTCTCCACCATGGGGATTTTGCTTAGGAAGTCATGGTGCTAGGGCTGGGTGGGGAAGCCAGGAAAGACCTTTCACAAACTCTCAGTACAGGTGCATCGCATTGTATCATGCTTGGCCTTACTGTGCTTCACAGATATTGTGTTTCTTTAAAAATTGAAGTTTGTGGCAACTCTGTGCTGAGCAAGTCTATGAGTGCCATTTTTCCAACAGCATGGGCTCACTTCTTGTCTCTGTATCAGCATGGTTTAGAAATAAAGTATTTTTTAACTAACGTGTGTACATTTTTTAGACATAATGCCATTGTATACTGAATAGACTAAAATACAGTATAGACTGGGCACAGTGGCTCACACCTGTAATCCTAGCACTCTAGGAGGCCGAGGTGGGCAGATTGCTCAAGGTCAGGAGTTCGAAACCAGCCTGAGCAAGGGCGAGACCCTGTCTCTACTATAAACAGAAAGAAATTAATTGGCAAACTAATATATATAGAGAAAAAATTAGCTGGGCATGGTGGAGCATACCTGTAGTCCCAGCTACTCGGGAGGCTGAGGTAGGAGGATTGCTTGAGCCCAGGAGTTTGAGGTTGCTGTAAGCTAGGCTGATGCCATGGCACTCTAGCCTGGGCAATAGAGTGAGACTCTGTCTCAAAATAAATAAATAAATAAGTAAAATACAGGATAAACATAACTTTTATACACACTGGGAAACCAAAACATTTGTGTGACCCATTTTACTGTGATATCTGCTTTATTGCAGTGGTCTAAAACCAAGCCCACAATATCTCTGAGTTGTGCCTGGATTAAGATTCTGAAGCTCTGCTATAGGCAGGGACTTGATCCCACTATCAGGACATCTGAAACCAGAGGTGACCTGAAGCTAATTAAGCAATAAATGAGCCCTAATCTAGCTCAATTTCTAAGTAGAAAAAAAGAGACCAATCCTTGCCTTAGTTTCCTGATGGAAACAATCCCATGGGGGGGGGGGAAACATTATCAATTTGAGACTCTTCTATTATATATAATGTGGCTCAAAACCAGGAGAAAAAGTAGTTAACACAAACAGACCTATAGATGACCAAGATAATACAGAGACAACATCTTTGAAGTAACTAGTATACATATAATAAATAAACTAAAGGACAATATCAACAAATTGGGTGAAAAGATGGGGAATTTCCATAGATAAAGCAAAACCAAAATATTGTCAAACTGAACAATAAAATATCTGAATTGAAGAATTCACTGGATGGCCTTAATAACAGACTAGGCATATCAGTAGAAATGATTAATGAAATAAAAGATAGGTTAGTAGAAATTATCTAAACTGAAGTATAGAGAGAAAAAATATAGTACAGGAAAGGAACAAAGAAAAGTGCATAAGAGACCTCTGGTACATTATTCAGTGTGTAATTGGAGTCCTAGAAAAAAAGAAAAGAGAGAGAATGTCTTAATGTTTGAAATGTTTGAAGAGATAATAGCCTTGATTAAAGTTATCAACCTGCAGATCCAAGAAGATCTACAAACTCTATGCAGGATAAGGGCAAAGAAACCCACACCTATCTATGCTGAAAAGCAGATAAAAAGAAAAATTTTAAAGCACCAAAAAGGAAAAAAAGATATATTGCATTCAAGGAAATAATAAGAATAATGAATGACTTCTCATTATAAACAATGGAAGCCAGGAAACAATGGAATTACATGTTTTAAATGCTTAAAAGAAAAAACAAACTGTCAACATTGAATTCTATACAAAATGAAGCAAAGAAAATGCTTCAAAAATGAAAAAAAATAAAACTTCTACCTTCAGGAAGATAAGAGTAGACACGCATTTCTCTATTTCTATTACACATACAACTAAAAACGCTGCATATAATATTACATATAAAATAAATATAAAGGCCAGGCGTGGTGGCTCACGCCTGTAATCCTAGCACTCTGGGAGGCCAAGGAGGGCGGATTGCTCGAGGTCAGGAGTTCAAAACCAGCCTGAGCGAGACCCCGTCTCTACTAAAAATAGAAATAAATTAACTGACCAACTAAAAATATACATACAAAAAATTAGCCAGGCATGGTGGCGCATGCCTGTAGTCCCAGCTACTTGGGAGGCTGAGGCAGAAGGATCGCTTGAGCCCAGGAGATTGAGGTTGCTGTGAACTAGGCTGATGCCATGGTACTCACTCTAGCCTTGGCAACATAGTGAGTCTCTGTCTCAAAAAAAAAAAAAAAAAAAAAAACCAAAACAAAAAAAAATAATAAAATAAATATAAAAAGACTCTGGAAGACATAAAAAAAGCAGACTGGCTAAGGACCCCAGGACCCAGGGCGGTGACATGGTGTTGAGTTCCCTGGGTTGTTTTCTTGCCTTATATATCCCAGATTGGAGCCCCAAAAAGCTGGAAACCTAGAAATACCAATAGACAGAAACAACAATAGCCCTAACAAAAGCTTGACCTCTCTAGCCAAAGGAGGAGAGGGGCATCCTAGCAGACAGAAACGTGTAGACAATAACCACTCTACTGCAACCAAACACCACAGTAGAAAACCCACCCCACTCACATCAGTAAAGCCCACATGGAGACCTTAAACTTCCACTCTCACAAAATTGTAACAAAACATTCCCATGCCCCTGCCAGTGCAGGTAGGGTCAGAGATGACTACGCAGGGAGCCTGGATCTTCACCTCTACTGAGAAGTAACAAGCAATCCTCCCTTCCCACACTGGAAGTCAACAGTGGTTAAGTAGGGATCCTGGAATTATACCTGCACCTGTCAGTATGAGGAGGCACCTTCCCTTCCCCTGCCACATCCATGCCAAAGAAAGCCAACTAAAACAGAAGGTTTAAATGAGATCCAGAGTGTTAGAACATAGTATGAAAATGTCTAGGTCTCAATAGAAAATCACTGGCCATGCCAAGAACCAGGAATATCCCAAACTGAATGGGGGGAAAATGACAATAGATCCCAATGCCAAAATGACAGAGATGTTAAAATAATCTAACAAAGATCTATGCAACCGTGATAAAAATGCTTCAACAAGCAATGACACCCACTCTTGAAACAAATGAAAAAAGTTGAAAGCCTTAGCAGATAAATAGAAAGCCTCAGCAAAGAAATAGAAGATATAAAAAAAGACTCAAATGGAAATTACAAAACTAAAAAATACAACAAAAATAAAGAGCTCAGTCAATAGGCTCAGCAGTAGAATGAAGGGAACACAGAAAAGAATCAGTGAACAAGAAGATAGAAATTACACAATCTGAACAAGAGAAAGAAAACAAGAAAAAGAAAATGAACAGGACCTCTGGGACCTGCAGGACTAAGACAAAAGATCGCACCTTCATATAATGAAAGTCCTAAAAGGAGAGGGAAAAGAAACCAAGGCTGAAAAAGTACTTGAAAAAAATAACGGCTGGAAACTTCCCAGATTTTGCAAGAGACGTGAACTCCAGATACAGAAAGCTGAGAAAATCCCAAACGGGATAAACCCAAAGAAATCTGCACCAAGACCCACCATAATTAAATTTGTGAAAACAAAAGAGAAAGAAAGAACCTTGAAGCAGCCAGAGAAAACAAGACCTTGTGTATGAAAACTAATTTGAATGACAGCATATTTCTCATCAGAAGAGTGGTTACTCTGGACACGTTATCAACTGGGGAAGGACACAAGGGAACTGCCACTGTAACTAAATCTTGATCTGGCGGCAGTCACGTGATAAAAACTCATCTTATCTGCGCACTCAAGATGTGTGCATTTGGGGCATGTAAATTTTTTCTCAATAAAGTCCTGTGAAAATACAGTCCCAAGATTAAACGTCAGTTTGGAACAAAAAGGAGAGACATAGGAATAAATCAGCCATGTTATAGCAAACTGCTCAGTGGTGTAGGCTAGGATGGCTTCGCTACACACAACCTCTTCTCCCTCTCCCACATTGGTGGGAAAACAAGTAAAGCTGTCCTTTCTAAAAAGTCTGGCTGGTTTTAAACGGATCCCTTAGCATATGAGGGTAGTCAGACTGTAGGGGCCAAAGCCCACTTTTAACATTTTCTTTCTGTCGTTTGATTAACTTCAGCCTTTGTCAGAAGTAACCACTGTTTTCAGAGCCTTGCAACTAACCCAGAGATTCTCACCGAGACTCTCAACCCTGATGCACATTAGACTAATATGGGACACTTAAAAAAAAAAATAAAAATACTAATGCCCAGGCCCCATTACAGACCAATTAAATCAAAATCCTTGGGGTAGGTCCAGGTGTAGGGATTTTTTGAAGTTCCTTGGGCGATTCTAACATGCAGTCAGGATTGAGATTCTCTGCATTTAGCAAATGAGCACAGCAGCACTTGAAACCCGATCTGATGCAAATCTGATCACAAACAGAGCCAAGGCAGGCAGCACAAAATTGGCTGCAAAAAAGGGAAGAGTCCTATTCCCAATCCAGGCACGGGGGCGGTGGTAAGTAGCAATGATTATGAAAGAGCATGTCAGGCTACTTAGGTTTTCTGGACAGCCCCATCTCCAGCATGAGACTTTTAATAGAGCTCGGTCGCCAGAGCTCATCAAGGGACAGCTGGGAAAAGAAAACCTCCATCAAGACTTCTTAGTGGACTCAATCTCCAGATCCAATTCAATCAAAAAAATTTTCCCATAGGCTTTATAAGTGTTATGTGTTCTCAGTCTCCAGCTCTGAAATAGCTTGTAGAAGACACCTGTGCCCCAACTTCCAAACACTTTTATTAAGTCCGACTCTGAGACAGCAGACACAGTGCAGGGTGTGTTTGCAGGTCTGGTAGATCTTCGGTTATATGTGCACACACTCCAGGCACATGAGTGCTGTACAATCAAAACACTTGCCAAGGGGCTGGGCATGGTGGCTCACACCTGTAATCCTAGCACTCTGGGAGCCTGAGGCCGGCGAATCGCTCAAGGTCAGGAGTTCGAAACCAGCCTGAGCCAGAGCGAGACCCCCCGTCTCTACTAAAAATAGAAAGAAATTAATTGGCCAACTATAAATATATACAAAAAAAAATTAGCCGGGCATGGGGGCACATGCCTGTAGTCCCAGCTACTCAGGAGGCTGAGGCAGAAGGATTGCTTGAGCCCAGGAGTTTGAGGTTGCTGTGAGCTAGGCTGACACCATGGCACTCTAGCCTAGACAACAGAGTGAGACTCTGTCTCAAAAAAAAAAAAAAAAAAAAAAAAAACACTTGCCAAGGTTGGTGACAGCCCTAGCTTTCTCCAGACTCTCCCTTTGGAGTCTAACAGCAGGTGTAAATAACACATCTGCCCTGGACCTGGTATTGAGTTTGGGGGTCGGGGGTGCGGTGGGGGGAAGCACTGAGTTGCTGCATTCACCCATAAGTGCAGCTTTTTTTCGCTACCCCCTCATCTCAACTCCAGCCCTCACTCAAGCCCACCCTCTTGGCTGGGGCTCAGACACCTGCCTTGCATCTGCAAGCCCGTCCCCACTCAGCCCCGAGCACTGCTCTCTATGTCCCTGTGCATGAGCTGAGAATTGCCATGCATGGACTTGGAAATGGGCACTTCCCCCTCTTGAATAGCCACCATCCTCTGCTTGTGTGCCCATTTTCTTGCCCCAAACTGGACACCTTAAATTCCAACTCCTATCAAAACAAGCTCAAATATTAATATTTCACAGACATTTCAACATTGCATATTGGATCACTAAGCCACCCTTATTGAATCTGCTCACTATAGCTGGCTTAGCATCCCCTCCCCTCTGTCTTATGGAGCCCTGACTTCCTGCACCTGCTGATTTCCTGAACCTCCAAGTTCCCAAGGTTCCAGCACAGCCCATGAAGAACCCATCAAAGTTCTGACTTTAGCAAATCCAGAGTTCTTTGGATAGAAACAAATAGGTATTATTCTATTACTTCATCATTTTCCCAAGAGAGAAAATTGTACAAAATACAACAATAGAATTTGGGACAGAAAAGAATTGCTTTTCCCTGGAGTGGCAAGTAGTTTTCACCTCTAATAACTCTAATCAATGAGCAGGGGCTGCCTGGAGAGCTACTTTGAGAAGAATTCTGAGGCTGTCTCTGGGCTTGGTTAGAAAGCTTATGTTCATCGATTAGCAATGACAAGGCTCAGGAGCATTAGGACTATGTCAAATGTCAGCCGACACTGATTCTATTCCACAGCAGCAGCAAAGTCAGGCCTAAAACCCAGGTGTCCTGACACCCAGTTGTTCCCACGTGCCATTAAAGAACATCCAAGAGACCACGACACATACATCTGAGTTCACAAACTAGAAACTAGGTATGATCCATTGCATTACAGGACTCTTCTTTGCCTTGAAATGTTTTAAACGGAAAATATCATGCCTTTAGTAAATTAAAGGGCTGGTTTGCAGACCATTAACCACTTGACAGTGAAGCCTGGGAGCAGGTCACTGGGAGCTCTCGCTAAAATGACCATCAGAGAGAAACTAAGCTCAGAGATTATCAGGTAAACTAGTGGTAAAATAAGACGTAGTTTGTAAGAACTCCATTTACCCTGAGCTTTTCAGAATCATGACTCCTGAGGGGATAAGTATGTACTCCAATTGCAAAGGAAAAACAGAAACACAGTATTTTATCTTTGGTGGTCTCCATACGGTGTGAAAATGATTCTCTTTGGTACACATGATTTGTGAAGTTAAACATTCATTTGGGAGAGGGAAAAAAGCAGTTTTAAATGTGAATATCCTTGGAGCCAGCAATTTTGCTTGAGTTCATGGATTAGCCAGAAATCCCATGAAGAGACTTAATACTCCTCCTCCTAGGAGAAGAAAACTCTAAGCAACTGCTCTCATTGTAACAGGTGTAATGAGACGTGATGAAACAAATAGTCAGCTGAGGGAGGATATCCAAGGACTGGGAGCTGAGAGACATGAGTTTCCCAGGAAAAAGTTAGAGCAGCAGTCCCCAACCTTTTTGGCACCAGGGACTGGTTTCATGGAAGACAATTTTTCCATGGACTGTGGGGGGGGGTGGAGCTCAGGCGGTGATGCGAGTGATGGGGAGCAGCTGTGAATACAGATGAGGCTTCGCTCACTCACCTCCTGCTGTGCAGCCCAGTTCCTAACAGACCACAGACCAGTACTGGTCCGCAGCCTGGGGCTCGGGGACTGCAGAATTAAAGGAAAGAATGAAGGAGGGAACTCCAGGCCTGAGGACCCAGTGAACCTGACTCCCCACTGGTCATGGAGGTCTGCCGGGTTGCCCTGGCTGGGGACCCCTGGCTGGTGAGGTGAGGGTTCTTAGGAGGGAATAAGGTGCAAGGAGCTCTTCCTCCATTAATGAAGAATGGCCAGCTGCCTGTGGGCTTGCGGATTAACTGTCTTTCTGGTCAGTTCAATGGCATGCTAGTGATCTGGGACCTGCAGCACTGTGCCACTTGACTCAGACTTTCATTCAGGCCAGGGTATAGGTAACAGGGTCCCCACCCCTGGCCCTGGTGATGACTCAGAACCAGCTGCCTGCCCATGGGCAAGTCTGTGTCTCACCATCACCTTTTGAATCCACAACACTGTCTACGGCTGCAGCATCCTGGAAGAATGATGATTCCCCGACAATAAATGAACAGGGGGTTCACTTTCCATTATAGCCGGAGTGACTTGCTGCCTGCCAAATTAACCTTTTTTTTAAGTTCCAAGATACATCCTATGTTATACCCATAAACTTCAGGCACTGAAACTGTGTTGGAATGTCCGTGCACACAAATGAAGAAGCTCACTGATTTTTTAAAAAATCTTTTTACTTTTAATAAAAGGAGGCAAAACAAAATTATATCAATAATTCTTGTGGACTGGAACTATATATCTATGTCAAGTGACTGCCTTTGGCAATTTTTTTTTTCATTTTTTAACTGCATAATTACAAGCCTGCAAGAGGCGTGGTGTATAATGAAGTCACTGGTGCAACCTTAACTGGCTCCATGCTAATAAGTGTCTCTCTCATTTTGCAAATTATAACCTGCAAAATGATGACATGCCTGAACAGCAGTGATGGGGACTCATGAAGCTTAGCACCAAGAGTTAGAAAATGCCCATGAGAAGCTACTGCAGGCAGATTTATTATGACATTAGACAATACACTCGTGGCATTAATTATGCCCTCAGAGCTGTGCTAGATTGCAGCCCCAGACAGTGTGTCAGACAGGAACACCCCATCCACAGTGTCTCTTAGCCACATACCAGTGACATCTTTGTCACAGGCAACCTGCTGTCCTAGAAGCCCCAGACCTGGAGGACAAAGACTCCAAACATTCCATCCTGCCTCAGTCTGATGGGCAGCCGGTGAAGCCGAGCTAATGATGAGAAAGCAGTACTGTCTCCAAGAAAGGACATCTCAAGATTGAAGAGAAGAACTGAGCGGCTGGAAACAAGACTACAGAAGAAGGGAGACAAGACTTGGAACTTTTTAGCTAGGGCAACCGAGGGCCAGAGATGGAAGCAAATCAGAGACAGGGGAGAGGATGGGAATGCCTGTCTTTATGTCTTTGATTTATTCATTCTCACGACTAGAAGAGACCTAACCTTCCCGCCAATACTTTGATCTTTAAATCCTGATACAATATCCCACCAAATGGGCAACCAAACCCCCCAGCCACGAAACTTTCCACTCCCAAGGCAGGTTGTTTTGCCTTGGACAGCTCTAATGACTAGCAAGTTCATCTTCCCATTGAGCCAAAAATCTGTCTCCCTGTTACTGACAGCTGCTAGAGGAAACATGGAATGACTGCCCCCTCCTTCAAGTGACAGCCCCTCAAATATTATGTAAAAGCCACTGTGTCCCACAGACTACCCTTCTTCAATATGGCATAGATCTATCTCTGACCCATTGTGATATTGTTATCAAAAACAGAAAAGAGAAACTTTTTAAATAAAGGAGTATATAAAATAAGCACATGGAAGAACTAATTGCTAATAAGAAACTGATAAGGGATAATTTTTCCCCAAAAAAATGAAAAATCATGACTCTCATAGAGACATAAATTAGACATGTGTTAAAGACTTAATTCATTACCAAATGAGGGAACAGTAAGATGTTACAACCAGCTCAAAGGACAAACCAAAGAACAGATGCATTCTTACAGATGAAGAATATTGAAATCAATGTGCAGATAAAAACAAAACTGGCTCCTTTCACAGTGGGGGAAGGAAGCCAATTAAACCTCTATGTGAACAGGACAAAATTTTCATGAATTATTTTGTATTGCTATCAGTAATCTACAACTTCCAGAATTTAAAATAGTTCAAAAGCAATGTATGCGTTTGCTGGGTCCTTATGAGTGTTATATTGCTGATGAGCACTGAATTTCTTTAATGTTGATACTGCAGTATCACAAAGCAAGCAAATCATCTTATCTTTAGCAGAAACAAGATAATATTGTAATTCCCAAACCTCATTTAATAATGTTTCCTTCCTTCAGCATTCTCTTGCTCTTCTTTGACATGATGGGATGTTAAGCAGACAGAATTAAAAAATACTCTTGAGCTGTGCAACTATTCACAAATTCCACTTCAAACAGAAACACAGTGCACCACTGTCAAAAGCTGATAACAGGCTGGCGTACTCGACCCCCACAAACTCTCGCCAACCAGCCTCGTGCAGCAGTGGCACCAGTCGGGTGGGAGAAGTTAGAACTAAGTCTTAAGCATAGCAGCCATCAATTTAGCCCTTATGGCTTACTAATGTTCTCATCATGCCCGTTAATTTGGAAGGATTATTTTGTTGAAATTATTTTATTCTTTGGCATTTTAAATATGTTCATTTTAAAAATAACAATATAAAAGACAAACAAAAATGTATTAATATAGGCCGGGCGCGGTGGCTCACGCCTGTAATCCTAGCACTCTGGGAGACCGAGGCAGGTGGATCCTTTGAGCTCAGGAGTTCAAGACCAGCCTGAGCAAGAGTGAGACACCGTCTCTACCAAAAATAGAAAAACTTAGCCGGGCATGGCATGCCTGTAGTCCCAGCTACCTGGGAGGCTGAGGCAGGAGGATCACTTGAGCCCAGGAGTTTGAGGTTGCTGTGAGCTAGGCTGACACCATGGTACTCTAGCCGAGGCAACAGAGTGAGACTGTCTCAAAAAAAATTAAAAAATAAAAAAAGTATTAATATAAATATAAAAGGATTTGTTCTATAAAATTTGGATGTAGGCAAAAGGCTGCACTTAAGGCCCTAGACAGCCACATGTGGCCTTAAGGCCCCAGGTTCCCCACCCCTGCATTAGACTGGGGTGGCTCTGACACCCTACATAGGCAAACCAAAACCTAACTCAGAATTTAAAGGAAAACAAAACTTAATCGTGGCCAATTTATAAGCAGCAAACCCGGCAACAGTTACATCATCTTGAACATCCCACCAGGATAGTCCAGATAAGGAAACTGCTCAAACTTGAACCAATCAATTTCTTTGCTCCTGTTCTGCCTTCACCCTAGAAAAGCCTTGCCCTCCTGCCCCGTGGGCAGAGCCCCTAAGCCCTTCTGATTTAGAATTTCCCATTTCATGGATCACTGTCTGCTCATATAAACTCTTTAAAATTTTAATGTGCCAAAAGTTCCTAGCCTGTAAATGGGGACACTGAGGCTGGGAGGGTGTCAATGATCTCTCCGGAGTCAGAACACTGTGTGGAGGATGTAGGGCAAGCAACCTCACCCAGTGTTAGCGTGTTATTGTCCTGCCTTTTTTCCCCCTTGGACCAAATTTCCTTTCTATTCTTTAAACTATTGGTTAGTATTTGTCTCTCAAACTATATCCACATGCACTGTTGAAATGGAGCAAGAAATAAAAAAGTTTAAAAGCCACACAGCCAGGATGTGAATATGGACAGTGCTTCTGCCTACACAGCTACCGGACAGTGAGTCCCACCCTCCGCCTGTCCCTCGCCCAGCCCGCCCCAGGCTCCTTTCTGCGGGTGGGTGAGCAGGACTGGTGGGCAAGGCTGGCACTCAGAGCCCTGGAAAAAACAGTTAAATGCCTATCACGTGTGTGGGCAGGGCTTAGCAAAAACACACACCTGGAGCATTGCACCCTCCTGGAGCATCTTCACGTGAATAAGGAATACAAAAATAATGGCCGGGTGCGGTGGCTCACGCCTGTAATCCTAGCACTCTGGAAGGCCAAGGCGGGCGGATTGCTCGAGGTCAGGAGTTCGAAACCAGCCTGAGCCTGAGTAAGAGGGAGACCCCGTCTCTACTATAAATAGAAGGAAATTAATTGGCCAACTAATATATATAGAAATAATTAGCCAGGCATAGTGGTGCATGCCTGTAGTCCCAGCTACTCAGGAGGCTGAGGCAGGAGGATTGCTTGAGCCCAGGAGTTTGAGGTTGCTGTGAGCTAGGCTGACGCCAGGGCACTCACTCTAGCCTGGGCAACAAAGTGAGAGCCTGTCTCAAAAAAAAAAAAAAAAGGAATACAAAAACAAGAAGTGTGGGGTCTCACAACTGCAGAGGACTGTGTGACAGGGGCTGGCCCCTAGTAACTGTTCAATTCAACAAATATTAATTTAGTTAATTGTCTCTTTTCCATCCCTTGGGTAAAACCAGCCCCACACACCATGCAGACTTAACTCATCCCTTTCAGAACATATTTATCTTGCTTTTTTTTTTTTTAGAGTTTAAAAGTTGAAGGGAGGTATAAAGTTGTTTTGCAAGATGAAAAAGTTCTGAAGACCTATTGCATGACAATGTGGAAATACTGGGCACTACTGAACTATACACTTAAAAATGGTTAAGATGGCCGGGCGCAGTGGCTCACGCCTGTAATCCTAGCTCTTGGGAGGCCGAGGCGGGCGGATTGCTCAAGGTCAGGAGTTCAAAACCAGCCTGAGCAAGAGCGAGACCCCGTCTCTACTATAAATAGAAAGAAATTGGCCAACTGATATATATATAAAAAAATTAGCCGGGCATGGTGGCTCATGCCTGTAGTCCCAGCTACTCGGGAGGCTGAGGCAGAAGGATCGCTCGAGCCCAGGAGTTTGAGGTTGCTGTGAGCTAGGCTGATGCCACGGCACTCACTCTAGCCTGGACAACAAAGCGAGACTCTGTCTCAAAAAAAAAAAAAAAAAAAATGGTTAAGATGATAAGCTTTATGGTACATGTTTTTTTAAAACCACAATTTAAAAAAAAAAATAAAAAGTGAAGGGAGACCTGGAAGCTTCCTAATCAGTTATGGTTATTCTTCATGTGTTACTGATTCAAATGATTTTTTTTCCATAGGAGATTGAGGGTTTTTCTCCGCATAATCATAAATGGCAGGTGGTTTGGTGACGAGGCACTGCCAACACTGCTCAGTGTTGGTCATACCTATACATATGACACTTTATCAGAGGGAACGTGTTAACTGCAAAAGGAGGGGAGAAAAATCAGGAAAGCCATTTTAAATGGGACTGCTTGCTCTAGCTGCCTTTGGGGAGTAGGCTGCTTTTCAAAAGGGATTCTCGTGATATCCATCCCCCTTTCTCAGACTGCGGGTAATTTAGATTCCAAGAAAACCTGTGTATGAATCCTGCCCCCAACTCTCTACACCCACTCCAAACATACTTATTTTCTCTAACCCTCCTGTGTGCGTGGAAAGCAGCAGCAAGCAGGGAAGCGTATTACTCGAATATAAATTGCACGGTGCCAGCAGAGGGGACAGCTACTTTCTCTCCCCAGGCTGAAGAAGGACAGCCCTCAAAGCAACTCTAAATAATCCTTTTGTCATCCGATAGTCATTGAGCCCGACGCTGTGCTGGTTTCTGCAGACTATAATTCTAGGACATGGCGCACATGCCTATGGAGAGCTACCTGCTGTGGATGGGCAGTTCCGATTCCTGCGAGACAATCACTACCTGTCCCCCTGCACTACAGAGGCGGGAACCCGCGCTGCAAGTCCCTCTCTTCCAGGCTTAGCACTGTGTTTGTATTTCCTACAGCTCCAAACTTGCAAAGAATCCATGCACATCAGAGGCTTTACCTTGCTTCATAGGCCTTTCACAAATAAAATTAATCTAGCAAGAAGGAGACATCCCTCCCCTGGGTGATATTCATGTTAAGAAATGAGTGCTGGCTCAAATTCTTTCATGCGGGCTTCCGCTTAGATCTGAGAAACACTGACAGCAACAGCTGGAGAGAAGAATCTCAGGAACTTTCCAGCCCCAACTCCTCTTGTTATAAAGGGGGAAACTGAGACCCAGAGAAGTTAAGCAACTTGCCCAAAGTCACACGACTGGAGTCAGCACCCAGATTTCCCAAGCCAGGGTCTTTTCCAACACATCCTAAATGGCTTGGTTTGATATTAAAATATCCACACCTACTCCTCCTAGTGGTCTGTCATGCCTGACAAGTTATGATGTGTTTGCTTGTTGAAAGTTTTGTATTGTTGAGACTTTTTAGAGTCAAATACATGAAATCTTGATGTGAGGACTTCTCTTGAAATTTCATGAGAGTTCTTAAGACCACTGGAGAATCTCAGGCAGTAGTTTTTAACCACATGGAAGTTGAAAAAAAAAATGCCTGAGCTCCTCCCCAAACCTACTGACTCTGAATCTTAAAGATGAGGTCCAGCACCTGTTATTTTTTATTTATTTATTTTTTTTTTTTTGAGACAGAGTCTCGCTTTGTTGTCCAGGCTAGAGTGAGTGCCGTGGCGTCAGCCTAGCTCACAGCAACCTCAAACTCCTGGCTCAAGCAATCCTCCTGCCTCAGCCTCCCAAGTAGCTGGGACTACAGGCATGCGCCACCATGCCCGGCTAATTTTTTGTATATATATTAGTTGGCCAATTAATTTCTTTCTATTTATAGTAGAGAGGGGGTCTCGCTCTTGCTCAGGCTGGTTTCGAACTCCTGACCTCGAGCAATCCGCCCGCCTCGGCCTCCCAGAGAGCTAGGATTACAGGCGTGAGCCACCGCGCCCGGCCAGCACCTGTTATTTTTAAGCCCCACAGGGGATTCAGAAGGTCAGAAACCATGGCTCCAGGTTATTCCAGAACCAGTCTGGGAATGGTCCTTTCACAGGGCACATTCGTTCAGCACAATCATTCCACAAAGAAAGAAACTACTGCCTCTAAGCGCTAAGAAAGTCAGGGCAGCGTGCACCCATGTAATTCCCACCTTCTACTACAAAAACATAGAAATGTTAGACACGATTATGAGGCAAGTTCGCTGTGCACTGGGCACCACTTCAGCCCGCTATATCTTGGGCTGCACTTTTACTACTTGCCTGAGCTCAGTGAGACAGAACACTCATACACACACACTCACACACGTTATGTGAAACAGGTTGACTAGTTGCAGAGAACAGCAAGGGACAGTAGAAGCCTAGGATTCGTGACAAGCTGGCTCCCCCAAAGCTCAGGAAAGCAGCCCAGGGTGGAAGCAGTCTTGTCTTCTCATGCTCCACTTACACCACAGCTGAGGGACCCTGGAAAGCAGCCCACCCTCAGTTTTACACCCCCGAGGCCACAGGATCACTGGGCTAACATGTTAAAGGACATCCTGTTTCTGGGAGAGTTAGAACAGGGCCTGGGCTATTTGGCCCAGTCCCTTTTCATTTCAGGATATTGTATTCCCAGCCTATTCTACAGTAATTCTCGAGGACTACAAGCAAAAAGAGAGAGGGAAACTGAGCTAATCCAAGGCCACACAGGAAACTGTTCTATAATGATACTTTAAAAAATATATATATATATATATAATACATAGTTATGGGATAAACAAATTGTCCTATATTCATATAATGGAATAGCATCCAACAATAAAAAGAATAAATTACTGAGACAAGCATCAATATGGATGAATCTTACAATCATGATGTTGAACAAAAGCAGCCAGACGCAAAAGACTACATCTCGTAAGATTGCATTTATATCAAGTTCAAGAACAGGTGAAACTAATGTGTTGCAATAAAAATCAGGCTAACTCTTAGGGGAGATGGTACTGTCTAGAAACAGGCCCGAGGGAAATTTCTGGGATGAGAGATATGTTTTGTCTGGATGTCAGAGATACAGCTTAAGTACACTTTAGATTTTGCTGTTTGCTGTATATAAATTGTACCTCAATAAAGTTCTGTTAACAGGAAAATGCGAAAAGACAAAATACAAAGCTGTGCTCAAAAACAAGAGGAGGAAAAAAAGGACACGAAGGATATCAAATTCAAGACAGCAATTGCCTGCAGGGAGAGGAGGCAGGGTCAGTGCCCGGGAGCGAGAGGGGCTCACCTCTATCTGTAATGCTTTCCATCTCCTGTGCAAAGCAAACAGGACAAAACCGGTTTTAATTCTGGACTGTTAGACTACGAGTGTTTGTTAAATTACCCACTCTACTTTTCCGGTTGGTTTTGTTTTTGTTTTAAGAAGGAGGAGCAATCAATGTGAGCCAGAGCCCCAGGCCACGGAGCAATAAGCAGAGACCACATCTTGCGTCACCAGACTCAGCGAGCTTTCCACTCTCCAAAGCTGCCATGAAGGGAGCGCTTCCTCAAACAGGTGAGATCACCACAAAGGATGTGACCAACCCAAAGCCAGGGAGCTGGTTAGAACCAAAACCAAAGCAAAAACCTGGTCTACCTGGCTCTAGACCTCACTGAGGCTGGTGGCCTTTCCGGAGGACAGTAGGATGAGCATATGTAGGCAGAGCATATATAAATGCCAAGTTGATGGCACAATTGATAATAGCTATAGGAGCCAAGAGAGCAGGAAGACACAGCTTCTGACTAGGGTAACATGAGAAGCTTAATGCAGTGGTCCCCAACCTTTTTGTCAGGGACCATTTTCATGGAAGACAATTTTTCCATGGACCGGGGAAAGGGGAAATGGTTTGGGGATGATTCAAGCACATTACATTTATTATGTACTTTTTTTCTATTATAATTACATTATAATATATAATAAAATAATTATACAACTCACCGTAGGTTGGGGGCCCCTGGCTTAAAGGACAGCCACCATTTGAGGCAGCTGAGAAAAGCAAGAGGACACACCAAGCAGGAAGAAGAGGAGACTCCCAGAGGCAAGAAAATGTGCACAGTGTCCAAGAACAGTGAGGAAACCAACCTGGCTTGAGCAGAGAATTCAGGAAGAAAGTGGACATCATACTGGGGAATGATTACTATCCGTCAATTATTCTGCTAGATTTGGATGTTCGTGGATCTGGTGTTGTGACAAGAACACTGGGAATAATTCAAAAACTCAATCCTTTACTCAAAAAAACGGAGTCAGCATCTCCTGCTAAGTTCTAGCCTCCACAGTAGCCACTGGTGATCGGCCTTGGCTACACGTTAGAATCATGTGGGGAGTATATTTTTAATAATCAGCTCATGTGCATATCCAAATATTATAGACCAAGTGGCTTAAACGACAGAAATCAGAGCAGTCCGAGGTCAAAGTGTTGGAAGGGTTGCTGTTTTCTGAGGCCTTCCTCCTTGACCCGCAGACGCCATCTTGTTCCAGTGTGTTCACGTGGTCTCCCCGCCATGCCCATCCATGGCCTAATCTCTTCTTGCAAGCACACCAGTCATATTGGATTAGGGCCCACCCATATAACTTCATTTTACCTTAATCACCTCTTTAAAAGCCCTATCTTTAAATACAGCCACATTCTAAAGTCCTGGGGGTTAGAACTCTAACATATGAATTTGGGAAGGGACACAATTCAGCTGGTAACAGAGAGCTTTGGGGACCAAAAAAAAAAAAAAGCATTTCTGGGGTCCCAGAATTGGGCTGGATGGACCTGGCATTCAGTATTTTTGTAAAGCTCCCAGATGATTCTAATGAGTGTCCCCAGCAGTAGGAAGTGCTAGGTAGCCCCTCAGAGCAGATTCTAGCCTCAGTTCAAGCTAAAACAACGTGCTCCATAGTTATAAAATGAACCAGCCAGACAAAATAATTTTAAAGTCCCTCCCAGCATGGAAATTTCATGGAGCTGAGGGAAGAAAATAGTCCCTAGCCTAATTCTTCTTTTCTTCCTAACACTGCTACCTTTCGTGGCATCTTGCTAACAAGTGGCACATTTGGGGTTCAGGAGTAAATGTAGAGAAACTCAGAAAAGTTACAGGAGGATCAACTTCTAGCCAATCAGGTGTTGCCCGATAATACAGTTGGGCAGGATGCTCGTGGCACTCTGCCTAAGTGCCGTGCAGCTGAAAGCTCTCGGGAAAACATCAAGGGGCCCTGCCATTAGCGTCTCCATGCAGCTGCGGTGGGACTCCTCTGAAAGCAAATTTGCACAAAGAGTGCGGCATGCTAATTAAAATGGAATTCTATGTGGGCATCTCACTTGTGGAATAGTTAAATGCAATTAGCATCTGGGGCAGAAAAGGGGTCTGTGGGAAAGAGGCTGAGCTGGGTACATTTTTTGGGTGGAATAGAAGAGTTAGGCTTCGGCTATGGTGCTTAAGGGAGCCGACTCTGCAATCTCCATGGGGCCCGCGTCACAGTGAGAAGAAATCCACAAAGCAGGCTGGCTCAATCCCAAGCACCGGGCCACGTGACAGATTTACTGGGGTCTTGAGCTTAGGCCTCTCTCTTTCTACTTCCTGTCTTGCTCACCAGCATTAGGAACATAATAGAATGAAAGCAGATTGATACATGGTGTGTTCATTTGTAGCTAATTGGAAATTTGAGACATCAAATTGCATGTTTCTAGAAAACCGTACAATGAAACTTGTGGGGGGTACTGGGTGGGGGGGTTCCAAACTGCTAGGTCAGTAGACAGTGGGCCACGAGAGACACGTCATTGGAGGACATGGGTGAACTAGAAGTGTTTTTTTTTTCCCCCTCTGCCCAGAGGCAGAATAAAAAGGTCTGGCAATGGGAGAAAAGAGTTGGTGGAAGACAAAGCAAGTTAGGGAGACTGTAGTGGCTGAGGGTCACCCTTCCACTGTGGGGAAAGCAGGGCAAAGGAAAGGGACATAGGAGAGGACCCCCCAGCAGTGTGAGTGGATCTGTAAACGGGTGGGCGAATGTGCTCGGTTTTGACTAACATTAGCAAGTGAGAGTCCCACCGATGCCATGCAGAGCACAAGGCACAGGCAGGACAACCAATAGATAGCAGCAAGTATTTCCCTTCCCCACCCCCCACCCCAGTTCCTTACAGCTGTTACCTGGCACTGAGAAGACCCGGAAGGTCCCTGTGCTGGCCACAAAGGAGGCGCAGAAGCTGAGAGTCTTGGTTGTCACACTTGACCAGGGATTTCCATGGCAAGAGCCAAAGCGACCTTGGAGTAGGAAGGCTGGAAGGACAGCCTGCCCTAGCCCGAGGAGATCCCCAACTCCAGCCAAGCCTGAGGGTCCCCTTAAGGGGACAGAAACCACACCAGTTATTTGTACAAGAGAGAATTTACTACCAAGAGCTGTTAACTAGGAAACTGGAAATGCCAAAAGAAAATTCTAAGGTATTATGGAAGCAGCAACTGAGCCCCCAACCCCCTAAGGCTGAGGGAACAGAGGAAAGGGGGGGTTCCACGGTGGTGAAACTCAGATCCGTGAGGACAGGGTGCCAGCCAGCTGGTGCTGGTGTCTCTGGGTGATGTTGGAGAAACTGCTAAGCAGACTCGGCTGCTGCTACAGGGAGGCGCTGCTACTGCCAGGATGAAGGAACACCATTGCCAGAGTGATGCTCAGAGACACGGGAAGCAGCGAGGAAGGAGTGCACCCCCTCTGCCTGCCCAGCCTCCCAGTCTCCTTCTAGCACCCCCGATGGGTGCCTAACAGAGAGCCAATCGGCAAACAAGAAAATCGTTCACAGTCCCAGCTCCAAGATCACAAGTATAAAGTATAGATGTGGGGTTTGGATACAAGAGGCAATAGTTTAGTGGTAGCTATTATGCAATAATTACACAAGAACAATTGAGCAAATTACACAGGAACAATAGCCAACGATAGTTGGCACAACTAGTCATGATCCGCAGGAGGGACCACACTGTCTGATGCAAAGAGCAGTGAACAACTGCCAGCCTTGCTCTGCAATATCAGGAGAAAAGGGAATTCACTTCTTTGTGTGCCCTGCCCCTCCCTGATTGCAGAGTTTCTAACCCTTGGGGCCTCTTACTTTGCCATTGGTCACCACCTAGAACTCTAGACGTGCAATGCTGCTGCCACTACTACCAGACTTCAAGAAGAGGGTGATGTAAGTCACTTTAAGTCCATCCCAAATGGTGTCCATGCCTTAACTTTGATTCCTTATAGTACCCTCAATACAACTTTATTGAAGGTTTAGTGATTACCAGAGAAAATACTCCACAGAACAGAAAACAACTTACAGTTGAATATTAGATATTATTGTTGCTAAAGTTTATCAGATGCTCTCTTTTCAGAAAAATTCTGTCCTTAAGGCCTGGTCTGCTATCATGTGCCTGTGGGCTATTTTCCTATCGTCTCACTTTCTTGAGTTCCTGGCCCCCAATCCATGGAGGAAAACTGTAAAGATCTGCTAATTTGTTACCCACAGCAAATTCAATCCCATTGTCTCAACTTCTCAAGTCAGAATTAGCCTCAAGTCTCACTTTTCATTAGCAAGCACCCATTGTCAGGCTTTCCTATACACAAGAATATTTTTTCCCTTAAGGAAAATTATACTACTCCCCTAAAATACAGAAGCAACTGATGTCCAATTTATTTTTTATGATTCTTCTTTCTTCTTTCCCAATAGTTGTCCTGGGGTAGACCCTCCTAACACATTGTGTATCAGAGAGTCACCTGAATCCTCTGGATTAGGCATATTAGACAGATCATAGCTATTATTTCTGCCTGCTGAGCTTCCATTTCCTCCTTAGCAAAATAAAGAAGTTGGTTGGATCAGATCCAATTCCAAGAGCTTGTCCAGCAATATGATACCATGAATATTAATATGAATTATGAAACTGATTGGTTTGTCTTCAGCTTTGGCTTTCTAATAGCTAACACAATACTTGATACATAGGAGATGTTCAATAAATGTGCACTGAATGAATAAATGAATAAAAGAATCATAGTAGCAATTTTTGTAGTTTTTTAAACGTCTGCAAGGGCAGGTGAATCCAGCTGTGAACCCCATGTACTTATGGTGATTTGCAATTGACCAATCAGCAAAAAGACACACTAATGATTTTTTTAAAAAACTATATGATTATGTCAATAGATATGTCAAAAAGTAAACTATTTTATAAACTTCAACGAATCTATTCATTTGTTCATTCAAAAAAAATTTTATTCATGGCCTACAGGCACTATTATACCCACTGGGAACAAAAGAGATAAAAATCTATGTCCTCATGGAGTTTATTACAATCAAAATTAAAACTTTTTAAAAACTAGAAATAGAAGAAAACTTTGATGACCTGATAATATTTTTTACCAAAAATCTACAACAAATATTATAATTACTAATAAAACCTTTTAAGTATTCATATTGAAGTCAAGAATTAGTTGCTCAGTATCACCTTTTATATATAACATTGTAAAGCTGGCCCTGATAAATGAATGTAAACAAGAAAAAAATAAAATACATAAGAATTGGAAAGAAATACTTGTTGACTACATAAAAAATTCAAGAAATCTATAAATTAAAATAATTAATAAGAGAATTCCTCAGTATTGCCAATTGTAAAATCAAAGTTTTAAAATCAGTGGAGTCTACTTGGAGACTTCCTGTTTTAAAGCAAAAAAAAAAAAAAAAAAAAAAATCAGTGGAGTCCCTTCATACCAACAATAACCAGTAAGAAATTCTAATGGAAAAAAGTACCACTCATAGTAGCAACATTCTATATACCTGTCAATAAATAGGGTATTTAACAACTTGAGAAAGAAATTACAGAACATTATTAGAAACTCTAAAAGAAAACCTTGATAAAGAGATATACCATGTTCATAGATACGAAGACTCAATTCCATGTAGAGTATTTTTTTCCAAAGCAATCCATAAATTCATAACAGTGATTGCCTCTCTGAAAAGAGAATGGGAAAGACAGAGAGGGAAGGAAATAAAATTGAGTAGGGGAACAAAGGTGACTTCAGATTTATCTGTAAGCATCTATTTCTTTTATAGTTTTTAAATGAAGGAAAAATGGGACAGGAAGCTTTCCCGGACCTAACTTTTCTTTCTAACTAAACTTACCCCACCCATAGCCTCCTTCTCTCCAAGAAAACCACCATCTGTTCTTAGTAAGCAACAGGGTAAGGTAGCCGCTGAATGGCTCAAAAGCGAACCTCCTGACCTAAGCACAACCAATTCGTGGAGCTTCCAGCAGTCTATGATGTGGCTTGAAAGAAAAAGGTGAGCTGGGCTGATCAGATTTCTTCCCCCATGACATTAACTGGAGGCACGGAGCGGGGTGGGGGGGAGTTACCAGCTGCCATGGCTGGAGCTGGCAAAAGAGCAACTGAATCTTGTTAATGGGTGCTCTGGAGTGAAAATCTGCAGCCCAGCATTGCTAGGGCCCTGCTCTTCCTGAGCCTGGCCCCATTCAACGTTTCCTGGGTTTCCATGCATGCAGCAAACTGTCAATAAACTCCTTTACTTGAGGCAACTTGGGTAGATTGCAACCACAACATCCTGCTAGCAAATATTTCCACCTGTGAATTGGATGCCATCTCCTTCCACCCCATTATCATCACTCTCTTATGAACCTAAAATCAATCAATCAATCAATCAATCTCTCTCTTCCCCTCCTCCCCTCACCCCTTCATATCCACATTTAAATATGCCCAAGTCTCTTTCATCTTTGAAACCCCTCTCTTAGTCGGTTTGAGCTTCTTCTATAACAAGATGCCATAGACTGGGTGGCATAAACAATGGAAATGTATTCCTCACGGTTCTGGAGGACGAGAAGTCCTAGCTCAGGTGCTGGCAGATTCAGCGTCTGGCGATAGGGCCCATTTCCTGGTTTGCAGATGGCCGTCTTCTGACTATATCCTTACATGACAAAGAACAGAGAGCGAGAGGAAGCAAGCCTTCTTCTGTCATTTTATAAGGGCACTAATCCCATTCATGAGGGCTCCACCCTCATGACCTAGTCACCTCCCAAAGGCCCCACCTCCTAACACCATTACTTGGAGGTTAGGATTTCAAAACATGAAATCTAGGGGGACACAAATATTCAATTCATAGCACCCTCCCTCCTCCTTGTATGTACCTCCAAATTCCCACTTACCTCTTTCTTCTGGTCTCCCTCAAACCTCTGTTAGAGTTGTCTATGGATTTCACCTCACATCCTCTGCACACTCAAGAGTCCCACCTCTCATGTAACATGCCTTTTGCAAAGTCTCTTCTCAGAGGAGACCTTCCCTCCTCTTGCCGATCACAGCGTCTTGAACCTCTCACAGAACTGGATTTATTGACTGTTTTCCTCCACTAAACTATAAGCTTCCCGAAGGCAGGGACATTCTATCTTGTTGACGTTAGAATCTCTAGTTCCTGGCACAGTGCATGACCTGTACATGATGCTCAGTGATTTGTTGTTGGAAAAAAATGTCTAGAGATTTTTAAAATCATGAATCTCATCACTTAGTAAAAAGTCATTAGTGTGCACATCATTCCCTTAAAGTTTTATTCCCATTCATATTTTTACCATTGTCTATATCTGATCAATTTTAATATATGCTATGGTCTGAATGTTTATGATCTGCCCCCAAAATTCATATGTTGAAATCCTAACCCCCAGGGTGATGGTGTGAGGAGATGAGGCCTTTGGGGGTGATTAAGTCATGAATGGGATCGGTGCTCCCACAAAATAGGCCTGAGGGGGTTCTTGTTCCCCTTCCTATGAGGACACAGCAAGGAGGTGCTGTTCATGAGGAATAGGACTTTACCAGACACCAAATCTGTTGGCACCTTGATCTTGGACTTCCCAGCCTCCAGAACTGTGAGAAATAAATGTTTTTTATAAGCCACCAACATAAGGTATTTTGTTAAAGCAGCCCCAAACGAAGACAACATATAAACATTTTTTACCATCCTAATGTTGAATATCTCAGATGTTAGCCCTGAATAATTTTACTGATAGTAAATTTAATTTAAAAAAAAAAAAAAAAACAGTCTGCAAATTGGTGAGGCCCACTTACAAGTGGAATATAAAATTGCATATTTGGTCACTAATTATGTCTTAAATTGATATAGCTACTGCATTCAAATAAAGCATTCTCAACTCCCAGACTTTTAAGGAACCTCAATTACACCTGCGTATGAGCCGGTTGCCCCAAGCGGCCTCAGGGCTGGAGCAGAGAGTGGAGACCGGGTTGTTAATGCAAAGGCATCTTTCTCAGTAAAGAATGGACACCAGGGACCAGATATTAAAAGGACCAAAGCAAACCCAGTTCCCTCTGAGACCACACTCTTGTTGACCACATAAGACAAGGAGTTAAACCTGTCTTTCCCTCTGTGAACCTCATGCAAATATAAATGGGAAGTAGAGAAGTTAAGGTAGCAGCTTGGGATTTTGTTCATAAACCACAGGCGTGAGCAGCGGCCTTTCTTCTGGCAATTTTAGGGTTTATCATATTCTGACTCAGGTAGTCCGGAATGACATCAGCACAGTCTCAGTTGTGATACAGAAGGTGATGACGACCCTGATTCATGCCCACTTTTAGCTTCCCATTTCTAAAAGCCAAAATGTGCCCTATCGCCCTCCAGATACAGTAAATTCACATTGGCTTAGGACAGTGGTCCCCAACCTTTTGGCACCAGGGATCAGTTTCATGGAAGACAGTCTTTCCACTGGGGGAGGGAGGAGGTGGAGCTCAGGCAGCGATGTGAACAAACAATGGGGGGTCAGCTGTAGTGGCTGTAAACACGGTTAAAGCTTCTCTCCACTGGCCCCCAGCTCACCTCCTGCTGTATGGCCCAATTCCTACGTTTCATGGACGGTTTTTCTGGGGGTTGGGGGGTTAGGGCGGAGCTCAGGCAGTGATGTGCGGCAGCCCAGTTCCTAATAGGCCACAGACCAGTACCAGGCCATGGCCCCAGGGTTGGGGATCACAGACTTAGGAGACACCTTTCCAAATAAGATAGCAAACTTTAAATGTAGCATTTCTTTTTAGGGCAGCGGCTACTATCACTGGCCCAGCTGGCCACTCTGCCCTTGCAGAATTCTTCAGAGTGTTACTGAGGCTGGGATCCCTTCTCAGTGGCTGTGGCTCTTATTCTAGGGCAGTTTAAAAGTAGACAGAAACCAATCCGGCGGCCATTCACTAGAGAGATTGTGTCATCTTCCTAAAGACAAAGAGTCTGAAAGCAAAGCTAACAGCTCCCAGGCCTCTCTCAAAAGTGCCCATGATCAAGACTGCAGTTGCTTAACTTGGAGATGGCCACCATCAATTATTTCCTCCTTGTAGATACTTGTTATTCTTCTATCAAGAGGTGGAGCCTCTTGTTTTCTGAGTACAACAATAAATACGCAATGTTTCCCTGGGCATTAGCTAACAGGCAAAGCTTTCCTTGAGTCCTTCAGACTATTATGAGCTTTCTCCTCCAGGACATTGTGCCTTCTTCCATCACAGCACTTACCTTATTATTAGTAACCTTTCTGTACCCATCAGATTGCACGCCCCTGGGGAGTTCCAAGCAAAAGGTGTGGCCAGTGTAGTTCTGAGTTAATGAACTCTAAGGGTTTTGAAGACATTCAATACCAGGTTCAAATCCTGACTCCCCACTTAATTTTAGACGTGTGACTTCTGGCAAGTTATTGGACTTCTCCGATGCTTAGTTTCTCCATCTGAAAAAGGGAGCAAGACCATCTCAGGGTGGTGTCTGAGCGTTAGATAAGGCAGTGTCTATAAATTGGGCAACACAGGGCGTGACACAGCAAAGCATTCCATAAGTGGTAGCTATTATTTATCAGGCACTCAGCGAATGTTACAGAACAAATGAAAACACTTCTATCCTCTCTGCTGCTCCACTGAGATGGCTTCTTCTGGTATTTCTCTTCTGTCCTCCCCTTTAGTCAATTGCTCTTCACCTTAGCTGCACAGTATTATTGCCTGGGGAGCTTTAAAAATTCAGATACCAAAAATAAATATGTACATACATACATCATTTTTTTTAAAAGCATTTACAAAAAAAAAAAAAAAAATGCTGATACCCAGGCTGCCTTCCAAGCCAATAAATCAGAATATCTAGAGGCGGGACCCAGTCTGGAGGAGCTTTCCTGGTCTCTAGGTGATCCCACTGTATAGCCGAACCCGCGCATCTCTCCCTTGAATGGGCATTTCTCAAGGCCCAGCCCTTGGCCCTCCGCTCGTCCAGGTCTGCACGTCCTCCCTGTGGGATCCCATCCCCGCTCATGACCTCACTGCCTTCCCCTAGGCTGGTGGCATTTCCTTCTGCAGCTTGGCCCTCTCATCTGGACAGCGCACAAAGCCCTGAATCAACAAATCCAAACCAGAAGACTCTGCCATTCATACCCACCCTCAACCCACCCTGCTGCTGGGTTTCCCATCTCAGTCGAGAGAAGGAGCAGATTCCCAAATGCTCATGCTGAGAATCACAAAATCATCTTTTACTCCGTCCTGGCTCTCCCACCAGCCCCACAAAAACCAACATCCAGACCTATCGGTCTCCTCTCCACATTGCCCTTCTACCACCCCCATCTTGGTGCTCAGATTGTCTCTGCCCTAAATCAAACCCCAAATTCCTCCAGTTCAGACCATGGCAGTGGTCTCCCATCCCTGTACGCCTGTAAATCTTTCCATGCTTCCCACAAGATGTTCCTAAAACACAGCTCTGGCCAGGCCACGTGTCTGCTTTAAAATGTAATGGCTTCCCGAGGTCTGAGGTCCAACTCTGCCTGGGCTCAGAGCTTTCCAAGGTTGGAAATCGGCAACCTTTCCCTATCTCCCACCTAACTCCATCGCAGCTTACTCTCCAGCCATACGGTTTGCCAGTCCTTGCCAGGGCACACAGGCACCCTGCACTCTGCCTTTCCACCTTGGACCAGGCTGAGTTTCCTTCTCAGCCTCTCTCCTCTCTCCTTCCTTCAGCCTCTGTTCAAGCTGGAGTTCTCATCCCTCCCCCTTCTCCCCATCTCTCCCCCACCCTCTCTCCCTCTCTCCTCTTTCTTCACTCTTAAGCTGTCCTCCTTCTTCAGAATCAGTGCATCACTCAAACCTCCAAATAAGCTCCATCTTCTTGCGTCAGCCACGAAGCCTCAGCCAGTTTATCCGTCCCTGGGGCACCTCCAATGACAGCCTTGTCATGGAAAATTCCAGGGAACATTCCATGATCCTCAATCTTCTATTCTATCCTCAGCTGCCCAGACTAGGGCAGTCGAGCCCCTTGCAGCCCTAAAAGGATGGGCTTGGGCGACTGGAAGCCCATCTCCCTATTAGCTTCCACCATCGAACGTGGGATTCCCAAGCCACTGGGTTTATCATCTCAGCACTAAGAGGCGTTTTACCTGTTGTTCCAAGAGGAACCACAGCACAGGACTAAAAACACAGATCTTGGAGCCTGGGTGCCTTTTATTTGACATGGGCTCTACCACTTACCATTTGCATGAACTTGAGCAAGTTTCTTAACTTCTTTGCTGCAGGTTCTTCATTGGTAAAATGAGAGTAATAATAGTAGCAACTTATAGGGCTGTCATGAGGATTGAACGACTTAATATTTAAGCTCCCTAGAATAGTATCTGGCACATGGTACTAAGCATTATGTAAGTGCTTGTTAAATAAATAGGGAATCTTAGTATGTGTTAACAAGCCACCTAACAGCATGTAAACCCCCTCAGGGCAAAAATAATATCTTATTTGTTTGGAACACAGTAAGTTCTCAAAAAATAACGTGAGTGATGATAGCTGGTGGAAGTGGAAATTGGTACGTTTCTGGAGGACTGTTAGATAATATGTATCAAAAATTTTAACATGACTATTCTTTGATACAATAATTCCACCAACTCTTAGAATGTTTTCTGTGGACGTAACTAAAAAATGTAAAAAGATGCATCTATAAGGATATTCACTGCAGGGCTGTTTATAGTAACAAAAAAAAATGGAAACAGCCTTAATGTCTTTTAATAGAGAATCAGTTACATAAACCATGAGACACATTTATAATGGAATATCATGCAGCTATTAAAAGATGATGGTGCCTGTCTGTATTTTGATGACATAAAAAGATGTCTAAGATATATCATTAGGTTTTAAAATCAAGCTACACAACATGGTATGATATCAATCTTTTTACACATACATGTATATCTATTTACATATGAATAGAAAAACATGAGAAAGAAATTTTTAATTGCCAATTAAAAATAAATTAGAGAAAAAATAAAGAATAATATGTATCAAATGTTAAAAAGTTATTACACCTGGGCATTGAGATTATGGGTATTTGTTCCTTTTTCAGATCTTAAATTACAAAATGGTACATTTTTAAATTAATGTGTTTTTAATTGAAATAATACTAACGTACATCTATAGAAAAAATTGAAAATCCCTTCAGCCTCTCAATCACTCACACCAAGTAGTATGCCCAGGTGCAGCTAAACAGTTTGAGGTGTGAGATTCCTGATCTTTATTTTTTCCTTTTTTCCTTCCTTTCCTTTTTTTATTTTTTTTTATTTTGCCACCAAACATACTTGAATATTAAATGAGATTTCTCTTTTTATTGTTTTAGGCTAATTTTTTTTCTATTTTTTAGTAGAGATAAGGTCTTGCTCTTGCTCAGGCTGGTCTGGAACTCCTGAGCTCAAATGATCCTCCCACCTCGGCCTCCCAGCGTGCTAGGATTACAGGCATGAGCCACCAAGGCTGGACTTAAATGAGGTTTTTCTAAGCTTTAGGATTGAAATAAAATTGACACCAGTTCCCTCCACAACCTTCTAGAAGTCCGAGGCCCTCGCCACAATTTCTATGAATCCCCAAAGAGGTACATTCTCATGACCTCTGCTGGCTTTGAGTCCCTGCTCTTACCAAATTCTCTATTTTGTTCATCAGTTCCCTTCCCCACCTCTTCTTGCCTCTACCCTCATCAATTCTAATGTGCAACAGAGTTCCTTTTTTTCTAACTTTGCCCCAAATCACTCCTATATATCTAAAAGAGTTTACTGAGGGTTTGGGGCAGGGCATGGAGACTCTCCTCAGCAAAACAACCTGTAATTTGATATGAAAAAATCCCCATTCTTGAAAATCCTCCTGTACCACCCCCACACACACACACACCCCAGCCCCAGCCCCAGCTATGGGGATTTTTCCTCACCACCTTTCTCAACAGGCTCAAGACTCCAGCCGGGTTTCTTGAACTTTCTATATTCCCCAAGACGCTTCTCACATTTACTCACATTGGAGAACTTATAAACTGTTCAACAAAAAGGTCACGTTGTCTAGGCATCATCCTTAAGGTGACATATTGGAGACCCCGAAACACATCGTGCCGCTGAAGCCTCCAGATACTCCGGCAGAAGGTGCCCGCGTGGTGGGCGTGGAGGCTCGCTCAGTCCCACAGAGCACGGCCCGCGTGGGTGAGGTCTTCATCTCTCACTCCAGGTTATACGAATAATTCTAGATAAAGGGTGGATTTCTAACTCTGCTTACAAGACGCCCCTCCTGTCTCGTGGCTCAACCAGCGGATTCCAGGGCCCCCTGTTTAGCTTGCGATCACGGGAGGACTGGGAGGTGCGATTGTATCTTCAAAGGCTTCATCCGTCCCACGCTCATCCTCAGACTCGCCGTCCACGCCACCTCCCTTTTTCCCTAACAGTTGGCAGAATCCCCTTAGGAATTTTTTCTGAACATCAGAAGGAAGTTACAAAACTCCGCTGACATCAGCCTCACTACTGGGGGGAGAGGGGGTGCAGGTATGCTGTCAGAGGGCCAAGTACTCGTGGCATGAGGTCTAGAAATCTCCCTCAGGTGAAAGCAGGCAAAGGAGGCCCCTGGAAATGGTTCATAAAAATCAGCATCTATAGATGCAGGATTTCTTTAAAAGCGGAGGTGTTTGTTGGAAGACACGCATGGACTGATCGGAAATCCCTACCCAGCCCCGCCGGCGAGGCAGAAGCCTGATGCAGCGCAGGAAGAAATCAGGCTAGGACAGACGCCCCTGCAGAAGCTGTGCGCTGTCAGGGGCAGGGGAGATTCTCGGGAAATGCAGCGTGGGGCTGGAGAGGGTGATCGCAGCGTGCGGCTAGACACGCTCCGGAGATGTTATTCCAACACTGGCAGGGCCCCGAGGCAGAGGAGCTGGGACTGAGTGTCTCCAAGTCCCTGCTTCAGAAGCTGTCTCGAAGCTTCAAGTGCCTCCGTCCCCGTGGCTGACTGCCTAACAACACTGAAACACGTAGCTGGAAACGCAGAGGGAAGCGGGGACTCAGACGCTAACACCGTGACTGTGCGTCACCAGACAGGAGGCGCGATCTCGTCACCTGTGTGCACAGAACAGTCGCTGGAGACAGCGCGGGAACTGCCAGCCGGATCCAGAGAGAGGCCCTCCCCACGGCGGCGTGAACAGGCCCCTGGGGTTCTGCTCCTGACACTCCAGGTTCAGGGCGGTGGGACAGGTCCCCACCTCTGACAGAGGGTTCCCAGCACAGATCTCACCGGGAACAGCAATCCCACCAATGGAGACAGCTAGAAAGTAATCGCCTCTTAGTGTTCAGCAAAGAGAGCAGTGGCAGGTCCAGGCAAGAGCAAAGCACGTTAGCAATCCAAACTTTGGTGACTCAGGGTCCCTAAGCTGGCTGCGGGCACCCTCAGACACGGACATCGGGCACGCTGGAGCCTAGAATTGGGCAGAAACCTGAAAGCCTGGATAACCAGAGCAAGCAAAGAGCTCGATGTTGTCACTTCTGCTACTAGACAAAAGCCTGTGTTCCTTAGCTCTTCCCCATCACCTGTAAGTAACGAAATGTCCTCTGGTCACAAAACAGTATTGTAATTGTTCGTTAAAACATTCAAAGGAAGCAGTGAACGTGCGGGGACGTGGTGACAGGTAAGTTTTAAGGGGCTCAGGTGAGAGGCAGGCGAGCCAGGAAGAAGCAAGCTTGGGAAGTGAATGCAAGACGGGCCCCATGTCCCTGTGACCGCAACACACCCACCTCTGTCTTGCTGCAGGACCAGTTTGTACTCTGCTTTTTGGATCGTTAATGGCACTTAGCATGTCCACAAGCGACCTCGGTTCCAACTGTAAAGCCTTCTGTGGGATAAACAATGAAACCCACCCCCTTACAACACTGACACCTAAACCATTCAAATCAAACCGCTATTGGAATGGAAAGAGTGCTGGCGCACATGACGGACGGTCCGGGGCATCGTCACCCTCAATATACTGATGTAATCGTTAATATGGTAGCTAAGTCAGTTGATGGCTTCCTCTGTGTCACACACAGTACTGAACGCTTTGCACGGACAATCTCCATTCATCTTCACAGCAACCCCATGACGTAGCCCTTGTTTGGATCCCCATTTCCCAAGAGAGGAACCTGAAGCTCAGAGAGATTAATCAATTTTCCCAAAGTCTCACAGCAAGTATGTTAAGGAACTGACACTCCGAAAGCCGTGCTCTTAGCCACTCCTCTACAAGGGCCTGACGGGGAACAGAAACAGGCACTTATTGGGCAACTACTATGTGCCAAGCGCTCTTCTCGGGGCTGAAGGGACAGAAGTGGAAAGAAATGCTCTCTGATCTGAAGCATCAGAAGGTCCAGGAGAGAGAGTCTCGCAGCGCAAGTGATAAAGCAATAACGTGAGGTCAGTGGTTTCCCCGAGGCTGCCGGGGCCCTTCCAGGCCTGGGCAGGGTGCTTACTCTTCAGGCATTGCCTTTCCCGCCTCTGTCTCCCCTGCTGGGCTCTAAGCACGTAAAGAGAGGGCGATGGCCTGGTCAATACCGTGTCCATGCTAGGTGGCATCATGGCTCACCATGCTAACACCACCTTGGAAGGTTTGTTTACCGAAATGAAACTGACATACTGGACACATGTGTTAACTGGAGTGTAAACACTGAGGTAGTCACACTCTAGAGAAACAGAGCACACAGCAGGGGTGCTTAGAAGCAGGACAGCAGGAGAGGCAAGGCCCGGCACCAGGCTCAAACCAAGAAGGCTCCCCCCATGCGGAAGCCATTAAACAGCAGTCAAAAGAATGCCAGGGGCGAGTCAGAAGGCAGGGCCTCTGTGTGGCCAGCTGGTCACCCTCCTGAGCACACTTCCGCGGTCTCTAAAATAGGAATAATCAACCTGCACTGCTCAATTCATTCAGTTGTAGCAAGGCTCATGCAATTGACGAAAAGACAGAATATTAAAAAGTGCCTTGGACGCTATCAAGTGCCACTCAGGAATCAGGGGCTATGATGGTTCCCATGTTTCCCACTGGATAGGCATGAAGGTCATGGCAGGCCCAGCAGGGGAAGTGGCAGCCCAGGGTCAGAAGAGAGGAGCTGACCAAGGTCTCCTGCCAGCCTCTCTCAGCAGCTCTTGCTGGCTCCAAGGAGTCCCCATGGTGCACCTCCTCCCCTGGGTCTTGGGCCCCAAGGATACATCGGCAGACTAGAAGCACCTCTTCCGCAAGGAGAGAGACCTGGGCAGGCCCTTGCCCAACCTGGGCAATACGAGCTGAGTGGCCAATCCCTTCTCTCAGAAAATTCATTCCTGCATTACTTGGTGTGGTGCAAATATCACTCACCTGGTGCTAGGGTTTGAATATCTGCTCCCTCCAAAACTCATGTTGAAATTTACTTATTCATTCATTTATTCATTCATTTTTTAGAGACAGGGTCTCACTCTGTTGCCCAGGCTGGAGTGCAGTGGCACGACTGTAGCCTCAAACTCCTAGGCTCAAGCAATCCTCTTGCCTCAGCCTCCTAAGTAGCTGGGACTACAGGCATGCGCCACCACGTGTAGCTCTTGTTGGAATTTAATCCCCAGCGTGACAGTGCTGAGAAGCGAGGCCTTTAAGAAGTGATTGGGTCATATGGGCTCTCGTCTCATGAATGGATTAATCCATTCTTGGATTAATGTATATTAATGGGTTAATGGATTAATAGATTATCATGGGAGTGGGACTGGTGGCTTTATAAGAAGAGGAAGAGAGACCCGAGCTAGCACCCCGTAGTCATGTAATGCCCTGCTCTGCGAAGAGAGTCCATACCAGCAAGAAGGCCCCCACCATATTCCGGAACTTGACCTTGGACTTCTCAGCCTAAAGAACGGCACTAAATAAATTCCTTTTCCTTATAAGTTACCCAGTTTCAGGTATTTTGTTACAACCAACAGAAAGCAGACTGAGATACCTAGGGGGCAGCAAACCTGTGCTCTGTGGGCGGGGAGCCATCTCTCGGGAACCCTGCTTCCATACCTGTAAATAAGGGGTTTCTAAGATCAGATTTTCTCTATCTGAGTGCTATTGACATTTTGGGTCAGATGACTCCGTATCGTGGGGAGTTGTACAGAATGTTTAGAGTCTGACCTCCACCCACTAGAGGCTAGCAACACCCCCACCTCCATCGTAACAACCAGCAACGTTCCCTGACATTATCCAAACCGCCCCCAGTTGAGAACCACTAAACTAGATGATGCCTAAGGACCTGCTTGGGCTTCTCCAGCCCAGGTGCCAAGTGTCCAGTGCAGGCCACCCCTCGCCCGAGACAAACACCCCTGAC
The DNA here is from genome assembly GCF_040939455.1 of Microcebus murinus. Classification (NCBI taxonomy): domain Eukaryota; kingdom Metazoa; phylum Chordata; class Mammalia; order Primates; family Cheirogaleidae; genus Microcebus; species Microcebus murinus. Next base: position 37,421,057 of record NC_134121.1, read on the forward strand.
CCTCAACTGTCCCGTCCCTCCTCTTCAACAGCCACAGTGACGACAAAGGCATTCGCCTCTATCCGTGAGTGTCATCAATTATCTACATTCTCGTGTGTTATTCAAATAATTGTCAGAGATGGAGATCTTAGCAGAAAGGACCCAGCTGCCACGTCCCAGGGCCTAAAGGAAAGGGAGATTTCTGGATTGGCCCTGGAGTCAAGTTGATCTAAATTGGAATCCTGGCTCTCCTATGTGTCCGTCACCAATTCACACAGTCTGTCCAAGTTTCAATTTCCTGTCCACAAAGCAAGGTAATAGAATAACTCCATGGGGTTGCCGTGAGGATTAAATGAGATGCGCGTTGCCAGGGCCGGTGGCCGTGTCTGCGGCACAGCGGGCCGGGTGTGCGCACTCCGCGGCTCTCTCGGTGTGCTGACGGTGAGGCGCTGGGTGAAGGGGGCCCTCCAGCCTGTGACCTGACCCTTTGTTCAAACCTAAGTTTTCACTCCGTGGCTTTGCGCCACCTCCCTTGGCCGTGGCGGCGTGTGGCCAGAGCCACCAGCCAGTTTTCCATCCTGCTTCAGCCACAGATGCCGGGTCCACCGGCCAGCCCCCCAAGGGGAGAGCCAGTCCTCACCTTCAGAGCTGCCCCCACGGCGGCGCCATTAAGCCCGTCTTCCTGTCCTATCGGTGCATCCGGACTAAGTGGGTAAAGCTGCCGGGGAATTCATTACTTGCTGAAGACAGAGTCCGCTTTTAACCCTGCTTCAATTCCCTTCCTGCCCGCCCTCCCCGCGTCCTCACAGTTCAGTGATTTAATGGGAAGGAAGTCCAAGCAACAGGAAGCAGAGCTGCCTGTCTATTTGCAATAAACACAGTGAAATCTCACTTCCAGAACAAATCCAGGAGCACAAGCCCGGCTATGAGTCCTGCCTACTGATGAAGCACCTCCCTCCCTCCACCGCAGCACCCGGGCCTTCCCTGAGAGCGGGAGAGGCGTGCGGGGAAAGCACACGGGTTCTGCAGGGGGCTGGTGACACTGGCTTGTCTGCCCCGCCTCGTCTCTGCCAGATAGAAACCATCAGAGCAGGCCCAGCTCTTCCGGAGGCCTTGAGCAAGTGACTCCACTGCTCTGTGCCCCAATTCCTTATTTGTGATGTGGTGGTGATGAGCGCGCTACTGTAGAAGGTGGCCGTGCGGATTAAGTGAGTTAGTATATGAAGCACATAGGACAGTCCCTGGGATATGATGAGCACTGTGTAAGTGCACCCTGTTGTTGCTGCTATTGTTATCCTCAGTCTCTGTTCCTAATTATAGGGGGGGAGGGGTGCACCCAGAGACAGATGAGATCTAACACAGCACCGTCATCCAAGCTTTCCTGATTGTAATCACAATCAAAGCTAATGCTGATTGAGAATTTACTATGCATATGTCTCTTTAGTCTTTGCAACCACTGTATGTGGCTGGCATTATTGTTATTATCCCCATTTTATAGGCAAGAAACTGAGGCTTAGGGAGTTTGGGAGACTTATCCCAGGACACCAACAAGCAGAGGAGCCACCAGACGTCACAACCAATTTGGCTTAGGTCTGTCCACTCCGGACACTGAATATCACTGGGAGGCCTGGCCTGCACTTCCCAGCACTTCTGGAAATATCTGAATTGCAGAGTAAATATTCTCACCACAAGTTCACATGTAAGAAGTTTAGCAGAAAATTCTTCCTTAGGTCTGTGGTTGCAAACAATAGAAACTGATTTTGCCTAATTTGAGCAAAAGGAGATAGCACGGAAGGAGATGAGGAACACTCAGAATCCACTAGAAGGCTGGGCCCCAGGCCTGGACACAGGTGGGGAGCACAGGCAGCTCCTGGAAGCAGGAAGTACAGGAACGGTCGCCTGCAGGAGTGGCCAGGTCCAGACACCACCAGTGGACTGGGCAACACCAGACATGTGCAGCCTTTTCTGATTTGCTTAAGCTTCAAACTCTAGGCCAGGTGCGGTGGCTCACGCCTGTAATCCTAGCTCTCTGGGAGGCCGAGGCGGGCAGATTGCTGAAGGTCAGGAGTTCAAAACCACCCTGAGCAAGAGCGAGACCCTGTCTCTACTATAAGTAGAAAGAAATTAATTGGCCAACTAATATATACAGAAAAAATTAGCCAGGCATAGTGGTGCATGCCTGTAGTCCCAGCTACTCGGGAGGCTGAGGCAGGAGGATTGAGCTTGGACCCAAGAGTTTGAGGTTGCTGTGAGCTAGGCTGATGCCACGGCACTCATTCTAGCCTGGGCAACAAAGTGAGACTCTGTCTCAAAAAAAAAAAAATTCTAGGAAAGAGCATCTGTTCAGCTGGGTTTGGGTCACATGTTTATATTAGGTCAAGGCCCCACCAGACTAAAACCCCTGGGGCAAGAGGTAACTTCCCCAAGGGGTATCAGGGTGCTGGTGGGAATGAGAAATAGATACTGGGTGGCCCAAATGCACATTCACCACTACCACAAGGCTTCCCAGACTTTGCACGTAACGGAACACAAGGAAAAGGTGTCCCCTAATGAGGGGTGAGTCAAGCTGTCTTGGACATGGCAGAGCTAGGTAAGAATTCCAATTTGCTAGACTTTGAAGGAACCTCAGAATTATCAAATCCACCTTTCCCCTCCCCCCATCACCTTTTTTAAATGAAATCTCACCACTGGTTAGTGACAGAGCCAGGACTAAAACAAAGAACTCTCCAGGCCATCGAGTGCTTCTTCCACTAAAAACTAAAGCTCTCTCACTATCCCATGGCTGCCACCCACTCCAAGCCCCAAGTCAGGCCCCCATGCAGTCCCAGAGATCTTTCTGAGGTCAAGAAAATCAGTCAATCATCTACTCTAGACTTTGTAGGGCCTTCCTCTCCAGCCAGCGATGTCTGCAGGGGAGACAGAGAACCACAGAGAAAGGGGAACCCCGCCAGCCACCAGACACCCTTCCGCACATGCTGCACCTGCTGCTTGTTCCTTTCCCCCTCTCCACACCCCTCCCCGGCTCTTGTGAATCCTTCTGAGCTGTATCTTCCCATCCCTTCCCCTTCAGGGGTTCCTCGATATTCACTGTAACCAAATCTCCCAGTATCCTGATGTAGGAAGTCTGGGGGTTCCTGCGGTACCCCGAGATGCCCCCTGGTACCACAATCAGATAAAGATGGCCCTGTTGGTTCTTGGACTTTTAGGGTGTAACATCTGAGCTGCCATTGCTTGTTGCTCTAATTTAGACTCTGCACCCCCACAGAGGGAGAAGTACGGGGACACAGAACGGGATACGTGTCCTCAGGTACCAGTGGGTGGCCCCTGCCAAAAATGCTAGTTTTTGAAAATTCTAGCCCAGTTATGTAGCCTATAGGAAGAGTGGGCACGGCCATATATGACATTACCCAGGGACATCATTCATCTGTCCACTCCATGCACTCCCTCTTCATACACTGTCAGAGTCATGCAGATAAAAAATTAAATGCCACCCAATCAAATTTCCACCTGGGGAAGAAAATTCATTGCCCCAACTGCTTTTGAAATAAGCTTCTGAGAATGTCAATGTCACTGCCAGAGGAATGGCTTAGACAAGAGTAGATAGCCACTGAGAAGGCAGAAAATAATATATTGTTCTTCCTCCAAATGCAGGAAAGCTTGCGTTCCTCTAAATTAAATTGGGGGGGTACTCTTCAAAACATTCAAGATTGTGGAAAGCAACAACAGATTTAGAAACCGTCACAAACAGGAGGAGGCTAAGGGTCTACGGCGACTCAGCACAGTGTGGGATTCCCAGATTGGATCATGGAACACAAGAACGACATTAGCAGAAAAGCAGGTGAATTCTGAAGTCTGTAGTTTAGTTAGTATTGTATTTGGCACTATCAGCATTGTACCAAAAGATGTTAATAGCAAGGGAAGCTGGACCACAGGTATTTGGGAAATTCTGTGCCATAATGTCTTTGCAACTTTTCTGAAAATCCAAAATACAAAGTGAATTAAAGCTGGGGAGGGATCTCAGGTGGAGCAAAGGCTGGACTGCCCCCTGGCACCAAGCCCAGCATGGGCAGGGGAGCCTTGGATGCGGCACAGTGAAGAGCAAGCCCAGCTCAACCTCACCTGGGCCCCGAGAGCGTGTTCAGAAACGCTTTGGCAGAAATGCCAGAGGGAGGAAGCAGAGAGAATGCCCAGCGACACTGGCGCTAACGAGCAGTGCAGCAGAAAAGCCAGGGGAGGTCTCGGGGACTCCTCTCATCCTTGTGAAACAAAGACGGGAAGTAAACACCAAGCTGGGCCTGCCAGGCTGTGAAGCTCCCAGATTTTTTTTTTTAAAAAGAAGAAGAAAGAAAATACCGTGTTTTTTAATAAAGGAAAACCTTAAAATTTTAAAGTAGCATTAAAAAGGGAGTCAAGAGGTCAGGCAGACAAAGGGTGGGAGGGAAAGATGTGCACAAAGTCTCCTCTGGTCACAGTCACGGGGAACAGAAATCAACCCGACTGTGCAAGCACACTCCCTGGAAACCGAGCCCGCCCTTGACAAGCCCCAGGTCACCCTTCCCACGTTCCCTGCCTCCCTGCCGGGCTGACTGCTGGTAGCAAGCCGGACAGCACAGGCTGTCGCCCCACGTGGTGGGCAGCTGGGTCTCCCACAGGGGCCCTCCCGGCTGTACTTCCAGAGCTTGGGAAGCCACAAAACCCCACACTCTGCCCAGCGCCTCCACTTCCGATCTGCAGCCACCTCTTGGCTGAGCTCACCCCGACTACTTTCAGCTGAAAAGCGAAGGCAGAGAAATCTCCAGGGAGTGGTCTTACAGCCGGGACACATCTCAGAGTCTGTAGGCTTTGACCCTCGTTTTCCTTCCCTTTCCACCCAGCCATTTGTTCGCCCAGCAGCTGTGCATGCTGGTTCTCAGAACTCTCGCAGATTTGATCCTCTTAGCCATATTAACTGCCCTGCCAAGTTAGTCCCATCTCAGGGCTGAGGAAGCCGATGGTCAGCATCGTTAGCCAAGCTTGTGTAACTAACAAGTGGCAAAGCTGGGACAGACACCGCTCAAACTTCAGGGCCAATGAGACGTCCCCTACAGCATACTAGTGCATTTCCTACCGTGGGTAAGGCTCCGGGGGAATATAAGAAACTAGTTTTTTAAAATGCTTTGTCCCCAAGCAGATGAACAAAGAGGCCAAAACTGCCCTCATGTAATTCAATTGCATAAACACTTATTAATAATTAAATCCAAGTAAATGACAAAAATGTGACTTGAATGAAAGAGGCATACTCTAAGAAAAAACATTAATAACAAAACTAAAATTCCAAATTGTTTTGGCAAAACTAGAGGAACATAATCATTTTCTTTTTTGTAATTGTTAGGGAGATATATTTAAACATGTATATTAAATATAAACTCTAATTGGATATAAATTCATATTAGAACTTTCAATTCACCAGAGAGGAAAAAAAAAGAATAAGCTTTATCAATTTTACAAATATAAGGAGAAATGAGAAAACTAATAGAAAGTATAAACAACAGAAAGCATAAAATTAAATGTCAGGAATGAGAACAAACCTCCTGGGTGCCAAAAACATGTGAGAGGGTTAAATTCCACTGTGAAAAGACAAAGGTCCTTAGAATAGATTTGAAAAACAAAAATCCAATTATGTGCAATTTATAAAAGAGGAACCTAAAACAAAAATGACACAGAGAAGGTGAAAACCATTGGATAAGCCAACATGTATCAGACAAAAGCAAACAAAAAGAAGCAGGGCTAGAGATATTAATGGCTAAGAATAGGTTGGGCCAAAAATTTGAACAGTTTAAAGAAGAATATTCTAAATGATAAAAGGACACTCCATGGAGAAGTTATAATCATCATGAATTTATGCACTGAACCATATACAAGGCAAAGGCTTTTGGAAATGCAAGGCAAATTCAATTTTTAAAAAAGCACAGAGAGAGTCTAAAACATCACTATTCCAATTTAGTAGATTAAAGAGACTAAAAAAGGAATAAGTATACGAATAATTTGGGCAATATAATTATCAATTCTGATTTAATAGATATGTAGAAAGAGAACCATGTACACTAAAAAAGAAAATATATTCTTTTTTTTTTTTTTTTGAGACAGAGTCTCACTTTGTTGCCCAGGCTAGAGTGAGTGCCGTGGCGTCAGCCTAGCTCACAGCAACCTCAAACTCCTGGGCTCAAGGGATCCTCCTGCCTCAGCCTCCCGAGTAGCTGGGACTACAGGCATGCGCCACCATGCCCGGCTAGTTTTTTCTATATATATTATTTGGCCAATTAATTTCTTTCTATTTATAGTAGAGACGGGGTCTCACTCTTGCTCAGGCTGGTCTCGAACTCCTGACGTCGAGCAATCCGCCCGCCTCGGCCTCCCAGAGTGCTAGGATTACAGGCGTGAGCCACTGCGCCCGGCCTGAAAATATATTCTTTATGCCCATCGAGAATTTAAAAATACGGATCATATACTTGCCTACAAATGTATGTTTTTTCTAAAACATTAATATTTTATAGTTCATGTTCTTTGACTATAATCACATAAATTTGGAAGCTAATGATTAAGACATAAGCATACAAAAAATTTTTAGCCACTGGGGAAACCTGACAATAATCCTTTAAATAACTTAGAGATTTAAAAAATTATTAGAAATAAAATGACAAAATTATTTAGGGCTAACAAAATTTAGAGTACTTCTTTTCAAACTCCTTGGGACATGGCTAAACTCATACTCAGAGGAAAATTCATAGTCTTAAATTATTTAACAGTAAGAAAAGTTTTAAGACTATACACAAATAATCAATAAGCACATGAAAAAATGCTCAACATCATTTGTCTTCAGGGAAATTAAAACCATGATGAAATACCACTGTATACTTGTTAAAATTGATAAAATGAAAAGGATAGATACCACCTAATGTTGGAGAGAATGCTGAGTAACCAGAACTCTTATACTTTGTTGGTGAGAAAGTAAAATGGCATAACCAAATCTGTAACACTATCTGGCAGTTTCTGAAAAAATTAAATATATATTAACCCTATAATCCAGAACTTCTACTATGTATTTGTCTATGATTTAATTAATTTGTAAAAAGAGTTTAGGATGGTGCCTGGCCTATAATATATTCTCAATAAATGTTAGCTATTATTATTTCAAAAGAAAGCAGTCGGTGGCTGAGAGGCCAAATGGTTTGGTAAAGTCATGCCCTATTAGAAGATCCAGTAGTTTAATGATGGGACCATTTATCAAGTAATGTGATCATCCCATCCTCACTAAGAGATTTCTTTTCTATGAACAATAGCAGAAAATATCTTGACAGGGATAATACCTACTGGGTCATTTGAGCTAGAAAACAAGTGTAAAACCTAAACACCCTACTGCCATTTCCTCCAATCTCCTGTCCCAAAAAGCAGGGACCCACTGAGGGCAGAAGATCAACACTGAGCAGCACTGGCATGTCCCCTGCTCACCTGTGCTCAAATTAGCATCTCGCCCTTGTCCCTGTCTGCAAACATCCATTGACAGAGAGCAGCACAATGTGGGTGGGGTCTGCCGGGGTCTGAACCCCAGCACTGCGGAAGCTGGGGCAGTCCCTGCACACCCGAGCCCCACGTTCCACACTGGTAAAGCCGAGAGGAAGACAGGCAGCTCCCAGGCTGCCGGGAACTCACCTGAGATTCCACCTAGAGCAGCCTCCAGGACGAGGCGTGCAGAGTGTGGTACATGTTAATTCTCTCACTCAGTCAAGGTCTTTCTTGGTCGTGAGCACCTCTTTTGAAATTTTAATTGCCTGTATTGTTTGAATTGTGTTTACAATGAGCATGCATCACTATATAATCAGAAGAAACAACCAAGATATTCCCTCTGCAATGTAGGGGGGGGAGGGGAAGCAATTACTCTAGACAAATAACCCTTTGTGCATTGATCAGTTAGTCCCTTAAGAATGCAGAGGGAGTGGGCGGGCAACGAAACTGTCAACAATAATAATAACAAACCTTACAGTTGCATAACAAGGCGCTTTCACACGTGCCATTTTGATTCGGTCTTACGACAAAGCAGCACAGGCTCTTCCAGATACCTGCGCTACCCTCCCTTGAGGAAGAACTCTTGGCCCCATCAGAGATGCTGTCGGTGGCTGCATCAACAGACAGACCTTGCTCTCCATTTTGCCATCCCCTGTCCTGCTCCGCAGCCCTTCAGAGTGATCGCTACCTGACCCTAAATATGTAAAGAGTCCATATCTGTATATTATCTAGATATAGATATATATGCAGATATAGACAGAGATATTTCTCTATACATATCTAGCTGTAGATATATATAGCCTATCTCCCCTGCTAGAATACAAGGACTAGAAGGTACAGAATTTTGTCTGTCTCATTTGTTGATATATCACCAGGGGCTCATAGTAGCCACTCAATAAACTTTTCTTGTCCAAATGAATGCCTGTGAGCGGCAGCCTCTGGGGTGGCCCCAGTGATCCCTCTTCCTGGAGCTCATACCCGGATGTGACGTCCCCTCCTTGAGCATGGGCTGGACTGAATGACTCAGTTCTAACAAATAGGACAGGGCACAAGTGATGGAAGTTCACTTCCAAGATTAAGTTATAAAAGGACTGTGGTAGGGAAGCGCTTTCTGGCTCTCTCTGGGATCGCCAGCTACCGTGTCACGGGGACACTCACTCAGGCAGTTTATGCAGAGGCCCGTGGGGTAAAGAAGTGGCTAGGGACTGAATTGTGTGTTCCCCAAAATGTATAGGTTGAATCTCTAAGCCCCAGTGTGATCCCCACTGCCCTGAGGGTGGCATTTGGAGATGGGCCTTTAGAGGGGTAATTAAAGTTAAATGAGGACATGAGGTTGGGGCCCTGATCCAGTAGAATTCATAAGAACTGGTGTCATAAGAAGAGGAAGAGATACTGACCCTGCAGGTACTCTGATCTTGGACTTCCAGGCTCCAGACCTAGGAGAAAATAAATCCCAGTTGATTTAGCCGTCCTGTCTGTGATATTTGTTATGGCAACCCTAGCAGACTAACACGGGAATCACGGGCATGTGAGTGAGCTTGAACTTGAGCCTTGAGATAACTGCCCTGGCTCAACCACTACCTCATGAGACACCCAGAGCCAGAAGTCCCTGCTAAGCCGTGCCCAGATTCCTGGCCAACAGCAACTGGGAGATGATAAAATGTTTGTTTTAAGCCACTGCATTTTGGTGTAATAACACAGCCATCGGCAACTAATACAAAGGACAAACAAGTCCTTGAGTTAGATAAAGACAATATTATCATTTTCTCCTGTTTTTTTTTTGGTGAGACAGCGAAGCCTCCAATTGGCAGAGTGACTTGCCTAAGGTCAAACGGCCTGGCAGACCCTCCCCAGGGAGAGGAGAGGAAACCAGAGACAAAGCTTGGCCTCTGCACTGGCTTTGCCATGGGCTACCCTGCCAGGCCTGCTCAGCTGGGGACACCAGAATACAGAGAACGTTCCTGAAACACCCTAGAGCGTCACCTTAATGGCCTCCTTGGAGTCTCTGCTGACAAAGTTAAACAAGAACTGGAACTTTACCAAGGTCCACCCAGGCGACCTTACGAACTCACGGCATGAAGTGATGAGGCCCCTTGGAGACAGCCGGGCAGTGTGCTACTGGGGGCCGTGTTAGAGAAAACTCTCGTGTTTGGGATCTTCTCAGAAATCACAATAGCAAGGCTTACAGAACACTTACTGTATTCTAGGCGGTGTTCTAAGCATTTTATTATATTCATTTAATTCTCTGAGGTAATTCTATTATTATACCCATTTTATAAATGAGGAAACTAAGGTACCTAAAAGGGTCGAGAAGTCGGCCCAAGGTCACACAGCGAGCACGTGCTGACACCAAGATCTGAAGCTGGTCGTTTAGCTGCAGAGTTACTGCTTTGACACATTTTTCTGTAGATCTTCACGTTATTTAATATCTACAGTATAATAGCAATTTGGTGGCAAGCTCCTATATCCCATAGCCCCTCTAGTTTTAAAATATGAAAGTGAAAAATAATCACAGCACATGAAGGACATCTTGCCACAGCCCAGGGAAAACCTTTTAGGGGTTCCCACTGCCCTCGGGGTGGCTGATGAGGACCTCCAGGCTCCGACTCCTGCTTTGGCTGGAGCCTGAGCTCACCACGCCCTCCTCCACCCAAACAGCCAAATTCCCTCTTTGCCCAGATCCGTGTCTCCCCGAGCTTGCACAGGCTCTTCCTGGGAAAGCACCTTCACTCATCCCACTCCCTGCTAACCACCACCCACCCTTTACCTCTTCTGAAAGTTCCAGCGCCACCTTAGCACCAGTCAGGCGCCTTGGCCCCGCCCCCACCATCCCAGAATCCCCTGGGCCAGCACTGGTGTGTTGCCTTCTCTGCCTCCCTCGCCCACTGGACTCTTATTTCTGCAAAGGCAGATACAGCTGATTTGTCTTTATATCCCCAGCAATTAGCACAGCACCTGGTACCTATTAAGCACCAGTTTGTTGAATGAACGCAAGCCCTCCAAGGAACTTAGCGACATTGTTTAGTTACCCACTCCAACTAGCTGCACTAGCAGGTCTCAGAGCGCAGAGACATATGAATGTTAGGCTGGCAGGGGCACAACAGAGCTGTCACTTTGGTCCAATACCTTCAGTAAACAGGCAGGAAAATGTTGCCTTAGCTGGCCAAGGGCATCATGGGAGCAGAGAGGGGTCAAGTTTCCAGGACTCTGAGACCCACCCCTGCCAACTCTCAAAGTCACCTGTATTAGTTCCCTGTTGCTGTTGTGACAGATCATCACAAATTTAGTAGCTTCAGAACAACACACATTTAGTAGCTTACAGTTCTAGTGGTCAGAAATCCAAAACGGACGTCACTGGGCTAAAATCAAGGTGTTGGCAGGGCTGCATTCCTTCCTGCAGGCTCCAAGGGAACATTGGTTCCCTCTCCTTTGCCAGCTTCCAGAGGCCACCTGCATTGCATGACTTGTGACCCATTCCTTGCTCAGAGCCAGCAGCACTGAAACTGCAAATCTCTGTCCTCTCTGATCTCTGCTTCTATCATCTCTTCCGCCTCTGCCACCCCTCTCTGTTTCCCTGAGAAGGACCCGTGATAATCCAGGACAATCTCCTCATCTCTGGATCCTCAATGTCATCAAAGCTGCAAAATCCCTTTGTAACGTAACATATTTCCAGGTTCTAGAGATTAGGACATGAACATCTTTGAGGAGCCACTATTCTGTCTACCACAGCATCCTGATGTTCCTGATGTAGAAGCAGACTCATGATCTGATACCTCTCCCATGGGCAAGATGGGGGGAAAAATCTTCTCCAATGTTCAGACATAAATGTCTAGTTTTGAAGAACTGGAAGGAGAAGTGGTTCCCAATATATTTATATAAAATTTAGTATTGTGTATTAATAACTATAGTCACTCTTCTATAATGTTTATGTTTTAGGCATGCATTTTCTAATATATTAATCCTTCTGCTTGATTCCACACAGAGTCAGTAACATCTAATTTGCAAAGAGAGGGGTGGAAGGAAGCAATGTTTAGTGAGTATCACTATATGCCAGGCACACTGGGTCTTCTTTAATTCAAACCTCACAATAGCCTTCTGAGTTTGGCTCTATTGCGTCCCATTTCGCAGATGAGGAAGCTGACTTTTAGATGTGGTAACTTATCTAACTCGCAGAGCCAGTAAGTGGCAGAATGGATGTGAAACCCAGATTTACTGGCTCCAGAACTCATTCCCTTTCCAGTACCTGTGGCTTCCCTAAAAAGTTCAACTTTCTTTTAGCTGCCTGGTCTATTGATCAATGCAAAGAAAGAAGGAAAGAGGGGTAGAAGACAAAGAGAGAGAAAGAGAGAGACAACAGAAAAAGAGAGAGAGCATCAGGATGGATAAGTTTGGGGGGAAATTTCCATAAGCAAAGCAACTTCGGGGAAATCCTTCTTGAGGCAGGAGGGATGCCATCCACCAAAATCTGCAGTGAAGTCCAGGAGACAGCTGGTTGCTAGGCAACTCCTCTCCGACCACACTCCACATCAATCTAATTAGCAGATTTCACCTGAGTTCCGACAGTTGCTAGGTAACTCTCCGACTGGGGTCTTCTCCCCTCCCCTCCAAGCCATTTCTGATCCCAAAGGAAGAAGAAAGGGGTGTTTGTAAAAATTCCACTGAAGCTATATCTATATATAAAGTTCCCCTGGTGATATCACTATATTCACCAAGAGTAAGCGAATCCAGGAAATATAATTCAGTGCCGCCATCATTGCAAAAATGGAGTTCCATGAGCCAGAGAATTGATTCTCTAGGAGCAAAAGCCTTCTGGGTTGAAAAAAGGCCAGAGACCAGGCTGAAAAGTGTTTGCAAACCACTTCAAACAAGAACTCTTGGAGACTCTGAAGGGACTGATCTTTGAGCGCCCAGAGAAGGGGCAAAAGGGACTAATATTTATGAAGCACCTGTCATGTACCTGGCAAGGGGTTCAATAGTTTCACAAACACCTCATTTAATCTTCCCCAAATTTCGGTGAGATAGCTAGCTGTTACCATCTACATTTGACCAATGAGAAACTGCAGTTCAGAAATAGTAAACAATCTGATCATCATCACTTGCCCAGAGGAACTGGAAGTTAAAGACATGACCTTCTGAGTAAATTCCATGTGTGATCTTTCCACTACACCCTGCAGATTCTCCTGTCTCCTTGGGGCTATCTCCATGGGATGACAAGTATTATCATTCATTCAGTACAACCTCAGTATTAAGACAGACTACTGGGAACAAAGATGCAAGCAGCAAATTGTGAATTTCCTTCCCCTGTTCATTGCCAAGGATTTAACACTTTCAAACTGGTCCCAGGACCCCTTTACACACTTCAAAATTAAGGAAGATCCCTAAGAGCTTTTGTTTATGTAGGTTATATCTGTTAAAACTTACCATACTAGAAATTAAAACTGAGAAATCTCTTAAAAAATGTGTATATAAATTAATCATTAAGGTAACAATAATTAGCCCATTGCATGTTAACATAAATTATCTATTTTTATGTAAAGCAACTATTTTCAAAATGAAATAGCGAGCAGAGTGGCACTGTTTTCCATCTTTGCAGACCACTTTGATGGCTGGCTGCACAGCTGAGCTGGGTCCTCGCTCCTGCTGCTGCATTCAGTCTGTAGCATAATCACATGCCAGGTGGCCCCTGGAACATTTCATTCTCCTCCACTTTACACTCGTGAGACAATGAGAGTGACATAAGCAAATAATGTCATACATTATTATGAAAATAGTTTTGACTCTGAGGACCCTCTGCAAAAGTCTCAGAATCCCCCAGCAGTTCCTAAACCACACTTTGAGAATCACTGCCTTAAGGTATAATATCTTGAATGCCCGAAATGCATTCAGAGTTTGACTGTGCTCTTTCTGTTTTTTTAGTCAATTGTTTAAGAATATATCCCACATCTTTCTTGCCTGTAGCATTTTATGGTCTTTTGGAACCCCCAACTATCCCTCTGGTATGCGATCTTTGGGAAAAACAAGATACAAGATAGTGGCTTCAGACTGACTGAAATAGTTAGAAATATCAGAATACATCAATTTTGCCTTCCCAGCAGCCTTTCTGCCACCTCTTCTGGTTAACTGGTGCAGAGAGAAGCATGAGACCTTCTGGCCTCTGTGATTGGTAGAAGGAAAGGGCCTTAGACTCAGCCAGGCCAATCAGAAACCTCCCCTGAATTTTTTCACCCTGATTTGCAATTATTTTCCCCCTGAGGTAGTAGCATGTTATACTGGACCATCAACTTTATGTTGTTTCTTTAGTGTCGTCATCTCGCCCTTCCACTCCAATCCCATACTTATGATTTCACTTGTGGGGAATTAAGATGATTTCTAATGGTGCTTTTTAACATTGAGGTCTGGCCCCAGGTTGTCTTGCTAAGCACATGCCTCACTGCCCCTGGGAAAACTCACCTTGGCTGTCGGAACACTTATGGGCTTCTTTGTCTCTGCTCCCTTCCATCCTCCCACACACTTGCCCAAATTCCTTTTCCAGGGTCTCAAGCCTTCTCTGCTTTCACGACAGGGATGAAGCAGCTCAGGGTGTCCCACCACCTTGCAACCAAGTGCCATGGTGGAGCAAGGCTTTTGTCTTTGTGTGAACCATTTCCTCTGCCTGGAAGTCAGATCAATGCACTCCAGCAAGCATGTATTGAGCACCTACTATGTGCCAGACACTATACTGAGAATACAGAAAGATAAAAGACAGTCCCAATTCTCAAAGAGCTCCCATCTAATAGGGAAGATGAGACATAACCAAGAACTATAATAAGAACTAGCTAGTAAGATTTACATATCACATGGGACTCTTGCAGTACAAATGATGAAACAGCCACCTCAAACTGACTTAACACAAAAAGAAGGGTTACTGGCTCTCCTAATTGACAAATCTAATAGACATCAAGAGCAGCTTTCTGCTGGCTTTTTCCATTTACCTTCCCTATGCCAGATCTGTTCTCTGCCCTCTCTACCCTGCTCTGCATCCAGGAGGCTGACCTTGATCTCTGGTTTCAATTGCATCCAGCTGGTGCAGGTACTAGCAGAAAATGGGAAGGCTCGAAGAGGGTAAGGCCAGAGGATTTGCTCCCCCAGCCCACCCCCACTTCCTCCCTGCCTCATCATAGTCTGACAGTGGCTTTGTCCCTCTGTGACCACTACCCTTCTTCCATGGCTCAGCTCTTGTCAGGCTCTGGTAACACTGTTTCCCCCCACTCCCCTCCAGGACTAAGGTACTAATGGCTCCCTGCTGTGGCCAGGCCCTGGGTGCTCCAGCATGCTTTCAAATTTCCCCAATCCTCCCCTACACCTCTGTACACAATCCTGACACTACCCTCTCTTCAATTATGCCCTTTTGAGTCTTCTGTTTCCTGCTGAGACTTTGAAATACGCTTGATACAGGGACTCCACTGATGACAGCAAGAACTGGTTTCTTTGTCTAGGTCCTGCAATACACTTGTCAGCTCAATTCTCTGACAATTCACCCCTCATGGTGACAAGGTGACTGCTGCTGGCTAGAGCCTCCCATCCTCAATTGTCAAGATCCAAGGCAGTAGAAAGAAAGTGCCTCTCTTTCCTGTAGCACCCTCTAAACCCTAGTCAGGTGCCCACCCCTGAACTAATCACTCTGGCTGGAGGAATTCAGTGGTCTGGGGTGCTAGGTATGGTCACATGGTCCACCCCCAAAGCCAGAAATGGAGCTTTCTTCCTCTAAAGCTCATGGCCTAAGCATGAAGGAGTAGCAGCAGCCCAAAGGAAATTCTAGGCTTGCTTCCAAAAGAAGGAGGAATGGGCCTGGGTGGCCTCAAAGCAAGGAATTTCCATTTCAACATGTCCCAAAAGAGAGAATCAGGTGAAAGGCTAGTGGAGTTAGAGATAAGATAGGCCACCAGCAACAGAGCTTGTCCCTCTGTTGACTGCCTGTGCTGGGAGGTTCCTGTCCCCCTTTTACTCCAGAGGTGACTCTTTGCTCTGTCATGCTCACTGTCTCTCACCAAGAGGGGGCCCAGCCTCTGCACGTTCCGCCGTTAGACTTCTCCCAGTACAGTCACAGGAACATGATTGCCATTCTGCTTCAAGTTAATAAGCTAACCCAAAAGTTGACTTTGAGATGTATTCCAAACCTCACCAGAATCAGTGACTTCTTCCCAAATTATCATACTATGCACGGACACATGTGAATTTCCAAGTAATAAGTTGTAACAAAGAATCCCCCCTTGATTCAGTTTAATGCAGCAAATGTATTGTGTGCTGAGATTAAAGCATTTTGTATATTGAAAAGCACCCTACAAATAACAGGCATAATTAATGCCATGTTTAAGGCACATGCTGGGCCCTGTCCAACCGGCTCAGCCCCTTAATAGCACAGTCTCATCCCCCATGCCACGCAGCTGGTACTATCAGCAACAAATCCTTCACATCTACTGTCCATTCACAACCTCCAAACTGCCTGCTCCAAATCCCAAAGCCTGTGACCACAGGACTCTGCCTTCCCTCTGCTGACTTGAGCCTCCCCAGATGGTCTTGTCTCCACTCCTGCATGGTGAAGTCTCCCCGCCAGCTGCCCTGTCTCAGCCCACAGGATAGAGGCCTCTCTCTGCCCCAGGATGGCCAAATACCCCCTTCCAAAATGCTGTTAGCCCTGGTGTCCTCCTGACCCTTAAGAAAGAAAATGGACAACTCCGAAGGATCCCCAGCCGTGACCTCTGAGAACAATACGTCGATTATTTTCCAGGGAGTTCATGATATCAGGTGGCAGGAGAGTGAGACCCTGCAAAGCCCCAGAAAGAACTCGTTGATGGTGAGACTTTGGCACACCTGTCCATCGGGGCACCCAGAGTCCAAAACAATGGCTGATGATCTTGCAATCGATTAAATCGGATTCCTTTCTGGCCAATTTGTTGCCTTTCTGCAATTTCTCCTCCCTCAATTTGGATATCAGAATCTGTGGGCATACAGCTTAGACATTAAAAGCAAAAGTTACAGGATCACATGACCCATTTTCAAATTTGGCCACTGTGTGACCTCAGGCAATTCACTTAAACTCTCTGAGCCTCAATAGTAAAACAGGGAGAAGGATTCTGCTCTAGTCGCCTCATAGATGCCCGAGGGTTAAGTGAGACAGTGAATAGAACATAGTAGGTGCTCAAAAAGAACCATGACTGTAAGCCATTATGATTTAATCATAGCATTACTATTAATAAAACTCGAAGGGCCATACATTCCTTTTTCCTCCCCTTCCTATAACCACATAACGCCCCTCAAATTGCCCCTCAAATGCAGTCACCTACTCTGCCCAAGTCCCTCCCTGACCGCCAGGGAAATGTTTTCTCATATATCCCTCTTTGAAAAGATCGCCACTCAGAACTCATCTCTCCATAGAAACCCGGAGAATAAATAGAAGCACTTGTTTTTCAGCAGCTTCCACTCTGACTGCTTCAATTAAATAAACCGCACACAACTCTTCCATTAGCACATGGGTGGAGAAGCCGGCAGCGTCTCGGCGACCCTTGTTCCATGGTTCACTTAGACCTTCCCATTATTTTCAGCCCGCATCTTCTCCTTGGCTGGTGTTGCTACAAATAACCTGTACCAGCGTCTGCACGAAGACATGCGGTTGGGACAAATCTGCTTGGAAACTTCACGTCTCTTTCAAGTGCTGAAATTATAAATATGTTCTTCCAGATCATAAAATCCTTTATGGAGTGCTTTTCTTTTTTTTTTTTTCTTTTTCTTCCAGTGGGCTCTCCCTCCAATGTCCTCTGTTAGCAGACTCTTAGACTTATAGAAAGGGGAGTGATAAAGAAATGGAAACAGGGACGCTCAGCTTAGATGAGAAGACACCGAATATAATCTGTATATTCAGAGCGCCCTGGCTGTGAGGGCACAGGTCAGTGTGCCTGGGATAGGGTGCCCAAGTCTTTCCCCATGAAGGCTTTCTCTAAGAACAGGGGTGCGGACAGCAAGAGCAAGCTCTCTCGTTCCCACCAGACGTAGCCAGGCGGCACCTCGCAGATGCCGGAGGAAGAGGGCTAACCACAGCCAGAGGAAGATGCTGCAGAACAAGAAGAGAACCCCTGACGTTGGTGGCAGTAGGAGATGTGGGGAGGAAGGATGAGATGCAGCAGGGGAGATGTCCCCTGCTGTAAGAGAAACGGTTCTGCATTTGATTTAGAAATCTTGAGTAAGAAATAGAAAAACAGGACTATCACACCAAAGACAGCAATGCAGCAGTTTAAAAGAATGAATGGTATCTATACAAACTAACATGGAAGATTCTCCAAAACAGATCCCTAAAAGAAAAAAGCCAGTTGCCACTTATGTATAGTATTTGATGCATGTTAAAAACACACACACAGGCACACACCAAAAAAAAAACTACATGTTTCCATAGAAATATATGTACTATGTGTAATGTGTGGGGAAAAGATCTGGAAGGTTAAACACCTGACTATTAACAGCAGAGTCTTGGGAGGGAGGAAATGGGGTTTGGAGTAGGGGAAGGAGAACTCAGATCCCACCACTTGGGATTTTGGCATTAACCTCATTCTGATTTTCCACATTCCGCATGTGAGAAATTTGAGATCTCAAAAACTTACCGAGCAACCCAGAGAAGTCTCTGGACTTTTTCATAAACATTGAGCATCTTTCCTTTTATAATGGAAGATGATGTCCTCTGCTCCCTGTGTGCACATGTCTGTAAGTGCCTTGTGTGCACGTGCACCCTGCTAGCCGATGGTTCTCAGACACTGCAACTGTTTATGCACATGCTTTGCTCCTGGGGCCACATCAGCGCGTCTCTGCATCCGGCTACACCTACCGCGATAGGATGGTACTCAGCTCCCCCAGGCTTATTTCAATAAACTCCTAAGTAGTCTCCCTGCCTTTATCTAATCCACCCTACACTCCACTCCAGGGCAAGTTATCTAGACCACAGATTCAGCAACATCACCACTTGAAACTCTTCAATGACTCTTGTCTCCTTCCACAATAGTTCTCAACTTCAAGCTGCACCAGAATCACCTGGGAGCTTTTCTCAAATACAGATTTCTGGGTCCCTCCTCCAAAGGCTCTGATTCTGCAAACCCTGAATTTTTCATAAGCACCTCAGATGGTTCGAATGGAAAGACTATGGGGATCGAACTCTGCAAAACACTAACATTAGGCTAAAGACAGCCCTAGTTCCTTGGATCACTCAGAACCTAGTGCTTATTCATCTCTCCAGCCTCACCCTGCACCTCTCCCCACCTCATATATTTCCTTCCAGCAACACAGACTGGCTCCATGTCCCCCACTCACTGTTTCACCCCCAGTGCTGTTGTTCTCAGCTGTCCCGTCAGACCCTCCTTGCTCATCCACCACCATCTTCATCTGGCCGATGCCTGTGCATCCTTTAAAACTCGGCTCAGGCATCACCTCCCCCAAGAAACCTTCTCCATCACTCCCTGGTTGCATTACATGCCCTCATCTCATCGTTCTAAGAGGCAAGGTACATGTCAGGCAAAACTCTTGCTCCAGTCCCTGGAGTTTCTAGATCTCCTGCATGCTGAGGTCCTTGCAACAAGGCTGTGTCTCCCTCATCACTCAACTGCCCCAGGAGCCAGCGCAGAGCCTGGGACTCTGTAAGCAGTCACACTGGTGTCCTGTAGGCAGTTTGCTGGTGGTTGGATGAGGCTTCAGCAAGGGAAGAATGATACCTCCTTTCAGGGAATGATACCTCCTCGAATCCCTAAGAGCAAAGTGGCCAAGTGATAATGTACATGTTTCCAACCCCTCCTCAACCAAAGGATGTTGCTGCTCAACCTAAAGTTTGGCATTTTTCCAACCCCACCAGGAAAAAAAAAAAAAAAAGGATGGCAATGACTTGATGCTTTTAATAGCAGTTTGGCTCCAAAATATTCAATAACCACTGCTACTGAGAAAAAGGATTTTGTCTGACCCCTCATAGAGCAGACTGCCTTATGCTGGCCGAGGTCCTTATTCATCCTACAGTTTGCCACCATTTCATCTCCCGACCCCAGCCTCACTACCAAATGATTTCTAATTTCTGGCAAATACAAAGACTTTATTCTCTAGAAAGCAATGCCTACCCTTAGGGCCAAAAGTAAAGAATGAACCCTTCCCTGTCTCCTTGCCTTCCACATGGGTCTGGAGGTCCTTTATGAGTGAATGCGTGAATCTTCACCTCATTCCTGGAGAATTTGTGCTAATAATCAATTATAACCCTGTTTGGATCCAGGCCCCAAGTTTCTGACTTGCTGCTGCTGTATCCTAGGCATCACTAAAAGGATACATTTCAAAACTTACTTGACAGACTGTCTCACAAAACTAGGGTTCCCTGAAATACATTTTGGTAAATGCTGTTTAAGAAACTACTCAGTCTTGGCCGGGCGCGGTGGCTCACGCCTGTAATCCTAGCGCTCTGGGAGGCCGAGGCGGGTGGATTGCTCCAGGTCAGGAGTTTGAAACCAGCCTGAGCAAGAGTGAGACCTCATCTCTACTATAAATAGAAAGAAATTAATTGGCCAACTAATACATATATAGAAAAAATTAGCCAGGCATGGTGGCACATGCCTTTAGTCCCAGCTACTTGGGAGGCTGAGGCAGGAAGATTGCTTGAGCCCAGGAGATTGAGGTTGCTGTGAGCTAGGCTGACGCCACGGCACTCACTCTAGCCTGGGCAACAAAGTGAGACTCTGTCTCAAAAAAAAAAAAAGAAAGAAAAGAAAAGAAACTACTCAGTCTTGAGATGTGTACAACAAATCTCACAGTTACGTGAACACATTGTGTCAGGGTCCAATGCTTCATTCCATTTCAAGGGCATGCTGTGGAGTTGGGATAGGGGAAAGAACTGACTTCATTGAATTGAGTTGATCTCATTTCTCTGAGGCTTAGGAGGGGATGCAGTAGCCCCTCAGAGAAGGCAAAAACTAGGAGGAATCCTACAGGTTGTATCTAGTGTTCGTGTTTCCTGGCAAAGGATTGTGAGTGCCGGGAAGCTGAAGGGATCTACATTTACAGCCACTCCATCATGGAACTGAGATCCAGCACAAAGTTTTAATTCAAACCTAGAAATCTTTCCACTGTACCATGCTTCTTTCAAATCATTTATTATACCTGTAGGTATACTTTCACCTCTACAGTAGAATAATAGCCTGCAGTGATGCCATTGGATGGCTAAAGCACCATGAGTGGATAATGTATTGCTGCAAGATTTTCCTAGGTCTGTCTTCTCTGTTCCAAAGATCATTTCATAACCATACCTCCCTTCCATCTCAAACTCACTACCAAGTGATTTTTAAATTCTAGAAATTATGCACTAAGATACTGCTCTTTTGGAAGGTAATGCCTACCCTTCAGGTCAAAGTCAAAGAATAAAGCCTTCCCCTCACTCCTTACCCAGGGCATGACTTTGGAAGCACCTGATATTCAAATCTATCTAGTTCTAAAAGTGTTGCCCTCAAAGCTCTTTCTGACCCATGAAGCTACCCTGTCTCAATCCTTCCATGCACAGCCAAATTTTCTAAAATATGGTATACCGTCACCACTTTGCTCACATACCATTATTCATTATTTTTCTTTTTCCAGTCTGAACAACTATCAGTTAGCTGGTGAGTTTAATCCATTCACATTTATTGTGATTGTCAATATATACGGGTTTCTGCCATCTTACTTTGTGCTTTCTACTTATCTTTTTTTTTGTTTTTGTTTTTGTTTTTTTTTTTTTTTTTGAGACAGAGTCTCGCTTTGTTGTCCAGGCTAGAGTGAGTGCCGTGGCGTCAGCCTAGCTCACAGCAACCTCAAACTCCTGGGCTCAAGCAATCCTCCTGCCTCAGCCTCCCCAAGTAGCTGGGACTACAGGCATGTGCCACCATGCCCAGCTAATTTTTTCTATATATATTAGTTGGCCAATTAATTTCTTTCTATTTATACTAGAGACGGGGGTCTTGCTCTTGCTCAGGCTGGTTTCGAACTCCTGACCTGGAGCAATCCGCCCGCCTCGGCCTCCCAGAGTGCTAGGATTACAGGCGTGAGCCACCGCGCCCGGCCTACTTATCTTGATTTACTTCTTCTTTGCTTCCTCTTTCTCTTGGACTATATTGTCAAGAGCTGGAGGAGATTGTGTTTTTGTTACTAGAAAAATAGGGAATTGAATACTGAGTAGGAAAAAGATGGGAATTTTACTCCATGCTGTTCAAATAATTGAAAACTAACTTCCAGGAGCACCATTCACTGACAATTACATTAGTTGCAAATCTTTCTTGTATATTCATTATGGCAAAGCTAGAAGACCCCTAAAGTTTCTTACCAACCTTTCATAGTATGTTCCATTTCTCCTCTATTTGTTTAAAAGTTAAACACTCTTTTTTATTACTAATATTTTAGCATCCACCCTTAAAATTTTACCATGGATACTTAGCTTAACAAAGTCTAAAGTTATTTAGTATCTTAAATTCATCCACCCTGGAAAAACACAAGAGCCTTAGAACACTTTATTTTCAATCACTCCCTCCCAACCTATATGTTTATTGTCCAGCATTTTAGTTCTGTCTTTGTCATTATCTCACAAATCTCACATTTTTATCATCTTCCTCACCATCATTCATCATAACCAGACAATATTTGTTTACATTTACCTACATGTAAACTGATTTATTCACTTACTATTTCTTCTTGCAACTCAGGCCTTTTTTCTGGATCATTTTCCTTCTGAAGTACATCGTTTAGGAGCTTCCTTAGGGAAAGTCGGCTGGTGATAAATGCTTGGCTTTTTTTAATCTGAAGTTTTCTTTTTTTATACCCATTCTCATTGTGTAGACAATGCTAGATTATTAGTAATTTTCTTTCAGCACTTCGAAGAAATTATTCCATTGTCTTCCATCTTTCACTGTTGTTAGAAAGTCTATTAGTCTAATAGTTGCTCTGTCCTTTCTCTCTAGCTGCTTTCAAAATCATATTTGAATTTTGGAGTTCTGCAACTTTACTATAATGGGTCTAGGAATAGATTTATTTTCATTTATCCTAAATGAAATTTGTTTTACTTTCCAAATATGAGTAACTTTCATCAGTTCCAGAAATTATTTCTTCAAATATCTGCTTTCCTCTATTTTCTCTATTTTTTTCTGTGATCCTGATAAGACATATATTACATATTCTCATTTGATACTCACTATCTCTTATCTCTCTTTAGTATTTCTCAATTCTTTACCTCTTCATGCTTCATTCTATGTCATTTCTTTAGATCTATCTTCCAGTTCACTAATTCTCTCTTCATCTCCCTCTTGTCTGCTGTTTAACACATCTACTGAGTTTTTAATTTCAACAATTACATTTTTTATTTCTAAAATGAAATTACATTTTTCATTTCTAAAATGTCTGTTTGCTACTTTTTAAAATCTGCATGGCCATTTTTATGATTTCTTGTTTCTTGCTCATAGCTTATTTCATCTTTTATATATTTAGACATTTCATTCATAGTTACCTTATATTCTATATCTGATAATTCCAATATTTGAAGTCCTTAGAGATCTAAATATCTTGTTTCTGTTCTACTAACTCTCCTTCATAGTGGCTTATTTCTTTGTATGTTTGCTAATTTTTTTACTATAGGCTTATATTTTATAGAACTTAATCTTGGGAATTCTGAGGTCCTAAAATGGAAATATTTTCATGTAGGCCAGACTCGTTTACTTCTGCCATATCTAAGAAACCCTACTGAATGGGAACCACTCTTGACACTTTCAGCTCCTCTACTTTGCCTGGGTTCCAAGACCTAATCTCTCTCTCTGCAGAGCTGATATCATATTTGCCCCCAGAGAAATCTCCCTTTTTGAATTTGTTTATTGCTCACAGCTCCCTGATCTATTTTTTAACTCCCTGGA
Source organism: Microcebus murinus (assembly GCF_040939455.1). Lineage (NCBI taxonomy): Eukaryota > Metazoa > Chordata > Mammalia > Primates > Cheirogaleidae > Microcebus > Microcebus murinus. The sequence goes on from NC_134121.1 coordinate 37,444,492, forward strand.
TTTTTGTCTGGTTTTGTTCTTGCTTTTTGTGATTTCTCTTATTTTCTAAAGATGTTAATTATTAAAATTATAGTTGGTGTGTAATTTGCCAACATCTGGTTCTACTTAGCATGAAGGCCTTTTAGAGTATTTTGTTCACTGTATCATCAGCCCATTGATGCTTCAGCCAGTGTAGTCTGGGTCTAACCTCATCACTCTTTTAAAACTAGTCCCACAAAAGTCACTGGTAACTGTATATCACACTCAATGGCTTTCTCATTTCAGCTTTTATCTGATTTGACCTCTCTGTAGTATTTGTTAATTTTAGCCAGAAACCTCTGTTAAAGTTCTGTGCTCCTTTGGTTTCTGTAATAGCACTGTCTACCTCCTCTACCTCTGGTTCTCCTGCTATTTTTCTGGCTATTTCTTCTCAGTCTTTTTACTGACTCCATTTCCTCTACCTAACCCTTAAATAGAGGCATTCCTCAGAGTCCAGTCCTTTAGTTCCTGTCACGCTCTCTTCCCACCCTCTCACAATCACTTCTTGGTATCAATACTCATTCAAACTTATCCATCCAAATATCCATGATGCCTAAACCCATGTCTGCAGCCCAGACTGTCACCCAAATGCCATCCACAGACCCACCTGAGTCTCACTGGCACCTAAAACTAATCACACCTAAAACAAAATTTACTCTACCTACCCACAGTTTTTAAAAATTTGCTCTTTCTCCTTTATCCTCCATCTGTGATAATATCATCTCAATTTCCAAAGTCACTTAAACTAGAATTCCCATTACCCTTGACTTCTCCTTCCCCTCACCCCATGAGAGGTCCTTGTCAATTCTTCCTGTCTCTCACAACTGTCTCTCCTTTGATCTCGATCTTCATTTTATCTTGCCTGGAGTATGTCAATAGCTGCCTAACTCATCTTCCCCACCTTTCTCACCCCCTCTTCATGGTGATATTACCACACTCTGATCACATCATTTTTCTTCTCCAGCTGAAGAATTACATTTATGATGACTATAAATACTACTTTAAATTTTGAAAGTTGGATGATACAAAAAGTAAAAGGTATAGAAGATGTATATAGATATACTAAAAATATACAAAAGAATAGATATGTGTAAAAAAAATAGACATAAAAATACACTACCTAGTAGTTGGATTGAGGTGATAGAATTAACTGTGGATTTTCCCTTCTATCTATTTTTCATAATGAGGTCATATTACCTTTTCAACTAAAGAATAAACTTATTTGTTAAAATTAAATCTGGTGAGCTCCCATCACCTACAGCAGAATTTTCTGAAGTGTGTTGAGATGTTAACAGGTCTTATGTAAAAAGAAGGGGGAGGGGGACTTGATGATCAAATAAATGTAGGACATACTTAATTAAACAGAGTTAAACAGGTCTCTTTGCTGCAGGACTTCTTGCAGCCTTTGAATTATTAATGCTCATTATGAATCTTTGAATGGCAACTAGAGTATTCAGTAGTACTCAGAGTGATTTCGTCTTTAAACCTTACTTCTGCAGAATATATCTCAGGACAGAACACTTTTTTGGAATCTCTGTCATATAGGAAAAGGGAATGTAACCTGGGAAGCTATTCATACCCTGGCACTGCCCTCTTGTCCCTCAACCTCTCTTCCCAATCTGTGTTAGTTTTCTACCACTGCTGTAAGAAATTGCCACAACCTCAGCAGCTGTATCTTCTGGAGGTTAGAAGTCCAACCTGGGTCTCACTGAACTAAAGTCAAGGTGTCAACAGGATTCTGTTCCTTTCTGAAGGGTCTAGGGGAGAATCTATTTCCTTGCCTCTTACTATTTCTAGAGGTCACCCAGATTCCCTGGCTCCCGGCTCTTTTCTCCATTTTAAAAGCCAGTTGAGTTCAACATGAGTCATGGCCTTCTCACCTGGCATTGCTTTGACTCCCTCTTCTGCCTCTGTCTCCACTATAAAGGCCACTTGTGATTACATTGAGGCTATCTGGACAATCGCAGGTAAACTGCCTATTTTAAGATCAGCTGATTGGCAACCTTAATTCCATCTACAACTTTAATTCTTCTTTGCGTGTAAGGTAACATACTCACAGGTACCAGAGATTAGGATGTGGACGTTCAGGGGACAGGAAGCATACACTGCCTACCACACCACCTTTTCCACTTTCCCCCCTTTCTCCTGTAGTACTGTCTACACTTCTTACCAAAGCTACCTGTTATTCTCAGAGAATAAAATTTATTTTTCATACCCCTAATTTCTTCCACCTCTAATACCCATTCCCACTTTCACCGTTGTCTTACCTATTCAGAGCATTCCTACTCACCCATCAGAGTCTTGTTCAAATCTCACCTCCTCTGTGAATACCTCCCTAAATTTCCCAGGCACAATTGGACCCTCTGGGATACTATAATATTTTGCCATGTCACCACAGCACCACTCTTCACACTGGATTGTGTTTATAATGATATAAAAGCTAACACTAACTATTCATGCTGAGCACTTGGTAATGTGCCCACCACCATGCTATGTGCAACCCCATCAGGTAGGCATGACCGATGGCTCATCTCCTCCTCCAGCCCCACGTGATGGGGACTTACAATGCATGGACCCTGCACACCTTATTCATCTCCACATCATCAACACCTCACCCAAGGCTTAGCACATAATTCGGGTTCAGCTCATTCGGATCAGCTTAACTGCTGGTTCTCTGAGCCAAAAACGTGCCACACAATTAAATGATGGAGCCAAAGTTTTCCCAAGGGTCAAACTAAACACATGTGACATCTGATCTGTCTCAAGTCTCGGGGTCAGGAGCAAACATGTCAGACCTTGATGCGGGACAGATCACAATGCAGCCCGATTGTTTGAAGGCCACCACGCAAAGCCCATGATGACCAGGAAGGAACAGCTGGCAAGGCGAGTGCTGTGTCGGATGCAGATTTCTGCTGCAGCATCTGCAAACACTGGAATGTTCGGCTAGTTGTGTGTTCCTTCTAAAAGAATGAGCCGTCCATCACTAGCTGATGACTTGGTTCTTAAACCAACTGTGGAAAAAATATTTATTGACTATACCCCATTATGGATTAGTATAAAATAAATTCCCTGATCAATAAATACATTAACACATTGAATGTCAACATTTCTTCATATAATAAATAATTCCTGAGGATATTTCTGCCACTGAAGATGGATAAAACCAGGTCCCTGCTGTGATGAACTTGTGGTTCCACAGGAGTGACAGCCGGGAAAACAGATCAGTACAAGGGCCTGTGATATAATAACGAAGCCCTTGGACACCTGATTTATCTGATAAGCCCCAGGTTCCTCCTCTTTGAATTGGGGATAATAATAGTACCTACCTCATAGGGTTTGCGTGAGAATCATAAGAGTTAATGCATATAAAGAGCTTAGAACCAGGTCTGGCACCTAGAAAAATCTGATCCACACTGGGCAAAGAGCTGCAGAAGCAAAGAGGGGCACTGGTGCTCGCATGGAGCTAGGAAAGGCTTCCAGGATTGGTGATGTCCAGGCTGAGCCTGGAAGGATAAGGGAATGTTTACACGCCCAGAGAAGGATGGGAAGGAGAGTCTAGGCAGAGAAAACAGCAAGGACAAAGGTGTAAAGATCTGAGTTACATGGACAATGCTATTCGTCCATCAAACCCATTTCTTCGTTCTCTTGAGCATGCAGCTAAACTACATTCTCAGACTCCCCTGCAGTTAATGGGGCCACATGATAGAGTTCTAGCCAATAAAATGGGACCAGAGTGGTATAAGGTCTGACTCTTAAAACTTCCTGAGTATCCCTCCATGCACTTTTATCCTCTTATCTGCAGACTGGATGACTCCAGGATGAACTTAAAGTCACTTTTAGAGATGGAAGGAGCCTGGATCCCTGAGTCACTGCTTGGAGAAGAGCTGCCCAGGAAAGCTGTCCAACCAGGAAATTCACATGAGACTGAGTAAAAGCAATATATAAAATTTTATTGTATTAAGGTATGAGATTTCAGAGTTTATTTGTTACCATAGAAGAGCCTAGCATTATTTACCCTAATACAGCATGAACCTCATGCTGACCTTGAACAATAACTAGTTGTTCATTAAAATTTGGATTTGTGGGAGAAAAGGCCGGAAAGGTACGTGGGAATCCATTTGCAAAGGAGCCTAAATGCCTTACTAAGGACAATGGACCTTGTCCTATAGACATTGGGAAGTTATTAAAGAGTTTTAAGCAGGGGAATAGCAGAATCAAATGTGTGCTTTCAAAAGATCACCCTGAAAACAGGGAGGAAGGAGAACTTGAGTAGAGGTGAAGCTGAAAGTGGAAATTCAGGTATCAAAGACCATTAGCAAGTGAGCCCTTGAAGGAAAGACTGTATGGTGCTCAGTATTGTGTCCCAGGGCTTAGCTTAATACATGGCACATGGCACATGGCAGGCACTTGGTACAACTGGATAAATGGATGGATGGATGGATGGATGGATGGATGGATGGATGGATGGATGGATGGATGGATGGATAGATGGGTGGATGGATGGATGGATGGATGGATGGATGGATGGATGGATGGATGGATGGATGGATGGATGGATAGATGGGTGGATGGATGGAGGAACAGATGGATGGATGGGTGGATGGGTGAATGGATGGAAGGATGGATAGATGAATGGATGGATGGGTGGATCAGTGGATGGGCAGATGTTATTACAGTAATCCTGGATGATAAGGCATGAACTAGGATCATGGCAGTGGGGATGGAGAAGAAGAGACAGATTGTAGGTATATTTAAGGAGTCAGAGTAGACAGGCTTGTGGACCAGTTGGCTATAGAGGATGATGGATTTCCAAGAAACATCAAGTTCTGGGTCTTGACATCAGAGCCCAGAGGCAGAGAAGACAAATAGTAGATGAGAGCTCTGTCGCCAGCCAGGCTTCCAGAAGGACCATCTTGAGACCTGGCCTTTTGCCAGACATTCAACACATATTTTCTCATAATCTCTGCAAACGGCTTTGCATTCCCCACAGAGACAGAGGAATTAAAAGAAGCAGATTTATCAATTTCCTAATATTTCCTGGCTAGTCTTTTGGGGCTATTATCAGTCTGTGGAAGATCTATATTCTCCCTTCATTCCCCTCCCTCTTTTCTCTGGAAAGTTGTGTGTTCTCCCAAATCCTGCTCTTCTTTAACCTTTTGAGAGGTTTCTCACTTTTCTGATTCTGTGATTCCCCACTCTGACATTTCTCCCACCTAAAAAGGCAATGTCATATTACACCAGGAATCAGTAAACTTTTTCTGGAAAGGGACAGATAGTAGATATTTTAGGCTTTGTGGGCCAAGCAGAATGTCACAACTACTCGACTCTGTTGTTGAGCCATAGACACTATGTAAATGAATGAGCTTGGCTGTTTTCCTACAAAACTTTGCTTACAAAAACAAGCAGTGGGCCATAGTTTGCCAACCCCTGCTCTAGAAAGACCCAAAGTCATATTGGAGTGGAAGCCACAACAAGCAAGAAGAACTGACCCTGGTGGTTTTATTGTGTCACCATGAGCAAAGAACGTCATCTCCCTGGATCTGAGTTCAGAGATAATAGGGACATTGCTGTCTGTTGCTCCTGCCCTCCCTGATGTTGCAGACAAACAAGGAGAAAGGAACTGACTGCTGTTCCATGCCAGCCATGTGCCAGGAACTTTATATTCCATATTTTATCTAATCATGGGGTTCCCCAGAGGAACCCCATGGGGACACAATAGTATATCATGGGTTCCTGGGGAACCCATGATATACTATTGTGTCCCCTTTCAGATGAGAAAGGCAAGTTTCAGAGAGATTAAGCAGGCAGCTCAGTGTCACATTGCTAAGAAATGACAGAGCTAGGATTCGACTGTGGGTCTACCCAGTTCTAAGTTCAAGGCCTTTCTGGCACATTGCACTCCCTCCTAAGTGTGATGTGAGAGCTGCTGCCAGGGAAAAGCCAGCTGACCAGCTCTGGCCAGAGAGGCCCTCATCCTCACCACCACATCCCAGGGGCTGGTCCTCAGCTTGTAAGCCCAAGAGTTAATTGACCAGTCACTTTTGGACAGATTCCCATTAACCAAGCTCATAAGGGACTTATTATAAATCAGAACGTCAAAGTGTCTGTTTCTCATGGGGGATACAGTCCCTCTTTTTTGTAACTAGAATATTTCAGTCCCTAAACTAGCACACACCCCTTCCCGATATCAGGGCATACAAAAATCAAGTGGCTCACGCCTATAATCCTAGCACTCTGGGAGGCCGAGGTGGGAGGATTGCTTGAGCTCAGGAGTTCAAGACCAGCCTGAGCAAGAGCAAGATCCTGTCTCTACTATAAATAGAAAGAAATTAGCCAAACAACTAAAAATAGAAAAAATTAGCTGAGCACAGTGGCGTGTGCCTGTAGTCCCAGCTACCAGGGAGACTGAGGCAGGAGGATCGCTTGAGCCCAGGAGTTTGAGGTTGCTGTGAGCTGGGCTGATGCCACAGCACTCTAGCCTAGGCAAGAGAGTGAGACTGTCTCAAAAAAAAAAAAAAAGTCAAATTAAAATTCCAGTGAGTATGGAATCAGAACCAGGGGAAATGGGGAGCCAAAGTGAGGCCCAGCCTATGATCGATCTCCGGACATAACAGGGCCTGGAATTCTCATGACTCCAAATTCAGGTCTCGATGATCAGGACATTGCTGTGCATTGCACCTTTCTGGTCTCGCTCCAGCTCCTCCTTTTCCTGGGCTTGATGCTAAACACCTCCCTTTTAATGGTTTATTCTTTCTTTAACAAACATTTATGTTATTCCAAATACAAATTCATTACAGGAAACTAACTTAAAATATGTAGTAAAGAGGCCAGGGACAGTGGCTCATACATACCTGTAATCCCAGCACTTTGGAAGACCGAGGTGGGACGATCACTTGAGGCAAGGAGTTTGTGGCTAGACTGGGCAACATAGTGAGATCCCATCTCTACAAAAAATTACAAATTAGCTGGGACAGTTGTGCACACCTATAGTCCCAGCTACTCTGGAGGCTGAGCCAGGAGGATGCTTAAGCCCAGGAGTTTGAGGCTGCAGTGAGCTGTGATCACACCACTATACTCTAGCTTAGGGGACAGAGAGAGTTAGTATCTCAAAATAAATAAATAAATAAATAAGGTAAAGAAAAAATTTCTAAATCATTCACAGTCCCACCACCCCAGGATACCCACAGTCAATATTTTGGAATATAAACATTCAGCCTTTTCAGGCGGAAGGGGGGAGGAGGAAAGGGGTGTGTGCTCCATAACGTGTGTGGTGCACACCACCGGGGCACTGGACACATGGGGGGAGGGGGGGAGGGGGCAATATTTGTAACCCTAACAATATTTGTACCTCCATAATATGATGAAATAAATAAATATTAAAATAAATAAATAAATAAAATAAAATTTATATTGAAAGAAAAAAATTCAGCCTTTTTTAATACATGGTGATGCCTATACATATAAATATATACACATATGTATGTTTATAAGACTGGGATCATGTCATGTGTACTTTGTGGTCCCTTTTTTCTTCACTACATAATTTATAGTGACCAACTTCTCAAGTTGCCATTTTCTTGATCATTTTCTTAATCACTAATTTCATAATTGCATGGTAGCCCATTGTAAGTACGTGCAAGAGAATTCATTCAACCAGTCCCCCTGCCGTTGGACTGATTCTTCCTTTAGCTCTATTAATATCCACCAATTTGACAATAGCTTGGCCTGGGAGCCATTCAGTCTCTTAATCCCTTGGCTTATATTTATTAGTCATGCTCCCTGCCTCCCCTATCTGAGTCCATTCTTCCCTCACGGCACGCTCTGAGGTCTAAATGAGGTGTGCGCGTGAAAGTCCCCCGTGTGCCACAGAGCACGGTCCCCAAGGAAGGGCTGATCAAGCCTGCATTCATGTATTGAACCTGGCAGGAGGCTGGGATCAGCACCTGCGACAAAGGTGCCACGGAGTGGGGTGGGGAATGACCTTGAGAGTTCTAGCCCTGGCCTCCCCCTCCAAAGGAGCTCCGGAAACACACGCTAGAGAACAAGGAAGTGCAGCTGGGCAGGCAAAGGGCAAGGTGCATCAGTGCCCAGCACTCCCAACCACGACCGCGCGCAATGCTCCCGTACAGACTGCGGCTGCCCTGCAAACACGCACGCTCACGCACACACTCACACGCGCGTGCACGTCAGAGTCTGCCAAGAACAAAAAGTCCCTCAGTGTCAATGTCAAGGTGGAGTGTCCCCTTCTTCCTGTGGCTGCTGGGAGAGTAGTGAGAATTCAGGCTCTGGATTCAGACTGTCTGGGTTTGAATTCCCAGTTCAAATCCTCCCAACCGTGCAGCCTTGGGGCCAACTGCTCAACTTCAACATAAAATAATGTCTACCTTACAGGATTATGAGAAGTATGAACTAACGTCCACTAAGTGTTAACATATGTGCCAGGCACACAGTAAAAGCTTAGCAGGCATGAGCGATTGGACTATCATTATTATTATTATTATTGTTATTGTTATTATTGCTGTTGTTAACAGAGGTTAAGTAATGTCTCAGAGCCAGCTACAGAGAAGAACCTGAGTCTTGATAAATTCCAGCTCACTGGGGCCCGTAACAGCTCCATTATCACAGCCATAAACCACTGGGGGCACCTTCAGCACGCTGGCTGATATAATGCCGTGCTCTGGACGGCAGAGGCCGGCCCATAAATAAATCAGACCGAGCTTCAAAGCCAGGGCACTCAGACTCCTAAAACTTAGCAGCGTGCTTGTCATTGCAGCTGACACCACTTTCCCATCAGCAGGGGCCAGGGGCCTGGTTTCCACTCCCCATGGACACCTTCTTGGACTCGCTGGTCTAATGAAGAAGGGAGGTGGCCTGTCGTAGTGGAAGCGGAGGAGGTGGAGGTGTCTGGAGATGGACAGACCATGAGACAACCACTACTGCAGCCTTCAGAAGGTTCACACCTGCTGCTGCTCCTCTCCACCCAGATCTGAACTAATAGCAGTAGGCCCAGAGTACAGCATGAGGGCTCCAAGTCAGACCTGGGGTAGAACTTAATGGCTAAAGCAACAGTGAAAACGGTAAGCTAAGGGGTCAAAGTTACTTTAGCATACCTTTCCCCAGTATGGCATTAGAAAGAAAAACAGATTGGGTCTCCCTGGTTCAGGCCAGACTTCCCTGGGGGAGGAAGAAGGGGAAGGTGAGATGGGGACAAAGAGGCAGTGAAGAAAACGTGTGGTGTACAACCTGCACCTGTTGGTCCCATGCTCACTGTACTCGGAGATCAATTGCATAACGAGTTTCTATGCTCCAAAGTCAATCATGACATTAATTCCAAAATGCGATTTATTTCCTCGCCTGAGTTGAAAGTCCAGTATTGACACGCGTCTGCTACTTGGCGCCCTTCTTGTAAATTAGTGCTTCTTTCCATCGAGGTCTGCATGCTGATGAGAACAAGTGGTTTTTAGCAGCAGAGTTAGGCTCCGGCCGCGTGGTTTGAAATTATACTCCAGGGTGCAGCTGGATCCCAAGCGACTCACTCACGCCAGGCTGATGACACGACCCCCCCCAGCCCACCCCCGGGGAGAAGGAGCTGCTTCTTGTGCTCTCTGAGACAGAGGGGTTCCCTTCCCTGCTCCCTCATTCTCTTCTTTCCAGACTCACTCCCTCCCGAGTCATGGTCTTTGGGAAGACAGAAAAAAGAGTCACTTGTTAGGATCGCAGCACCCCCAGGCCTCTTGTAAGAGGCTGTGGGTGATACCAAAGCAAAGATTTTGGGCCTTATGGAGGTTTCATTCGAAAGACTCAGCAAGACCTGCACTGCCCAGGGTTGGGCCTACTGTGAGGCCCTTCAGGATGGAGCCAAGGGGAAGAAGCAAGAAGCTGAGAAGACCCACGAGAGCATCCCACGTGGCAGGGGAGAAGAAGGTGTCGGTCAGAGAGAGAAGAGTCTCCCAGGCAACCAGCAAGGAGAATTCAACATGGACAGAGAGGCGGCCGGATGGAGCAGGGCAGAAACTGCGCACACTCTCTGGGATTCCTTGTTTTGCTGGTCGACTGAGGCCAAGACTTTCTTTCTGGCAATAGTTCACAAACCGCACCACGGCAGATGTCATGGGCACTGCCGAGGGTTCCGTCCTACACTGAGCCTCTGTCGCCTTTCTCTGATGGCCCACTGAGAGCCAAAAAAAAAAAAAAAAGAGCGTATCATCATCATCATCATAGCAAAGGATTTAGAGCCGATTGCATGTTGGGTGTCGGTCCAAGCACTTTATACAATATGAACTCATCTGATTTTCTCAGCAGCCCTCTTAAAAGCACAGCTTTTATCCACATTTTACAGATGAGGAAACCGAGGAGCAGAGAGGTTAAGGAATTTGCCCATGACCACACAGCACAGCAGAGGGTGAAGCTGGGATTCAAATCCAGGCATGCTGACTCCAAGACCATGGGCCAGGATCAAAGCTGAAGAAAAGAGTTTGTGGCCATGTCAAGGAGCTGGGAACAAGGAGACAAGAGAAAAGGGAGAGGAGGTCAGGGACAAACATGAGTGATAAGAGAGGGCTTGAGTGAATGCCTAGAATATCCTCTAGCATTTGGGACTTATTTGGGGGTGCAAAGAAGCATGGGGCATGGTTGTACCTGGCTTAATGGGCCAGGAGTAGTAGACAAACCAGTCAAGCAGCACAGCTTCACCTACTGCTCCTGCACGTGACCTTCCTCCCCTCTCCAACCCTTTCACTATATTGGATAGGAGGAGCCCATCAGCGAATCAACAAATATTAACTGAGAACCTCCATGAGTTAGGCACTGTCCCAGGTGCCAGGGGCACAGGGCAGTGAACAAGACACAGTCCGGCTCTTAAGGAGCTTGCATTCCGATGGTCCCAGAGGAATAAATTTTGAGCCAGAAAAGGAGGGAGTGATGGGATGAACCCATCCAAAGGGATGCATTGCAAATAAAAATCCAAATACAATCTGGAAACAAAGCAATGTTTTTACATCCCTTCTGTGCCAATCTGCAAGGAATGTCAGTGTTAAGCAAACCAATTATTTTAGGGAATTTGCTTGCATGTGGTACAATAAGTCTTTTAAGGTTTAGCTAAACACCAATAAATTGTTCCAATAAACTCATCATAGTCAGTCACTTGTGTCACCCTTCACGAGTTTCATATTTTTTAAAGTGATATTTGAATGCACTTTGCAAATTATGGTGCCTTCCCCAAATGGTATCTAAAGTTCATGACAATTTTCAGTGACAGTATTTGTGTGAGTGGGTACACCATCCATTCATTTCTACAGTCAACAAGCAAACACTGAGCGCCTGCTCTATGCTGGGCACTCAACGCACAGTGTCTGCCCTCAAGGATCTATGGCATGGTGGGACAGAGAAAAGAGCTGACAGTTACAACACGGCCCGAAACGTGGCAGTTAGTGCTGGGATAGTGACATGGCCTGGATGTTTGGCCCCTCCAAGTCTCATGTTGAAATCAGACCCCCAGTGTTGGAGGTGGGGCCTGGGGAGGTGTTTGGGTCATGGGGGCGGATCCCTCATGAATGGCTTGGTGCCCTCCCCGAGTTAATGAGTGCGTTCTCCCTTTATTAATTCTCACAAGCGTTGGTTGTTTAAAGGAGCCAGGCACCACCTCCTCCCTCTCTTATCCTTCTCCCGTCATGCGACACACCTGCTCCCCCGTCCCCCTCTGCCTTGATTGGAGGCTCCCTGAAACTCGCACCAGATGCTGGTGCCATGCTTCCTGTACAGCCTGCGGGACTGTGAGCCGAATAAACCTCTTCTCTTTATAAATTTCCCAGCCTCGGGTATTCTATCATAGCAGCGCAAGATGACTAAGCCAGGTGAACACCCAGTACTACGGAGGACCTAGACTTGAGGGGTAAAGGAAAGCTACACGAGGGAAACAGCATCTTAGCTGAAACCTGCAGGATGTATAGAGAGGCCAATAAAATACCCAAATCAAAAACATGCTACGCCTTCTGGAGGGAAGTAAAGCTCCAGATGCAGAAAACCCTAAGTTGAATCCTAGCTTACCAGTTAGGCGTTGCCAGGCTAATTCCTTCATTTATCTGGGCCTCTGTTACCCAACGTGTGAGATGAGCATGATAAATTTGACGCTGAAGGCTCAGTTTGAGGGCTACTTGTGAATTGCCTAGCACAGTTCCTGGCACACAGGACATGCTTAATAAATGGGAACCACTGTTTGCATGACAGTAGGAAGTCAGTAAACATTGGTTCCTCTCAAACGAGCAGGAGTTACCCTGAGCTGACGGGCACAGGCAACCAGGGAAAATAAAGTAAAAACATCGCCATATTTCCTCATTAAAACCCGACTTCGCTTTGGAAACGGGAAGATTTTTCCTCCCCTCTTCTCCCATACGTTGTGATTAACTAACCTGCTCCAAAGTGGGAGAAATGCCACTTTCCCCTCCAATAAATAATAAGATGGAATTCTCCTACATGCTCCAGGCCACCCCTGGTCTCATCTTTGTGAGGCAGCAGGAAGCCTCTCCTGAGTGCAGAGGGTGACTGTAATTGAATCATTTGGCATGAAATTGGGGAATGCACCATAATAAATCAGGCCCGCTGCTGCAAATGAAAGAAGCAGGCACCTAAGAGACCCTGATGCCAGATCTAGCCGGGAGGGCCCAGCTGCTGAGGTCTCATGCCTTTCTGCACAGTTGTTGAAAGGAAGGATGTTGACAGGTCATATCACCCATCCTTCTGGCCCCAGACAGCCCTGCATTCACCTGGTGGACACAGACAGAACCTTTGATGGGTTCAGAGACAGGCTCAGGGAAGCAGATTCCTCAGGCGGCAAAGTCAGATAGTGGGAGGGACAGAGGCTCTGGGTCTGTCTTGCTCGGGACCAAACCTTTCTTTCATCTCTCGCTAGCTGTGTGTCCTCGGGCAAGTTGGTCAACGCTGGCTCACTGAGGATTGTAAGAAGGCTACTGTACTAGTCTCCCATTGCTGCTGTAACAAATACTGCAAAGACACAAATGTATTCTCTTCCAGTTCTGGAGCTCAGAAGTCTGAACTCAGATTCACTGGGCTAAAGGGCTGGTTCCTTCTGGAGGTTCTGAGGGGAGAAGCCACTTCCTTGCTCTTTTCAGCTGCTAGTGGCCGTCTATACTCCTTGGTTACGACCCCTTCCTCCATCTTTAAAGCACATTACTCCAACTTCTGCTTCATCGTACTGCCTTCTCTGGCTCTGACCCTCCAAATGCCTCTTACAGGGGCCTTTGTGACGATATCGTGCCCACCTAAATAATCCCAGGGAGTCCCTGTCTTAAAATTGTCACCTTAATCACACCTGCACAGCCCCTGTTGCTGTAGAAAGTAACAGTCACAGATTCTGGGGATTGGGATGTGGACATACTTGTGAGGCCATTATTCAACCTACGGCAACTCCCAAAGGACAAAATGAGACATGCATTAGGTAAAGCACCTAACCCAGTGCCTGACACCCAGCAGGCCCCCCGTGACTTTCCATCCTTTCCTCCTCTCCCTGCCCTCCCAGGACACTTGTGCCCAGAAGGAACATCTCACAGCAGGCCCTGTCCAGCTTAAAGGGCGTCCTCCGGCTCCAAGGCAGACCCACTCAGCCTCGCCTGGAAGCTGCGTATCTTCCAGGAGACTCCGACAGCTTCTGGCTCCGAGGTGAGTCACCTCTAGTCATCAGAAGCCATTCTTCTGGTCAGGGGTGGTTGGCATGCAAGGAAAAGAAACCCTCTCAGGCTAGATTGAGTCACTACAGGACTACAACAAGCAATTGAACACACAGGGACAGGAAACGTGGTCGCAGTGGACTGAGGATGCCCTCACCACTCTCCCTCTGGACCACGTGCTCCTCCTTTCTGCTTCTGTCTGCTCGTCCTCTCCCAAGACCAGCCCTGGGGTCTGTCCTCACACCCCAGCTTGCCATGGGTCTGGTGGGCCTTGCACCAACTCTGGTGCCAACATTGCGTCACTGTCCCTTGCCCAACCCCATCGCATCTGGCCAGTCGCTATATCCTTTCATTCAGTTTATCGAGAGAGATCGTGGATTGGCCCAGTGCATTGCAGATTCCCCCTGGGTTAGGTGTCTACCCCTGGCTCAATCAGCTGTGTCGTTCAGGGGCTGAGATAACAGCCTTAGGCTCTTAGGTCCACATCTGAGGGAGAGAGCCATCTCCAAAAAAGTCACTCTGGGCTAGACACTCACTCTAAAGCATACGTATGTGCATCTCTGAAAGGGACACAGAACTCTGCTCATATGCAGAAGTAATCATTAGTTTTATTAGCATGTGGAATACCCAAGCATCATTATAACAAACTGCCTAATCATTAAGAATGAGAACTCTATAAATTGCTAATCAAAATCCCTCACTTCCTTGCCCTACTGCTAGCAGCCTAGCATAGTAAAAGACACCAAATGGGCCCAGAATCTCCTGCCTCCAGCTGCTCTGCTCCTATAAGTAAGGATGTCCATTTCCTCCAAGGGTTCAGGACAAAACATATATGAGAGTGCTTTATTTGGGGATGTAAGAAACATCTTTCTATGTTGTTAGACCTAAGATAATTGTTCAGCAAAACAAGTAACCTAAGCCCTGCTGTCTGAATTTTCAATTATTAGTGCAAAATTTGCCTATTTATGGAAATATATTGCTAAATCTTGATTTCAAAATGCCAAGATTCAGAAGGCAGACAGAGAAAGAGATAGAATCGGACCCATGGATCAGACCATTCTCGAACCACACCCCAGAATCATGGGAGATGGGGTCATGGTGTCCTGGAGGTATCAGTGGCGTCACTTGTAACTAAGATCTTGTGGGCCTCATGACCTCATGGCTATTCTCCCAAAAGGATGTGGAGACATCCCATGTAGAGAAGCCTCCCCGCACACACAGCCCCGCCCATGGAAAGGCAACCAAATGAACACGAGCTTGCGCCCATCTGCACCACCCTGGACCTGTGTTTCAAACACACTGGAGAAGTGAGGTCATTCAGAAGACTCTTCATTGCACAGTGGTGCCTGTGCCCATAGAGGGGAGGGCGGGCTCCCTCTAGACCAGAGTTGACAGGGCCGAGCCCGGCGTAACGGAACACGCGGGGAATGGGAGCGGGATTCGTGCTGCGTGTGTTTATCAGCCCGTTTCCAATTTCGTGTCTGAAATCAAACAACCAAGGATCTGCATGCTCTGAATTTTAATCTGTCCCTTTAGGGCAGTCACAGGTTATGAATACAGAGAGCGAGTTCCCGGCGTGGGGAGCCAGCCGCGTACATGCATCCGTCCCTGCGCTCCCTGCACCAGGGCCTCAGCCCAGAGGCCCTGCTGGTCTTATTTTAGCCAAAATTCTTGTGCCAGGAAAAAAAAAAAAGAAGGCATTTTTATTCCCATCCAATAAAGACCATCTGACCATGCTCTGGAGGCAACAGGGTAGCTGATGAAATCTCATTTCCTCTCTCGAACAGTTATCCATTCTGACATCTCAGTCCCCAGGTGCCCGTGTTAGGAAAGGGCTTCGTTTATCACTGATGTTTGGCCTCCACAAAAACGGATTCTTCATTTTCAAAAAATCTTCTCCATGATGGCAAAGAGAAACCAAATACTCATTCTACGGGGTCTCAAAATTGAAATGGAAGTTAAAGTGAACATCAAAAACATAAAACATTAGAACGTTGTGAGTAGCCATTGATTTTTTTTTTAGATGTTTTGAATTTATGGATTCCTTTTATGTTGCCTAATGTTATGCATTCCAATATCTTTGGGCATGCTCTGCATTCTCCAAAGCTATGTGTTGTCTATAGATGTGAGGGACTAAGTTGTAAATTATGAAAAAAGAGAAGAAGAAACATTTTATGAGAAGTAAAAGATGATACTACAAGCAGCTCCAGAAGTTTTCTGTAAATCAAAGCACCTGACATTCAACTTGGACTTAAGGAGCTTTGACTCTCAGCCAAGTCTAACTCCACAAATTTAGCAAGTGTATAATGAATGGCTGATTGGGATTTAATCCTTTTTAACTTGCGAATATGAAGAAAGAAAGAAATCGAGATAAGTTTTTTCAAGGCAAATTGGTTTTATTTTTGCAGAATCAAAGGGCAGCGCTGCTTTCTTTTCCCATTTCAGGCTCTATTCAAGGTGTCCATTTAAATCTAATCAAAGGCTCCTTCCCTTGCATACCACATCAGTGTTTCTGAAAATTACGGGCGATCAACCACCAAAAAGCTGAGAAAATGTGAAATCGTGTTTTGGTTTGTTTTTAATTTAAGATCTACTTTTGGTAAATGGATTAAATTATTAAGTGAGCCTACAAATTTCATGTCAATTATACTTCCTTTGGGATTGGTAAAGAACAAAAAAAAAAAAAAAAAGAATCAACCTCTGTGAGGGGAAGTCTTTGGCCATGAGCCATTTATGCAAACAAAATTGTGGGGGGGAAAAAACCCAATTTGCACACAGACATTTATCTTTGTACCTTTCCTCCTTTAAATCAGTCTCAATGCTAAATGGACCCCTGCAGTTCATTGATTTCTTTCTCTGTTGCCTTCAAGGACAAGATTTCCTAGAAACAGGGTTACTAGGAGAATTAACTCTACAAAGTGGCTTGAGAAAGCTGAGAACAGCGGATTCTCCTAGGGCACAGGCAATAGGGCAGTGTTCTAGAGACAGGAGGGGAATCTCACCGGAAACAAACAGGGAAACCGAAAGCTGTGCCCAGCAGCCCACAATGCGAAGGATCTATCTGAGCTGCCCTGTGCTATGCCCCTAATGCCCTTCTTTGTCCTCTCCCCTCATCTCTTGAAGCTGGAAGAACTGCCCATCCTTTTTGACCCCTCCTCTCTCAAGTCTGTTGGATGACGACAACCCCAGAGGAGAAAGGGCTTCTCATGACATGAGGACGGATCAGGAATGGGCTGAGAGCAGCCATGGAAGCAAGATGGAAGCCAACGCTTGCTCTGCACCCCATTGAACAAAACCACTAGACTTTGCCACACACCACCCCATTTTATGAAGCCGTGACTTACTAAGGTGTCTTCCCAGCTGATTCTACCTCATCCCACCCACCCAACCTGTAACCATGTGTCCCCAAGGTCCAGGGCTGTCTTCCCAGCATCTCACACACAACGGGGCCTGGGACATCATCAGCTCTCAGGAGACTGTTGAGCAGACGGATGACGGAGGTCACCTGTGCGTAGACACAGGGACAGACAGGCATCGGTGTTCTCTAAACTAGGGACTACTGAGTATAACAGGGCCCAGGGGTTTTATAAGGCAAGAACCCCTAAGAAAGAAAATGCCGATGGCCACACTGAGCTGACCATTACATAAAAGAACACAGGACAAATCCTGACTGATATGAGACAGACGCTGGAAGACACTTCTCCTTCCCTCCAGTCTCGCTGCAGTGACAGACATTTTCTGTCTTCTCACTCCATACTCTTCATTCCCTTTTCCAAAGTATACCCCACCTGAGGCCCATAACAGAACCAAATACCCCTCAGCAAATGTGGCCCCGGCTGGGGCCATGAGAGTCCTCTTATACTGGAGCTGACAAGGAATACCCTTACCTTGGGGGCCGTTGGGAAAGCCCTCCATGGGAAAAGGGAATGAAACTAAACAAAGCCCAGCAGAGAGAGGCGGAGGTGCCAGAGAAACTGAGACACAGAGACAGAGCCTGAGTTCCATCGCACACTCCTGATTTCACCATGACATTATTCATACCCCTCTGGGGACATGGGTGCAGGTCCATGCCTCTTCACAGCCGTGGCCTTTTGTTTTGTTTCCATAGAGCACCATTTCCCAAAGACTCTTCCCTGAAACACAAATTCCTCAATACTGCAAAGGATTCCACCATCCACTAAGTCGGGGAAAAGCTGCTGTGGGTGGGCTGAATTGCACCCTCCAAAATTCATCTGAGCTCCCAGTACCCCAGCGTGTGACTGTATTTGGAAACAAGGCCTTTAAGAGGTGATGAAGTTAAAATGAGTCCTTTAGGAATCTGACTTGTGTCCTTAGAATAAGAGAAAATATGGCCAGATGCAGTGGCTCACATTGTAATTCCAGCACTTTGGGAGGCCAAGGCAGGAGGATGGAGAGCAAGGAGTTCAAGACCAGCCTGGGCAACACAGCAAGACCCCATCTCTACAAAACATAAAAAAAAATTTTTTAATTGCCGGGAAATTGTGCGGAGGAAAGATCACAGGAGGACATAGCAACAAGGCAGCCCTCTGTAAGCCCAGGAGAGAGGACTCTGGAGAAACCAAACCTGCCAACACCTTGAACTCAGAATTCTGGCCTCCAGAATTGTGAGAAAATTAATACCTGTTCCAACCATTCCGTCCATGTCAGCATGTTATACAACCGATCTGACTAATATCCTGACCCTAATATCTCCATGAAAAGTCACAGTCTCCACTAACAAGGTAAAGGCTCTGTGAAGTCTTGCTGTAAAGGCAACTGCTTACCCTTTAAACCATGTTTCCCAAACGTCTTTATCTATTCCCTGCACAGAACTGCCATTACCAAGACGGATCGCAGCGAGAAGGCCATCTGGATATCAGTAAAAATTATGTTCTTGCTCTTCAGAAATAAGGAGGAGGATAGATAATTGTCAAAAACATTTACCAAATTGTAAAAAAAAGAGAGATATCATAAAAATGTAGACAGCTTCATGGTGTGATGAAAAAAAGCACCAAAGTTAAAACCGAAGTTTAGATTCCATCTCTGTATTAACTGGCTGGGCGACCTTGGTCAAGTCCCTTCTGTTCTCTGCCCTCGGTTTCCCCATTTGTAAAGTGAGTGGTCTGGCTGACAGTCTCTTTAAATAGGCTTTCCCTGAGTCATCAGGTTTGCTGGCATGCCAAAATGTCTCAGAGAACCCTAGGGAGACCACCAGGGACTCTTTCTGGTTTCCAGCATTCAGGTTGGAGTTTTCTTGTTGCCATTTTAAGTTTGAAAGCATGCCTCATAACTTGGTTCTCAACTCCTCTCTGAGGCTTCCAGTGTGCCTGATCTTTAATTTTTTTAATCTTTAACTTTTGTAGCAAAAGAAGATTTTGATAGATTACCAGGATGGCCCATCTACACACATTTCCTCTGTCCTTTGTCTTTTCTTATCCATGAATCTAAGTATTCGTTCTTTAATCACCATCTCAGGGAAGAAATCATATAGCAAAATACAAGGAAAAAGTGGGTCAGTTCTTGGCTTTTGCAATGTGAATCCCAAATTCTGAGTAGGTTTAGGGCATAGAAGGTCAGAGGAAAGATCACAGGGGGACACAGCAAGAAGGCAGCCCTCTGTAAGCCAAGGAGAGAGGCCCTGGGAGAAACCAAACCTGCCAGCACCTTGGTCTCAGAATTCTGGCCTCCAGAACTGTGAGAAAATAAATACTTGCTGTTCAAACTACTCAGTCTGTGTCTGCATGTCATACAACCGATCTGACTAATATCCTGACCCTAACATCTTCCTGAAGAGTCACAATCTCTTGCATAAAGAAGAGCAAAGATGGACTAGCTGGAGATTTCCTGGAAAGACTTCTGGGTCCAAAATGGTGACATAAAACCCTTTCCACCCCCTTCCTTTCTCAGAACTCATCCCAAAATAACAAGGAGAGCAGATACTGAAGCTCCAAATCAACAAGGCTACAAGTCATCTATAAACTCAAACCATGACATATAGAAAGAGAAGGATGAAGGGACCAAAACAGCATGGCAGAGACAAGTCAGAGCTGAGAGCCCAGAGGAAGAAACCATCAATGAGAAGAAAACCAGGTCACCCCTCTGACCCTCAGAGAGACAAAAAGGATCAGAGGCAACAGATTCCTTGAAGGGGGGGCACTGAAAATGGGGGACTTCTGGAAAGTCTGTATAAACAATAGACCCTGCCATGGCCAGCCTCTAAGATGACTCCCAAAGATGCCCATCTCCTGGTAGTCACACATTTGGCATTGTTTCCTCCCTGTTGTACCGGGGTTGTTCTGTGTGACTCACAGAACTCAGAGAGACAATGGTAAGTTGCTTCCAAGTTTAGGTTATAAAGACACACTGGGTTCTAGTGTGTCTCTCTGTCTCTCTCTCTCTCTGTCTGTCTCTCTCTCTCTCTCTCTCTCTCTCTCTCTCCTCTCTCTCATCACTAGCTCTATGGACTAGCATCGGACTTCTTAACGGCAACCCTAGAAGCTAGAAGATAATGAAGCAACACCTTAAAATTATAAATGAAAATTATTTGCAGCCTAAAATTCTTGCCCTGGCCAAACTATCAATCAAGTGTGACACTAGAAAAAAAAGATACATTCAGATCCTCACGGACTCAAAAAAATTTACCTCCATGTATCCCCATCTCAGGAAACTGCCAGAAGCTGAACTCCACCAATGTGAAAGACTAAATCATGAAAATAGAGCTGTGGAATTGAGGAAGCCGAGTTTCCAACATGGGAGAGAAGTAAGGGGCACCCCAGGATGATGTAGCAGGGCAGGGCACTGGGGACAGGCTGGGGCAGAGGGACAGAGAGCTCCAAGACACATGTCTCCTGGGTGCGGGGAGAAAGTTTTGACCACGTGGAAATTTGTATCAAAAACCATTTCACAGAATCATTGGAAGATATGAGGAGGCTTAGCCAGAAGTGCAAAGAAAACTAGAAAGCAAATAAAATGTCATAATTATTAACATTTTAAAAGAGTTGTTCAAGAAAGGACATAGGATCATAGTGCATTCAACAGTGAGCAATAAGAGTATAGCTATAGCAATGAGACGCTTCATGTTGGCAAAAACCTGTAACACTACTAGATTGGAAGGAAGAGAGAGTTGAAGGGGGTGAACAAAAGCAAATTATTCTCATAATAGGAATTAAGCAGAGAATGTCTAAAGTGGACAAATCAAGAGAGAGCCATATACACATATTATTTATGAACCTGGAGAAATAGCTTTTAAAAAAATGGAGAGGGTCGCCTCCGGGTAATGAGACAGAGTTGGGGAGGAGGAAAGGGAGGCTGGGGTTGCTCTTTTTTATTATGAGACATTTAGCACCATTTGTCCTTCATGGACTGATGCCAAAATGAGGAGGAGGGTGCCTGGGGAATGACAGTGGGATGGTCCCAAGTCCCCCATCCTCAAGGTACCTGAGACCTTGGCACTACATAAGGCTCCTAGGATTCATCCTGCCACGGGCAAAAGGAGAAGGACCCCCAAAAGACCATTAAGTGTCCCTCACCCAGCACAATAAGGGCTGGAAATCAATATTAAATTCAGTCAGAGAAAAATGAAACTACATTTCTTAACCACCTGAGAGAATGGACTGATATTCATGCCTGCTAGCAGCACAGCCCAACAGAACTTTCTGGAAGGGTGGAAATGTTCTGCACTGTCCAGTGTAGTAGCCATCAACCTCATGTGGCTATTGAGCACTTGAAATGTGGCCAGTGTGTCTGAATTCTTAACTTTATTTAATTTTAATTAATTTTAATTTGAACAGCCACACAGGGCTAGTGGCTACCATAATGGACGGGCAGTAGAGTGTCTCATTACATCGGTCTGTCATTCAACAAACATTGGTGTCTACTGGGTGCCAGGCCATGTTCAAGGTTATGTCACAAAGCATTCCTCCTCCCTTTCCTCACAGTTACAAAGGTGAAGAATGGGTGAGGCAGACACTCGGGCTCCAATTAATACATTATTGCAAACTATGTTCCATTCAGTGAAGGACAGGCTGGTATGAGAGGGCATGATGTGGCCCCTAATTCAGATTGAAGAGACCTCTTGGGAAAGAGAGGCAGGAGAAAAGCCAGGAAATAACAGGCCAACTGAAGGCCAGGGTATCTGCAGCCCCAGGCTCTAGAGAAGGCAGGAGCAGAAGTTGAGACTAGGGAGTTGAGACTAGAGGGTCGAGAAAAAGCCACCGTGTTAGGGCCCCACAGGCCAGGCCGGGGAGTTTGCATTTTATCCTGAGTGGCGTGAGCAGATTCCCACTCTGTTCCAGGAGCTGCCTGGAGACTGGCACAGAGAGGGCAGAGGGAAGGGGTGAAGGCCTGTAGTGATGTCACCGGGTCTAGAGGTGGGGAACGGTGACAGGACTCAAGCCAAGCTGGAGGCAGCTGAGAGGGAGAATGTAAATGGGTTCGGCTGTTGGGGGAGAAGAGTGGATATAGTGGCAGATTGGATGTGGGAGGGGACAGGGAGGAACTGGTGGGAGTGGGGGAGGTTCCCGGAAGGATCCCTGAGTGGGCACTCAGTCCCGGGGACCCATTCCCCACCCAATCTTGGAAGGCACTAGGGAAACCAGTTGTTCCATTCTTTTTTCTTTGTTTTATTGATACATAATATTTTATACATTAATGGGGTGCATGTGATATTTTGTTGCACGTGATATTTGGTTTGCATGCAACAAAAGATCATAACATGTATCCCATTGAAAGCACAGACAGCAAAAATCGAAAATAGACAAATCAAACTATGTTACACTGTAAAGCCTCTGCACAGCAAAGTGGTTGTTCTTTAGTTCTGGGTGGCTCCTCTTTGGGTACACACTCCTGCTCCTGTCCAAGCCCGTTCATTCTTCGACAGGTGCACCCTCTGGTGGCCCAGCCCCCTCTCCCCACCCCACATACTGTTCTCACTCCAATCGGGGTTTTCACTCAGGGTCCTTACTTCCAAACAGACCTTAACTTGTGCTTTTCAGAACAAAGACCCCATGCTCAGGACAGAGCTGGGGGCTCAGGATGAGGGGCTGGGCATGGGAATAGGCTGGATTCTAAGCCGGGGGTCAGTTTCTAGGGTGAGAATATGATTGGAAATCCAGGAATGGGTAAAAATCCTGGAGTTGGCAATAGAGCGAGAACAGAATCCAAGCAGACAGGAGGGGATGGGGCCACAGGCAGAGCAGCCCCTTTGTGCGGGGCCTTGGGAAGACTGCCTTTCACAGGCTGCCTGCAAGGGAGCTCTGGGCTGAAGCAGATCCCCTAAAACTGTCCCAAGGAAAACATTTAACTCTGGTGAAAGGCGAACTCTGAAAAGCTGGGCCACTCTCCTTTAAAAGGCGCTGCAGCCCAAACTCAGCAAAAGCCTCACTGCTGTCCTCCACCTGGTCCGAGCTTCTGTGCCCTGAACAGGCTCAGCCTGCTGGCGCCCTGAGGCCAAGTGGCCCTGGCCACATCTCTCAGTTCTAGCCAATCCATGGTACAGTTGTGACCCCCAAAACTGCCTGAAACTCCACTCGGGGTCAACCTAGACCCCTGGTGAGCTTGTGCTGGGTTTTCCTCCTTCCCATAACCTGACTGTTGAATCCGTCTGAGCTCTCAGGTGTGTATCCTCTCTCCAGCTTGGATGGGTTCACTATCTGAGTGGCTAAACTGAGGGACCCCTAGTATTTAGACACATCTGAGAAATCTGAAAAGTCAGTGAGACACCCCCCTCCCACCCAGTGATCCATGTGCAAAGACAAAACAGGGGCCTCCTTGGACAAAGGGACCCCAGCCTAAGGAAGGGGAAAATGCAATATATAAATTTTTAGAAAGAGAATGTTTTGGAAAGGTCAGTGAGGGTGGCGGTGATTCTGATCATAGCCCTGGGAAGAGGACTTGGCTGGAATAGGAGCTTTATGACAACCTCTGCAAGGTGGTGTCAGCAGAAGCCAGTGCCAGGGACTCAGCATTAATGCCACCTCCTCCAAATGGCCTCCCAGCCCCCAAGCTAGGTATCTTCCCCAACCATGTGTTCCCACAGGGTCCTGCGCTTCCCTCTCCCAGCATTTATCATCTTTATAGCACGCACCTATTGACTTACCCACCTCTCCCGCTGGATGTAACCTCTATGAGCCTACAGGCTACGTCTGTCTTGTTCACTGTTGTGAGCCTGCAATAGTGCCTGGCATGAGAGCTGGGAAGTCACAGTGCACTTGTAGGTGCTTTCCCCTCTCCAATAAGAAACCAAATTCCTTCCTCAGGGAAGGCACCTTCACCATCTACTGCCCTCCCATGCCAGAGACCTCCTTAAGGAGCTGGTAAGAACCCAGAAGAAGCCACAGTTGTCACAATTCTGCAGGCAGGGATAATGTCACAATGCAGAGGAATGCTGCATGCACGTGCCTGCCACCCTGAAATTGGCCTAGATAGCAAACATGTACTACATGCACTTGAACATCCTAAGCAAAGGATTCCAAGGTCAAGGCCACATCTCTCCCACCAGAGGTTAAAAATGTGTGGGCTTCGTTGTTGCAGATCGATGTATATAAAAGTAAAGGTTCCAACAGAAGCAACAACATTTCTTCAGCTTTTCAGATGCTGTCAAATGCCACGACAATATTCATTGTCTTTTCTCCTGACTTAAATCATTTCCTCAGCTACAGGACCATTAGTTTGGACTCTGATGTACAGCTATCAAAGAGAATAACAGACACTTGCTGCTCCAACCTTGACTCCCAAAATAAGATAATAATTCTTTTGACACCTCGGAGAATATTCCATCAGTTGGTCAAAAATGGATGCAGTGATCTAAATATATTTCCAGGACTCAGCAGGAGTTGATTTAAGCACATTTGTTTTAAAGAATTGGAGAAGGGGCAAAAAAAAAAAAAAAAAAAAAAGAGATTGCTGTTCTTAAACCCAGAAAAGTCATGGATTTACTACTTGGCTGCAGGCTAAAACCATATTAATTTTATTTCAAATGTATATATCCAAGCTAAGAGAGGTTGTCTTGAAAGGTTTAAATCTTAAATCAAATGTTCTTTCCAATAAGGTCATTAGTGACAGGCTAAAACGTTGCGAGGGATGTATTACATGATGGATGTTTGTCATTTATTCAAAGAAAAATGCTACAGTGAGCCTAAAGGGTCATTTCTCCAACCACAAGGTATTCTCAAGGGGCAAAGCTGCCAAGCGATGAAATCTAAATTGCCCTCCTCCCCCACCCTCCATGTTAATTACTCCTGAACTTTGCAAGGACAAGCGTTCTGCTCTCCATCAGCTGTCTCCCACGTTGCCTCAGGACGTTAGAGCCACACGCTTGAACGTGCGCTCTTCAGGACATCACCAAACCCCAAAAAGAGGAGAAGGAAGAGGAACCTTACACAATCAGAAAAGTCTAGAGGCTTTTCTTGAGCATGATGTTTAGGGACATTTCCGGATGTTTATTGTATATTTGGGATTAACCAAAGTAACCGAGGATAACACTGGCCAGAGGCGGGTGTGGATTCAAATTCTACCAGTTGGTACAAGACCTGTCACGGGCCCATTACGTCATCATATCACTGCTGTATCTCCCGCATCCACGACAGTGATAATCAGATATTTGCATCATCCCTGAAATCCCTGTGAACAATCTAGGGTTGCACAGAACAGAGTTCAAAAATCACTAGGGAATTTGAGATTGCATGGGGGTAGACAAGGTTAAAGCCTGTCCCCACCGCTGCTAGGTGGGTGGCCATGTATAAAATGTACAGCACACTAAACAGCCTTCCCTTAGTGCCCCCAACTCCTCCTAGAACCCCCTCCTCCCACTCCAAAAACCTGCCGATACCTTCACTGATGACTAACTATAATAATCAAGTAGCAACAGTGGTTGCAATAAGCAGAATACCTGTCATATGCATAGTGCTTTACAGTTTACAAAGCCTTTTCAACATACGTTATCTCATGTCCTCCTCCTGACAACCTTACATGGAGAGAGAGGGGGTCCCCACAGGGCTACTTCTCTATGTTATAAGCCAAGAAGCTGAAGTTCAGAGAGATGAAACAATTGGCCCAAAACCAGGACTGTGCAAGACAGCGACCATGCCAGGACTAATGCTGGGAGCTTCCATCTCCAGCCCAAATGTTCTCTCACCTAAACTGTGCTGCCTCCTCACCCAGCACCCAGCAGTACCCACCAGTCACCCAGCACACACGTGGGTGCATAACCATGCCCCACGGTCTACTCTGAGAGGCCTGCAGTAAGCCTGTGGTCCCGGGAGAAATGAGTGACTGTGTCGCATGACTGCCCTGGGCTGGGCTTTATGAAGGATGTCATCTACAATGAAATAAAGCCAAGGCTCCCTCTGGAGCAAATAAATTGGCTCTTGCACAACACGCAGATCTTTTCTTGAGTATTGCAAAGCAAGAGTTCATGGGCATCCATAGAAATGGCCATATTATGGTGATACTGCTGCTCTGGGCTCTTCTGGTCAACTATCTCCCACAAGATTGGGTTTTTCTGTTTGGAAACTGCATGGAAAAATCATTCTAGGAGGATAATTCTCTACACTCGTTGTGAATTGCTGATATGGACAAGTACTCTTTGATAGCATGTTCAAGTGGCATTTGGTGTTGAAAACTATTTGTAATTCACAACTCTTCTTGGACTGGCAACTTCCAGATCCATTAGCAAAGCACAACATCTGGAAAGTTAAGGTAGGCAGCTCCTGTCCTTCACCAGCATTGGGAAAGCAGCTCTTCAGGCCCACTCCCTCCCTGCCTCGGTCTTTCCAGACTGCAAGAGTCAGAGTCAGGCACCCTCCGTTTATAGCAGTCCTACAAGTGGTCCGCTGGGACTGGGCTTTGGGGGACGCATGTTCCTGTGCCAGAGGACTCCAGGTAGCTGGGCTCTTCTTCCAGGAGGGACCTTAGAGATGATGTTTTCTTACAGATGTTTCTTTCTTCCCATTTTACAGATGAAAAAAACTGAGGCCAAAAGAGTTGAAGGCTCTTGCCCAGAGATAATCAGCAATTTCAGATATGAGCTAGGACGCTGATGGAGACACTAGATGAAGCAAAGCAGCAGGTATTGTTGCTAACTGTGCCATAATATATTCAATCATTTTTCATTCTTTAGAGTCAGCTTAACTCCTTTGTGTCACCGGGCTAAGTTCTGGGCCTTCTATGATTCTTACGTCAATAAAACAAAAGAGCTGGGCACGGTGACTGACACCTGTAATCCCAGCTCTTTGAGAGGCCGAAGCAGGAGGATCACTCGAGGCCCAGGAGTTGTTTGAGGCCAACCTGAGCAACAAAGCAAGACTCCATCTCTACAAAAAAATTTTTAAAAATTAGCCAGGCATGGTGGCACATGCCCATAGTCCCAGCTATTTGGGAGGTTGAGGCAGGATGATCACTTGAGTCCAGGAGCTTGAAATTACAGTGAGCTACAGTCACACCACTGCACTATAGTTTGGGTGATAGAGTGAGACCCTATCTCTAATAAACAAATAAATAAAACAAAAGATATATATGAGGAGGAAGCTGAGCTTGAATTGCCCAAGACCACACAACTAATAAGAAGCAGGAGCAGACTCCAAAGACAGTTTGACCTGGCTCTAAGTGGATGTTCATTGTCCTTACTCAACCTGTGGCGTGGACACAGATGCTCAGTTGAGTTAGTGTGGAGGCTGGAGCTCCCCTGGATTTTGGAAGTCTGGTTCCAGGTAGGCTGCTGAGCACCTGGTCCTTGCTCTCCCAGAAAAGAACCTTTCCGCTTAGCTGTCGGTAGAGCCTGCAGCAGCCAGATGCTTATGGTCCACCTGAATATGCCGAAGCCATTCTCCTGACCACTGCCCAGAAGGTGCCTTTTGTGAATGGAGTAGCTGAGAGTCCCCATCTTTAACCTGTCACCGCCAGGCCTTAGCCCCTTTCTTCTGGCACTAAGAAGCCAGCCAGCTTCAAAGACATACGTCAGGAGAGTAGAAAACCTCCTGAGCCAAGAAATGGGGCAAAGGTCTAAGACAGACATGAGACTCAGACCCTACCTGAAACCTGCCTCCCACTGGCGCAGGTGCCCTCCTGGCCAGGCAGCCTGCCTCCCCTGGGCCCCAGCCGCCACGCTTCAGGGCTCTGCTCACTCAGAGGAATGACAGACTGCTTCTGCATGCTGGTGTGCAGAGGAAAGCAGCTGATTTTGTTTGGGGGAATTTTATGTTAGTCCTTTTTATTATCTCAAGAGGGGTCGTGAAACCCTCTAAAGCTAAATCAAGTACAGTCATTGGGGGAGGACAGAGCTTTGGCCAACAGGCAGGTCTCCAGATGAGGAGCCCCCAGCCTTTGAGTTGCTTCTGGTGGTCCCTCTGCTGGCTTGGATCCATGTCACCCTCTCCTCTCCATAAAGCTCCTTTGTCACCTTACCCAGTGGCCCTGCCCTGAGACCCACAGTATGGGGCAGGGGTGGACTCCTGGTTCCAGTTGAACCAATTGATTCCCACTCCCAGGGATGGAGAAGTGGGATCCAGAGCCAGGTAGCCTCTGAGCGCGACAAGAACAGAAGGGGCATTAACCTGGTCACTGGGGAGAGGACATCTTCTGCCACGTTCTGAAAAGCAGAGAAAACCCATCTGAGCAAGGACAGAAGCAACTGGTAGATAAAAACAGAAAAGAAAGAGAGCAGAGTCCAGGCAAGTCTCCAGGCCCTGGCCCCAGAGCCTCTGACTGGTGTGGCCTCTGCAAGGAACTCAGGTGAGTCGATAATCCCCTTCTTCTCGATTAAGCTGGCTCAAGCTCCCGTGTGTTCTTTGCAACCAAATAGTAGACATATTTTTTTCTTCAGTTTGTTTGGTAAATGTAAGAAAAATACCCTACAAATTTGTTTAGTCGTTTTCATTAAGAAACAGTATGTTACATGAAATATCCAGAATAGGTAAGTCCATAGAGACAGAAAGCAGATTGTTGGTTGCCACAGTGCTGGGGGAGGAGGAGACGGGGAGTGACTGCTTAATAGGTATGGGGTTTTCTTTCAGGGTGATGAAATATTTTGGAACTTGATATAAGTGCTGGTTGCACAATATTGTGAATATATAAACACCACTGAATTATACAGTTATAGACAGTTGATTTTATGTTGCATGAATTTCACCTCAATTTAAAAAAAAAAAAAAGGATGCTGACTTGCATATCTCCAAAATAAATAAATAACAGTATATTATACCTATGACTGCCAGGAAGCCCCATTAAAAATGCAGAATTTGCCAACTAACTTGCTGAAATATCTAATTTATTTGTCCATTTATTCACTAATGAGAACATATATACATAGCATTGATCATGTGCCAACCATCGTGCTGAAGATACTATCGTGAGCAAGAGAGACATAAGTCCTTGCCTTAGAGAGCTGAGAGTGGACAATTAACAAGCTGCGTGACATTAAAATACTTGTTTTTGTCCTCCAGCACCCACTCCCTTTCTTCTAGCAACAGAACTCCCCTTTCCAACAAGCAATGTGATATAGAAAGGAGGCCGATTCTACCCACTTCTTCTAAGAGGTCAATCAGAATATTCCCATCCTCCTGGCTACAGTGATTGGTTCAGAAATATGCACATGATCAAAGGTGAGCCAATCAGAATCTCTCCAGAACTTTTCTACATTATTATTCTGAAGGACCCTGTCCTTCCTCTAGTGTTGCTAAGCAACAAGATGTAAGTATGGGATGTTGGTGGCCATCTTGCCCATCATGTGTAGAAAACTGACTCAAGAATTCGAAAGAAATAGGGAGACCTAGAGCCCAAAAATTAGCTGCTCACTGATATTACCAGTGATCGAACCAAGAAATTATCTTCCTTTTGTGGTAAGCTAGTTTGAGCGGTGTTCCATCATTTGTATTTAAGATTCTTGCATTGCAAGGAGGACGAGGGAAGTACCAGGTACCATGGAGCCTCCTAGCAGGCACATCTACTAGAAGATCACAGGCTATTGAGGTATTTTGTCCTATAATTTACTTGTATAATAGGGTTTCAATGTTGATGGGCTATTGAAGATTTATACACAAACTCCTTTTGCTGTACAACATAACATTATGATTTCTACAATTTTCATGGTCACTGATGCTTAGGAAACAATACACCACAACATACCGTCTCTAAGCCCTTGGAGAACAGTCTGTCAGGGTGCTATTCCTGGGGCCTCTGTGTTTCCAGAGCCCTGAGGGAAGAGCAGGCTGAAGCCGCACAATGGTAGTGGCAGTGCGGGGGTAACCCTCGGTCTCTGGCAGCTCAGAAGAGCCTGAATTGATCATGTACATTTCGCATCCCTCATCACATCCTTCCTCTCAGCAGGACTGAGGTTGGTTTCCTAGCAACCCTGCTCCCTTCCTGTCCACCCACCCAGAATTGCAGTCCCTTCTTCCTCCCTAGGCTACTAGGATCACTCCCTGATGGCTGGATTCTCAAAGTCTACTGCCTCCCTCCTCCCTTAACTGCCCTCAGTTCTCACACGTGACATTTGCATACAGCCCTACCATTTATAACACATTCCACTTCCCTTTCTTTATCAGATACTCGCTGCCACCCTATGAGGTAGGAATTATTCTCTCCATTTTGTAGATGGGGAAATTGAGGCTCACAGAGGCTGAGTAGCTTGCCTGAGTTCACACAGCTAGCAAATTAAGGAGGCAGTTAAAGAAGATACCACCCCATTCCGGCCGGGCGCTGTGGCTCACGCCTGTAATCCTAGCTCTTGGGAGGCCGAGGCGGGCGGATTGCTCAAGGTCAGGAGTTCAAAACCAGCCTGAGCAAGAGCGAGACCCCGTCTCTACTATAAATAGAAAGAAATTAATTGGCCAACTGATATATATATAAAAAATTAGCCGGGCATGGTGGCGCATGCCTGTAGTCCCAGCTACTCGGGAGGCTGAGGCAGAAGGATCACTCAAGCCCAGGAGTTTGAGGTTGCTGTGAGCTAGGCTGATGCCACGGCACTCACTCTAGCCTGGACAACAAAGTGAGACTCTGTCTCAAAAAAAAAAAAAAAAAAAAAAGAAGATATCACCCCATTCCAACAGACTGCTATCCACATGCATACTCAGGCTGATCACTCTCCTACCCTGGTTTCCGGGCTTTCATTCATCATCAGTCTCCTTGAAACTTTGTGCCGCCTGCTGTTTTAACTGGCAAGTGCCCTGATCCTGCTTTACCCGCCAGGATGCAGTTTCCACATCCTATTCACATTCTTGGACATCTCTCTTACTGTTTGACTTCTCACCCACCATGGACATGCCAGGAGGTCACAGGGTCATGGCATAGGACAACGGTTCAAAAGCTCCAAATCCGGGAGGCCTTTTGACAACCAGAAGGTTGAGGTGCTCCCGGGACAGTTATGGCTAATAAATAAGTTGGCAATAGTGACACACAAAATAATTCAGGGTGTGGCTCTTTCCAAAATGGTGAAATACCACTGAAAATAATGCTTTTTATAACACTGGTGCTAACTACTCCCCAAAAAACCCAGGTGACTGTGCCCAGGCACAGATTTGTCTGCCAGCACCGTTTCCCCTTCTGAGCTGAGCCATCAAACCAGTCTGAAGACGACAGCGAAAAGTGCGGATCCTGCTTCAGTCTTTAGACTTTTCACCTGTCTTGCGCATGCGCACTTCTAATCTCTCAGGATAACCAGCTAGAGGGAAGGACTGACCCAGGACCCGCACTTCCCACCTCTCACAAAGGCCAGCTCCAAAAAATTATTCGTGAAAGGATGGCGAAAGGGGCTACGGTTCTTGAAGTAATGGTGATCTTTACAGATCTTTACAGTTCTTGAAGTAATGGTGATCTTTACAGGTGGATCTTTACAGAAAGAGAACTGGACCCCAGCAGGACTCTTCCCTGGCCCTCTGGGGTGGCGAGGGGCTCATTTCACCAAGGCTGGGGCATCTTTTCAAGAAACCAGAAACAAAGCAGTTTTACAGAAGAAGGTACTAAGTAAGCAGGAGAGATTGTGCAAACTTATTCAATTCAATTTAAAACTCTGGGGAAAAAACTCCCAGAGACCTTGCATCACAATGTTGGCCACAGCAGCTGTCTGTCACAGGCTGGCCATTCTGAGCCAGGTCGCCAAGCCCTGGTAAGAAAAGTCTACCTGTACATGACAGTGTGTGTTTACATGCATGTGTGTGTCTGTGCGTGTATAGTTTTATGACCATGGCATATAAAATTGCTGTTTTTATAAGTCCAAAGCAGCAAAGTATTGGCAATTTCATTTGGTTCGATCTGATGTTTTGAAAAATGGAAAATTCCACATTCATGGATGATTTATTCACAGCCCTCTTCTAAAAGTTTGCTTTTCAAAACCAACAAGCAACACGAAGAAACTGTTTGGTTTTCAGTTGACCAGCTGAGCGAGCGAGCGAGCCTCGGTCCCAACCACATCCAGCTCCTGGTGGCTCCGGTGGGAGGGTGCAGCCCACCCATCAAAGCATCATCTGCTGGAATCCAGTCAGACCCTCCGTGTTCTGCTCTGAACCCCTGTTTGCTTGATTTGCTGGCCAGATTATCCTGTTCTCTGCTTCTGTTTCGTCTTCATGGATTCTAGTGCTTTCTCCACTTCCCAGTGAGCATGGAGGCTTCCAGTACTTTGAGCACCGCCTGCAACCCCACCCCAGCTGTAGGCTGCCAGACTGGAAGTGCCTTCCCCTTGCTGCACCCCTTGCTCTCCACGGCCTCTGCTTCCTGTCTAGCTCTCGTGCTGCACCCCATCCAGTGCCAGCGCACCACCAGACGGCTTTGGGGAATGTTTTTAAATGTTTCAGAAATGTATTACAATGGAAATGCTTGCCATTTTTATCCAGATCTGTTCCCCTAAAAATGTGGGCAGTCTTGAGAAAATGTCAAAAAGGCAGCATATTGCCTTCAGAGAGAAGAGGCTCGGGGAGAAGCTGGGAGCCTTGCAACTTTGTTTGCAGACCTAAGGAAAGAGAGTCCTGGAAGATGGCAATCCAGCAAGGGGCAGGGCTGGCCACAAACAAAGTAGCTGCCCAGTAGGGGTGTAGCCCTAAAAAGCCACGTGTAGGAGTTTTCAGGGTCTGATTTGCCCCAGGAAGGCTTCTCCAGGAAAAGATACTAAAGTAACATACCCTGGGACAGGCAATGCAGCCTTAGGTTCAGGCATGGCTGCTGGCAGTCCAGTGGAAGGAAGGCAGAGAAGAGGCAAGGAGGAGAGCAGAGGCAAGAAGGCTGACATTACTAGGCCTTGGGGCGCCGACTACAATAGGGGCTTCCACGGCCCCCCAACTTGTTACACAGCAGGCCGTTTCACCAAAACAAGGTCTTTTAGCCTAGTGTTACATGAAGGGTACAGAATTTGGGACATATTTATAATAAAAAATTGTTCATCGTTTATCTAAAATTCAAATTTAACCCGTGCCCCATGTTTTATTGGCAACCCTAGGAAAGTGGGGAAGCTACAGAACCAACTACCCAGCCCATGATGACAGCCCAGTCACACACTACGCTTGGCACAGGCCAGGGGTGCTCACACTTCGGAGGGAAAGTCAGGAGAGCACAGGGTGAAGACCCGAGAGAGAAGTGCACCCCAGCTCCCCACATCCAGCCTGGCTCTGGCCCAGTTCCCAAACTAAGGGACTGAGCAGAAATGATTTAAGTAGTCCCCATACCTGCCCATCACCTCCAAGAGGTGTTGGGTCCCTCGCCCTGTGACACCTTCCCCAAGGCACATTTCGTGGTCCCCACGGCAGCATTTTTCAAGAATAACTTTTCTTTTAATCTTGACTATGCAAATGATAGCTGTAAATGATTATGCAAATGGTTCACTGTAAAAGAAATGGAAAATAGAGGCAACTCCAAGTAAAAGAATGTGACCCGATCCCATTGTGCCGAATATGTTCTCTTGCAGTCTTTTCATATGCATATATGAACTTCTGTTTACATAGTTGGTATCAGACTGTATGTTCATCTTTTTCTTGCTGTTTTCACTCCAGTAGTTTTTTCATTTGGCATCACCCCATTCAATTCGACTTTAGTCAATAAATATTTACCAAATGCCTACTCTCAGCCCCTAACTGTGTGTCGAGCAGTAAACAAGCCTGACACAGTCTCTGCCCCTATGATGCTCTGGTTCAGGGTGGGAGTCAGACATTGAACCAGAGAGATAAAAAGTGAATTAAATAGCCTCCCACAAAGTCTGCAGTATAATTCAATCGTACATTTTGCTTTTGAGGAAATATGTTCCTAGAAACAGAGAGAATACTTTAAAGGGTTATATTTAAAGTAAATATTTTGTATATGACTCCAAGTGGCAGAATATTTAAATGAAAATGATAATGCCTATTGGTATTTATTCTCCACTCACATGAGCCCTGAGCCTTCCAGGGATTACTGCTTAACAAAGCACTGTGATATCTGCAGGGCCAACACATTCTTCTGCGACAGAATTTTGGGGACTGCATAGTACACCTTTGTGTAAATTGACGGTAAATTCTTTAATCCCTTATTGCTAAATGTTGAAGTTGATTCTAACCATTCACTTTTATAATAACAAAGCAATGAACATCTTTATGCATGAATATCTGTGTGT
This sequence comes from Microcebus murinus, assembly GCF_040939455.1. Taxonomy (NCBI): domain Eukaryota; kingdom Metazoa; phylum Chordata; class Mammalia; order Primates; family Cheirogaleidae; genus Microcebus; species Microcebus murinus. The sequence goes on from NC_134121.1 coordinate 37,478,761, forward strand.
GTGAATCTGATTATTTCTTTGGGATAAATTCTATAGTCTATTTAAATAATGAGACTGGGGCAGAGATTGGCTAGTTAAACACAAAACCTATTTCCTCATCCTCCTGGGCATGCACAGACTACATTTCCCAGCCTCCTTTGTGTTTAGGCGTGGCCACCTGACTTATTTCTGGCCAATGGAATGGAGGTGGAGTGATGCCTCTTGCCCCATTGGGCCAGCCCGTAACACCTCCCATGCATGCCCCTCCACGTCCTTTCCACTTCTTCTAAGAGTCCTTAGAAGCCACATGTTGAAAATGGAAGGGTCACAAGATAGAAGAAGGCTGGGTCCTTGAATCGCCATTTGAAGAAGGACTGCCCATTTGCTGGTCAGGAACCTCTGTTTTGAATATTACACAAGCAGGAAATGAACTTCTACTGTGTTAAGTCACTGAGATTTGAAGTTTTAGCTGTTATAGCGGCTAGTGTTGACTGATACAGGACTCCTGCCCTCACTTCCCATACCTGAGTTCACTCTCTATGGGGCATCTCAGGTAGTAGAAATGCAGTGGCCCCACTCCAAGTTTCCCTCCCTAGTCACTGTGCACTTTCCCAGTTTCATCACAGGGACCAGGGGCCAGTCTTGTTCTCGACAGCCTTCCCCCCTGGGGATTGGCTGGGCCCCAGTTGAAGCTGCCCTTCCCATTCACCTGAAAAGCCCCCAGGAAAGGCTGCCCGCTGCCTGTCCTGACTTGCCTTGTGGCCTCTGCACCTGGAAGGCTAGCACCCATGTCTTACTATGGAGCAAAAAGAATCTACACAAGTCACAGGATAAATAACCCCACAGATTATAAATAACCTATTCTCCAGGCTCACTGGCACTCATTCTGTGCTTGGAGAGCTCTACGTCATTTTGTCTGTATGTCTCTTTTATCAGAAAGCAAAATGGACAATGGTGGCCGTGTTCTGGGAAGGGCTATGGGTTGCTGAAAATGGAAGCATCTGAATATGACTGCCCGGGGTTCGGGACAGCAGGGCATGTCGGCTTTTCAGTCCCTCTCAAAAGCCGGGTCCCCCTGCTGTGCACTGGGGAGCCTGCTCTGTAGTTGGGAGACAGACGCTCCGTGTTCCTTCGGGGAGGCTGCCGGCTGCTCCATCACTGTGCCGTGATTGCCATCTCGTGGCAGAGAGGGAGCGAGGCAGCAGGGCTTCCCTCGTAGACACCAAGGGAACCCGACCAAAGATCAGCCTCCCAAGAGCACCATAAGACGATGGTCAAAACCAAAGTTGCTTCCTCTTACTGCCTCTCAAAGCCCTTCCCTTTGCCTGCCCCCCCGCCCAAAAAAATCCCCGATTTCTGTTTAGCATTCTTCAAATCATCTATGCTTTAGGGATTATCTGCAACTGGCTTTTTTCCCCAATATTATAAAAATGATACATGCACATCATTTAAAAATTAAAACATGACTGAAGACGTTAAGAAAGGAAGTCACAAGTCACCCCAAATCCAGCCACTCTGAACGAGCCAGCATTAGCACTGGGGACAAGTCCCCGCAGACGTCTCTCTCCCTGTCACCCATAAGCGGAGAAGCAGCGTGGCCCATGGCGGTTCAGAGCTTGGGCTCTGGCGCCAGCCTCTTGGGGTTCCTGGCTGGCTCTGCCGCTTCCTAAGACCCTGGGCAGGTTACTTAACCTCTGAGTATCTTGTTTTCTTATCTTATAAATCGGGATGATAGTGGCATCTCTCTCACAGTGTTACTATGAGGACTTCCTCCATAAAAGACTCGGGGCAGTACCCAGCATGTGGTAAACCTTCTTGTGTCAGCCATTGCTATGGTGGATGGATGAGCAGGCAGATCCTGAGATACGCTTTTACAAGAAGGATATTTAACGATGCACATGACTTTTTACTTAAAAAAAAAAAAAAGAGAGAGAGAGAGACTGTGAAAAAAGAACAGGGATAGAGCATCCATAATTGGAGAGACTAGGAACTGAGTGCTTGAATTCTCCCAGGTCCACAGGTGATTAGCCACATGTCTCCCGGCTGGCTTTTAATCCCCGTCTGGTTTCCCTGTGCCATCCCCAGGGAAGCTGCCCCTAGCCATAGCAGTTCCCACTGAAGCAGTCCCGCTCAGGAGGAACAAGGAGTGCTAATAACCAACCAGGGAGAAACAGAATTAGGAGAGGAAGCCTATCCTGCTGCTGGCGAAAATCTATGCGCTCCAGGGACAGGTGCTAGCTCCCACACTGTATCGTCCCAGCCCCTCCTCCCCCACCTGGCATGTCATGGATGCTTGATCACATATACCAAAGGAGTAAGTGAATACCATGTGGGCCTCGAAGGCCAGGCCTAGAGAGCCACTGCCCAGAGATGCCCACACGGAGAAGCCACTCTGACAGGATTCCTGCTTGCTATCAACAGACGTGGTCCACAATGGAGCACTTCTACCCTGTGCCCACAGAAAGTACCTTAGACATACCCATCACTTTGTTCTCTGGGTTAGATATTATTATTTTCATTTTGCAGTTGGGTAGACCGAGGCTCAGAAGACAAATTTACCTAGGGATACAGAGCTGGTAGGTAGCAGAGCTGGGTCAGCATCCAAGCTGTCTGACCCCAAACTCTTTCAAGTTATTATAGCAAAAGGAAAGCAATAACCAACCCATTTGCCTATTATACCCAAAGAACTTCAGGAAGTTTCCACAGCTGGCCTCAATCCACATTCAGTCTACTCAAGGAGTCCCAGAGACAATCTGCAATTTGCTTTTTAATCTTTGCTTCCTTTGGTAAGTACCAAGTAGAATAAAATCTTGGCCTTCTAGAATCCTCATAAAACTGGGGTGGATGGGTGGGTGAACTGCTGGGTTGGTTAGTTTGGTGGTTCATTCCAAAGAGGTAACCCTAACTTCTTCAAAGAGTCACATTAAAAGTAATCACCACAGATCATCCAGGAAATGTGATGGATGCAGGGGTGACTCCCTCCCTCTGATCTCTTCTCTACAACCTATTGCCAACACAGCAACTAACGTGTTAAATAAGCAGGAGGCCATTAGCCTCAAGCTGTCTAGTACTTTGAGTTCCTAAGTAACAAACTGCAACCTAACTTAATACCTAAACAAACTGAAACCTAATTAGGAGTATATATTTTGTCACAAATAGCCAGAGATCAACCTATCACGGCCAAGCTTCAGCCAATCACAGGTAGCCAATTGATCAGACCATGCTCAAATAAGGCAAATGTCTACCTGTAGCCAGTCATATCATTTCTCTACTTTGCTTCCACTTCAACCTATAAAAGCTTGCTGTTCATGTTGCCGGGTGGGGCACTCTGACTCCCTGAACCTCTCCTGGGTCTAAGTGCTGCCTGATTCATGAATTGTTCTTTGCTCAAAAAAGTGAAATTTACTTTGTGTAAAGTTTTTCTTTTAACAAAAGGGACTGACCTTTCTCAAAATCAGAGCCACCCTTGTTGCTCTCTCACTCAACACACTTCCCTGCTCCCTATCACCAAAGAATAAAGCCTAAGGCTCGTTGCATGGCACATAAGAACCTACACTGCCTGGCTTTAGCCACTCCCATCTGCACTGCCTTCTCTGAATAAGCCCATGCCTCTAGTCAAGTTGTTCCCTTTACCTGGAAGTCCTTTCCTACCTTTCACATCAAGAATTCCTTAATATACATGAAAGCCCAGCAAAAAAAGAAAACAAAATAGTCACCCCTGGAAAGCTCTCTCTCTGAAATCCCTCAGACAAAATCACTCCCTTCCTCCTTTGTGTTCAGATAAAACAACTGACACTGCCTGGGTCTCTTTCATGGGCACATAGTAGGTGTTCAGCAGGTTTGTTGATTGTGTAGAACAGGTGCAGAATAACCCAAATGATCTGAGACAACCCTTAAAGGAAACAAGCCTCTGGTAGAAAGCCTATCAGAGCCCATACATCGCTCTGTCCAGGGTCTCAAAGCCACTGACAAGGATGAAATAAATCAAGGGCCATCTCTGCAGCTGCAAATGGCATTGTGCAGACTTCGCCTCCTTGGTGCCCTCATCTACTGCCCCATAACCATGTGTGATGCAGCCTCCTCCCAGCCCCTCATGGAACATGGATCTGCTCTACATCTGCCCACCCAGAACCCAGAGGCAGGTGGTTGGACACATTTTCACTCTGAACTGCAGGTGAGATGGCCAAGTGATGTAGACCTGACCACCAGGGCCAGCCTGTTTTCCAGTCCCCCAGCTTCCTCATGTAGGATTTGAAGAGTGGACCCAGAGTCACCCAAAGCAGGAAAAGGAGCCCTGAGAACAGTCACAGGAATACAAGGAAAGCTCCCAGTGGGATCTTTCCTCCCTTATTTTCGGGATCTGCCATGGAGGAATTGGGCATAAAAGGCCATGTCCAATTCCCCTTAGGAATCCCACAGCCCTGTAGGACAAACAGAGGCTGGCAGGCTAGAAATGTGCTCAGAACAACGGCCAGCCTTTGGTCAGAATGACAAGGGCCAAGAGCACAGACATTCCCTCTTGCCCAGGATAGGGGCACATACCCTGGGGCTGACACTCCCCTTTTCTTCCTCAGTGAGTGGAGGCATGGGCAGGTAGGGACGCCCCACAGAAGGGCATGTCCATGGCGAGGCCCTGGGAGGGGGAGCACAGCAGTCTCAGAAGTGTGTCCCAGGACTCCGCTAGCCCACAGATTTGGCTAGTTCTGAGAAAGCCTCTAGGTCTCCTCATGTACTAGTTGCCTTTGTAGGCAGACATGGGATTTGGATTCTGGAAACCTGAGTTCAAGTCCCAATCCACGAGCCATGTGACCTATGTAAGGCACTCTCCTGCTCTGGGCCTCAGTTTGCTCAGGAGCATGACAGGGTGAACGGAGAGCTATCTGCATGGCATCTTCCCACTGTGACTGTACAGGCCTCAGTGTTGGCCGTGGTGTGGGGAAGGAGAGGAGGAATCATGTGTGAGGCTCCTGCTTGGCTCCGCTCAATCCCCAGAGGTAGCAGATGAATGACTGGCTGTGTTTCCACTCTTACCCTGTCCACCCGAAACATGCCTGCCCCTTGTTTAAGGAAGGAGACTTCTGGCCTCCATCTTGACTCCACGTAAGAAAGACATAAGCAGAATGACCCATAGAAGGTCAGGAGAGACGTGGAGACCAGCTGGGCAAGCCCCACACTTTACAGACAAGGAAAGTACAGCCCCGGGAGTTAGAGGCAGTGCTGGGGGTTAACCCAGGACTCCGGGTCCACCTCCACAGGGGGCTGCAGGCCTTCTGCAGGCTCATCCTATCCTTCTGACAGATTGCCCAGAACCGCTGGGGCCAAAATGGCACTAGAGGAACTAGTGTGGTGTGCACAGAGTGTGGATGTGGAAATTATTAATTCTAGGAAGTCAGATGCATTACAGCCCAATTATTTGCATGATCTCAGCAATGGCAGTTTCCTACATTTGGAGCTAATTAAATAATTTTTCTAACTTACAAGAAAGTTGGGATAATGCAATGGTTCATTCTGTGGATTTAAAGAAAGCAACCAACCAATGGACCCTGTCCCCAAAACACAAACTCTTGGTTCTGAAAAAAATTTCAAATGGCCCCCAAGCCCAATGAAACCCACAAATAATCTATTAGGTGTTCTTAGATCCCAGGTTAAGAACCCCCAGAGAAGAAAGACCTCAGGCATTTTAGCTGAGGTTCAAATCTTGCCTCTATCACCTACTAATTGTGTAATCTTGGTCCAGTTCCCAAGCCTCTGAGCCTCCATTTTCTCATCTGTGAAATGGAGATAATACCTCCTCCCTTGTAGGGTAGCTGTGGGATTAAAGGAGATGTAGGCCGGGCGCGGTGGCTCACGCTTATAATCCTAGCACTCTGGGAGGCCGAGGCGGGCGGATTGCTCAAGGTCAGGAGTTCAAAACCAGCCTGAGCGAGACCCCGTCTCTACTATAAAAATAGAAAGAAATCAATTGGCCAACTAATATATATATATAAAAAATTAGCCGGGCATGGTGGCTTGTGCCTGTAGTCCCAGCAACTCGGGAGGCTGAGGCAGTAGGATTGCTTGAGCCCAGGAGTTTGAGGTTGCTGTGAGCTAGGCTGACGCCACGGCACTCACACTAGCCTAGGCAAGAAAGCGAGACTCTGTCTCAAAAAAAAAAAAAAAAAAAAAAGGAGATGTAAAACCTTATAACATAGGGGTGCCATAAAGCTCACAGTCAGTAATAATAACTAGTAGATACTGAGTACTTTCTAAGTGCCAGGTTCTGTCTTGTGCCCTTTATCTGTACCATCTCAACAACCCTAGGAGGCAGGTACTATAGTGATCCCTGGTTTACTAATGAGGAAGCTGAGACAGAGAGGTTAGGGTTTGCCCACGACGGCACAGCCAGATGGTGGACTGCAGCGTCCATGTTCCTAACCACCGCCCCATATTGTTTCATTGCACAACAATTTAATCTACTGCACAAGTGTGGCTTTTACAGAAGAAACTAAACTCAGGAAGGAAGAAGACTAGAAAAAAATAGATGGATCTGGATGAGAAATGAGTTGACCCCAAGGCCCCTTTGCAAATCTGCCCATTTTGCCCTTTGCTAGGAACAAAGGCAGAAAAGCAGCATCCTGAGCCCTGGGCAGTAGACACCCCGAAGGTCAGTCTCCCCCATTTCCGGTGGGCTAGTGCTTTGAAGACGCGCGTTTCACGTGCAGGCACTGCCTGAAGACGCTTTATAGAATCGCCCCAGTCGATGCTCACTGTAGTGCTGGGAGGTAGATGCTGCCACTGGCCCCATTTTACACACAAGGAAACTAAAACACAGGCTTTAAATGTCCCCCAAGACCACTGCTGCTCTAAATTACCTTCCACCATAGGGTCCCATGAACAGTTTTAGTATGACATACATGATGGTTACGATCAGAAGCTTTGGGGTCAAATCCAGTGAAAGTGGGGGGCGGTAGGGAGGGAGGCTACATAAGCACAATCCATATAGTGCACATGGGAACTGATTCTACCCAGCAGGAACTGCTTCAGTGTGTCGGGCCCAGGAGATAGGCCACCCCAGGGCTGGAGTGGAGACGTACAGGAAGTGAGTTGGCAGATGTGAGTCAGAGAGTTGGTGGGCGAGGCAGGTGGCGCTTTAAAAGAGGAAATCTAGGACCTGAACCGGAGCTAGAAAGCAGCAACCCATTCTGATTCCCAGAGCCCCTGGGAAAACTCAGTATGCACCAGCCTGCAACTCCGTACTCAGTGCTCTGGCGTGAGCAGCAGCAGGGCACAGCAACAGCCCTTGCCCCTGCCCCTCCAGCCAGGCCAACCGTACCTCCTCCCTTAGCTCTGAATTCGGCCTAAAGATAAGCAGTGGCGAGTCAGTGGGGTAGGACAGAGACTTTCCAAAGGAAGAAGTGCAGGGCAGTGAAAAAGCTGACACCCCCTTTTGCCAATGGGTCCTGATGTCCCTCGCCTCCTTTTAAATTAGTGGTTCCTAATCGTGGCCACACAGTGGATTACCTGAAGAGCTTTTTAAAAATACCAACATTCTCTAGGGATGGGACCTGGACACTGGCATGTCAGAAAGTCACCAGGTGGAACCCATTCTACTAAGTGAAGTATCCCAAGAATGGAAAAACAAGCACCACATGTACTCACTGGCAAATTGGTATTAACAGATCAACACCTAAGTGGACACATAGGAGTAACATTTATCGGGTGTCGGGCAGATGGGAGGGTGATGTGCATCATCTGGGGGATGGACATGCTTGAAACTCTGACTCGGGGCGGGGGAGGGAGGAAGGCAACACACATAACCTAAACATTTGTACCCCCATAATGTGCTGAAAGAAAAAAAAAAGAAAGAAAAAGAAAAGAAAAAAAAAAAGAAACTCACCAGGTGGTCCTAATGTGCAGCCAGAATTGAAGATCCATCCTTGATCTGTCGCCCACTGTGCCTTATCTGGGACAGCCTCTCAGACCCCTCCTACTCAAAGTGTGGTCCCCAGAGCGTGTGCACCAGCATCACCTAGGAGCTTGTTGGGAACACAGAGTCACGACTCCCACCCCAGTGCTCTGGAATCTGGGTCTGCATTTTAGCAAGATCCCCAGATGATTCATGTGCACAATAAAGTTTGAGAGGCACCAGCTCAGATTCTGGGTCTTACTACCCACTCACCAGCCCTTCCCATCTGGACAGCCGGTGGCTGTTCAACCCTGCACGTCCCTCAGCCTGAGACAGGAACCGAGGTGCACACAGTGCCGGAGCCCCAGATTTAGCACGTCTAAGCAGCAGCTGGGCAGCTCGCTTAAAAAATACAGATGCCCGCGCCCAGGTGTGTGTAACACGCCCTCCTCGCCCCAGGTGCTTCTAACCCAGGCGGCCCAGAGGCCGTGAGTGGAAAAGCTGTTATGGCGGAGGGCACCCAGGCACCGGAATCAGGTACACTACACCCTAAAGCCTGACTCTGCCACTTGCCATCTACGCGAACTATGAGAGTCACAAACTTCTCTGAGCCGGTTTTCTCATCTCCGAAAATCAAGATAAAGACATCTCATTTACAGTGATATTATGGGTTGTATTGTATCCTCCAAAAAGATATATGTGGAAGTCCTAACCCCCAGCACCAGAAAATGTGACCTTATTGGGAAGCAGGATCATTGCAGATAAATTAGTTAAAATGAGGTCACATTGGAGTAGGGTGGGCCCTTAATCTGACATAAGTGGTCTCGTAAGAAAACACACATACACGCAAGGGGAGAATGCCCTGTGACAACGGAGGCAGGGATTGAAATGCTACAGCTGCAAGCCAAGGAGCACCACGGGTTGCCACAAACCACCGGGAGCCAGGAAGAAGGAAGGAAGGGCTCTTCCCCCACAGGTTTCAGAGGGAGTGTGGCCCTGCCAACCCCTTGATCTCAGACTTCTAACCTCCGGGACTGTAAGAAACAGTACATTTCTGTTGTTTTAAGCTACCAGTTTGTGGCGATTTGTTATGGCAGCCCTGGGAAACAAATACCAGTGGGGTTCAAGAATTAGGGAGCGAACATACGGGAGTTCCTACAAATAGGAGGTATCAGTACAGGAGGGTTCCCGTCGCCTGTATCCCATTTCCCGGCTTTCCAGGCCTTGTTGGCACTCAGACAGCACTGCTGCCGCCCACTCCTTCAAGGAGCTTTGGGTCCAGAGTGAAATGTCAGGGAAATTTCTTTGCAGGGTGATACACAAAGAAACTCAGTCCTGGCACCACAAGCAGCCAGACAACTGCTCTCAGACCAGAGCAGTGTGATCAAAACCTAGCTCTGCCTGTGCCCAGACTGCAGGAGCGGTAACGCCCCCGCGTGGCCCCAGCAGCTGTCAGGAGCCCAGAAGGAAGCCTTCACCCTGGGTGACCCGCTCCCGCTCCTACCCACACCCCCAAAGCAAAAACACAAAGGCTGGATCAAAGAACTAGTCAGACTTGGAAAATAATTTCAGAAAAGTCATAAAATCTTAAAAGGTACTTCGAGTGATGCCAACTGGATGGGGTAAAAGAGAAAAGAGATGCAAGGACAAGGCGATTTGAATAGAAAAAGCAAAGAATTGCTCTTAGAATGAGAGAGGAATCATAAGACATTCCTGCCACCGAAAGGAGGATTAGAAACCATCTTCCATCCCCACTGCTGAGCGGGTGACGAGCTTGTCCTGAATCATTTTACAGACAGGGAACTGAGCCCAAAGACGGGAAGGATTGCCCAGGGGTACACAGGTAAAAAAAGTAACAGAGCTGAGACATCTGACTCCCAGCCTGGTTCCCTTTCCACACTGGAATTCCTGGGAGAATGCTTCATTCATTTGTCTGCATAAGATTGTCACGTCCAAGCTGGGTTGATTGTAAGTGGTTCTCTCATGTGAAAGAAACCCCACAAGAGTGTAGTAGCTGGGATCTTGCCATTGGAGTCAATCCAAAGAGAAAAATTTTGTTTTGCCATAAAAAAAAAAAAAAAATCAGACCCAGAAACTCTGCCAGGCAGCAACTGTGGATAGTGCTCCCCTGAGCTCACCTGTAGACTTCACCTTGACATCCGTGCTGCACAGAGAACCTGCCGGGCTCCCATCACCCTAGATTGTGTTCTGACCCTTTGCTATGAGTGTGTCCCCCAACCCCAGCCCCAAAACTCATATGTTAAAGCCCTAACCCATACTGTCATGGTATGAGGAGGTGGGGCTTTGGGAGGTGATCAGGTTTAGAGGAGTCATGAGGGTGGAGGCCCCATGATGGGATTAGTGTCCTTATGAGAAGAAGAGACCAAAGCCCTCTGTCTGCCATGTGAGGACACAGTGAGACAGAGGCCCTCACCAGAACTCGACCATGCTAGCACAGTGATCTTGGAATTCCAGCCTCCAGAGCTGTGAAAAATAAGTGTCTGTTGCTTAAGCCACCCAGTCTATGGTGTTTTGTTATAGCAGCTTGAGCAGAGTAAGACACCCTTAAACTCCTAGACTGGCCCAGCCGGAAGGGCCTTGGGAGGGTTCTGGTCAAACCTTCCAGGGGAGCAGTTGCCCAAGGGCAGTGCTGAGTCAGAGAAAGAGCCACCTTGAACTCAGCCCTTCTGGCTTTAATTCCATGTCCCCACAATTCTAGGATGTTTTGGTTATAAGTACTATGGACTGAATTATATTCCCCCAAAATTCATAGGCTGAAGCCATCATCCCGATGTTACTGTGTTTGGAGATAGGGCCTGTGAAAAGGTAGCAAAGGTTAAATGAGGTCCTGAGGGTGGAGACCTGGTCCAGTAGGACTGGTGGGCCTGTAAGAAGAGGAAGAGACACCAGGCAAGTGTAAGGACAGAGGACAGAGGAAAGGCCATGTGAGGATACCACGGGAAGGTGGAGACAACAAGGAAAGAGGCCTCAGGAGAAACCAACCTTGTCAACACTTTGATCTTGGACTTCAGCCTCCAGAACTGGCAAATGTTGTTGAAGGCACCCAGTCTGTGCTATTTTGTTATGACAGCCCTGGCAAATTAATACAATAAGAAAGAATCCTCCTCAAGCCTCCCTCAAGTATTGGGCATTTAGTATAAGCACATACCAATGCAAGAGAAGAGGGATTATCAGAAAAACTCAGGAAACTGGCCAGTGACTGGCTCACACCTATAATCCCAGCACTTTGGGAGGCTAAGGCAGGAGGATTTCTTGAGACTAGGAGTTCGAGGCCAGCCTGGGTAGCATAGCAAGACCCCATCCCTACAAAAAATTTTAAAACTAGCCGGGTGTGGTGGCGCGCACCTGTAGTCCCGGCTACCTCAGAAGCTGGGCCAGGAGGATCACTTGAGCCCAGGAGTTTGAGGTCACTATGAGCTATGATCACCCCACTGCACTCCAGCCTGGGTGACAGAGAGAGACCCTGTCAAAAAAAAAAAAAGAAAAAGAAAGAGAGAGAGAGAGAGAGGAAGGGAGGGAGGGAGGAAGGGAGGGAGGGAGGGAGGGAGGGAGGAAGGAAGGAAGGAAGGAAGGAAGGAAGGAAGGAAGGAAGGAAGGAAGGAAGGAAGGAAGGAAAGAAAGAAAAAAAAATCCAGGAGACTTGAGTGTGGTTCAGAAAGTGGCATGACCCAGCACAGCAATGGGAGCCAGGGAACAGGAATTCATGGATCTTCACCCTGCACCCTGCCATTCTGTTGACACACCTTGTTGACACATCAAAGTCTCCTAGTCTACCGCCCCTCCTCTCCCAGGGCCCGCTAACTCCTCTTTAGCCCCTGGATTTTCTAATTCAACCTTAAGAGGGAGGACCTGGCCCCTACAAGTAACCAGAGCCAGCACTTCCCTCGCTGTCTCTCACTTCCCTCAGCCCCTTGCAGGCTGGCGAGGCAGCTTTGCCTCAGCGGGGCCAACTGTGGTCACCTGACCAAGGGCAGCCCCTCCGCGGTGGCTGTGGAGAGGCAGGACGTGGTGGAGCCTCTTTGCCCAACGTGGTCCAGGACCAGCAGTGACCGCCTGCCTCCTCGGGGGCTTGTCCAAATGCAGAGCCTGGCTCCACTCGGGCCCCTGAATCCAGCGAGCTGTCTGCACTGTAGGCAAGAGAAGTGCTGGCTCAGAACGTGACTCCCTCAGCAGAGGTCTGCGGTGGGGACAGTTTCCTGGGACAAACTTATTAATTTACACTCATTCCTATGGAAGAGTTCTCAAACTGTAAAAAAAATAATAAACTTGAGGCCGGGCGCGGTGGCTCACGCCTGTAATCCTAGCACTTTGACAAGCTGAGGCCAGCAGATTGCTCAAGGTCAGGAGTTCAAAACCAGCCTGGGCAAGAGCGAGACCCCGTCTCTACTAAAAATAGAAAGAAATTAATTGGCCAACTAAAATATATAGAAAAAAATTAGCCGGGCATGGTGGCGAATGCCTGTAGTCCCAGCTACCCGGGAGGCTGAGGCAGGAGGATCACTTGAGCCCAGGAGTTTGAGGTTGCTGTGAGCTAGGCTGACGCCACAGCACTCTAGCCCGGGCAACATAGTGAGACTCTGTCTCAAAATAAATAAAAAATAAATAAACTTGGGACCCCCCAAGGAAGCTCATGAAGAATGCAGATTTCTTGGCCCTATCCATAGAGGTTCCTAAATCTGGGTAGAGGCTCAAGAACCTGCCTCTACACAAGCCCCCACACTCATCCATCCACCCGCCCCAGGCAATTTGACAGAAGATGGTTCATGGGCCTCACCCGGAGAAACACCACCCACACTAAGGACTAGGGTACCTCAATCCAAACCTGCGCCTCTGCATCACGCCAGTCCTGCCCGGAATCCCTCTCTAAGGCAAAGCTTAGTGGGTCATCCCCTTGCTTAAAACCCTTCCCCAGCCCCCCATGCCCCTCCCCAGGCACCAAATCCTAGCCCCGAGCCTGGCAGGAGGGACCTTCATGACCTGGCCCATTGCTGCCTCTGCTGCTGTCCCCCCACATTGTGTCCCACAGTTTGCCTCTGTGCCTTTGCTAATGCTGCTCCCCCAGCCAGGCATGCCCTTCCCCTCCTTCTCCCCTTGGCAAATGCCCATTCTCTCTTTAAGACTGCAGCTTTGCTCAATCTGGAAAGAGAGTCAACTCTCCCCACATCCTGCCTTCCCTGTCATTGCTGCCCTGTAACTGTTGCCTTTTCAGACTCAGCTGTGAGCTCCCAGAAGACAGGACTGGCTCCTGCCCATCTCGGATTCCCTAGCCCCCAACACAACAGATGTGAAAAGTTGGTTGCAGCAACGGCAGCTGATTCCAGCGCTGCCCACCAGGCTGCATGGCATAGGAGCGGGGCAGGAGGGCACTCCAGAACCCAGAGGCTCCTGCTGAAGCAAGATGGAAATATTCAGACAGACTCTAGGCAAAACTACTCTTCTCTCTACGGTGGAAATACATGAAAGGTGCTGGCAATAATCATTGTTTAAACAATAATAGCAAGATGTTTCTGAGTGCCTGGGGGGGGGGGCGCACAGAGGACAGGCTGTCTTTCCCAAGCATGGCACACACTGAGCCCTGTCACTCTCAGCAAGTCAGAATGAGCCAAGTTCCTTGGCAGGTGCCAGGAGCACAGCCTCAGTGACCCTGGAGAGAAGAGGGGAAGAAGGAAGCCCTGCAAACTCATTGGGTCATCAGAACTTCACCCAGCCATGCCTTCACCTCCAAGGGCAGAAAAGGAAATAAAAGAAGACTAAACACCAAGTGGCTGACGTTGCTGCTTCTATCAGAGGAATGGGACTACCCGAGCAATGAATTCGAGCAGGATTAGCATATCTGTAGCTAATCATCATACCACTGGGTCCTGCAGGAAGCAATTATTAAGGCTGGGGATGGGAAGCAGGGGATCAAAGGGCATTTTGAAAATATAGTGGACCCAATTACACCCCAGACCAATTAAATCATGACCTCTGGAGGTGAAGCCTGGGCATCAGAATTTTTTTAAAGCTCCTAGATGATTCTGGTGCCCAGACACAGTTGGAAAACAGTGGCCTAGATGCAGAGCTGGGAAGACAGTGTCAGGCAGGGCACCCAGGCGTTTGTTCATCCATCCTACTTCCCTGAGACCCACTCCTGCCAAGTCGCTGGGCTAAGTGCGGGTAATGACAGAAGGAGTTTCGCTCTCTGGGCTCGCTGGGTTCCCGAAGCTCATGGTCTACTCCCAGAGCCCTGCAGCCCTGGCCTCTGAGCACAAGGGTACAATGATGCCATTTATGAGCCAGAGATGCCACCTATGACAGGGGTTCCCATGCTTTTGGAACTCACAGATGGGGGAAAAAAACTTTTTTAACAAGGACATTGATGATGTTGGTTGGCTAGCTTTTCATTAAAAAAAAAAAATAGGGCATTTTTTAAAAAGGAACTACCACTGATCATTAAAATCAATTCACAAAATGAATCACATTTTTTTAAGTCGTTTGGACAGTAAGAACCTTTGTAGGAGGAGAAAGCCTACCTATTTTTTCAGCTGCATGCCCAGGCCCAGGAAGGACACACATTTGGAATGGAAAAATGATAATAGCAATGGTTGGTGATAGTAACAGGTGCTTATTAAACACTGACCGTGCCAACCATGTGCCGGGCACAGCTGTGTAGTACTTTTGTGACCTCCTTGAATTCTCACAACAATCCTGGGAGGTACTTGTATCAGTTGGCATTTTGTATAAGAAACTGGAAAAACTTTGGGATTTTAAGGATAAAGGGATTTAATAAAGGAAATTAAGTGCTACGAAATCACTGGAAGGGCTGGAGGAGAAGGATCTGGTTGAGGTGCCCAGGATTGATTTCCAGAACAATAAGAAGTAGTCGATTTGGGGAGATGCTACCCCTAAGGCTGACGCTAGAACTGCTGAGTCCATGATGCAGCCCCAGTGCTGTGAGCCAGAGATGAGGAACCAGAATCAGAAATCTTCCACCCCCCACTAGTGTCTCCATAACCACTGCTCACCCCAGGAGGCTGGGGACAGGAACTTTCACTTCCACTCCTTTGCTTGCCAGCAGAAGGATCAGGAAGAAGGTCTGTGCCTCTGCCTCACTTGGCCTTCCAAATCCCGGGCAAGCATCTCTAATTAGCAGATCCACCATTGCATCCTGAACCTAGTTGCGAAGCAGCTAGAAAATGTAGATTTTTATCTTTCCAGGCTCTATAGTCCAGGAAGGCAGCCCAGAAGGAGGGTGGAATGGAGACTGAGCAAGCCAATCCACAGCATTGCTAGCCAAGTCATAGTAATTACTCGTGCATTTCTATATCTTACAGATAGGGAAAATGAGGCATGAAAAGGTTAAGTAATGTGTCCAAGGCAACAGCAAATTAGTGATGGAGCCAGGATTTGAACCCGAGGGGTCTGACTTCAGAGTCTTCACTCTTAAAA
Organism: Microcebus murinus; assembly: GCF_040939455.1. Classification (NCBI taxonomy): domain Eukaryota; kingdom Metazoa; phylum Chordata; class Mammalia; order Primates; family Cheirogaleidae; genus Microcebus; species Microcebus murinus. The sequence goes on from NC_134121.1 coordinate 37,494,074, forward strand.
TGATCCCTTTCAAGAAAAGACAATTTATAACCTTAGACAGCAAGTTATAAAAGAGATATACTTTTTCTTTTCATTGCAGAAAATTACAACATAAAACTTTATTTTTTGATATTACACTATCAAAAAAATTGTCGATATGGGGCTCTAAATTCATCAGAACTGCCTGAAATGGACTTCAAATATTTAAGAACTTTTTAAAATAACCATTGTATAAAACCCAGTTTCACATGTTGGTGGAAATAGAAGGATGAAGCAACACTATTTTATTTAACACAGAATATCCTGGGAAAACAAAGAGAAGCAGAGAAGCCATAGCCCCTAGAGTACTAGCAGCTTGTCCTGCTGCTTCTTGCAGGGCCATGAAAAAAGGCGAATGGGAAACTGTAAAACTACTAGAAGAAAACCTAAGGGGAAAGCTCTATGACATTGATCTGGGCAATGATTTCTTGGATATGATCCCAAAAGCACAGGCAACAAATCAAAAATAGACAAATGGGATTGCATCAAACTAAAAGGCTTCTGCACAGCAAAGAAAATAATTAACAGAGTGAAGAGACAACCCACAGATTAGGAGAAAATATTGCAAATTATACATCAGATAAGAGGCTAATATCCACAATATATAAAGAACTCAAACAATCAATAATAAGAAAACAAATAACCCATTTAAAAATGGGCAAAATACCTAAATAGACATTTCTCAAATGGCCCACAGATATATGAAAAAATACTCAATATCACTAATCCTTAGGGAAATGCAAATGAAAACCACCATGAGAGCTCATCTCACCCCAGTTAGAATGGCTACTATCAAAAAGATGAGAGGTCAGTAGTTCAAAACCAGCCTGAGCAAGAGCGAGACCCCGTCTCTACTATAAATAGAAAGAAATTTATTGGCCAACTAATATATACAAAAAATTAGCCGGGCATGGTGGCGAATGCCTGTAGTCCCAGCTACTTGGGAGGCTGAGGCAGGAGGATTGCTTGAGCCAGGAGTTTGAGGCTGCTGTGAGCTAGGCTGACGCCACGGCACTCACTCTAGCCTGGGCAACAAAGCCAGACTCTGTCTCAAAAAAAAAAAAAAAGATGAAAAATAAAAAATGCAAACAAGGATATAGAGAAAGTGGTACTCTTACACACTGTTAGTGAGAATATAAATTAGTACAGCAATCAGGGAAAACAGTATGGAGCTTTCTCAATAAAACTGAAAACGGAATTAGCATATTATCCAGCAATCCCAGTTCGGGGTATATATCCAAAGGAATTGAAATCAGTATGTCAAAGAGATGTCTGCACTCCATGTTCATTGTGGCATTATTCACAATAGCCAAGATGTGGAAACAACCTAAGTGCCTATAAATGGATGAATGGATTTTTTAAATGTGGTATATATACACAATAGAATACTCTTCAGCCTTAAAAAAGAAGAAAAATCTGTCATTTGCAACAACATGGATGAATCTAGAAGACATTATGCTAAGTGATATAAGCCAGGCACAGAAAGACAAATACCATATGATCTCATATGTGGAATCCAAAAAAGTTGAAATCATAGAAATAGTAGAATTGTGGTTACCAGAGGCTGGGGGAGTGGGGGGGGGATGGGAAAGGAGAAATGTTGGTCAAAGAGTACAAAGCTTCAGTTAAATAAGAGAAATAAGTTCTGGTAATCTATTGCATAGCATGATAACTATCATTAATATTAATGTATTATATATTTCAAAATTACTAAAAGAGTAGATGTTAAATGTTCTCGCCACAATGAAAAGGATAAGTATGTGAGGTGATAGATACATTAATTCCACAATGTCTACATGTATCAAAACATCATATTGTATCCCACAAATATATATATGGTTATTTTTTGTCAACTAAAAGTTTAAAAAATAAAGGAGATTAATTCTGAAAAAGAAAAAGGAAAGCAGATAGGCACCTGGAGAGGGTTCCAGAAACTTCCCATTCCAAGGCTACTTATCACAGAGTCAGGAATGCCGTAGATGAGGGGAAAGCTGATCAAGTTCCAGCAATGATTCCCAAACCCTCCTGTGAGTTCCAGGGCACGAGACCCAGGGGCCTGCCCTCTGGGCACTCAGGAGAGATCAATGGGCAGCGGTGCTCAGCCTTGGGTGGCCACCCTCCTCTCTCCAACCTTACAAATCGGACCTCTAGATATGAGATCTAAAACCCCCATCAGCATGAGTCAGATTTTCCTTCTGCTCAGTCTTCCAACACAGATAAGAAGAGGAAATTTTAGGGGAAGAAAGAAAAGGTTTGAGATTAACTGCATTTTTTCATTTTTTTTTATCTAACTCCCTTTGCTTTTCTGTGACTATGGGAAAGCATGCAGGATCCACAAGGGTCACCCCTTAGCCAAGCATGATAATCTTTGCTAATTCAGAGCCATGGCATGCATGGAGGAATAAAGGGATAGTTAGGTAGAAAAATGAATTAATTGGTGGGTGGATGACTTGGTAGATAAATAATGCTGTCAGGAGAGGGACAGAGGCATAAACTTTAAACACTCAACCAGCAAGGCCAGAGCTAGAACAGACACTGTCCCTCTAGGATCCCTGGAAGAAGAATGTGGCTCCTGGGAGCCTCCTGCAAGTGGACATCAAAGAACATTCAAACTGTCAAAAGAAACAACAACAAAAACAAACAAACAAAAAAGTAGTCATCCAACTATGAAAGGGTGAACAGAATAATTATGAACCTCAGCAATCAGAATAGGAAACAAAATGGAAAGAGAGACCTGCGAAAAACCTTAACACCTCTATCTACTGCCAGGTACAAAGTGATGTTCAAACCAATCCGCAAAACTCCTAGGAGGAGCCGGCAGCCGTAAGAAATCATGCTGAAGTCACCGAGTCCCGGCCTTACGAAGTGTTTACTAAGCACCTGCTGACTCAGGTCCCTTCTGGAACAGACACCTGGCCTGGCCCCTGCCTCGCTCTGGCTGTCTCTCTCCCAGAGGCTGGAGCCCCACTCTGAGCCCCAGTTTGGTAACAAATGGTCTGTTATTCAAAGAGAGACCCCCATGCTAACAGAACCCTAAGCATCTCCTACACCAGGGCCGCTGTTGCTGGACTCTGCCCACGTCAACCCCCACCGCTTCATTCCTGCCCCACTCCTGTTGCAGGCTGCCTGCCAGAAGTTGCCAGACACCTCCTGCCTTCCTGCCAAATCTTTTGTCCTCTGCAGTGTGTGGTTTAGTGCAATAGACACAGACTATACAGTCAGACTGCCCTGAACCTCTACTGTGTGACCTTTGGCAAGTTTCTTCACCTCCCTGAACCTCATCTATAAAACAAGGATACTATCAGCCACGGAAGAAATTCCAGGGGTGATGTGCGTCGTGAGCCTAACACGGTGCCTTGCACATAGGCAGTGCTCCCTAAAGGCCCACTCCCTCCTGCCTCCTCCCACCCTAGATGGCCTGTAACTAGTCATGCCCAGCTGAATCCAGAGATATAACAATGGTCATTAAAACAAATTTGTCACTTGGCTCTATAACCAGGTGGCACATGACAGCCATTAATTTTTCACATGAAAAATGGCTCTGCTAATTGAAAAGCATCAAAAAGATTGAGGTTTACACAAACGTTCAGCTCTGTTTATTTTTTCTAATTTACTTTTCAGCAGTCAGTAAGAACTTAATGAGCTCTCATTTATGGCTTCCTCCCTATTTATAGATATTAGCGCCTGTGGTGTTCTAGACGTATACACTGAGAGCAGGCAGCCTGGGCTGCAGGGCCGGTAGGGAACAGTTACAATAGCCAGGTGAATTCCAGACTGGAGTTCCCACTCCCCCAAATCCCCAAAACCTTAGCCGATGGTTAGGAAAACATCTCAGCTGGTACTTGCTGTCAATTGGCTTCTGTTTTCCCCTTCTCGGGACAGATCTTTCTGGCTGCAAGTTCTTTTTATTGTTTCATTTGGTGTGGCATGAAAATAGATGACATGTATGGAGCAACAACTCTGTGTCAGGCACCATGCTGTGCACTTCGCATGGATTATCACATTTCATGCCTGTCGTAATATGACGAGGAAAGTGCCACCGTTAACCCTGTTTCCGATGAGAGAATAGAGATGCCGGGGGAGATTAAAAATTTGGAGACCCAATTCTTTCTGAGTCCAGAGTCCAAATTTTTACCATTGTGTCTGCTCAGCCATACCCTCTTTTCAACAAGCAGAGCGCCAATGGATGAATTCGGCCTATTTGAGGAGAGAGAGAGACATGGAGAAAGATCGCTGAGCAGAGAATCAGGAGACCTGAATTCAAGTCCCACATCTGTCAAGAGTTCTCATGACCTTGAGCAAGCCCCTTACCCTCTCTGCCGCAAAGCTTCGAGGTCTGGGGTAGGGTTGGAGCCAAAATATTAGCACAGACCCTTCTTCCCCTCCAGCTGACCAGCCAATAAACCCAACAAGGGGAATTAGAGTATCGGGTATGGCCAGTTTTATACCCAATAACCCCTAAAAGACAGAGCCCTCTCACTAAGCTGGAATGGCGAACACAGATTGGACAGAAGCCAAAGTGGAGGCCCCCCCTCCCCAAATCTAGATCTTGTAGCCCACACCACATGAGGACAGCCCACCTGGGCAGGCATGGGGTAAGGACAGAGCTCCTTGAGTCTTGGGAAAACAGGTCAAAAAGATAGAGGGAGCGTCTTTCCCACTGCTGAGGCACCAGGAACCCTGTCCACCTGTAAAATACAACTCAACTTGTTTCTACTGAAGAGAAACGAGTCAGAGGCCGGAGGGAGGGACAGAGCTCATACAGCAGCACTTCCCTGAGCAGAGAGTCGTGACACCAAAAGTTCCCTCCTCTGTGGGCCAATGTGGGGGCCTGCGGAGAGGAGAAGAAAGAGCTCCCTAAAATTCTTGACCTGTAAACCAACAGGACCACTAAGGCAAGAGGTGACACTGATGCACAAGAGGAACGGCTGCAGTGACGCAAAGTGAATGGATTCAAGTGGTTTGCCTGTACCTGGCTGCAGATTGGCTGCTCAGTGGGGAAAGGTCAGTACTCCTGGCTTGGAGAAATGGAGGGTGATCCCTGTGGGTCAAGGACCCTGTCTTATTCATTTCCATGTCCCCTGCACCATGCACAGATGGAGCCTGGCTCAGGGTTAGGCTCAATCACTGCTGAACTAAGGAGAGACTGAATAGAAGGGCTGTGGTGTAGCATCCTTCTGAGACAACAGGTTCACAGCGCTGCTCTGAGACTTGATCGTAAGCCTCGCGGTGCTGCAGGGGTGTCACTCATGTTACAACTGTTCATTTTGACTCCCAGTCACATAATTAAAAGCCAAGGCAGCAGCAGTTTCTCTACAGCAGTGTTTGTGGGGAGATAGAGAAACGGAAACAATTTACTCAAGAGATGAGCATGTTACAGCTCAATCACTGGTGTAACCACAGACCTCAGGCCTTGGGAATATATTTGAAACAGCCTGGAATCCCGGGCTCCTGACCTATAATCTGGTAATTGTTCCCAACACTACAGGGCAGGGCAGGGACTGCTGTGGAGGTAGCGCTACGCACAGCATGGGACTCCACGCGGTCCCTGTCCACAGCCCGGCGTGAGATCTCTTCTTATGCACTGGGTTTGTCACCAATCCTAGCCTTGCTGTCATGCTAGAAGCATCAAAGAATAACCATCCTCTTCTTGGACTTCAAATACAAATGCCCAGAGACACACAGAAATATATGCATGAGCTCTCTCTCCATAGTATGTTGATGAGTGAACCAATGACTTCATGCAAAATTAGTAGGTGACTGGACTAGGATGTGGTCCCACATACCTCCTGGGCCAAGGTTCAGGAGAAGGTTTGCCAAGGATGTGATGTTCGAGCTGAGCACTGGAAGATGAGTACTCAGGAGTCAGCTTGGGGAAGGGGATGGGGTGGAACTCCTGCTGGGAGGGAGGGCAGCACTTCCAAAGTCCTTGAGGTGAGAGAGCCTACGGTTATCCCACCAGAGCACGCTACCTCACGAAACCCCATTTTATGCATGCAAACAGGACTTCTCCAGTACAACAACTTTGAACCATACTAACGGAAGGAAAGGGAAGGAAGAAGAGGTCTTCCCCTTTCCATTATTCCAAAATCCTTTTCAGCAGATCACTAATCCTGGGAGATGCTCCATAAAAATAGAGTTCTGAGATCAAATAAATTTGGGAAATAACCACATGCTATATCCTCCTCCTGACAGATCACACAGTTGATTAACCATTTAAAGACCTTGAGAAGTCCTGCAGCAAACAACATGAGTTCTCCAACTCATTTGACTACTTTTTCAATCAATACCTATTTAACATTCCATGGAATACACTTCAGGGAAAGACTTCCATAAATTAATTTCAACAGGCACGTGGAAAGTGCTCACTCTGACATCGTCCCCAAGGCCCAAAAGCCCTTTAATAAAACAATCTATCGCACCAAGCTTCCTGCACGGTCCCAGAGCATGGCAGGTGCCTTGGTCAAGCCCCAGGCTTAAGGCGCCCATCCCCACGACAAGGGGCTTGTGGAATGAAGCACACATGCCCCGTTTGATCCCTGGGGGAGAGGAGGAGGAGGCATGACTCGAGCTGGCTTAACAGAGATTTACTTCCCCGGCATCCTTTGGAATGGATATCCTGCATGATTGAGCCGGGCTTTGTTCAATTCTCAAAGCAATTTGCCGGGAGTGAAAAAGGAGCACTTAGAAAAGCAAGTTGGTCAGTCCTGGATGATTACTTCTTATTCCAAAACAATTACTGTAAAGGTAAAATGGGTTATGTTGCTGTGAAAAATATGACTCTCTCCAAACAGTAACACGTGGATTCCCAACCAGAGCCACCAAGGCCACGGCCGAAAGCAGGCCAGGCACAGGAACTATGGGGAAGACGCTTCCCGGTTTGAAACAGAGTTAACACAGAGGAAAGAAGGCTAGATAAGGTGGGTGCCCTGGAGACAAGTACCTCCTAAGGAGTATCCTGAAGGTGTGGAAAAGACAAACACCCCATTGCCGTCTTCTTCCACCTGGAGCCCCAGACCCACTGAGCCTCCTCCAAGAACAGGGCTAGCAGGATTTCTCAGTCTCGGCACTAGTAACATTCCGGTTGGGTGATTCTTTGTTGTGGGTGGCAGTCCTGTGCGTTGTAGGAAGTTCAGCAACAGCCGTGGCCTCTACGCACTAAATGCCAGTGTCAGTCCCTCCTCCCTGCCAAGTTGTGGCAGCCCAAACCATCTCCAGATATTGCCAAATGTTCCCAGGAGGTAGCAAGTGGGGGCAAAATCACCCCTTGAGAACCAAGGGACAAAAGCACTATGGACATGGGGGAAGGGTCCCTCCAGGTCGCTGGGTCCAACACATCTCCAAAGAAAACTGTGCTCAATACAGGCCTATCCAGGGGTTGTTGCTGAGGGAGCAGGAATGGTCTGAGTCCCTGGATATGCTGCCCAGGGGCTGGCATCACAGCCCTGCGCCCAGCCTGCCCTGTGCAGGACAGCCAGCATAAAGGGACAGAAACCAACACATGTCAGTCAGAGCCTTCCTGACAAGCCCAGGAAGCCATTCCAGGCAGCCCCCGCCCCATTCCCTCGCCTGGCTTCCAATCATTCCTTTGCTGTTTGACGGAAAGCAACTTAAAATATGAGGGTGTCTTACCTGGTAGGGTGTGTGTGTGTGTGTGTGTGTATGTGGGTGTGTGTGTATGTGTGTGTGTGTGTGTGTATGTGGGTGGGTGTGGGTGTGTGTGTGTGGGTGTGTGTGTGTGGGTGTGTGTGTGTGGGTGTGTGTGTGTGTGTAGGTGTGTGTAGGGGTGTGTGTGTGTAGGTGTGTGTGTAGGGGTGTGTGTGTGTGTAGGGGTGTGTGTGTGTGTAGGTGTGCGTGTAGGGGTGTGTGTGTGTGTGTAGGTGTGTGTGTGTGTGTGTGTGTGTGTAGGTGTGTGTGTGTGTGTGTGTGTGTGTGTGTGTGTGTAGGTGTCTTGTAAGACTCAGAGAGGTTCAGCAGGAAGAGTCTGAGAACTCTTCCTCAAAACTAAAGATGTTCACTGTTCCCCGACTGGCAAAACTAACAGATGACGTTGCTATATGACAGCCTGAGTCCATTTCCCGTAATTTAGGAATGAGCTCCCATTAACATCAACTTCCTATGGAAGGTAGAGCAGGAGCAATGCTTGGCCTGGAGTTAGATGCTGAGAAACATGTCCTGACATCTATTCAAGATCGCCTCACTTCAGCCTCCCCTGGTTTTCTCTCCACCATATAATGGAAAAATAGCAATACCCACCTCACTGGGTTGTTGCGAATTTCCAGTGCGATCTGTGTGAAAGCACTTTGCAAATGTAGAGCACCTGGCACATGTCAGCTGTTTTTACCAACTCACGAGGTACCCTGAAAGTCAAAAGGCAAGGCCTTTTAATTCACTTAATAGTATACACCAGGCAACAATTTGCAGAGGAGAAGACCGAAAAGGAATATCTGCTTTGAAGAGAGTGATTAAGAGGAGCTAAGATAGAAGAAAAAATGTGAGACAGAGTTTATAAGATTTTAAGAGTAATTATTAAAACATCTCAAAACTCTTAGGTACACAGAGAAAAAATAACATTGCTCCTCAAAGTGGTCCTTTCTGTGTCTTTTTTTCCACATCTTTAGACCTTTATTCTCTTTTCCCCCATTCACCTCATTTCCACTGCTGCCCAGGCCCCTGAAGTGCACTTAATTGTCACTGCCAGCCTCATCCAGAGCCACTGTGAAGCATGTAACTGCTGATGGCACCATACCAGGCACTGTACCAAGAAAATTATTGGCGTAGGAGGGAAGGAAGGAGGCGGGGGAAGAGACAGAGAAAGAGAGGGAGAGAAGAAGGCGGTAAACAGAGGGGGAAGCTGGACCTGGCCTCTCTGGGGTTTTAAGTCTCAGCCTAGACATCCAAACTGGGAAGCAGGAGGGGGACTGGGGACCTAGCACATGCCAGGGACTGTGCCAGGTGCTTCACGTAGCTTAGTGCATCTAATCCTTGCAGCATTGCTAAGTAGGGCAGCCTTTCCCAACGAGTGTTTCTTGTAGGTCCCTGATGCATTCATTCAACCCATGTTTACTGCCAGATGCAGGTCTAGGTAATGATGAAAGCAAATATTTATATAGGGCCCATTATTTTCCAGACACTGTTTTATACATGTTAATTTAATCACAACAACTTTATAGAGAAGATATTATTATCATCATCCCAGTGTTACAGATGAGAAGAGCTTGGTTATTGCCCAAAGTCACATCACTAGTGGGCAAGCAGACTCTCAGGTGGTCCCTCATAACTGCATCCCCCCCCCCCCCGTGTGGTCTCTCTCCTTGAGTGTGGGCTGGCCTAGTGACTGCTTCTAACCAACAGAGAATGAATACGGTGACAATCTGTCACTTCTGTGATTAGGCCGCATAAGGTTGTGACTTCCACCTTGCTAGCAGACTCTCTTTCTTGCTGGCTTTGTTGAAGCAGGCTGCTATGTTGGGAAGGCCTGCATAGCAAGAGACTAAGAGCTGCCTCCAGCCAACAGTCCACAGGCAACTGAGTCCTGCCAACAATCCCATGGTCACAGAAGCAGATCCTTCCCCAGCAGAGATTTCAGATGAGACCTCAACCCTGGTCAACACCTTCATTGAAGCCTCATGAGAGACACGGAAGCAATGACTCAGCTCAGCTCTCCTGGCTTCCAGACCCACAGCAAATGGAAGATAACAAATGTGCACTGTTTTCAGCCACTACCTTTGTGGTCATTTGTTACACCGCAGTAAATAGCTAATACAAGTAGTAATAGACAAAGGTAGGGCTTGTGCTCAATCTGGCTCCCAAGTCTGTGTCCTTAACCACTATGCTACATCATCTGTCATGTCTGAGTGGATATTCTATTGGCTACAATAAAAAAAGTAACATAAGTTTGGAAATATTGAATCTTATACCTCCGTCTTGAAGATTTGCGTTGAAAGAAGTCCTGCAGTGAGGTGTCTTCATCTTTGCCTGCCCCCATGTTGCGTTCCTGTACCTTCCTGATTGTGTCACTCTCTGTTCATGTCACACCTGTGGCATCCCACCAAACAGGACGCCATAGAAGGAATTTTAGAAATGCTGAGGCAGGCACAATCTCTTTTTTTTTACAGATGAGGAAACTGAGACTCAAAGAGGTTAAAAAGTTGTCCAAAGTCACACATGAAGATGGTGAGCCTGAATTTGTGGTCTAATTGAAAGACCTATGCTTTTCCCACTAATCTACCCAGAAAAGGGAAGGGCGGACAAAATGACCGGGTGGGTAGGGTGAGGCCATGTGGTGGGAGGGGAGATGAAATCACCTGAAGCAAGCATCAGTCGACTGATACAGGCACTGTTTAAACCTCAGCCAGCCTCACACCTGGAAGCCCTCAGTGCCCAGGTGAGGTCACCTGCACACTGAGAAAGAAGGAAGTCTCATCTGCTGGGACCGCAACTGCAAAATGGGGTGAGAAAGGATAAGTGGAGAGGTGCAGCCTAGTGAGCAAAGGGAAAGAACATTCTGGGGCCTGTGTCAAGGGCATAGGCAATGCTAACTTTCCTACACGCCTGGCGTTGCTTGGACAAGCAGGTCCCTGAAAGTGCTGCCCATGTGTAACCTAGAGACCTGCTGTCCCCTTAAGGTATTGTGCTTCCCTGAAAATAAGACCAACCCATAAAATAAGCCCTAGCAGGATTTCTAAGCATTTGCACAATATAAGCCCTACCCCGAAAATAAGACCTAGTGATGGGCGTGGCTACACAGCGTATCTGCACAACCCATGCATTTCGTCACGGAGCGGTAAAGACAACAAGCAGCCCTTCTCATCTGCCCCATCGTGACAGCTACTATCCCAGAGGTGACTGGAAAGGTGCGGGCAGCCCCACCAACAAGGTTGGCTCCCCCTGTCAGGTCCTGGCCATCCTGTGCGTGCTGCAAGCTGAGGCTTTGAGGGGAAAATTAACACATCCCCTGAAAATAAGCCCTAGGGTGTCTTCTTAAAGAAAAATGAATATAAGACCCTGTCTTGTTTTCGGGGAAACACGGTAGGTGGCCATCTCGAATCATCCCCTGTTTGAGGGAGACTTAGCATTATCACACCTAATTTGCTGACCTTTTGAACAGAACTCTGAAAAAATGATGAGAAGGAGGGAGGAACCTTGCCAAGCAGCTACACTGTTCCATGCTAGATACTGGACAAACACTATAGCGTTTAATCCTCACAACCTTCTGAAGTGGTGACTCTCCTCCCTCTCCCATTTTACAGATGAGAAAACTGACATTCAAAAAGATTAATGCATCTGCTCAAGGTAAGTAAGTGGCAGAGCCAGGATCTAAACACAAGTGAGTCTGACTCCGCAGCCCAGGATTCATTCAAATGCATCATGAAACTAGCAGTAGTTTAGTAGAAACCCTTTCCCCTCTCTCCACCTTTCACATAAAGGTGATGAAAAATGGGTGCATTGGGAGCTTCCAGAGAACTAGCAGTGTTAGAGGAAGGCACCCCTCTTGTCAGCACATGAAATAGCCCTGTCGATGTCTCAAAAAAAAACCAAAAAAAAACCTTGATGCTAAGAACCACTCTAGAAGGGAATGTTTTTACCCCGTCTGTGGACACATGTAGAAAAACACTCTCGGGGGTAGCTTGGGACGTGAGGTTTTGGTTTTCTTTTAATGGCCATTTTATAAATGAAGGGGACACATCCAGCAATAACAGAGGGGGAGTTTTGGCATCCAGGATGCCTTGGAAGCTGCGTGGCTCAGACAGAGCCAGAGCCGGCCAGCGGCAGAGGTTCCGCCTCGTACAAAGCCGTGGTTCGGGTACACCATCGGCATACCAACACGAGCGGGATCCACAAACAGCCCTTTGTGCAGACGGCCTGTGAAAGCAGATGTCTTAGTTAATATTCTGCGGGGCTACTCCTGGACTCACATTTCCTTCTCTGTGTGTGTGTGTATATGTGTGTGTTGTTTTCAAGACTCAATCACCCCTAGGTGGGCAAATAACTATGAATCACTCCATCAACCCATAAAGGAACATGGAAGAGGAAATTTGCATGTAATGAATTCACCCTCGACTCTGCGCCAGACACGGAGCATACTTTCTCTTGTGTAATGCTCAATTTGCAAGGTGGACCCTCCCCACTGCTACCCGCCATTTACAGACAAGAAAAGCAGAGCTCTGAGAGGTTAAGCTACCCGTACAAGACCACACGGCCAGCCCATGGCCAAGCCAGCATCTCACCCAGCTCAGTCTGGCTACAAAACGCATGGCCCATCCTCTGCATCATGCTGCTTCTTAAAGGAGAGACAAGGAAAAGGAAAATGAGCAACACCAAGGGGCTCCAACTGTATGCAAACTGTCTGTGCTGGCCACCTTACACATTCAGTCCTTACCGCAGTCCTGCAAGGTGGCTCCTACTATGCTCGTTTCACAGATGAGAAACTGGCAGCTCAGAAAGAGTTAGTTAATTGCTACAGGATCAGCTGTGATCTGAACCTAGATATGTCTGAATTCAAAGCCTGGAATCTCTCCACCACACCATCAACACCGACACAAAACTCCAGCTGTCTCCTCCAGGGTCTCTACCCACCCTGCCCCACCCCTCCCCCACCCTCTCCCAAAGCACTGACTCAGGGAGGTAAAAGCAGGGACTGGGAGCTAGGCCAGTGGTTTGGGCAGCAACACATAGAGTGGATTTGGGGGATGCGGGTTGGAATCCGCCTGCTACAGTGAGTACGGGTGAATTCGGGCAACAGTAGAATAGTTTTCATGTATGGAGTGGTGCGCATGCACTGGTTTGGGGAAAGGAGAAAACATGTATTTGTTGTCTCTGTTGTTACTGTGCTTGCTTAGCTTCAGAAGGCCCATCTGTCAAGTGGGGTCAACTCCACGGGGCCTGAAGGCACAACCCCCTGGAGGTGCACACGTGGAGGCAGAGCTGGCCGGTGCCTCTGGTCCAAAGCCGAAATCATCCAAGCACCAAGTGGCCAAAAGAAGTCCACGTTAGACTGTACGAACCCGTCTGACATACTCACCTTCCTACTCCACCCTCCCCTCCTCTTCGTTCTAAAAGATCTGCAAATGTTGCTTTATACTTTCTGGTTTGTTTATTTTTGCCTAGATAAGAGACAAATTGCTTTTTGGTTTGAGATTTGATTTTTTTTTTGTTTTTTCTTTTTTGGTCAGATTGTATTATGTGATTCCTAGTTTTAGTTCCCTACAGCTACATTCTGAGAAGCGTCTTAGAATAATGAAACATATTTTTAGTTAAGTGTTTCACAAGGGAGTCTCCAAGTCCTTGCAGGAGGCAGGGGGTCTCAGCCTGGGGCATCATCCATCCATCCATCCATTAATTCCGTCATCACCGGAATTTATTTATTCATTTAACACCTACCAACTTATAGTCTGTGTTGGTCGCTTGGGAAACACAGTCATGAATGAGCCAAAAATAGACACCACCCTTCTCCTTGTGGGATTTAGTGCCTAGTAGAGAAGAAAGAAATTAACCTACTAGTCACATGTAAAAGAAAATGTATAATTAAAAACCATGATAAGGGCTTGGGTGGAACAGTACATGATACTTTGAGGACAAATAACAGAAGGACCTGAAGAAATGGCATTTGAGGTGAGAGCTAAGAAAAGGGGTGGAGTGGGGTGCAGGGGCATGATCAGATTTGCATTTTGGAAAGATCCCTGGATGCAGTGCAGGGGACGGTTGGGGCGTGGTGGCCGTGGGAGAAGACACATCAGAGCACGTGTGGAGAGCAGGTGGGAGGCTGCTGCAGAATGCCAGGAAAAGTGTGGTGCTACCTTGGACTGGGGTGGTGGCTACAGGGTGGAGAGCAGTGGACGGAGATCAGAGCCATGCCGGCAATATCACTGACGGACTCGGTGATGGGGGGTAGACGCATGAGGCACCAAGATTGACGATTGACTCTTCGTCCAGCTTTGCGCCGTGGCAGTGTCATAGCCAATGAGGTTTATCCGAGCTGCGATTATTGCTAATTGAAAACTTTTCCCAATACCCCACCATGGTGAGTTGAAATATACTTGGCATTGGCAATTTTGGACAATCTATGGAGAGTAAAAAAAAAAAAAAAAAAAAAAAAAAAAAAAAAAAAAAGATTGACTGTTGGCTTTGGGGCTGGGGAACTGGATGGCTGGTGGGACCATTTGTTGAACTTACCACCCAGCACAGAGCCACGCCATGAGCACACAAAGGCAGTGCTGGTGCCAGACCTTCCGCTGCGGCCACACCAGATGATGGCTACGTTCTGCAGTCTCTCGTACAAACCCCACTCAAGCCATCGGGTCCAAAGTGAAGGCTAGCATGGCTCCCCTGGCTGTGCTATGCACCCTGGCCACAGTGACTCCCACATTCTCTCCATTCTAGAAAATGCCAGGCCCCATTCTAGATTCAATGGTTGAAAAATAAAACCAAGACAGGCGTGGCTGCTGCGCTGGTGGGGAGGGGGACCTCCCCTCCCACATGCCCAGATGTCCGCTGACCCACGGCCCCACGTGCAGCCACTGTCTCAGGCCCTCTGGTGGGGCCGTGACCTGGCTCTTGGTGTTCCCTCGGTCCCAGCTTCCAGCAGCTTTGCACATGCGGCCCAGAGCCCCCGTCTCAGCCGAGCACCTCGTCCCTGCGTCTGGTGACTGAATTTGGCTCTCCCGCTTTAAATCCTGTGAGCTCTAAGGTCAGGATTCTGTCCACTTTCTAGCGCCTTCCACCACCCTGCAGGGCAGGCTTCTGGGACTGAAACTATCACAAGAGAGCAACTAAAAGTCCTGGGGCAGAGAGCATGAGTGCATCCTTTCGGGGTTGTTTTCTTTTGTTTATTGGGAGAACAGTGAATGTGTGAGAAGGTGATAACTACCTAGTTGGCTCAAGATTACCAGAAAGCAGGCATGAAAAGTGTGTGGATTTTTCTCTGACATCACTACCGTAAAGAGAGGTAGATTTTCGCCTGAAGGAGCATTTACCAGGTTCTAAAAAAACCCCAGCTGGAGTCGCCACTTGTTTATTTAAGCAGACGATGTCAGAAAGGTTAGAGCATCAGAGTTTGGCTCCTTTCCCCTGTGAAATAGAAAATAACATCCATCTGACAGGGTCATGATGAGGTCTAAATGGGGTTGTGGCAACCATGAGGTGCTGCACACAGTGGCTCTTGTCACTGTCAGCAGGTCTACAGGCTCGTTTTAAAGCCTCCATCCTAACGTTCACCTTCGCTAGACCTGTTTCCTCTGCCCCCTGTTCAAAGGGGTGCTTTGGCATCAGAAGACTTCCCCTAGGGCTTGACGGGCACCGTTCCTTTCCTCTCTCATTGGGAGGAGAAGGAAGTGATGCATTCAGACCCCAGAACTTCATCCCTGCAGGCACCCTCCCCCAACCATATTCATTTATTCATGCAGTAAATATCTAGTGAGGGGCAACTTTGTGTTGGGCACTGTTTGGGGTGCTGCAGGTATAGTAGTGAAGAGATAGACGGGGCCCCTTAAGAAGCCATGGTCACGGGGAAATAGCTAAGATAACAGACAAGCATCCCAGGATAAGACAAGTACCTTAAGATAAGGCAGGTGCTGGCGTAAGTCATAATGGCACCAGCAAGGAGGAAGAGTTAGCTGGGAGTCCAGGAGGTTCACGGAAAGAGGAAAGCTTGAAGGGGGCAGGGGACAAATGCAGTCAACCTGCTACCTTCCTGGGGCCATGAGCAGGACAGAGGTGTTTAGGAGAGGAGGCCTTTCCTGAATTGAAGGGAGCCATATGGCAAAATAGAAAGAGAGAAAGAATCTCCCATGCCTGCCCCTCTTGGGGTGTTTTCCTGAGAGGTCAGAGAATCTTTCATCGCAGAAGAATCAAACATTCTTGGATGGGAAAGCGAGACAGGTCTCTCATGCATGTTCTTTTAAAAGCATGTTGCAATAAAACCAGTGACCTGGTTAATGGCCTGCATGGGTTGTCTTCTTTTCTTCTCCCTTCCTTCACTTCCTTTTTCCCTGAAATGGACAAATGTTATATATACCACTGCCACTGATAAACTGGACAGCCACAATCCATGAGTTTGAGTGACTTTGGGAAAGGAAACATTTTTTTTTTTTGCAGTAATCACATGTACACGATAATCAAGGGACAAAAAAAAAATTAATACTCTTCCAGTTACATTCAAAACTCTATTCCTGGCATTTACTTGAAAATCTTAAGTACCTTCAAGGCAAATCATGGAAGTGGCTGAGCAATCTCTACTGCAATATTTAATGATGCTTGTAAATCCTAAAACCCTTATGGGGCCCTTCCTGGCTGGTGACAGAGCAGTGTTTGATGTTTCTGAAATTGTGAGTGCTTAATTATGTCGAACAAAGTCAGTTATCAATAAGTATGCGTCCGTGAATTTAATCCATCTCTTCCTGTCATTCAGGATGACTGGGAATCAGTTTGAATGGAGCTGATGAGCTTCTTCTGTAAAAGGTCCAGTGAGCAAATATTTCAGGTCTTGCTGGCCACGGTGTCTCTGTGGTGACTACACAGTTCTGTCATGATTGGGCAAAAGCAGCCTCATAGATTAATCTGTAAGTGGATGAGCAGGACTGTGTTCCAATAAAACTTAATTTAAGGACACCAAAATCGGAATTTCGTATAATTTTCATGTGTCATGAAATGCTATTATTCTTTTGATTTTTTTTTTTAACCATTAAAAAATGTAAAAGCCATTCTTAGATCACAGACCACACAGAAACAGGCAGCGGGGTGGACTCAGCCCAGGGGCAGTAGCCGACCCTGATTTTGAATGTTTCGGCCGTGTTGGGAGAGCATGAAGAACATAAACTCCGCCTTTCCACAGTCCTTACACCTGGGCAGCCAAGCAGCACCCTGAAGCTCCCGGGGTCTCCATTTCTTCTCTCTAAAATGAACAAGGAGAGGCCCTTGGTGAGGATTAAATGAGGTGATGTATGTAGAGCAGACAGAAGTTCTGGAAGAATCCAGAACAGTTGAGCTCAGGAGGGATTTGAGTACTCCATAAATGCCAGCTCTCTTTCTTTCCCCTACTTTCTAATTGTCTTACTACCGGTGTCTTTGTTTATTTCTCTTTCTTTGTATTTAGTCTACCCTTGTAGCAATGGATTAAGTCATGGAGCACAAGAACTGGATTTGCTTCCTACAGGAGGAAACCCGCCCCCTCCCCTGTTGACTTGAGCCCTCAGAGCCAGAGCTGACCCTATTCCTAGTTCCTCTCCGTGTGGGTGGCCTACACTGGCTCCTGGAGGGCTAGGTTTTAGCTGGTATTAAATATCAGGGAAAGTGGTATGTGTACACGATGGAGTACTCTTCAGCTTTAAGAAACAATGGTGATATAGCACCTCTTGTATTTTCCTGGATACAGCTGGAACCCCTTCTACTAAGTGAAGTATCTCAAGAATGGAAAAACAAGCACCACATGTACTCACCAGCAAATTGGTATCAACGGATCAACACCTAAGTGGACATATAGGAACATTTATCGGATGTCGGGCAAGTGGCAGGGGGAGGAGGGGATGGATATATACAAACGCAATGAGTGAGATGTGCAACATTTGGGGGATGGTCATGCTTGAAGCTCTGACTCGAGGGGGCGGGAGGGCATGGGCAATATACGTAACCTTAACATTTGTACCCCCATAATATGCTGAAATTTTTAAAAAGGGCATAAAACATAAATAAACATCAGGGAAAGACTAGTGAAGCCACAATTGACTCATCGAGCTGGATGCTGTCTCCCTGTGAAGGCGTCCCCTTAGAGATGTGGGGTCTCTTCGAGATCTACAGCAGCACGAAATGTCAGTGGTCATCGTATGCATCTCATCTTTCTCAGCAGAACCTACTTCTCCCCTTCCCCGAGATGCGCCACGGTTTCCAATCACAAGCACTGCAGGTCAAGAGCACGCTCCACCGGGCTCGCTGTGTCCTGCAGGCTGCTGGGAGGAGTAGCCTTTCTCCCCATCATGGAAGGAAAAAGTGAGTAATGAGACCCAGAAGGAAATCAGGAGACCTGAGCTTCCTGAGAGCTAGAGACTAGAATAAAGTGAGGTCTTCAGAATCCACTACAACGGATTCTTTCCAACTGTGAAGTTGTTATAAAGAGGCACGCTCTGAGCTGCTGCTTCTCGAGGAAGGGAATGAGAAACCCTCCCACACCAAGTGCTGTATGTCTGTATCAGTCAGGGTTCTCCAGAAAGATGGAACCAATAGGACACATGAAAGGTAATTTATTAAGGGGCATTGGTTCATGATCTCTGAGGCAGAGAGGTCCCATGCTAGGTGTTGTTGAGCAGGAGAACCAGAGTAGCTGATGGCAGGGTTCAATCCAAGTCTCAGAACCAGGGGGCGATGGCGCAGGCCCCAGTTCAAGGTCAAAGGCCAGAGAGCCCCTGGGAGGCTGCTGGTGCAAGTCCCAGAGTCCAAAAGCTGAAGAACTGGGAGTCTGATGTTCAAGGAGAAAAGGTGTCCTGCTCCAGAAGGGGGAGAGAGAGAGAGTCCACCTTCCTCTGCCTGTCTGTCCTACCCAGGACCCCAGTGGTTGCACGGCATCCACCCTCACTGAGGACGGGTCTTCCTCTCTCAGTCCACAGGCTCACCCGTCAGTCTCCTCTGGAAACACCCCTGTAGACACATCCAGAAATGACGCCTCACCAGCCATCTAGGCGTGTAGGCAGCCCTGGATCCAGTCAGGTTAACACCTAAAATTAACCATCACAAAATCATATCTTAAGAATGCCCAAGGCTGGGCGAGGTGGCTCACGCCGGTAATCCTAGTACTCTGGGAGGCCGAGGTGGGCGCATTGCTCAAGATCAGGAGTTCAAAACCAGCCTGAGCCAGAGCAAGACCCCGCCTCTACTACAAATAGAAAGAAATTAATTAGCCAACTAATATATATAGAAAAAATTAGCCGGGCATGTGGTGCATGCCTGTAGTCCCAGCTACTCCCTGGGAGGCTGAGGCAGGAGGATTGCTTGAGCCCAGGAGATTGAGGTTGCTGTGAGCTAGGCTGATGCCACGGCACTCGCTCTAGCCTGGGCAACAAAGCGAGACTCTGTCTCAAAAAAAAAAAAAAAAAGAATGCCCAAGCAAGGCTATTGCCGCTGGCCGGTGTGCCAAAGTTGATTGGCGCCACCAGGAAGAGTTGATGAGATGCACCAGAGCCGCTCCAGCCGTAGAACCAGGACTCAGCATCCAGATTTCTGCCACTCACTGCCTTGCGACCCCACACTCACCTCTTTGCTCCTCAGTGTCTGAATCTCTAAAGCTACGGGAAGGTGGAGTTAGTAACTCCTAATGTTGCGGGGATCAAATGAGGTAACCCAGGCGACAGCCCCTGTTAAAGCCGCTGGGTTTTCCTGTGCGTGTCTCTTCCAGGAAAGTCCTTCTGATCACAATTCCTCTACAAAGCTTTATCTGTCCGGTGAGCGCCTTAGGGGCAGCCAGTGCCTCGTGTCTCTCACAGTCTGCAGCAGCCCCCGGTGCCTGGACCTAGCCAGGGTCCAGTGAGTACTTGTGGAACAATCCCAGCGCGCCTGGGATACACTTGGAGAAGGAATTGAATGGCCAGTGTACACAGCTGGCTGGGGCTGCCATAACAAAGCACCACAAACCGGGTGGCTTAAGCGACAAAACTTTATTTTCTCGCAGGTCTGGAGGCTGGAAGTCTGAGATCAAAGTGTTGGCAAGGAGTTGACAGAGTTGGTTTCTTTGGAGGCCTCTGTGCTTGGCTGGCAGACATCCACTTTCTTGCTATGTGTCCATATGATCATCTCTGGGCCTGTGTTTTCTGTATCCTAATCTCTTCTTCTTATAAGTGCACCGGTCGGATTGGATTAGGACCTACCCATATGACCTCTTTTTACCCTAATTACCTTTTTAAAGGCCCCATCTCCAAATACACTCCCATTGGAGGTAGTAGGCGTTCGGATTTCAACATAGCAATCTGGAGGGTGGAGGGACACAGTCACTCCTTACATCGCCATCCTCCCCTCTGCCCTTGCAGCTTCACTTGCTCAGATCCCCATGCAAGGCCCAGTTGGAGACACCACACCTGACCATGACCCACAGTTCAGAGAGCCTTCCATGACTGACCAGCCCTGCCTCTGGCTGGGTTTCAGCTTTGGGTCCCTGCCAGTCATTCTCTTTGCCTCTGACCACTTGCCCTTGTTCCTAGACACAAGCATGCAGTTGCCGGTAGAACCTCTTGTAGCTGCCGCTCTGTCCCCCTCCATAGGCAAACTCCTCACGCTCTTGCGGGCCTGTGCTCTCAACATCCCCCCCCCCCCCCGCCACCAGCCCTCCTCGGTCCACATCTGCAGGGCCAGGCCCTCCTGGCCCTAACGCCAGCCTGAGATCCACAGGCACCAGCCGACACAGCCCTGAGGGGTCACGTCCCCACCACCCTGACCACTGGCTTCTTCTCAACCTCCAAGACGCATGTGCTCTTTGCGTCTCCGGCCCACCCACCCACACTCCTCCGTGCTGGGATGACATGTTGAAGAGTGCATGGGTGTGTCTTCCTGACTGTTCATCTTTCCCCGGCCGTCCCTCATGGCCACGGCCTCTCCTCCCTCGTCCATCTCCCAGCTCACCACATCTTCATCCACCCCAGAGGGAGGGGAGGAGAAACACTGCTTTCTTCCCAAATCTTTCTATTTCTCGGCTGCTCCTGTGGAACTCAGTGGGTAATACTCCGCCACCCCTCTTCTCTGTTCTGTCCACTGCTGGCCTCCTCCCTCTTGGGGAGGATCTCGGGGGCAGAGAGTCCAGGAGGATAATCGGGGAGCGTGGGGAAACCACACAGGTTAGTCCCGCACCCCACCATCCCGCCACTCGCATCTGAGGGCCTCTGTTTCAGACCCCACCTCACTCTCTTGGCCCCTGTCATGAACTGAAGGTTTATATGCCCCCAAAATTCATCTGTTGAAGCCCTAACACGCAAGGTAATGATATTAGGAGATGGGGTCTTTGGGAGTAATCAGGCCGTGAGGTGGAGCTGTCACGAGTGGAATGAGTGCCCTTATAAGAGACCCCAGAGAGCTCCCTGGCTTCCACCATGCAAGGATACAAGAAGTCAGCAGTCTGCAATCCCGATGAGGACCGTCACCAGGAGGCTGTTCTGACACCCTGCTCTCAGACTCCCAGCCTCCAGCACTGTGAGAAATAATTGTCTGTTGTTTATAAGCCACCTCATCTATGGTATTTTTGTTCTAGCAGCCCAAACTGACTAAGACAAGCCCACCCAGAGAAACCTAAAAAGACTTAGTTTCTCTTCCGGGCCTGGAATGCCCTTCTCCCCCTTCCCCAGTGAAGCCCGGTCACCTCTAGGGAGGCAACAACATTTTGGCTTCTCCCACCTGGCTTCAGTGCCCCATGTCCATCCTCTCGTGGAATCCTATGCGCACCTCTGTCTCAGCACCCATAAGCTGTGCTCACTAGAGGATGTGTTCATCATCCCCATGTCCACTGTAGGCTTCACTGTGTACTCGCCCAAGCACCTGGCACAAAATCTGCAACACTGAATGAATGAATGAATGAATGAATAAGTAAATGAATAAACTAAGTTTTCCTGGAGTGGGGACATAGAATTGTTCCTTAAATTTTTTTATAGATTTTCTCCTTCCTCCATCTTCTATACCCCAACTCAGGATTATTCTAAAAGTCTGTTCCAGCTCCCGAGTTCCCTGGGGGCTGGTAGTGGCTTTTACTGGGACTTCCTCAGCACTCAACTTCTTCCTCTGCCCCATCCTGCTCCTGACTCGTTCCTTCTATGGGTGTTGATCCCAAGAACATTCCCTCCTAAATCTCCTGCTCACAAATATCCATCTCAGAGCCTCCTTCTGGGAGCCCTAATGATACAAGGTGTTAGAAACACAGATTTGGGACACTCCTAACATCCCTGGGTTTAAGTGTTGGCTCTTCTGCTTACTCACACTGTGACCTTGAGAAAAGTTGCCTAACTTCTCAGAGGCTTCATGTGCAATAAAAGTGAACTCACTGGGTTGTGGGAATTAAATGAAATGTTGTTTGACGCACACTAACCACAGCACCTGGCACAATGATAAGGACTCGCCAAAGGATTATTTGTGTCATCCTCAGCATAGCATGGTCCAGAGAACGTGGCGAGGCTACGGAGCATACTGAGGCCTCTAAAGCCAACTGGATGGACTACAAGGCTGGCCCCAACAGGGGCAGGTTCACAATTGCTTTCAAGGGGACCCACCACCCAGGTCATGGTTGGGCTTGAAGTCATCTGGCAGAGGTACTTGAAGTGGGCTTGCATCAGGGGCTGTGTGGTGGGTGCTTTGGGAGTTGGTGGAACTTCAGGAGGAAGTCTAGAGTCTAGGTACTCCTCCAGCCCTCAAGCAAGTTCCAGCACCATGGGGAACTAGAATTTAATCCGCTGCTAGAGAAAGCAAGAATTCCTTTCTCCAATGATGCAAGTGATGTTGCTCTAGGGGTATGCAACTCTGAAATCTGTCTCAGACTAGGGAGGGGAGGTCCTATTGTTCAGACGGGGATGTTGTGGAAAGAGCTGAACACATGCACCGAAATAGTTATATTTTGAGTAAATGCAGCTTTGTGCAATCTCTTCTCTTAGCCTTATAAGCCACAGTTGTGAAATTACTTTTGTCTCTTAAAGATCAGGAAACACAAAAAGCATGGTTCCTTGTTAAAGGCTTTCTGATATTCTCTTCTCACCTATCACGCAAGAGGGTTGCAAAAAAACAAATAGGACCAGATGCCTGCCCTTGAGACATTGACATTCTTATAGGAAGAAACAAATATGTAAACAAATATTACAGATTATTAATATAAACCTTATCATATAAGTAGGCATTTGTTTATTCACTGCCTCTGTGCTGGGCACTGTGCTCAGCGTGGCAGATGCAAAGATGAACTAGATGTTGCTCCTGACCACATGATACTTGAAGATAGGGGATATGGGGTAAAGGAGGGGCATTAAAGGATCAAAGGAGGGAAACCTGGAAACTTGAAACTGGGATTCTGAGCCAGGGCCTGGCTCTAGTCATGACAAGCAAATCAATCCTGATGTTCCAAAGAATCCCAGACACCTTAAGTCCTAGCTTTGTCACTAACCTAGAAATATCGAGGTAATAAGGCAAACATAAAGTGCACGCAAATACAGGAAATCTATTTCGTTGGGCTCATTGCAGTCTGTAGCAGAATGTAAATCAGATTTCTGCTTAATGCAATTCTCTAGCACCTATTCCATTAAAAATAACTCAACTAAACAAATGTAATCTCTTTTTTTGGTTAGTATGTTCCCATTGCCATACATGAAATATATTTTTATATATGCCCAAAGGAGACAATTAGAAATAGCTCTCTACCCAGTCCTCCAGCAAATAATTCATGATATAAAGTAATTCAAATGGAATACCAGATGTGTCTAGCTGAAGATGGTAGAGCAAACACAAATATTTATCTCCTCTCTCTTTTTAGATTTCACTAATTTTTTTTTTTTTTTGAGACAGGGTCTCGCTATATTGCCCAGGCTGGTCTCAAACTCCTGGCCTCAAGCAATCCTCCCACCTCAGCCTCTCAAAGAGCTGGGTTTACAGTCATGAGCCACTGTGCCTGACCAGATTTCACTAAGTAAAGGAGTAGAACACAACACATGCCCACAAAAAAAAAAAAAAAAAAAAAGAAATAAAAGAAAAGAAAAAGAAAACACAAGTAAAGAAAATAAGGGATTTCAGCAAAATTCTAGCTGTCAGGCAGCCAGGGGAAGAGTGATAATTGATGTGGCATTGGCAAGCGAGCCCTGGCAGGGTGCACTCCTCAGGGGGCAATAGACAAGAAGAGAACCAATTTGCCCCCAGAGAACCCAACGAGGATCAGAGACTACAGGTTTAGAGAAGGACAGAAGTGAAATGCAGGGTTGAAAACAGATTAAACTGAAAGGTCTTTTTTTAGGAAGAGTGTACCCCTGACCTGTCCCTTTGCCACCACCCAACCCCCTCCCCCAGCCTTACAGAGCACTGAGGAGTAGGGAGGCATTCCCCCACGCCCAGTATGGCAAAGACTGGAAATTTCTCCTCTGAGAAAATGTCAAGCCATCCCAGGAAAAAAGACCACCTGCTTGTGGCATTATCCTCCAGTGCAGCAATGGTATCTTCCCCACTCACCGGAAGCAAAGCCTGCCAATCACAGTGCCTCCTTCCCACCTGCACACAAAGCTCCAGCCAACTCTACTGCACCTCTCTCTTATAATCAGCCAAGAATCACCAGACTATTTGAAGAACATGAAAAAAAAATCTCCAACATAAAAAAGGATAAGAAAACATGACATTTTAACCTAAAAATCTATAATTATTATCTTAAAGAGAGTAGATATTGAAACCATAAAATAAAAAGAACAAGGCTTTATGAAAATGGAGCAAACATAAAGCTGAAAAAAGGAGGCTTCAAGGAAATTAAAAATATGCTATTAAAATATGAAAATTTAACAGCTGGGTCAGAAAAGAAAGCAGAACAAAAACAGAGAGACAGAGGATATAGGAGGAAAAAAATGAGAGACATTGCAATTCAAGAGGTCCAAAATCTAATTATTGACTTAGGAGCTCTGGAAGGAAAGAACAGAGAAACCAGAAGGGATGAAGTTTATCAATGAAATAGTTTGAGATAATTCCCAGAGTAGATGTTTCCAGACAGATAGTTCCACCGAGAGCCTAGAACAAGGGATGCAAAAAAAAAAAAAAAAAAAAATACATTCCTAGCACTTTGGGAGGCCGAGGCGGGCGGATTGCTCAAGGTCAGGAGTTCAAAACCAGCCTGAGCGAGACCCCGTCTCTACCAAAAATAGAAAGAAATTAATTGACCAACTAAAAATATATATACAAAAAATTAGCCGGGCATGGTGGCGCATGCCTGTAGTCCCAGCTACTCGGGAGGCTGAGGCAGTAGGATCGCTGAGCCCCGGAGAATGAGGTTGCTGTGAGCCAGGCTGACACCACGGCACTCACTCTAGCCTGGGCAACAAAGTGAGACTCTGTCTCAAAAAAAAAAAAAAAAAAAAAAATACACACCAATGCACATCATCCTAAAATCCTACAGTACCAAGGATAAAACTGGATTCTAAAAGCTTCCAAAAGAAAAGGCAAAAAATTTTTAAAATTGCCTGAAAGTAAATTGAATCAGAATATTATCAGATTTCTCAACAGTAATATGGAATGCCAAAGAATAATACCTCAAAAATCAAAAGGATTTAATTTTCAGATTTGAGTAGATATTTTCATACACACAAGTTCTAAGAAACTTTGCCTCCATCATACTCCATTTTAGAACGTTATTTGAGAAGGTGCTAGAAAAAAAGCAAGGAATGAACCAAGAAAATGGAGGATGTGGGAGCAGGAAAGAGAGGCTAACAACCAAGAGAAAAGCCCAGGAGAATCTCAGAGTCCAGATGGGAGCAGAAGGAAGGTTCTAGAAAACAGACACCAGATCTAATGGACCAGCTGGAGGAAAACCCAAAAACAAAAGGAAGATATTATTAAAAAAAAAAAAAAAAGGCAATATAAGAAATTGAGCGTAATCAAAATATACTAATAATTCTTCCTTTTCTAGTTAATATTCACTTAGTCATAATAATAGAAACAAATATAATAAAAATACTTTATTGGAAGGATTGAATAGGGGAGGGGAGACGGGTGCAATACACATAAATCCTCATTTAAATGTTATAGAAGGAAGTAAACAGAAAATGTCTAAAGATGACAGACCATGAAATAGAAGTATGAGCATATTATTTAGAGATATGGAAGCAACTAGCAAAAGATAGAGCTAAAGGGATTCCAAATGGCTGTCTCTAAGCAGCAGGACTGAGGGCTTAGTTCTAGGATTGGGCACGGCACCTAGGAGAAATTGCACACCAGAAAGACGTGTCCATAAAACAAAATAAAACTGTAACTGTTTCCACTCAAGCTCAAACACATTTTTAAAACTACAAGACATAAAAGAATATTATAAATCAGAATTAGAAAAACTCAGATGTGAGGCAACAGAACTCAAGAAAGAATTGGAAATAAAAGAAAGCAGTTCATAAATGAAGACTAAACTAGAAGGAATGCAAGATCAAATAAACACAACATGTTTTTTAAGAGAAACAGAAGGTGAAAACCAAGGGGGAAAAATTCAACAAAAACATGAAGAAAGAGATAAAAAGGATTCAAGAGAAACTGACAAATCTTGAAGGCAGGCAAAGGAAATCATACACACAGATAATAAAGTCCCTGAAGAAAACCAAAACAAGGGAACGGAACAGATACTCAAAACTATAATTCAGGAAAACTTTCCTGAAATAAAAAAGATTTGAAACTTCACATTAAAAGAGCAGACCTCATACCTGAGGACATTTACCTAGACTGATCAGTATCAAGACATTCTAATAAAATTACTTTAAAGGAAAAAAAAACAAAAAACCTTTAGCTATCTAGAAAATGAGAGTATATGATTTAATAAGGGAAAGAAATTCAGCTTATTATCAGACTTTTCAACAGCCATATTTTATGATAAAAGGAAATGGAGTTAACATATTTAAGATGCTCAAGGAAAGAAAGGGCGAACCCCAGGTTTTATATCTAGTAAAACTGACCTTCAGTTACAAAATGCACAGACACACATCAACATGCAATAAATTCCTTACCCCATCTATACTCAGTTTTGTCTGTTGAAAAGAAATAATGACCAACCTCAATAGCAATGATGACCACTAGCAGCCAGAGTGTTGTGGCTGGACGTACAATTTCTCATCCAAATAAACCAGCGATTCTCAGAGAAATGGCTCATTCCAGGTCTGGAAGAGGAAATATGAAGACGATCCTGGAACATTTTGTCATGCCAAATAACAAGGAAGCTATAAAAAAAAAAACCCACTAGGGTCACATCAAAAGAACTCAGGACTCAACCTGAAAAAGTTCCTGCTGACCAAAGATGGGACAGCTTGAGCGTCGGTGATGATAATAATTGCAATAGACTAAAACCCATCAAATATATTTTAATCCATGGATTCATAGTGATATTTTTTAAATGATTGGTCACCCTCAGAGGATGATAGGGAATTCATTCATCCTCTTGAAAACTGGTAATTAAAGGTAAACAATCTAGCATTTATCCTGCCTTTCCTGTATGAACTATACCATGGGTAAACAATAAATGAGGGGAAATAACCCTTTATAAAAAATACCCCGGCCGGGCACTGTGGCTCACGCCTGTAATCCTAGCTCTCTGGGAGGCCGAGGTGGGTGGATCGTTGGAGCTCAGAAGTTCAAGACCAGCCTGAGCAAGAGCCGAGACCCCGTCTCTACTAAAAATAAAAAAAATTAAAAAAAAAAACACGTTAATTGGCCAACTGAAAATGGAAAAAAAATATATATATCCCAACTAATAAATGAAAAAGAAATGGTAGAATTAGAATGTCACCATTCTATAACCCTCAATAAACTAAATACCAATGGTTATTAACATCGTAGAGAGACCATCAGATATTAGGCACTAACTATAGTCATGCCTACCACCACCAATACTCCTGCCAAAGAAACTGAACCTGAGTTCTAATCCAGTCTCAGAACTACCTGCCAATTTGTAGGAAATACAGAGGATTCAGGAATATCCTTAGCTGCACCATGAGTATGCAATCAGCAAACCCACGCTGCGGGAAACCCTACAGGTCAAATGGCTTGAATTCTTCAAACAGATACATTGTAATGAAAAAAAGGGGTGGAGGAGGAATTTACAGAGTAAGACAGACTTTTTACAAAAATATCACATTATTTAAATGGTCAAGAGTAAACTATCTTGTCTAGGAATGCACATTTGGATTTTAAAAAACTAAAAAAATCAAGGAAGTGATTACTGTAAATATCAGAAGAGTGGTTACATATAGAGAAAGAGGATATGCAATTGGAACAGGTTCTGGGTTGGGGAGCAAAATGCTGCTACATTTTTATTTTTATTTATTTATTTATTTTTGAGACAAGATCTCTTTCTGTTGCCTGGACAAGAGTGCAGTAGCATCATAATAGCTCACTGCAAACTCAAACTCCCGTGATCAAGTGATCCTCCCACCTCAGCCTCCTGAATAACTGGGACTACAGGCATGCACCACCACGCCCAGCTAATTTTTCTATTTTTGTAGAGATGGGGTCTCGCTCTTGCTCAGACTGGACTCAAACTCCTGAACTCAAGTGATCCTCCTGCCTCAGCCACCCAGCGTGCTAGGATTACTTACAGGTGTGAGCCACCGTGCCCAGCCAAAGTTCTGCTTCTTGACCTGGGTGGTGTTCACCTTATAATAATTAATTAAGTTGCAAGTTTGTTATATGTGTGGGATTTTCTATGTGTTTTATTTTTCAATAAAACAATTTAATGCATAAGTAGAGATATAGTAAATTGGGAACTTTCACACAGAGTTGATGGGAGCATAAACTGATAAAGTTTTTTATAAGGCAATTTAACCATATCTATCTATATTTCAAATTAATACTGGACCCATGTGCCACACAGGTTTAGAGCAAATGAAGTAATGAATGTGACCATGGGTGGGCAAATGTGAAGGACTATAGACACATAAGATAAACTTGAGCTGACCAAGCCCCTACTAAATGTCAGGGACAGTGCTATGAAAGGCTCTTTGCATATATCATCTCGTGGTACCCTTTACATATGGCTGTGAGATAATTACAATGATTTCAGATGCGGCAGCTGAGGCTTAGGGAGGCTCAGTAACTCACCCAGAGTTGTCCAGTCAACAAGTGAAAGAGCCCTTCATTTCAGAAATCAATACTCCAGAGGTAAGAACATTAGCAACTACCCTGCCAACCCATCAGACAGCAAAAAAGGATAAAACTCAAAGCTTTTATTGAACAAAATGGAATGTTCTTGATAATATATAAAAGCAATGAGCCCAGATGTCTTGCATGGGAAGTTATCCTTTGTATAAAATGCAAGTGTAAAAACTCATTAGTATCTTTTCAGTATTATCATGTATATTACAATACCTGTTATAAAATTAAATCATTCTGCAATTTTTAAATGTACAAACATGTGATAGATTTTTTGTTTTTGTTTTTGCTTTTTTGAATCACAGTCTCACTCTGTTCCCTAGGCTACAATGCTGTAGAAAAAAAACAAAAGTAAAAACCAAAAAGTAAAAGAGAAGTAAAAACAAAAACCTATCATATATTTGTGCATTTAAAAATTGCAGAATGATGTAATTACGTAACAGGTATTGTAATATATATGATAATACCAAAAAGATACTAATGAGTTTTTTTTTTTTTTTTTTTTTTAGACAGAGTCTCACTTTGTTGTCCAGGCTAGAGTGAGTGCCGTGGCGTCAGCCTAGCTCACAGCAACCTCAAACTCCTGGGCTTGAGTGATCCTTCTGCCTCAGCCTCCCGAGTAGCTGGGATTACAGGCATGCGCCACCATGCCCAGCTAATTTTTTATATATATATCAGTTGGCCAATTAATTTCTTTCTATTTATAGTAGAGACGGGGTCTCGCTCTTGCTCAGGCTGGTTTTGAACTCCTGACCTTGAGCAATCCGCCCGCCTCGGCCTCCCAAGAGCTAGGATTACAGGCGTGAGCCACAGCGCCCGGCCACTAATGAGTTTTTATACTTGCATTTTATACAAAGAATAACTCACTCTGTTGCCTGGGCTAGAGTGCCGTGGTATCAGTCTAGCTCACAGCAACCTCAAATTCCTGGGCTCGAGTGATCCTCCTGCCTCAGCCTCCCAAGTAGCTTGGACTACAGGCATGCGCCACCATGCCAAGCTAATTTTTTTTTTCTATTTTTAGTAGAGATGGCTAATTTTTTCTATTTTCAGTAGAGACGGGGTCTCACTCTTGCTCAGGTTGGTCTCCAACTCCTGAGCTCAAGCGATCCTCCCACCTCGGCCTCCCAGAGTGCTAGGATAACAGGTATGAGCCACCTTGCCCAGCCTGATAGGTTTTATTTCAAGTTGAAGGGATTTGATGTAATTCCACCCAATAAACAATGAAGTTCCTTCCCAACTGAAGGCACTCACTGCATAGGCAAGAACCCACCGGCTTCCAGCAGCCGAGTAGCCCTCCTGAATCCTCCTGAGAGGCCTGAGTCCTGGCCTCACAGCAACAGATGGAGGTTTGGCCCTTGGATTGCTGGAGACTAACATCAGGCAGAATTCTGACAAGAGGAGGAGAAGGCAGAAAGAGAGAGAATTCACGGACATGAATGTCAGTAAACAGGTCCCCAAGGGAAAGACCATTCATTTCAGAGGCCACTCAGAGGGAGAAGGAGCACTGAACTCAGAGTCAGGCCACCTGGAGTCCTGACTGCCAATTTTACTGGCTTTGTGACCTCAGATCAAGTCATTTAACATTTCTGAAACTCAGCCTTCCCAGGGGTATAAAAGGGTTAATAATACCTGCCCTGCCTACCTTCCAAGGCTGCAGCAAGGCTCAGATGAGAAAATAATAACAGCTGACATTTATTGAGTGCTTGCTATGTGCCAGGCAGTGGGCCACATGCTTTACACACTGTAGCAGCTCCTAGTTCTCCATCAACCCTCTGATGTAGCCTCGACTGTTATCCGTCTTTTCCAGGTGAAGAAACTGAGACTTGGAGAGTCTACATAATTTGCCCAAGTTAGGGCTGACATTAAACCAGAATAGACTGACTCCAGCTTCTGTGTTCTTGCCTCCTGAGCACGTCTCTAGAAGGACCCTGGGTACTTGAAACTACACAACTACCAGCTGGCACCTGCAAGGCCATCCCTCCATAAGCAAAGCAGAGGGGTGTTTCAAGAACACTTCCAACCAAAGATTGAGGGATTTCGGGAGATTCCAGGATATATAGGTGCTCCAAACCCTCAAGACAAGATAGACTCTGGGCACCAGCAGGAGGAGGCATTGTATCCTCCCTCACCCCGACCCCATCCCCAAGAGACACACAGAAATGCTCTCTGGAGAGGATAGAGCTTCTGGGAGTTTCTGGGATTGCATAAAACAATCCACTCTTTGCAGAGGAGACAAAAAGAGCCATCTTGGAGTACAGACTCAAGACTTTTGCCACCTTCCAGTGATAAAAGACAAGGACCCCACAAAGAGACTGGAAAGCATGGGGTACTGAGGTAGAGAGAGCATTAAAGTGCAAGTCAGGACAGCTGGGTCCGACTATTAGGACCTGGATCCCAAGTCTAGCTCTGACATTAACAAGTTGTGTAACCCGCGACAAAGCACTCCCACTGTCAGGACCCGATGACCTCTAAGGTCCTTACCAAACGTGATTCCCACAGCCCTATCTTCTCTGCCCTGCCTGGCCCACAGGCACTGGGCTGGAGGGAGGAGACTCAGCATTTATGTAGAGCCTGTTACATGCAGTGAGCTGGCAGAGTCTTTTTAAAATAACAGTAGCAATAGTAAATATGAAAAGCTTACTCTGTGCTGGACCCAGTGCTAAATGCCTCATAAATGTGGGCAATATTAGAAAAGTTATCCAAGACTTGGGAGTAAGACAAAATGAGTACACTATGCCCTTTAAAGGTTGTATTAGAGCATTGTGTAAGACAAAAGAGTCTCAGTAGCGTTCTCTGTGACCAAACTAAGATGGGGGTGGCAGGTGGTTGGGCAGAGCCATCAAAGAGGAAAGAGAGACCCACTGGAGACCCAGGAGCTTCAGGGAGGTCCCAGGGCTCCAAATAAAGAGAAGCAGTATGGAAATGCACAGGGACTTTTCACAATAGGATGGGGAATTGCACAGAGCACAATGGAAAGCAGGCCTGGGGAGAATTTGGAGGACAGATGGAGATTCTCCTGCTCCTGGCCAACTCCTACTCACTCTTCAGAGCTCAGTTTAAATAGGGCTTCCTCGGGAAGACTTCCAGGACCCTTCAGACCAGGTCCCATTTCCTTGCCCTATTTCCCAAAGCACCCTGCCCTTTCCCTTTGGCCACACTTGTGCAATGTGGAATACCTAATGCAGGACTTTGCTGGGAACCCAGTGTGAGCCACAGAGTACCCGACACACACAAGCGCTCAGCTGATACTCACTGGGTGGACGGACCATCTGCAAATCCAGATGAGGGCAACAGGAGGAAGGCGCGTGTGAGGAAGCAAGGGTTTGAGGAAGAACAGCAGGCACATAAACATAACAGCACATAACCTTGCTGGAACTTTGGGGAATTTGATTCCATTTTGCTATGCCAAACCCATATACACTTTCTGAAGGGGAGGCAGGACCTACAATGAGGGAATTTTGTCACTGCTT
This sequence comes from Microcebus murinus, assembly GCF_040939455.1. Taxonomy (NCBI): domain Eukaryota; kingdom Metazoa; phylum Chordata; class Mammalia; order Primates; family Cheirogaleidae; genus Microcebus; species Microcebus murinus. The sequence goes on from NC_134121.1 coordinate 37,526,374, forward strand.
AGCTGTCGAGGAGAAAATGCATTTGCCAGCTGCTGGCTAATTCAAAGTTTCACGGTTTATTTTCAACTCATCATCTATTTTAAAAACTGACTTGAGTTTTGCCTCTGGCTATCTACAATTCGTCTCTCCTTATGCCTCAACTTTCCCACTTAAGCTCTTCTTTGCCATTTAACCCCTGAAATAGTCCCAATTCCAAATATTCTGACTTGCTGTCCATATAAACCATCAAAACACCTCAGAAGTTTCATCATTTCTACATTCCTACTATGCCTGCAAGACAATTTCTCACATCTCACATCTCAAAGTGGCACAAAAATCCCTAGTTAGCCCATGTATTTCAATTTGGGATTCAGAAAATGTGCCTTTAGCTATTACCCTATGTTTACTCTTTGTTGTATCTGTAATCAAGTCAGATTTTTTTAAGCACATAAAATTATGCATCTAATATATGGAGCAAGCACTAGATGCTGAAGATACAAAGATGAATAAAATACTAGCAGGAAAGCAATGTTAAAAAATGTATATCAAGCCGGGCGCGGTGGCTCACGTCTGTAATCCTAGCACTCTGGGAGTCTGAGGCTGGTGGATCACTCAAGGTCAGAAGTTCGAAACCAGCCTGAGCAAGAGTGAGACCCTGTCTCTACTGAAAATAGAAAGAAATTAATTGGCCAACTAAAAATATATAGAAAAAATTAGCCGGGCATGGTGGTACATGGCTGTAGTCCCAGCTACTCGGGAGGCTGAGGCAGACAGACCACTTGAGTCCAGGAGTTTGAGGTTGCTGTGAGCCAGGCTGACGCCACGGTACTCTAGCCCAGGCAACAAAGTGAGATTCTGTCTCAAAAAAAATGTATGTCAAGAATGGAGGAGGGGATGCTGCTTCCCTGAGGAACTAGTATGAACTTCTTATGAACAGTGACTTTTGTTACCTGTTTTTCAGTGGAAGGAATCAAAACCACAGCTAGAGAAAACTAAAATGATAATACGTGTCAATTATCAGTTCTCACTCATTAGATTATAAAAAGTAGCTAGTGGTGAACAAACAAAAAAAACAAAGGGTATAGGCAATATAGTATTAGTCCATCCAGTTTACCACTGTAACAAATCAAAACATAGACCAGGAATTCCAACTGAGTCCTGCTCAGCTAGGGAACATCAGCAAGAACAAAGGAATGGGGAACAAAAACAGCTTGTCTTACCCAGGGAAATCACAAGTACTTGTGGAGCAAGTAAGCTGGAGAGATGAGAAGAGGGCAAAATAATGGGCCTTTCTACAACACGAAGGGAGCTTGAACATCTTGCACCTGACTGCCCATGGTCATGATGGTAACAATGGCAGCTAACATTCACTGAGAGCTTGTTTTGGGCCAGATGCTGTCCTAACAAATCCTACTAGGCAGGTCTATTTTTTATGGCCTTTCTATAAGTGGAGAAATTAAAAAGAGCTTGTGAAGCCGGGCGCGGTGGCTCACGCCTGTAATCCTAGCACTCTGGGAGGCTGAGGCGGGCGGATTGCTCAAGGTCAGGAGTTCGAAACCAGCCTGAGCAAGAGCGAGACCCCGTCTCTACTATAAATAGAAAGAAATTAATTGGCCAACTAATATATATATAAAACTAGCCGGGCATGGTGGCACATGCCTGTAGTCCCAGCTACTCGGGAGGCTGAGGCAGCAGGATTGCTTGAGCCCAGGAGTTTGAGGTTGCTGTGAGCTAGGCTGACGCCACGGCACTCACTCTAGCCTGGGCAACAAGCGAGACTCTGTCTCAAAAAAAAAAAAAAAAAAAAAGAGCTTGTGAGAGATGAGCTATTGAAGGATTTTCAGCAAGAGTAGCATGTTGAGATTTATATTTTTAAAACACATCTCTGTACAAACTCAGTATTTACAGATGAAATGATACATCTTACCTTTGCTTCAAAATAACCAGAGAGTTTACAGGTGAAGATATAAAGATTTCCACAAGCTGATAATTGTTGGAGCTAGGTGATATGTACTATTATACTAGTGTTTCATCTTTTATATGTTTAAAGTTTTCCATAATAAACTTAAAAAAAAATCTCTGGCTGCTATACAGAGATCTGATTAAAATGCGGGAAACAGGAAGGAATTAGACCAGTTAGGGGATTATTTAACAAGTGAGAGCTGATGAGAGCTGGGAAGTGGCAGTAGGATAGAACATCTTGAGAGGACAAAAAATTGCTTGATAACTAGCAGTTGCGGGGTAGAGGTAGAGAAAAATCTCAGGTTTAAATTCAATCTTATGTACCTGGCTTATGGGATGGTTAATGGAAGAGCTGTTAGCCTTATAGGAAACACAAAAAGAGTTTGGGAACAGTAGAGGGAAGGGTGTGGAAATGTGGCAAGTTTGGCATGGCAGTAGATTGAGCATTTAGGTCAGTGGTCCTTAGTAACGGAGGTGTATGATTGTACCCCCAATGTAAACCTATTTGTTTATACATTACACAGATCTACAATATAAATGAGAAACAAAATTATTTTTTGCACAGCATAGAAGTTACAGTATTTCCTTCCTACATTCTAATGGGCTACATATCTCATAAAGTATGCACACCCTACTTTGAGGATCACTGATCTATGTAAAGATTATGGCTTTAGGATTGGGATGTGCAATCTCTTGAAACATCAATTTACTTCCCTTTAAAATGCCAGTATTACTCTCCGTACAGAGGAACAATGAGACTTACACGAGATTCTATGTACATACTGATGTCAGCACAAGTAGAGCTACAGGGTGTCAGAAATGCTCTCCCCACCCCACCCCTTTCCTCCAGCTTAGAATAAAAGAATGGACAATACTTTTGTTTCTTGCATAATGAATTTGTAGATGCATTTAAGTATGATCCCAAGTAGCTTAAGAACTCTTAGAAGGTGTGAGCAAGCACCTGACTTCATGGGCATTGGATTGCTGCCATCATCCCCAAGCTGAAATGCAGATATGCTGGTCACAAACCCTGCAGCTGGTCACTACATTCTGTGCAGGTTGGAAAGTGTGTGTGGAAAGAAACACACACACACTTAACACCTGGTAAGACAAATGACCTTTCACCTGTAATTTGTTCAAACAGAGGAAATTTCTTCAAAAGACTAATAATTCTTCAGTTCATTGAATTATTAGTGGGGATGGGGAGAGAGATGAAATGCAGTGTATCAAAGATTTCAACTTGTCAACTCATCAATCCAAGGGTACCTGAGTACATCCTATGGCCCTGGATGGCAAAACATCACCTCACAGCTCAGGATGATTCCCTCAAAACGGGGACATGAGCCATAGTCACACTATCATAGCAACTGCCAATAGAGAATTGTGTGAAGTTCACGGTGTAGTTCTCATCTCCCTGAAGAATTAGTTTGGCACTGGTTATAAGGAGAAGCAATGAGAACCTGACCCAAATCCCTCACTCCCACTGAGGGAGAAAAAAACATTAAAAACAAGACACAGAATTGGTAGCATCTGTTTGTAGAACAAATAGCACATCCGTCTACCTTAGAAATTAGAACTGGAAATTCTTTGCTCTGTTCCTAGCAGAGTATGATGATATTCTATGTATGATCATAAAAATGATCTAGAGATTTTAACCTAGTTAAAATTTAAACTCTTGCTTCCATCATTTTCTCTAGAATGACAAATTCCTGGGAACTGAGAGCCATATGCAAAATGAACACATACAAGCCTTGGTGTGCATTTCTGAAACAAACAATGATTTATTTAGCTGAAGCTAAAGACAAGGTAATGCTAAAAGCTAAAGAAAGCCTTGCCTCCAATTATTCACATGATCCGATGCTGCCCTCTAGCAGCTGGAGAGAGAAATAGCATTAACAAGCCAATTGGTTTCAGGAATGTAAAGTTTCAGCATTAATATTATTACGGAGGATGTTGCTGAAAAAAGAGGGGACAGGGGAAGCATCTCCACAATTAGATAGCAATAGTCTACTTAATAGAAAATGTGCTTTCTAGAAAGATGCTCGAATAAGTTAACACAACCCACACCTATTAGAATGCTCTAGGTAATCTCCAGTAGACCTGGGAGAGCCTTGAAGACATTGAAGAGACCCTCCACTGACCTGTTTGTTTGAATACACTCAAGTGGGACCTCTTACTTCACTAGGCAGAGCCATATTGTGTCACTGGAAAAATTCCTTCCTCCACCCTTTCTCTTCCACGTTTTAGCAAGTAGGTGGTTGATAGCTATTAGACTTACTTGGTACTTCTCACAGCCCACCCCCCTCAACCCCTTTAATACCTCTTAAATACCCGATATAATGTCAGTGTTTCCTAAGAAATGTAGAGACTAGTTTAAAGCAAGGTTACATTATGGTTAGAGAATTATGGAATCAATTGTCAACCTTGGAACCCAAGTTAAATGAAACATTTAAGTTGGAATGATGAACATTTCCAGGAAGGGGAGTGGCTAATAATTAGTAAGACAAGACCACCAGGTTCTTATATGCTCCCTCAGGTAACAATGACAATGATTGGAAATAATAAGCCAAAAAAAAAAGCCTTTTCATTTCCATAGTCACCTTCCTGGGAAGACTTGGATGTTCAAAACCCACTCCATGAGATTTCACTGCTCTTACGTCAAGGCAACTGACCGCCACAGCTCATCAGAGTATCTATTAGCTGACATTCTGAAATGAGAGATCTATACAGGAAGAGGAGGAAGTATGAGAAACTGTGAAGTATGAGAAATCTGCCTATATTATTATATTTTTGGCTACAGACAGGTGTTTCCAATTTCTCATGTTTAGTCTTAAAACAAATGCATCCGAGTGTGTGTGTGCACGATGCACTGCAGGTAGGGAGAAAGAACCACATACACTCATTTTCAAACAAAAGCTGCCATATGTTTATTAAGACACTACTGTTAACTTAAGCATAGCTGGCTCTATAAATCATTAGTCATATATTATCACACATTCAGGAAAGTTTCTGAGAAGATATATCAGGACGGGTTTCTCTTGTGGCTCAATTGGATCTGAGGAAAGAACAAAAGAAATTACATACCTGATTTACAGCTGCTGCTCATCAACAAACAACATGTACTGGCATCTAATTTTGAGAGGCAAGACAGCTGAACTGCCTTACCCTCTTGGCTAAAGCTTTGCTTAAAATTCCTCTCCCTTTAAAAGTCTCTCCTCAATATTCATTAATCTCAGAAAAGACCAAAAACTCAATTGTGATGAACAGGCCAATTGCAAATCTCAACCACAGAACCACCACCATATCTCAGATCAAAGATGAAGCTATGAGAAGGGAAGCAGGTCCTACATTTTAAATATTGGGCAGCAACACTAACAGCCACCCATTCATTATCTAGCTCTGTGAAACAGGGCAAGCCAGTTATAATCTCTCAAGAAACATATGCACTAAGAAGGTTTAAGTTCACACAAGCTATAGCTATATGTGAAGATATCTATTTCTCTGTTAAGTCTATTTTCTTTTGTGGATTAAGCATGTTCAGTAATTATGACTTAGTTGACAATTACTGTACACGATATTAGAGCTCTGACCTCAGAACAACAGAGCCATAATGCTGTGATTTGGGATAACAAATTCCCAAGGAAGGTTCAACTCCAGCTAGACAGTTCCCGACCTACTTCATCTCACTCCCCTAACTGAAGATGCAACAACTTAGAGGCAGAGAAACAAAGCCCAGCTAATGTGGTACACCTCTGCCAACTGACAGCAATGGGTATAATCTTAAAACCTGAAGAATTTATTAAAAAAAAGACTTTCTTACTTCAAATAATCTTCAGAAGTCTGAGTAATGGTGCAATCTGAAAAGTGAAAAATAAGTCATCTAAACAAAGCATCAAATTGGAGTCTTTGAAATACCTGATCAACCATTCCCAATAGAAATGTCTGTCCAACCCATTTACTGGTATATAGCTAGAAACGGTCTCACTCTAGAAAGCAATGCTCTGGTGAAAAATCTAATGGCCTTTGGGGCTTACTTAGAGAAAAGAAAATTTTAGTTATAAAAAAATCAAAGCTTTGGAAGAGAGTTTCTAAGTGTATTAAGAATCAGCATCTTTTTATAAAATATGAACTGAAACAGAACCACCCCAAATCTGATCTAAAATGAGACTGATGAGATTATCCAGGTATAACCCATTTTCCTTTCAAAGTAAGTAGAACTATAACACCATATTATTGTTTGCTATATTCTCTTTTCACAACTCTCTCCTTAAAATCAATTTACATTCTTCCTTTTCTTCACTCCCAATTTCAGTTTATTTTCAAAACTGGCATTCCCTAAAGCATACAAACATAAACACGGAGTTCTATGCAGCACTCACTACCCACACAAGGAGAAAGGAAAAAGGACTGTGATTTAAGTCACAGGTTTTCTACTGAAAGCTCTTTAGTTCTCCCTGAAGAGCTACCTTGTCACCTATATCTTCTAGCAATGATGCAATTAGATTTTGTTTGTTCCTGTTTTATAGCCAAGCATGTTGGATGCAGAAAAGAACCTGGACAGAGTATATAACTTTTGGTTATTTTTATAGTTAACATCTTTATTTACAGCTTACAGCTGCAGGGAAAGAAAGACCTTTTTTAAAAAAAAAAAATCACTTAAATCTAGTGGAGTAAACTGTGAATTGTCAAATCAGCAAAAATTAATCGAGGGAGTTGCTCTGAACCTATTCAGGTTTGGGGGGGGCTGCCCGATTGGCAAACAAACAAATTAAGTAAATCTAAACATAAGGCATCAAGAAAGTGGCTATCATTAAAGTGGCTACTTTTCCTCAATTGGACATCTCAAAATACAGCTTACCAAAAAATAAAATATTCCCCAGATGAACTTTTCTGCTAGTGACATTTTATGGTAGAAAAATGCACAAAGTAAGATAATGAAGATGAGCGTCAAGCTGAAAATGCTACAATTTATTAACTGTAGAATAAATTGGATATAATTGTAGAAGTGGGAGTACATACTATCTCTTCACGTTGTCAAAAAGATTATAGGTATCTCTGACTTTTAAACATACATAATACCTACCTATACATTAGAGCCTTGCCCTTCTCATTCCCCAAGGCAAAGTAACCACTTCTGGGAGAAAAATCCATGGTATGAACATAAGAAATATTCTTCTTTTTAATGACAGGGAAGTTTGAAAATACTGTACAGGAAGGGAGATGAACCTGTAGGAGATAATAAAAAGCTTTAAAGTACAACTGGGAACTTATCTTTCTTAAATTTTAATCTTCATTCCATCTTTTTGCTGAAACAAAAAGTTCATTTTGAGTATAGCATGCCAGAAGTACAGTCTCTTAAGGTAGCAAAGTGTTTCAAAATTAAAATTTGATCTCTAATGTGTTGTTAACTAATCAGAAAGGGAGCGAAGAGAAGAAAGTGTTAATGCAGCATCTAGCATGATGCCTGGGAGATTCAAATGTTTGCTGAACGAATAAATGAATAAACTAAAGCAAAAAGTCAATGGCAGTGCTCACTAATGCCCTAGCTTAATGATCACAGTAAAGAATACTAAAATCTGATTACCAAGAACAGATATTTTAAACATTAAGAAGAGTCTGATTTTATATAACTGAAGCCTAGACAAAGTCATACCAGATCTTCCAATATCATATTTCCTTTTTACACTTTTATTTTTCACCTATGTGATATACTCCGTGCTTTTTGCAATTTCTCCTCAAAGAAAGCTGAATCATGAAAACCTGACTCCAACTGAAGTGTGTCCTGATTTAGAGAGAGCTAAAAGCTTACCTCAAAACTAGGCCTAAGCATGACAAGGGCACAGTCTCTTTCTCCAGAGTCTACTCCTGGGAAAAATGGACCTGAGTCCAAGACAGGTAAAACAAGTCCTCATCCAATCTATGGATGAGTAAAATCTAGGCATAGAAGCAGTTACCTTCAGACTATGACAGTAACAACTCTCACTTTCAAATGTTCTCCAGCTGTTCCAAGACATACAGCACCTTCATGTTCAAATATATACAGTGAACATTTGGCTATTTATCTTAGCAGTCTGTCATCCTCCATACATTTAGATGAGACTGTACCAGCCATTCAAAGTGATTTTCATAGACAAGTACTGGGTAAAACTTACTGATATATACATCTTTTATTAAACAGGTTTCAGTCAGTCATTCATGTATTAGGACCAACTCCCTCTGATACATATATACCAATCATTTTGTGAAGAAAATAAAATTTACACTGAATCTCTAAGCCATGTTCAACTATTCAAATTCTGCCAGAAGGCAGGTTCTGCTGCCTATACACATGGCATCGGTATGCTGATAAGAAGTGGTCTTGGCCCATTAAAGCTAAGACACTGACAGTACCCCCGGTTTGATCTTAACTTTTAAAGTTCTTAAACACTGCTCTCTATACAGATTCCTTGAGAAATTACTTTAAGTATGTGTGTGCGCGCACACACACACACACACACATATCTAATTTAAAGCAATTAATAAAGTAGACTCCTGTTTTATGAAGAGAAGCTATAATAAATATATTTCAAAATGTATACTCAGCTTGGGAATGCAGAAATTATATGAATTTTTGATAACTGCCTTGGCTTCTTGTGTTTTGCTTAGGTTATTATAAGTTTGCATCCTCCAAGCATCCATCAACTATGAACAGGTAATCCAAAACATCAGGGAAACAGAACATGAGGAAAAAAAATCTGCTATTCTATGCCTGACTTTTGTTCCTACTTTATTCACCTGATGATCTGAAACAATTCCTCAGATACTAACTCAAGAACTTTCTGGCATGACTTTGGAAGTTTGGGGAGCTGGTTTTCTAACTCTTCCAAATCAAAACACACTAAAACCAACCTCTGTATTTGAATGATTTCTTAAAGATAATTATATTAAACCACCTACCTTTCTATTTCCAACCAAAGTTGGGGGTAAAAGGTCTCCTAATTTGGATTCATGTAACTTTAAATTAATAATTAAATCAATTACTTATTAGGTCAAAAACTGGAGCACAAGACACACAGCAATTTTTTAAGACCATTTTCACCAGAAGGTAGCTGCTTATTTTTGTAGCTAAATAAAAATCAGCACACAGTACCAGAAATATTGTGGTAAATACACACATTTACAAAGTCTTTGACATAAATGGTGTCCCCCTAGACAAGAGACCCTCATGCAACAAATAACTTACAAAACCATACACAGTGGCCATGCAGTCACACAAGCCAGTGTGTTCCTTCTGGTGGAAGATAAATGTCAACTTATTGACAACTTATTTTTATTTTTAAACTTGCTCTCTTCTATTGACTTGGAATATCAGAGGCAGGGGAGTCGACTTTTACAATGTCCTCCTAACAGAGTCAATAGTATCTATCTGCAAAGCTCCCCAGTTTAATCTCTACTGATTAGCGCATCCTCCCTCAGATCAATGATCCCACCTGGTTAGACCTATGCTGTACTCTGACCTCTCTTTATGGCCTCTGTATTGAAAGCTAGAGTTCAAATTAATTGAACTCTTAATTTTTAAAAAGCCCCATAAAGACCCAACTTATTTAACTCAGAAAGTTCCTTTTATATCTGACACCATTTCTGTCATGATAGTTAAGGGTCCAGATAGCAAAATTCAACAAGTAAAAAAGCTCACTCATCCTTGATCTAATGGATAAGAAGTTCTATGACTTTCTACTACATCCAAAATTATAAATATAATAACAATTTGACTTCTGGGTCTGTTACAGGTGCAACAGCTTAGATTTATATTCACTGCTTTGTACTGGGATAACAAAACTGTTTGGATCATTATAAGCGATTGCGTTTCACTGAGGCATTCTGAAGCTGCTATGCCTGGCTTCTTTCCATTAGAGATGATGGTTGACTAGCATTTAAAAATTGTGATTTGGCTGTTACTAATGAATTCCTTGTGTGATTTTGCCACAATAAAAAAGCATAAATGCTGTCATGATCACTGAAGCAAACTATGCAGAACTATTATACACCTTGTGGAATATATTATTGTTAAGAGGAGACAGATCCCATAGTTTTCTAAAACAATTTACTACCATTAAAATGATAAAAGGGCCGGGCGTGGTGGCTCACGTCTGTAATCCTAGCACTTTGGGAGGCCGAGGCGGGCGGATTGCTCAAAGGTCAGGAGTTCGAAACCAGCCTGAGTGAGACCCCGTCTCTACCAAAAATAGAAATAAATTAATTGACCAACTAAAAATATATATACAAAAAATTAGCCGGGCATGGTGGCACATGCCTGTAGTCCCAGCTACTCGGGAGGCTGAGGCAGTAGGATCGCTGAGCCCCGGAGATTGAGGTTGCTGTGAGCCAGGCTGACGCCACGGCACTCACTCTAGCCTGGGCAACAAAGTGAGACTCTGTCTCAAAAAAAAAAAAAAAAAAAAAAATGATAAAAGGTTAATATTACTAGTACACCACTCCCTTTAGAGGAGAAGGGATTTTAAAGCTGACCTGAATTAGAACCTTCTCATTTATCAAATGATTCATTCAACAGAGAGGCCATAAAATGCAATGCTTAATTTTTCAAACATTTTCCAGCAGAACCCCTTCTTAAGAAAAATCATATAATCTCAACATATACCACAGATAACAGTGATGCTGCTCTATATGATACAGGTAGAAGCTTGACCTCCTCCTTGCCCTGTTTGCCATATAAAGTCCTATGCAGATTCCAGGGCTCTGCACAATTCTGTTAGAAAACCACTGAACTGCTAGAAAGAATATGGAATCTAGAATCATAATTCTGCCCTTTATTAACTATATACTTTGGGTAAATTAATACTCTGCAGAACTGTTATATGGCTCAAATCTTTTTGTAAAATTTTTTGTCCATCTTCACAAACTATACACAGCAATACAATGTTGATGGAGTATGCAAGGCTTTTTGCCGAGTGAGCGAGATAAAAATAAAAGACTTTGTAAAGTGGGTACAATATGGTAGTATACACATAACAACAACACAATGCAATACTGCTATTCAAAGTTCTATGTCATCTGTATACCTGGTACCTAGAGCAAATATCTGTTAAATGAATGAAAAAACTGGTTCTGCCTTCACAGAGATGGCGTGGGATTTAATCTGAGCTCTGAGGTTGGGCAGAAAATAGTTAACACAGGCCTGAGGCCGTTATCCTTAGAAAGGCCTGCTTGCAAGGGTATCTGAGGAACTTGACTAGGAAATAGTTCCTTACAATGGCATGAAACTTTCCCCAAATGATAAGGATGACTCGTGGTGCCTAATCCACTTGTACAAACAATGCAGTTTATGCTTAACACCTGGCTTTACTTCTGGGACTCTACAATTTTGGAACATGTTAGGCAGAGGGTGCCTATAGTAACAACTTTGGGCACTGAGTCTCTAATGAGCCTCCCAGGTAGAAAACACTTAACGCATCTTGTCACAACCTATTGCTAGAAGAATTAAACATGTCCTGTGTGACTCTACTGGGAGAGGACTCTTAGAGCTTATGCTTGCTTTCCTTCAGACTTTGCCCCATGTACCTTTGCCCATTACTGATTTTGCTTTGTGTCCTTTTGCTGTAATAAATCTTATCCATCAGTATGACCATATGTAGACTCCTGTAAGTCCTTCTAGTAAGTCACTAAACCTGGAGGCAGTCCTGGGGACTCCTCACACAGAGGTATATTCTCAAGTACTATCTAGTTTTTTAATTTGCAATACTTTTATACAATTTGTTTTCAAAATCTAATAATTGCCTCCCTTCCATTAAGACAACAGGCCTTAAAAAAGTAGATGAGGCCAGGTGCAGTAGCTCACACCTGTAATCTAATCTGGGCACTCTGAGAGGCCAAGGTAGGAGGATAGCCTGAGGTCAGAAGTTCGAGACAAGCCTGAGTAAGAGCAAGATCCTGTTTCTACTACAAATGGAAAAATCAGCCAGGTGTGGTGGCACACGCCTGTAGTCCCAGCTACTAGGGAGGCTGAGGCAGGAGGCTTGCTTGAACCCAGGAGGAGTTTGGGGTTGCCATGAGCTATGATAACACCACTGCACTCTAGCCAGGGTGACAGAGTAAGACTCTGTCTCAAAACAAACAAAAAAAGGTAGATGAGGAAAGAAAACTGTAGAGGAATAAAGTATTTGCCTTACATATATACCTTACTATATATATGGTGGAAAAAACCTCTGAAAATGAGAACCACCGTTTAAGAAATGCTAAGTATGGACAGCACAGCTCTCCCAAAAGAGCTGACATAATACAAACTTGGTGGCTACTGTGGATCACTTCAACAATTATATCTAAAAGCTATAATACTAATAATTTCTACATCAAAAGCCACTCTTTTAGAAATAATCCAACACTCTCCTGTTATCTTTCCATGTTTTCAACTTAAAATTTAAACTTATCAATGATAAAAGGGTAAAGAAATATTACCAATCTGACTGCTTCTTTCATTTTTCCTGAAGCAATTGCCAAGATTTCTGTAGTAGGATTGAAGGTCAGAGAAGTAACACCTGTAACCAAGTTCATTATAGCTTTTATTGGCTTTGGGTTTGTTTCTTTGAGACAAGAATCTTGATTATATATGTTTACCACTCCACAATTAGAGCTGCAAAGAGAAAAGGCAATAAAATAGATTTAAAAACAAGTAAAAGGGCTTTCACAACCCTAAGTGAATATAGATTTAACCCCACAGACTGGTATTTGCAGGAATCATATGTTACAAAGAGACTAGCAGCTGGAGAGTTCATCCCAAGGCTAGACATGTTCTATCAGTTCTACTTCAGCCTTGCTGAACTCTTGTTAACTCTGGCAGCTTTTCACTTTCAGGTCTAGCTAGAAAATCCAAAAAAACATAGAATCTCCATTATTCATTCCTTCAATAAATATTTATTCCATGTCAACTCTATGACAGGCACTATTTAAGTACTTAGGATGCAAAAGTGAACAAAAGAAACCAAGACTTCCACTGTCGTGGTGCTTGAAGTCTTCATGTGTGAATGCTATCTGCCCAGCCCCCATTTATATTATTATAAGAGGTATTTATAGTATCTCTTTTTTTATTCTATGACATTTGTGAGAACTTCCAAAACCAGTGAGAAGCAGCAGTAATAGTAGGCATCTTACTTTGGCTTTACTAAGAATACTTATAGTCATGGTTATGGAAGTGATCATTCACTCCCAAGTTATCTAAATATGTATCAGCAATAAATTGTACCAAATACTCTCACAAAAAGTAAATCCTAATGACCTTATGTTGTAAGCACATCACTAACAGAACCATTCATAGACAAGAACTTTAAGTAAACATTTTGATCTCAACTTTCAGATCCTTAATTATTGGCATCATATACAGTATGAGGTACAGCATTAGGGTACTTGCAATTCACAGATAATTAGTAACTACAATATAAATATGAGAAGATGCAAGAAATTAAGCCTCAATCTCACAAGAGTGACAAACGCATATTCCACCAAGTACACTCTCATTCCTACCACTCAAACATACCCATTTATTCACTTAACACTGACAGACTGCCAACAAGTCAGATAAAATGCATAAAGATGACAATTTCAGTTCACGTGAAAGATTCTGTAGCTTGAAATGACAGCCAACACACAAACGGCATGTTAGAATTGTTTAGTCTTCAAACTACTGACATGCACATCTTCTCATTTAATTCTAAATAACCCGTTAATTTAAGCAGAGCTAACTGTATGTAGTCCATACTAACCACTCAGGAGAAACAGTATATATCCTTGGCTTACAGAATTCTGTTATGAATTAAATGTGTCTCTCCAAAATTTGTATGTTGAAATCTTAACCCCCGATGTGATACAATTAGGAGGTGGGGCCTTTGGAAGGTGATTAGGTCATAAGAGTAAAGCCCTCATGAAGGGGATTCCTGTCCCTATAAGAGAGACCCAAGAGAACTCTCTCGCCCTCTTCCTGCTCTGTGAGAGTACAGTAAGAAATGAGCTATCTGTAGCTGGGAAGAGGACCCTCACCAGAATTCAACTATGCTGGCACCCCAACCTTATACTTCCATGCTTCAGAACTGTCAGAAATTTTCTTTGTTTATAAGGCACCCAGTGTGTGGTATTTGTTACAGCAGCTTGACAAATCTCATCTTTTCCTTGTTCATATTTTTGTTGAGGACCAAAATATTTATTCATTGTACTTATTCTGTACTAAATCTCTTTTCTTGCTGAAAACTGATTTATGCCTAAATCTATGTTAATTAAGAACAAAAAGTTATTATCCTTATGGCTCTAAATAGCAATTTTAGATCAAATCTTACCATCGTGAACATCAGTGGCTCCTTAAATAATGCCTATTAATTCTTATTTGACTACTGCTTAAATTTGTGGAACAAAAATGGTACAGGTTAATTATTTTGATATATAGAACTTATTCTTAGTATTTGTGGTAAAAGAATATTACTTATTCTAATATTCCACACCAAGAGTGCTTAGTAAATATTTGTTGAATGATCTCCATGTCCAGTAGTATGCAAAGTGTGACAGGAATACAGAATATCAGAAGGAATTTATCCCAGAAAAGAATGCACCTGCATAAAGCAGCCAGCAATACAAGAGAAGATAATACAGCATTAAGCTCTATCTGTGATCTAGAACCTCAAAGAAGGGAAACAGAATGAGATGAAGAAGCTCCAGATGAGCTCTGTGGAAGGTAGAGGGAGAACATGAGCTGGGGATGGCAGACATTAGGTGGGAAAAACAGGGTGTTACAAGTGAAGGGAAGAGCAGGAACTAAGGGAGAAATAAGCATGCCTCCTAGCTCACCTCTCAATCCCTAAATAAAGGAATGGCATGACTGTTATCTTCCCACCCCAACCACAGATGACTGGACTAAAGTGGGCTCCTGAATCCAGGATAGTCAGCCCATTAGCAGATCAGCAACTACCGAGTGTCCTGGTACACAAAGTTCTTCCCAAACAGAAATGATGCCCATTAGCCAGATCAATGTCTCATTCATGAATCTGGACTGGGAACCACCACATGGTGGTGCTGGTGGAAGGTGATGCTGAAATGACATACAGAAAGAACACATGGGGACCACTGATAAATTAATATTATGACCAAGAAGAAACTATACAGGACAGTGGTTATCAACCAGAGGCAATTTTGCCCGACATGGGTCATTTGGCAATGCCTAGAGACTTTCTGACAGTCACAACTGGGCAGTGAGGGAGTGAAGGTACACTACTGGCATCCAGTGGGGAAGGGCGAGGGATGCTGCTAAACAACCCACAGTGCACAGAACAGCCCTCACCACAAAGAATTATCCAGCCTAAATTATATCAATAGTGCTGAGGTTAAAAAACACTGCAGTAGAGGGAAAAAATGCAAACACATGACAGATTCCCACACTTTATAATGCATAAGAACTGCCTAGGGATTAAATAGCAGATTCCTGGGCTTCCTGTGCCAATCACAGAGCTGGAGTGGAGCCCAGGAATCTTGGGTTTTAACCACTACTCCGGGTATTCTGATGCTGGAGGGGCTGAAGCACCGTACTTGAGTGTGAGACACGAGTGGTATGTACAGGTAGAGGACGAGAGAAGCTGTAGGAACAGGAAACCACCTGCCACCGAGGAACTCCCAAACAGTCCACTCCCTAGGGCTGCCTGAATCCTTCCAACACCTAAGCACCACTCCAGGCCTGCATGGCTTACAGGTGGCTATTTCTTCTCCTTCACTGCCATGTGAAGGTGGCCTGAGGAAGGGCAATCCTCAAATTAAGAGTTTAAGACACAACCACAGCTGCAGATGTCCTACAGAACCTCCAACAGTTCAAATTCTCCCCTGTTGACACCTTGAGGGCTGAACGCTCCTGACTCTTCTGGAATCCTCAGTCTCCCTCACCGTCACCTCTCTCCGCTGACCCTCGTCCCCAAGGTTCTCTTTCTGACCTCTAGTGCCTCACTCATCTTGTGTACTCCCACAGACTACCTATCACCCACCATGTCCAAATCCGTATCTTCTGTCTTGATTCCACACCGCATTTCTAACTGCTCGTGGGCACAGCCACATGCACTTATCTCTTCCAACACCACCACTCCTCCTCTACCCGCTCCCCACTCAATGACAAGTCCACTCTTCCGGCTGCTCAGGCCTGGAGCCTGAGAATGTGACTGCTTCTCTCCCACTCCCCATTTTCTAGGCAGTTATCAAGTGCGTTACAAACACCTCTGCCTGTCTCCCCTATCCCCATCCCCACTGCCCTGTCACTACATTACCTGATGCCTATTGTCACAGTGACCTCAAGGTTCATCCTCCTGCCCCTTTCTTCCTTCTACAGGCTTAAAACTTTGCTTAAGATTCTTGAAGAATAACTTGAAGATTCTGAAGGCTTAAATAGTCTTTGGCCAAGCACATCAGAATTCAATTATGCTGAAGGGCAATCAAAATAAAATCAGTTTTAGATTCTTTCCTGTTTAGGCCCTTCAAAGGGGACTAATAAAATGTGATACAGAAAAGAGAGGGCAAGGACCAGAAAAAAACGAACTATACTGACTTCACAAATGTACATAAAGGTCATTTTTGTGCAGTTATTCTTGCCCCAAATAGAGGCAAAAGCAGTTCTGCTTAAAATTACTTATAATTAGTTTAAACACTAGTCTTCACTTTAAAGGAGTTTTATTCCCAGAAGATCTGCTAATTATGAACTGCTGCCACAGTGCACACTACCCTGGCTCATGCTAAAATGTCCCTCCCTGTAGGTTTGGCACAGGTATGGTAACTTGGGGTAACAAAGAAAAGGAAGGGGCCTTCATCAGGGCACTCCCACACCAAGTTATCTGTCTCTGTTCCACTGCCTAAGGCAGGTGACCTGTTCTCCAAGTGCCATAGCCTAGTTCTACTTGCCTTTCCTCCCAGGCCCCAGTTTCCAAATGGTGGCGGGAATATTTACAACCAGTTTCCCCAGTTTTAACCTTGAAGAAGTGAATGGACACAGAGTGCAGAGTATGCTGTTTCTGGACAGCAAGCCCCCCTTGACTTCCTACCCGAGGGAGGATCTGACTGAAATCTTTTTATGACCCAACTGTGTTTGGTCTATGAAAAGTCATAAAAGCCTACTTCTTGTTGCTATAGAATTACAGGAATTAAGCCAGGTGTGGTGGCTCACAGTTATAATCCTAGCACTTTGCGAGTACGAGGTGGGAAGATCACTTGAGGTCAGGAATTTGAGACCAACTGGAGCAAGAGTAAGACCCCATCTTTACAAAAATAGAGAAATTAGCCAGGCATGGTGGCACATGCCTGTAGTCCCAGTTAATCAGGAGGCTGAGACAGGAGGATCACTAGAGCCCAGGAGTTTGAGGCTGCAGTGAGCTATGATTATACCACTGCACTCTAGCCAAGGTGACAGAGCAAGACCCTGTCTCAAAAAAAAAAAAAAAAAAAAACTAAACAAGAAAGAATTACAGGTGCTTATTAGTGATTTGGTAAGATACTTTAGAATTACTGGTAAGTATCCAATGTCACCTCCTCTCACCCTGCATCTTAAAAAATCAAGTAAGAAAACAGCCATCTTCTCCCTAGTCTTTTAACCATTTTTTTTTCCAGTTAATAACACAGTAACATGAATTCTAGATAATATTTTTAAGGTTTCTAGAATACTAACAAATGGTATTTCCAAAGAACACATTTTTGCTTTCTACCACCCTAGCTAAAGGAAAAATGCTGTAAATATTCTTAAAACTTAAACCCAGTTTACTTATTCTACCATCTCATCAATGACAAGAAGCTGAAAATAATTCTAAGAAAACTTGATGTGACCAGATATTCAAATAAAGAAAAAAATACAATGATATAAGGTAGTCTAGTATTTTCTTTGCTAAAAAGCTGATAAGCTGCCTTTATAGTAGTCCTCCCTCATCCGCAGGGGATACATTCCAAGACTTCCAGTGCATGCCTAAAACCAAACCCTAAATATACTATGTTTTCTCGTATATATACATACCCATGATAAAGTTTAACTTATAAACTAGGTACAGTAAGAGATTAACAGCAACTAAGAGTAAGATAGAACAATAATAACACACTATAAGAAAAGTTACATAAATGTGGTCTCTTTCTCAAACTATCTTATTGTATGTAATATTTTCAGATTGCAGTTGATCACATGTAACTGAAACCGCAGAAAGTGAAACTGCAGTTAAGGGGGGGATACTGTAATATCACTATTAACCACTGCACTAGGCAATAAAATCAAAAGGCACACCTGGGCCGTGCACGGTGGCTCACGCCTGTAATCCTAGCACTCTGGGAGGGCAAGGCGGGCGGATTGCTCGAGGTCAGGAGTTCGAAACCAGCCTGAGCGAGACCCTGTCTCTACTATAAATAGAAAGAAATTAATTGACCAACTAAAAAGATATATATACAAAAAATTAGCCAGGCATGGTGGTGCATGCCTGTAATCCCAGCTACTTGGGAGGCTGAGGGAGAAGGATTGCTTGAGCCCATGAGTTTGAGGTTGCTGTGAGCTAGGCTAACGCCACGGCACTCGCTCTAGCCTGGGCAACAAAGTGAGACTCTGTCTCAAAAAAAAAACAAAAAAATAAAAAAGGCACCTGGGTTGACCAACTTCATATTATTGAGTAGCTTGTTAACAGAAATACTAATGCATCACCTAGTATATTCAATTCCCTATTATTTTCTCATTAGTACAATGTGACTGAAGTTACAAGAACCTCTCTCTACTTACCCACAAGCCACATACTGTCCATTTCTAGATGTGGCAATGCTTAATCCATATAAACTGCCTTCATCAACAAATCTGTTAAGGCACTTCCGAGAGTTCACATCCCAAACGTAAACTTCCCCATCCCCTGAATGAAATAGCAAAAAAAAAAAAAAAAAAAAAAAGAGGGGGGTTGGTTAATTTTGCTTTAAACATGAAAAGGCAAGAACTTTAATAGTACAGGGACTATAAATATAAATCTATAATAATCTTCCTAGTTTCAGAAAGCTGGACTAAAAATATTTCTTATAGATACATACATAGAAAACTATATCAGCTGGTCATTAATATCTTTAGGTTTAGAGTAAAAAAAAAAATCACAAAAATGTTGGTTTAAATTGAGCTTTTAGAAAAGCTGTTTCAAGGCTGGGCGCAGTGGCTCACGTCTGTAATCCTAGCACTCTGGGAGGCTGAGGCAGGAGGATCACTCAAGGTCAGGAGTTCAAGACCAGCCTAAGAGCAAGACTCCATCTCTACTAAAAATATATAGAAAAAAAAAATTAGCCAGGCATGGTGGCTCATGACTGTAGTATCAGCTACTCGGGAGGTTGAGGCAGAAAGACTGCTTGAGCCCAAGAGCCTGAGGTTGCTCTGAGCTAGGCTGACACCACGGCACTCTAGCCGGGGCAACAGAGTAAGACTCTGTCTCAAAAAAAAAAAAAGAAAAGAAAAGAAAAGCTATGTTCCACTCAGATAAATTACTGGAGCAAAAATATAAAACAAAACACAACACAATACTACCCAAAAGCACAGTTCTTCCAATACCTATCAACAGGTATTAGAGTACCTAATATGTAAGGCTAGGTGATTTACATATTTAATACAAAACTGTTAATGATGATGATGGAGAACAACATAAAGAATGAACTGATCCAGACCACAAGGAAGTTATAATTAAGAAGATAAACACAAGGCTGGGCACGGTGGCTCACACCTGTAATCCTAGCACTCTGGGAAGCTGAGTCAGGTGGATCGCTCAAGGTCAGGAGTTTGAAAGCAGCCCGAACAAGAGCAAGACCCCATCTCTACTAAAAATAGAAAGAAACTAATTGGCCAACTAAAAATACACAGAAAAAAAATTTAGCCAGGCATGGTGGTGCATGCCTGTAGTCCCAGCTACTCTGGAGGCTGAGGCAAAAGGATTGCTTGAGCCCAGGAATTTGAGGTTGCTGTGAGCTAGGCTGACGCCACGGCACGCTAGCCCGAGCAACAGAGTGAGATTCTGTCTCAAAAAAGAAAAAAAAATAAAGAAGATAAACACATTTTATCTATTACCAAGTTATTTAAAAATAATAAATTCTACACATAAGCTTATTAATAAGCACAAATAGTTCAGAGAAGGAAGAATTATGTGTGTAAGACAATAAAAGAGAACATTATATCTACAGAGACCACAAGTATCCTCATGATGGAAATGGCTAATGGCCAAAATCAGCCTTTATTCTCCTTTCTCTCCTACAGCACTTGATACTGACCACCACCATCTTCCCCACACCCAGGGTTGACTTCTATAATGACCCTACATCCATCTCAACCATGGCTCCTCACTCCCTATCCTACCTCTTCCTCTTCTGTGGACGTTGCTCTAAGGTTCACCCTCTATATGTGCTCTCATTGTCCAATGAGAATGCAGCGACTCTCACTGTTTCAACTATTCCTTGACAAAATGTTCCAGGCTAGAGTAACATTACAAGTTAAATAGTAGTAAAATATATTTGGGAAAATTGAATAGGGTCAAATGACAAAACCTCTGCCTTGTATGTTTGTCTGTTAATGTTATAATAAAGGAAGATGTTTAAAGATTAGTTCAACAATAGACTAAAATGGGAAGAGATCAAGGAAAAGAAGATTATCTAGAATGCAAGTGTATGAATGGTATGGAGAAGACTGCAAGTAAAAGTGGCAAAAATGACCACACAAGGAAACAAAAAGCTACCATGTTTCCCTGAAAATAAGACCTACCCATAAAATAAGCCCTAGCAGGATTTCTAAGCATTTGCACAATATAAGCCCTACCCCAAAAATAAGACTTAGTAATGGGCATGGCTACGCAGCATATCTGCACAATCCATGCATTTCGTCGAGGAGCAGTAAAGAAGACAAGCAGCCCTTCTCATCTGCCCCATGAGAGCTCTATTGCTCGACATGAGAGATGTGGGCCAATGGTTCTAAAGGAAATACAGTCACAAGAAATTCAGGATGGAATTTGGGGTTTGGAGAGTTATGATGATGTTCCAGAAGAAGACAACTTAACCATATTTTAATAAATGTAGATTGTTGTACCATACTTAAAAAAAATAACACATCCCTGAAAATAAGCCTTAGGGTGTCTTCTTGAGGAAAAATAAATATAAGACCCTGTCTTATTTTCGGAGAAACATGGTAGTAAAGGGGAAAAGATAAAAGGTAAATTCTTTCTTCAACTCTACTTTTTATTCTCAAAATATTTTATGTACGTAGTAATGTAATATGAACAGCATGACGCCAATCACATAAAGTCCTCCATACAAAATAAGAAAAGGAAGAGGAAGGGGAACAAGGGGAGAACAATCAAAATTTAAGCAACCCAGATGGAGCACAGCAGCTATAACTGCTATAGCCTATACAATCCCCAGCATTGTGGGAGACCAAGGTAGGAAGGAGAACAGCTTGAGGCCAGGAGTTTGAGATCAGCCTGGACCACATATTGAGACCCCATGTCTACAAAAAATTTAAAAATTAGCCAGGCATAGTGGTGTGTGCCTGTAGTCCTAGCTACTTAGGAAGTTGAGGCAGGAAGATCACTTGAGCTCAGAAGTTTGTGGCTACAGTGAACTATGATCATGCCACTGCACTACAGTCTGGATGACAAAGCAAAATCTGCACTCAAGCAAAAAACAATGTAGGCAACCCCTAACTTACAAAGACTTAACTTTTGATTACTCCTTCCCTACTTTTTATGACTTTTCTTATGATAGATTGGACCTTCATCACAGTTATAACCATATTTGTAAACATTTTATTATCTGTATCCCATTCATATGCCAAATTTCAGTACCTTTGCTGACCAATCCTCCCCACCTCTTCTCCCCCATGGTCAAGGACCATTTCATCAGGAATATTACTCTGAACCAATATTTATTCCCTATTTCTCACAAAACCTAGCACAATATAGAGAATATAGATGCTGCTGACCTTAGTTAATTAAAACATACAAACATAAACAACTTCGTGAAAATCTGAGTCTAGGATAAAAACAGGCCAGATGTGCTGCCTCACGCCTGTAATCCTAATACTTTGGGAGAGTCACTTGAGGCCAGGAGTTCAATACTAGCCTGGGCAACACAGCAAGACCTCATTCTCTAACAAAAAAAATTTTTTTGAAAAAAAAAGAAAAACAAAAACTAAATGAAAGTTAATGCTAAAGTTAATCCTTTTTTAAAAAAAAGTTTTTAAGCTAAGTGTAGTGGTTCCTGCCTGTAATCCCAACTATTCGAGAGTAGGAGAATCACTTGAGGCCAAGAGTTCAAGGCTGGAGTGAGCTACGATTGGTGCCACTGTGCTCCAACCTGGGCAACAGAGCAAGACCACACATCTCTTTAAAAAAGAAAAAATTTAAAACTTTGTTTAAAATTTAAAAAATTAGTGCTATATTACCAAACGCTCCTGAGGTAAAATAAAAACTATGCTAAAATGCCTTGACTTACATACATAGATTACAGAATGCTACTCACAGCAGAACCACTCTAACGCCTCCCACTACCAAACAGAACATGATCTATGCTGAGATTATGTAACTGTCCGAAGGGTGGCCCCCAAGGTCCTTAGGGATAAAAGATTAAGTAGTCAAAGACTTGAGACAGTCAAGGAAGTGAAGGTTAGAACCCTTCTGGGATGAGTTGGTCAGAACGACCGAAATGTCAGAAAAGATGCGTCAGTAAATGAAAATTCAACATACCATCCAAGTCAAAAGGGTACTACTACCAAGAGAGCCGTGAGACTTGCCATCTTCCTCAAGAAAGCCTGGGCCAAGGAGCCAGTGCTGGTCATGTCCTTAACCATCAGAAGCCTCGCTGTAATTCTGCCCCCACTCAGTCCCTACTCCAAGTACTCTATCATGATGAGCAAGGCCACGCCCTACAACTGCCCAGTGCCCCTCCAAGATGATGGGAACATGCCCAACGTGCACAACCACTCCCAGGAACCCCAGGGGCCCAAGACTGTAGTGGCTGAAGAAACTGTGAGCACCTCCATTGACAGGGAGAAGGCTCCCCCTCCCCCATGACCAATAAAAATGTGAAAACCAAAAAAAAAAGGGTACTGTTACAAAGAAAGGGGTGATTCTAAGTAACTTTCAAAAAGAAAACAAGCCTTAAAATGAATTTTTTATGTCTGCCTTATTTTTATGATAAGTGTGACTACTTAGTTTAAATGATGCCTTTTGAGATAATTGCAGATTCACATACACCATTAAGAAATACAGAAAACACAGTATACTCTTTACCCAGTTCCCCCCAAATGTTAACATTTTGCAAAACTATAGTACAATATTACAACCAGGATATTGGTATTGATACAGTTAAGATGTAAAACTTTCCATCATTACAAGGATTCCTCATGCTGCTCTAATATAGTCACCTCCAGTTGTCTCCTGCCCCTAAGTCCTCCTTAAATCCTGACAATTGCTTATCTGTTCTCTATTTCTATAGTTATCTCTATTTCAAGATTGTTAATATAAATGAAACTGTAGTGGAAGTTTTCCCTTTGTCCTCTGAAGATTCACTGCAAATTAACTGACAGAAAACAGAATAATAAGAGAAAATGTACAAATTTTTAACATTCTTAGCATGGGGAAATCACAGGAGAATGACTACCCCTGAATCATCATTTACATAAACATTTCCTTCCCATTCTTCCCCCAAACATGTTAACAATGTATGTTAAATGTTTATTTAGCCCTTCATTATGACTAGTTAGTAAAGCAGAAAGCAAATAGCAACAAAAATGCATTCTAAAAATAAATCTAATTTTCTAATTTAAAAAAGGAAGTTTAAAATCACAGTGTTTGGTTAAATTTGAAATGTAAAAACATCCAAAGTGTCTCTCATCATTAACTTACCTGAAGAGGCATATATTTTCTTACTATCTGAAGAGAATGTGGATGCCGCAACCATTCCATTAATTTTCATGCTACCAATCAGTTCTTTGGTCTAAAACAATAAATGTTACTTATCAAATTGTTAGGAGGTACAATCACACTGTGTAGAATAAAAACAATCTAGTTCTCTATTTTCTAGCACCTATTCAACTTTGGTTTTCCCTACATTCAAAGGTTCTCCTCCCCCAACTGCCCACAACTTCTCCCAAAGTCCCACCTGTGTGCCCCTACTCAAGATGCATATTTAAGGACTCACTGAGTTATGGTTCAAGATTATCCCTACACGAATGTCTTATCTGAGAAGAACAAGCAACAACTAATAATGCTTCACCTTCACTGATAGCAAATGAAGATACCCAGCGACGCCATTTATGAGCAAGAAAGACCCATCTGGGGAGACTTCGAAGCTCCTCACTATCTTCTCTTTCAAACCTAAGAAAGGAGATGAGATTAAATACGGTTTAATGTGGTTTTCAATAAAGCTATCTTCTACTAACAATTGAGTTTCTTACCTTTTAAAATATGTAAGTGCCTCAAATTAAACAGTATTTGAGGCACTTGGCTCAGAACATGAATAAGTCTGACTTCATGCATCAGTGAGTTTGACCCAAACATAAGATAAGTACAAAGTGCTTAGCAAACCTTTCCGGTCTTGGTTAGCATTCCCCATTTTAATTGCAGGCCAGAGATTCAGCTCTCCATACAGTAAACATATTAACCAATTTTCCAAATGTAAGCATTAATATAATTAACTAAAAGGATAAATTATACTTTTTTGTTACAAAGTTCATCACTAGAAGAGAAATACACTAACATTAGAGACAGCCAAAAATAGAATAATACATATAAACTAGTTCCTGGCCACCTACTAAGCACCCCATGATGAACAGGAGTCTAACCTTTAACTTTATGAGTCCAAAAAAAATTTCACAACTTATCAGTATATTTAAGAGTTGATCAGCTTTTCAGAGATAGGTAAAGAAACCAGAGTCAACTTATTTATTTACAAAGGGACATGTTTCTTTTTCCATGCCTGAAAGGTTCATATTGACTATACAGGAGACTCCTTCTGATATCAAAATGCTTAGAGAGTCAAATTACTCATTAAGAAGTTGCCTAATTGAAAGGATACAAAAGAATGGGTACAACAGGCTACCTTAAGGAAAGGGAAGTAGGTGGCCAGGGAGATGGAGCATAAGAGACTTTTCACTCTATACCCATTTGTACATATTAGATTCTTGCACCATGTGAATGTATTGCCTAGTCAAAAAATATATATTAACACATATATTTCAAAAATTTTAAGTTGCTAAATTAAAATATTAATTAGAGAAAAAAGATTTAGAAACATCTGGTGAAGTACCCTTGTTCCCCTAAAAGGAAAATGCTAGCTGAGGCTCCTACTTCACATGACTACAAACCAGACATCTCACTCTAGTCCTGCCTCCCAGGGGCCACACCCTAGTTTCCTTGGTTGGACTCATGTTTCCCATTATCAGTTCAGACACATATTCCCAATTACTGGGGTTACTTTTGCTGATGACCAGTCTCCCTCTATGAAGGGTACTTTGCTATTCCTATTAAGTGTTTTTGTTTTGTTTTGTTTTTCTGAGACAGATCTCACTCTGTTGCCTGGGCTAGAATGCCATGGCGTCAGCCTAGCTCACAGCAACCTCAAATTCCTGGGCTTAAGCAATCCTTCTTCCTTAGCCTCCCAAGTAGCTGGGACTACAGGCATGTGGCACCATGCCCAGCTAATTTTATACATATATATATATATATATATGTATATTAATTGGCTAATTAATCTTTCTATTTTTAGTAGAGATGGGGTCTCGCTCTTGCTCAGGTTGGTTTCAAACTCCTGACCTTGAGTGATGTGCCCGCCTCAGCCTCCCAGACTGCTAGGACTACAGGCATGAGCCACCACACCTGGCCTCCTATTAAGTGTTTTAATCCCAAATTCTGGATAAACCTTATGTACTGACTATATACAGAAGAAGTTCCAAACATAAGGAAAATATCATTACATAACAAGGCAGGAATGGGCAGCTAGTTCCAGCATAGTACAAAGCTACAGCTGGAAACTCCTCCAGACCTAACCCTAATGTGGCACAGTGTCAGGCAGTGGGAATGTGAAAATGAAACTAAGTGTTCACCTTGGAGCCCACTGCTGGGCACCACTACAGTCCTGTAGGAACACAGACGGCATGGGCATCATCAGTGTAACAGTGAACAAGGTCCCAACATATTGCACAGGACCTGTATGAACACAGACCCAACTTGCACCAAGAGGCAATATGCCAGAGGACTCACTACATGGCCCTCTGCTCTCTCTGCCTGCAGGTGACAAAAAGACCTTACTCTTTCGGCCTACATAAGCCTGCTATTTTCGGACAATTGGGGGGGGGAGGTGTTTGTCCTAAAGAAGGAAGTAATAAGACTTCCAAAAAGAACAGGTAGCTGCTTTAGCAATTAATTGGAAAAATAAGAAAAATATAACTGTATTTTCACCCAAAGTTTGTAACGCATTATACTATTTATATGTAGCATTTTGCTTTTAGCTGCACAAAAAATAGTGACAATAAATGCTAATATCAGTATTACAGTTGTTCTTTACAAATGTTGGACCTTTCGAAATAGGAGCCAGGTAAAATGTATAATATAACCTAGGAAAATAAATTACAATGCTTTAAAGATGTCAGATGTACATCTTTTTACATTGATAGATGAGATTTTCAGGTCAAATGCTGAGCAACTGGTAAAGGAAGGAATGAGCAATAGCCAAATTCCACTGGATGGCAAGTGGCCTGATTGCAATCAGATGGATTGCATGCTGTTCCTAACACTGACAGGGGTTACCATTTATTAAGCATTTACCCATATAGCACGTGATAAGTTACAAGCTTTAAAAAAAAAATCATCTTTTAACATATATGACCCCCTGAGTTTCCAGAAACAGAAAACGGAGGCTCAGACATTACCATATCATATCATAATGCCTAACATCAAAATGGCTACCTGACCAACCACTGATTTCTGAGTGGTCAAATTCCTTTTTTTTGTTTATTGAGAACTGTCCTCAATAATAAACAAAAACTACTGTATGGTTCTTAATTTTTCTTGCACCATGGACCCTTTGGCAGTCTGACAAAGCATACAGTCCCCTTCTCAAAATGATGGTTCTTCAAAACATTCGTAACTAAAGGAAATGCTAAGGGTTAACAAACATAAAGATGTAATGTTTTTCCCGTGCAACTTCATAGACCCCTGAAATCTATCCAGAATTTTTTAAGAGTCTGTAGCCCCCACATCATGAACCCTAGGTTATGAACCCTGATAGGTTAATGAATGCACCATGTGCATCAATCTTGTATTCTTCAGTTTTCAAACTAGCATTTATGATCACCAAGAGTTTGCACACACATAAGGTTTATATGTCCTAAAGAGTCAGCAATTTTCCCCCTTAATGTCCTTAATTAATTTTTTGAGTTATTTATGGTTCTATAATGATGAAAGACTGAGAACAGTGCTCAATAACATACCACCACAAAAAGAAATACATTTACCATAACTATAATTATTACCAACTTATGCTTATTGAGGAAAGAAGAAAAGGGAAAATACTAGGAAGGAAAGATGAATGCTAGCCTCAAAAGCAGCTAGTGACTAGATACACATCCTGCACACCTAGCAGAGATTCAGGGTAAAGATCACCGACTATATCTTGGCCACCCCTTGGTATGCTTGTTCCCAAGAAGATACAAAAGCCTAGTAAGGGCTAAAATTCATTCCTTTTGATTAGTGAAATGCATCTAAAAAGAATTAATACATATTGCTTTATATTCCAACATGAGAAGATGGTTTAATGCTTTTCAACAAAGTGAGCTCCACAGACCATCAGCATCAGCTGAAAGCTTGTGAGAAATGCAAAACCAAGACCACCTAAGACCTACAGAATCAGAATCTTCAGCTTACAAGATCCCCAGGTGATTTATGTGTATATTAACTTCCGATGATGCCCTAACTTAAAGCATGATTAGATAAACCAAGAATCTATTTGGAAAAAATCATTAAAGGCATCAGGGAACACAGGAAAGATAAGATTGGAAATGCTGAAAATAAACATCATAAATGTTTTTAAAGTTGGCCTTATTCACTTTCAATCACTAGTAAAAAAATGGTTGCACAGAGCTCCTCTTGTCCCTTCCAGGCGCACACACGTGCAGTTTAATAGGGAGACCACCAGTGAGTTGTGGCGTATGCCAACACTACCTCCCAAGATCTTGAGCCAGCCAACTCCATTACAAGGGCTCTGGTTCCCAAAGGATTCATGAAGGTGGCAGTACATTTTAGAGTAACAGGGGTTGGGAAACAGAGGGGAAGAATGGGTAAGGGAGAGGATAAATTTTCACCTGCTAAAAAGTGTGTTGGTTTTTTTTAAGTAGTTCAATCTTTAAAATACATTAAGTAGCCCCCCCCCCCGCAAAGCAGTGCTTTATTCCCTTTAAACATAAACGAAAATTCTATTATAACAAATACTAAAACCAGAGGATATCCAAATTTCCTGATGATCGGACAGGTGGAAACAGTTTATCCAAAGAAGTAGACCTGAGGTCCTCTAGCTCCCTGGCTCATGCTCTTTCTGCTGCAGCAACTGCTAACTTTACAGACAAGCATTTGCAATTCTCTCCTGGTCTAGGGGATATATATTTCCATAAGTGCTCAATAAAAAAGTCAGTTTACTGGTTTCATTCAAACATACTATATCTCAATTAACACAATGACATTTTCCAAATACTATATTAAGAATCTTGTGGGGTGAAATAAGTGGTTGTAAACAATGTTAAATAAACTCAGCTTAAGGGCTATGATGGACTCCATGTTCAACAGAAATCTTACCTCTCACTTGATGCACAGGAATTAACTTTCCTGCTAGCATGTCGTAGACATAAAGAACCTTGCTGTGGGTACTCGTGGCTAAAACCTCTTCTCCATTAGCACTAAAACAAGCCTTAAAGATTGGAAACCTTTCCAAATATATGCTCTGGATTTTAGGATTTGTTTTTCCATCAACCTATAAGGAAGTACAAAACATTTCTTTTGGTTATTTCCATGGACTCTGGTAGCATACATTTTTCACTACAAGTCTTCATTTCAAAATGCATACCTGAAACAGTGATACAGCATTATCTAATCCAGCAACCATCACAACTTGTGCACAAGGATGAAACTGCACAGATGAGATTCGAGCAGTAGTAGGACGTTCAGCATTAGCATGTTGGCAGTTCTTCATCTATGGAAAAATAAAGCTGGAATTTTATCAATTCAAATGGTTAACATTTTTTTAGAGCGTGAAGACAAGACATCATAGTTTACAAATGCAGAAGAAAGTGCACTGGAATGGTAATGAAAAGATCACAGCTCTGGCACCAACTGGCAAGTCACTTTACAAGAATCTTCCTTACCACCTTTCAAATGACGGAATTATATCATTAAAGTCCTTTCCATATCTAGAAGTCTAAATTTAAGTATTCTTGGAGCACTAGTATAGTCATTTCCCCAAGATACATCCATTTGGGTTAAGAGATTTTTCACTTCTGGGGAAATTTTACTCAAAACTCTACTTTGGCATCTTCACATTTCATGGCACAAACACAACAGGCACTGTGGCTGTTCCCATAGTCCTACTGTTGGTACAGATTGCTTACTTTCTTCTCTCAGGGTACTAGTTTAATGGTTGCTTGTTTAATGGTTATCTCATGCATCACTTAAATTATTTTCAGTTATATTTTCTGTTTTTACAGGTTAAATAAAGTATTATATGCATTTTTTTGTAACCACTGAAGTTTTTATGGTAACTACATTTTCGATGGAAGTGAATTCACCCTGTGAGGAGCTGAATAAAGTGTCCTCCTAAGGTGGGAGGAGACAGAATCACTCTGTATCCTAGTTATTTACCATGACAGGTTCCCTTGCCCCATCTAAATACACATACCACTGTGTAACTGAAAAAAATATCTATGTCACAGAGAGATCGATTAACATGACAAACATTTAACTAAAGCACCACACCGGTTAGGGACTTGGTTAGCACAATGAACAAGCTGGACACAGTGATGAGTCAGGAAGTAACTAACGTAGGCTGCTTTAGAGAAGGTCCTAGGTTGCCGTTGGAGCAGAAAGGTACAAATGAGCTAGCCATTAGCAGTGCTTGAAGGACAGGCAGAAAGGAAAAGCAAGAGTAAAGGTTCAGAGGTAAGAAAGGACCCAGCACATTCAAAACACAGAAAAAGGAAGTAGAAAATAAGGGGAAAGAGGTCTGAGACAAGGCCAAGGATGTAGGCAAAAGCCAGATCATGAAGGGTAGTGTAGACTATGATAGGAAATTCAGTAGTTTTGAAAAAGCAACAAAAAGGGGCATGACCTGATGTTTTATTTTTAAAAGATCCCTCTAGCTGCTACGTTAAGAATGGTTTAGGAAGAGATAAAGTGGAAGTAGAGACCAGTCACAAACTACTGCAATATGCTGGGTAAGAGATGACAGCAGGCTGGACTAAGCTGATGCCAACGAAAATGAGAAATGCAAAAGGAGAAATCAAATAGGATTTCTAGAATTCCTGGGAACATAATTTAGTACCTTTTGATCATTTCTGCAAAAGAAAAAGAACTCTAACATAAATATTTACCAAAGCAAAATGACAGCAAATATATTTAACCCCACAGATGATAGGAACCCATGCATCTGTAACTAGGAAGCAGACTGAATTTCAGAGGTAAATAGGTGGATAGGTCCCAACTTCACTGACTCTCACCTTCAAGATTCCTCTTGGAAGAGAAGCTGATGTGGATATGAAATTCCCAGTCCTTTGCAACAAATCATCTTCATCCTCTTCACTTTCATCTAAGTCAAACAAACCCACAAGGCTGATCTTTAAAATCAATGAGATGGTCCTTTAACCTACCCCAAACTTCTGTATTTCCAAATTCAACTCCCCTCCCAGCCTCCCAATTGCAATCACTTTTTTAAAGCTGCAATTGGTAAAAGCAAAAACAGCAAACACGCTTAAAGGAGAGGAAAAAGATGAACACAACTTAACATCTACAGTTAAAATCAAAGTTTGACTCTGGAATGAAAGACTAACACATACACAGATGGTTACTAAAACAAGATGAAGTAAAATAAAAGTTTAAAACCAGCATTTCATTTAAAAAGAGCCAACTTGTATAATTACGGCAAAAGTGGCAATAGGGTGGACAACAGATCTAGCTTAACGACTCACACAAAAAAGAACTAGAACTTTCAGCTGAATGAAAGATTAATGTCAAATTGTGTATCAGAACTTCAAAAAGATCTAATAGGGCTGCTTTTCCAGTGGAGATGATTGGTGATTCTAGTAGAGACAGCTGAGAAGCTAAGCAGTCTTTTTAAAACACTTGGCTAACAAGGCAAAACTAGCACCAAAAGGCCCCCTCAGCATCTTGAAGGGGTCCAGTAAATCAACAGGCTTTTTGTACTGGGGCCACAAAAAGCTACACTTAGGATGAAGGGCAAAATCAAAGAATTATAAGAAAATCTTCCAAAAACTGAAACCTAGCGTTGAACTCTCACAATTCCTCATTTGAATAAAAATGTTCTTGGATTGTTAGTGCCCTCTGCCAAACTATCTACCTAGAAACAAACATACAAGTCATCATCCTAGATCTAATTAATCTACATTATTTTCCATATACAATGTCCAGCACTCAATAAAATGTAACCAGGCAAATACTGACGAGATAAAATAACTTGACTAAAAACCAAAAGGAAAAATGAGACAATCCTCAAAGGAACTAGACAATGGAGTTATCAGATACAAACTTTAAAAATACTATGTTTGATATGTTAAAAGAGTAAATGAAACAAGTTTCATGGCCAGGCACGGTGGCTCACACCTATAATCCTAGCACTCTGTCAAGGCGGGCGATTGTTTGAGCTCAGGAGTTCCAGACCAGCCTGAGTAAGAGCGAGTCTCCGTCTCTACTAAAAATAGAAAGAAATTAATTGGCCACCTAAAAATATATAGAAAAAATTAGCCGGGCATGGTGGCACATGCCTGTAGTCCCAGCTACTTGGGAGGCTGAGGCAGAAGAATTGCTTAAGCCCAGGAGTTTGAGGTTGCTGTGAGCTAGGCTGACACCACGGCACTCTAGCCTGGGCAACAGAGTGAGACTCTGTCTCAAAAAAAAAAAAAAAAAAGAATAATGAAACACAAGATTCAAAATTGAGCCAGAGAATTAGAATATTAAAAAAAGAACCAATGGAAACTCTAGAACTGAAAAATACAGTAATTAAAATTAAGCCCCCAGTAGATGTTTTGATAGTATTTCAAAATTAGCTGTAGGCTTTGGGCATGGTGGCTCATGCCTGTTATCCTAGCACTCTGGGAGGATCACATGAAATCAGAAGTTCCAAGATCAGCCTGAGCAAAAGCGATACCCAGTCTCTACAAAAAGTAGAAAAATTAGCCGGACATGGTAGCGTACACCTGTAATCTCAGCTACTCAGGTGGCTGAGGCAGGAAGATCGCTTGAGCCCAGGAGTTTGAGGTTGCAGTGAGCTATGATGATGCCACTGCACTATAGGCGGGGCAACAAAGCAAGACTCTGTCTCAAAAAAAAAAAAAAAAAAAAGAAAGACAGACACAATATTTGAAGAATTAATAGGTGAGAATTTCCAAAATTTACAAAAGGCATCAAACCAGTTCAAAAGCACAATGAGGGCCGGGCGCTGTGGCTCACGCCTGTAATCCTAGCTCTTGGGAGGCCGAGGCGGGCGGATTGCTCAAGATCAGGAGTTCAAAACCAGCCTGAGCAAGAGCGAGACCCCGTCTCTACTATAAATAGAAACAAATTAATTGGCCAACTGATATATATATAAAAAAATTAGCCGGGCATGGTGGCGCATGCCTGTAGTCCCAGCTACCCGGGAGGCTGAGGCAGAAGGATCACTTGAGCCCAGGAGTTTGAGGTTGCTGTGAGCTAGGCTGACGCCACGGCACTCACTCTAGCCTGGGCAACAAAGCGAGACTCTGTCTCAAAAAAAAAAAAAAAGCACAATGAGGTCTAAGCAGAATACTAAGCAAGTTAAAATGACTGGGAGGGTAGACATAAATAAAACAGCAACAACAAAACAATCCACATTAATGAATTGCTGTTGAATTTCAGAGGTGTGTGATGTTAGTCTTGTGGTTATGTATAAAAGGGAGTACTTTTCTTTTAAAAAAAAATCAATGAAGTATTTACAGATAAAAATAACACATTGGAGAAAACTGTGAAGCTGAGTTCTAGTCACCATTCTGCCAACAGTAAATATACCTTGACAAGTCATTTTATCTCTTTGAACCTCCCTCATCTGTAAAATGAAGGTACTAAATTAGGATAGGATATCCCAGATGATGGCAGGCTGGATAACTGTTGACTTAATTCATTATCTTTTTCTCCTAGGCACAAAGCCAAAGTACACTTCCAGGCATCCTCTACAGTTAATATGGCCTTGTGATTGAGTTCTGGCCAATAAAATGTAGGCAACAGTATCATGTACCACTTCCAGCAAAGGCCAACAGAAATCTCCTTTGGATGAGCCTTCCTCTCCTCCCCATTAAGCCAAGTGGATGTCAACTTCTTGTGCAACTTTGTAAGATCTGACCTAAAGATGGCTGAACCTCTATAAACTTGGTCTCTAAAGTAGAGCATCACTTTCTCACCACCCCAATTTTATGTACATGGAAAAAACAACTTCAACTGGATTAAGCCACTGGAATCTGGGAGGTTTTATTTCAACAGCTAGCATAATATCTACAATTACATGAATCTAAATTGCTGCATTTCTCTCTAAAATGGATGATAAAATTGCATTTCATCCAGGAGGGCAAACTGGTGACCTAGAGCCTAGAAATATGTTATAGAAAAAATGGTCAAAGGAACAAGGAATGTTTAACATGTTAAAAAACAAATGTGGAAAGAGATTTCCCAAATAACAGAAAGAATGTTAAGATAATCTGTATATATTCAAAAGGTAGGACTAGAGATTTCAAAACAGCAAAAAGTTTCTAACAGCTCCTAAAGAAAAGCTGAGAAGGGGAAGAAATAGTCTAGTAAAGACTACGACACTATTTGATATATTAAGCAGGATAACAATGTGGAAAAGATTCTTGCAATAGACAAAAGCCGGGCTTCATCACTGAGATTCCTTCAACTTCTAAAAGCATCTGGCTGAAAACCAGAAGGTCAATTTCTACTTAATAACAGATTGAATTTTCTAACAGAATTATATAAACCACTGGCTCCTGGTATGGGCTCCCTGTATTAAACACCATGAAGACTGTCAGGGGTGGGGAGAAAGGAAGGAGAGGTGATAGTGGAGGCAATCAAACAGGTCATCAGAGATTAAGGATGCTAAGGAAGGTGGGGCCTACATTATGTGAGAGGATACACTCCAAACTACCTAAGGATTTCAAAGGTTAATTCTAAGTCTAAAATTCATAACTCCAAGCACACAGATCAGATCTTGGCTAAGCCACTCATATTTACAATATCTAAACTCAAAAAGATCTAAAAAACATAAAAGTGTTATAGTATGAGCCCAACTTAAAACCTTAAGTTGAAAAACAGATTTTTATGGCTGAGCACAGTGGCTCACGCCGGTAATCCTAGCACTCTGGGAGGCTGAGGCGGGAGGATTGTTTGATCTCAGGAGCTCAAGACCAGCCTGAGAAAGAGCGAGACTCCATCTCTACTAAAAATAGAAAGAAATTAATTGGCCAACTAAAAATATACAGGAAAAATTAAGCTTGGTATGGTGGCACATGCCTGTAGTCCCAGCTACAGGCTGACACAGAAGGATCACTTGGGCCCAGGAGTTTGCGGTTGCTGTGAGCTAGGCTAATGCCACGGCACTCTAGTCTGGGCATCAGAGTGAGACTCTTGTTTCAAAAAAAAAAAAAACAGATTTTATAATGTGACTAATCATTTGGGCTTGATCTGTTATGTGCTCCTTATAAAGAACTCCCATTTCCAAATGGACAGCCAGATTAGCTGCCAATGTCTTCAACAAGAGCTCTGAATCAAAAAGTAACAATACTCACTTTTCCTTAATACTATGCCATAATGCAACTATGGTTCTGTTGAGAAGAAACATAAAATTAATCTACCCTTTATTTCCATTACAGTAGAAAATGCTATTAAGCTGTATACTATTAAAAAAGAGCTTCCTGCAGAGAAATGGCAGACTTTAAAACCAGACATTAAAAAAAAAAAAAAAAGGCAGGCACAATAGTGCACCTGTAGTCCCACCTACTCAGGAGGCTAAGGCAGGAGGAGCCCAGAGCCCAGCAGTTTGAGACCAGCCTGGGCAACATAATGAGAGCCCATCTCAAAAAAAAAAAAGACATATTTGAAATGCCAGGTTTTAATAAGTCTCATAAAAACACTCAAATAATAATAAAACAGGAACAGAGACTAACTAACTTAAACAGAGATACCAATACTCAGTATCAATACTCACCATCTGAAGAGGTTTTCTGCTTTTTTGTATCTGCCCAGGCAGGTACTCCCCCCATGGCATGCTGAAATCTAAGCAAAAATATAAAAAAAAATTTTGTAACCATTACATGTTCATAAAGCTTGATACATTTAAAGAATATAAATAGATATCACTTCAGAGTATGTAAAGACTCTCTTCCAAAGAAGTTACTATCTTTAAGAATAGAAGTTATTATCTTTACTCACACAGAATAGTTCCAACCTCTTGATATTAGAAACTTTTGAGAACCTCTGTCCACCTATACTAGTCCTGGATACCAGACACCTGAGTATACATTTGTTAATTATTTACATCTAGTTACATGGTTGTCTTATTTGCTCATATCAACACATTCCAGATGTGAGGACTAAGCCGAGAAGTCTCTTTTGAGGTTATAACCAATGCCATAGTACATAGAGCACACAACAGAACATGACTAAAAGAAAATGACCAGATTGGTAAAAATATACAAAGCTTCATCATATATCATTTGAACAATATGGGAGCATTTCACTCTGGAAAAAGTAAGCTTTTAGAGAAGCATGATAGTTGTGTTCTAAAGGATTGGAAGAGGGCAAAGAGTTGTTTTCATTTTTAACGCAAAGGACATACTAGCTCACCAAACTAAGCCCACTAGCCATAAACTAGAAAACTGGACAAAATAAATGAAACTGTTTTCAGAAATTGGACAATAAGCAGCATACCTTGAGATGTGAAATAACAAAGATGAGCCCTATCACCACCTGAAATCTTCCCCTGAAGGCATTTATAAGACCGTGGCATAGAGCCGAGAAAACATCAGACTTGAAAGAGACTGATATGCAATTGGAATTTGAGGAGTATACTGTAGAGCAGGTGTCCTCAAACTACGACCACATGCGGGTGTTTTTGCCTGTTTTTTTACTTCAAAATAAGATATGTGCAGTGTGCATAGGAATTTGCTCATATTTTTTTTTTAAACTATAGTCCAGTCCTCCAACAGTCTGAGGGACAGTGAACTGGCCCCCTGTTTAAAAAGTTTGAGGACCCCTGCTATAGAGAAGGGAGAAAAAGAACTCCAGAAATCCGCATAGGAGTTTGATGACAATTCTGCTGAATACAAAGCTGCACACTCAAGGATGACACTCCATGAGGTCGGCAAAGAACTACTAGGGAGCTATAAGTTGCACAATACCAAAGCTCAGACATTTGAGTTCCAACCAATCAGAGTGAAGGTCCTTACTGAACACTTGTGGCATTCCGCAGAGATTCAGAAAGGTCATACCTCAGCAGTGCGGCTAAACCAGTCCAGAGTAAATGGTACTTTAGACCTGCCCTAACAAAATTTTTTTAAAAGCCTTGAGAGGATCAAATTGATGTGCAAGACATTTAACTGCCTTGCCAAACCAAAAAGCAAAAGGTAACATTCACCCAACATTCTACATTGCCCAGAATACAATCAAAATTAGTAGACATACAAAGCAGCAGAAAAACATGAACTATAACCAGAAGAAAAATCACTCAACAGAAACAGAAACGACAGGTATGACAGAATTAGCGCACAAGACTTTAAAATAGCTAACAAATACATTCAAGTATTTAAAGGAAATATAATAAACATAATAAAAGGGCAAATAGAAATAAGCAAAATGGTTTTGAGCTGAAAAGATTTTCTAAAGCTGAAAAAAATGTCTGAAATAATAAATTCAAGTAAATTCAGATTCAACAACCTATAAAATGGGCCAGGCACACAGCGGCTCACACCTGTGATTCCAGTACTGAGGCTGAGGCAGGAGGATCCTTTGAGCCCCGAAGTTGGAAGCTGCAGTGAGCAATGATTACACCACCACACTCCAACCTGGGCAACAGAAAAAGACCCTGCCTCTAAAAAATAAATAAAAAATATTATACATTATATTATTTCATTTATATGACATTCTATAAAATGCAAATCTTAAATGACAGAAAACAGACCAGTAGTTGTCAGGGGTTATAAGTTTAAGAGAAAGGGTTGACTATGAAGGCGTATACTACTTTAGAGGGTGATGGCAATGTTCTAATTTCACTATGGGCAAATTATACCACAATAAATCTACTTTTAACCTCTAGAAATGTTAAAAAATGTTATCAATAAAAACAAAAATAAATATATATATATATATATTTTTTTTTTTTTGAGACAGAGTCTCGCTTGTTGCCCAGGCTAGAGTGAGTGCTGTGGCGTCAGCCTAGCTCACAGCAACCTCAAACTCCTGGGCTCAAGCAATCCTGCTGCCTCAGCCTCCCGAGTAGCTGGGACTACAGGCATGCGCCACCATGCCTGGCTAATTTTATATATATATTAGTTGGCCAATTAATTTCTTTCTATTTATAGTAGAGACGGGGTCTCGCTCTTGCTCAGGCTGGTTTCGAACTCCTGACCTCGAGCAATCCGCCCGCCTCGGCCTCCCAGAGTGCTAGGATTACAGGCGTGAGCCACCGCGCCCGGCTAAAAATAAATATATTTTTAAATATTTTAAAACATCTGGAAGTTTCAGTTGGAGGTGTCAATATAAAACCATTATTTTAAAATATACATACTTCCCCAGCTCTGTTCAACTAAAAGCCTAGAAGCAGTAAGATCTTTATAATACGGCCAGGCACAACGGCTCACACCTGTAATCTCAGCAGTTTGAGAGGCCAAGATGGGAGAATCACTTGAGGCCAGGAGTTCAATATCAGCCTGGTAGATTTCAGTTTCTTGAGGATAAACTTGTAAAATAAAAATTAAATATAAAGAGTAAAAAAATGAAATAAAAAAAATAAAAAACCAGCCTGAGCAAGAAAGCAAAACACCATCTCTAAAAAAATTTAAGAATTAGCCAGGCATGGTATATAGTCCCAGCTATTTGGGAGACTGAGACAGGATGGTTGTTTGAGCCCAGGAATTCGACATTACAGTGAGATGTGGTCTCATAACATTAACCACATCCAGTGTCCTGTTCTTGAACATCATTTCCCAATAAAAGAAACCAGGATTCCTGGAAAAACATGCTGGTTCTGGGGCAGGAAAAGGCCCAAGTGAGCTTGGGACATCTCTGTGAGACCAAAAAGCTAAGAAACAAGAACACAGGAGACAGGTTGGAAGGGCTCCTATGGGCCGAATCTGGACAATTTGAGCAAAGACTTACAATTATAACAAACTGAATAAAACCCAGGAATCCCAAAGAATACTGATGAAATCCAGTGTTCACCAATACATGTAGAATGAAAAGTAAAACAATGTGCACAGAAACCATACCATGACTTGCAAAATAGAACAAAACATGGCATGCAACATAACCTATGTAAGCTCAAATTGTTTAAAGCCAGCTCATGCAGACCACACATTCCAAACCACAGCAGCAATAACTGCACAAACTTCTATTCCAAAGACAATGGTTCCAACAACTTGCCTAATTTAAAAATTCTGACCAATCCCTGCCCAAGACCATAACTACTAACTTCCACCCTGAATCTACCTATATACGTACTTAACCCCAACCCCAAAATCCATAAATATTTTCCCCTAACTCCTCCATAGAAACCGAGACTCTACCAAATTGGTGTTCTATTAAGATAGTCCTTTCTCTTGTTCAGTAAATTTAATAAAAACAACCTTTTACAATCAGCAGGCTTCTGTGATCATCTATGTATGGGGACTTCAACAGATCATCTATGTATGGGGACAATGACAGAATCAGAAAAAACACCATTCTGCAACCCCTAATGTAATGCTAAATGTAACATAAATCTGAAATGCTCCAAAATCCAAAACTTTCTGAGCACCAATAAGATGCTCCAAGGAAATGCTCATTGGAGCATATCAGGTTTTCAGATTTGGGACGCTACATCACTAAGTATAATGCAAATATTCCAAATTACAAACTCCGAAAGACTTCTGGTCCCAAGAATTTCGGATAAGGCAGCAGTCCTCAACTTTTCTGGTACCAGAGAGCAGTTTCATGGAAGACAATTTTTCCACAGACTTGGGAGTGGGGGGTGAATACAATGGTTTCAGAATGATTCAAGCGCATTGCATTTATTGTGCACTTTATTTCTATTATTATTACATTGTCACTTGCCACTCACTGATAAGGTTTTGATATGAGTCTGCAAGCAACTGATTTATTACGGTCTCTGTGTAGTCAAACCTCTCTGCTAATGATAATCTATATTTGCAACTACTCCCAAGCACTAGTTGAATTACCACCTCAGATCATCAGGCATTAGATTCTCGGAAGAAGCATGCAACCTAGATCCCTCACATTCACATGTTGTTTACAATGGGGTTCATGCTCCTATAAGAATTTAATGCTGCTGCTAATCTGATAGGAGGCAGAACTTATGCAGTGATGCAAGTGATGGGGAACAGTTGTAAATACAGATGAAGCTTTACTCGCTGCTCACCTCCTGCTGTGTGGCCTGGTTCCTAACATGCTATGGACCAATATGAGCTATTAAGCTATTAATTTCTTAGGTATGACAATGGTATTGTAAATATGAAGGGAAATAAATAAATAAATATGAAGGGAAAATGTCTTAATCTTAGGCAATTCACCTTGAAGAAATTAGGGGTAAAGTGTTGTGTTACCTGCACTTTACTCCCAATAGACTGAGAAAACATACTCACACCTCAAATATATAAAGCAAGTACGGCAAACTATTAAAAAAACAAACAAACAAAAACATTCAACCCAGATGGCAGCTATTTAAACTTCTGAAATTTTTCATATTATAGAATTATGGAAAAGAGATGGTTTACCATATACAAATGAATATGCAAGTAATATTACTGTCTAAAATTTTTCCAAATTTTCTTTCCATTTTTCCAAATTTTTTATCCCTCTGCCCCACAAAATATCGATACGTAGTTGTTGTCTCCAAAAGCAATGCTGTTTCAAAATGGAAATTTGACTATCCAAGATGTTACAGCTAAAGACTAAACAAACCGGAAGAAACCATTGGTTATATACATCTCTTGGTAAATCACATGAAAAAGGACACTTACTCTTCTTTAAGTCTCTTCCGAAGGTTGTCTTTTGAAAGTTTACCTTCACTGGCATTTTTCATCATATCTTTCCGAAACCGATTATTCAT
Organism: Microcebus murinus; assembly: GCF_040939455.1. Classification (NCBI taxonomy): domain Eukaryota; kingdom Metazoa; phylum Chordata; class Mammalia; order Primates; family Cheirogaleidae; genus Microcebus; species Microcebus murinus. The sequence continues at coordinate 37,566,901 of NC_134121.1, forward strand.
CATGTCAACCCTATATAAAAACAGAACAGCATATTTTAAATGACTTAAAAAGTCAGCATAAATAGCTGCTACCTTTAGTAGCATGAGAAAACATCTCATGGAACAATACATGTCAAGCAAGATTTGTTACATGTGAACTCCTCATATGTATAGTATCTGTTTTTCCTGAAACAAAAAGGAATCTCTCTTCAGATCATCTAGTTTAGCAGTCCCCAACCTTTTTGGCAACCTTTTTGGCACCAGGGACCGTCTTCATGGAAGACAATTTTTCCGTGGACAGGGGGTCTCAGGATGATTCAAGTGCATTGCACTTATTGTGTAGTCAAACCTCTCTAACGATAATATGTGTTTGCAGCTGATCTCCAGCACTAGTATCACCACCTCAGCTCATCAGGCATTAGATTCTCAGAAGGAGCAACCTAGATTCCTTACACGTGCAGTTTACAGTAGGGTTCTCCTGTGCTGCTGATCTGACAGGAGGCGGGGCTTAAGCAGTGACCTGAGCTCCCTGAGCTATGGAGAGCTTTGGGAGCACTAGGTAGGCTGTAAAATGGGCTGGGTGTGGTGTCTCACTCCTGTAATCCTAGCACTCTGAGAGGCAGGAAGATTGTTTGAGCTCAGGAGTTCAACACCAACCTGAGGAAGAGCAAGACCCATCTCTATTAAAAACAAAAAAATTAGCTGGGCATGGTGGTACTCCTGTAGTCCCAGCTACTCGGGAGGCTGAGGCAGAATTGTTTGAGGTTGCTGTGAGCTAGGCTGATGCCATGGCACTCTAGTAAAATGTTGAGTATACAGTACATCCTCATCCATGAAAGTATATATAGTGCTAATTAGTTCTTTAGTCTTTACTCAATTTCAGGTATTGTACTAAAAGTTCTGCATGTACTATTTCATTTAATCCCAATAGCTTCCTGATATAGTTACTACCATTATGCTCATTTTACAAATAAAAAAAGGTAGGCTCCAAACTTGCCCATGGTCAAGTAGGAACTGGCCAAATTAGAAGGCAAACTCAAGTCTGACTCCAAACGTTGTGTTCTCTTACCTATTCTATACAGCACAGAAGAGAAAACACAGGAGACATAAGTATGCCAACATGCTAACTAACAATCATTTCTCCTTGGTGGTGGGATTATGAATGATGAATGACCTTTTCTATGCTTTCAAATATTTCTCAAATATTCACATAATCACAAATTTGTAAAGAAAATAATTTCTAACGTGTCCAGAGGGATTCTGGAAGAAAAGTTAGGTAACTTACATTTCTTCATCTTCATCTTCTTCATCCACCCAAACTGGCTTCTTTTGAGTTGGAAAATTATCTTTTGCTTCATTCTCCACTTCTGAGTCACCTGAGTCTTCATGTCCTTTAACCTACAGTAGACAAAATGTCCTCAAGCACTGAGTTTTTCCTATCACATGGTGCCACACACACATGCCTTCCAGTAAAATGAGTTGTAGAATGCTTTTTTATGGCCCTCTGATGGAATAACAGGATGGAATGCTACCACAGCCAAAGCTGGAGGCAGAAGCAGAAAATGAGACCAGAGAATGACACCACTGGTTGGAAAGGCAAAGCAGGATGAAACACTCGAGCAGAGAAAACCAACATGCTGAAAGGTAAAGACCAAGTAAGAACAAAAGGTATTGACAGACAAAAAAAGCAACAGGAGAAATGCCAGAACTACAACAATTACAGGACCAGAGGCAGACCAGAGTCCAAGCTATCTCCACTTTTTTTAGGAGACCTTGACTACCTACTTCCTTAAGAAACTTTATGCAGTACTCACAAATCTAAATTTACACCACAGAATACCCCTCAAAGCCAATTTGAGCTTTCCCAAAACGACGACAGAAATGTCTAAGTGATTTCTACTTGCCTACTGCCAATGGAAGATCAACAAATTGTTTGAAATTCCAACAAACCCCTCCTCCGTAGACTGCTCCCTTTCCTGACTATAAAACCGTCACACGGTTCATCATTTTTCCAGTAGCAGTTCTCTATCTCCTGACTAGATTACTGCTGCACCTTCTCCCACAAGCACCCAAATGGAGGTTCTGGCAATCAGCTGACATTCTAGGTCAGCATTCATTCAACAAACATTGACTGAGTACTTCTCAGTGATGCTTTCCTGGGCCTCTAAAACTTCAGTCCTTCTCTACACACGCTGATCTCTCTTTCCCGAATTTCTTTTTCTCTTCAGCACTTATCAATATACTTGAATCGTGCTCGCTTCGGCAGCACATATACTAAAAAAAAATTGGAACGATACAGAGAAGATTAGCATGGCCCCTGCGCAAGGATGACACGCAAATTCGTGAAGCGTTCCATATTTTTTAATAAAAAAAAATTAAAAAAAAAAAAAAAATATATACTTGAATTTTACTTTCCTCCTTTACCTTGTCTCTGTCACTACTACACAAGATCCAAGAGGGCAGGGATTTTTGTCAGTTTTGTCCAGTGCCCAGTCTTCTCCAGTGCCTAGAATAATGCCTAGGCCTCTGTATCTTGGAAGAAAAGCAAAGTATAAAATAAAGGAGTGATAAAAGTGTGCAAAAAGTATAATCAATCACTTAGTGATTGCCATTGCCAGGAAGAGTACCTGGCATCCAACAGGCTCGAAAACATTTGTTTTTGTTTTTTTTGTTGTTGCCCGGGCTTGAGTGCCTGGCATCAGCCTAGCTCACAGCAACCTCAAACTCCTGGGCTCAAGCAATCCTTCTGCCTCAACCCCCCTAGTAGTTGGGACTACAAGCATGAGCCACCATGCCCGGCTAATTTTTTCTATTTTTAGTTGGCCAATTAATTTCTTCCTATTTTTAGTAAAGACGGGGGTCTCGCTCTTGCTCAGGCTGGCTGGTTTCGAACTCCTGACCTTGAGCGATCCTCCTGCCTCAGCTTCCCAGAGTGGTAAGATTACAGGCGTGAGCCACTGCGCCCAGCCTCGAAAATATTTGTTGAATAGACGAACACGCGACCATTCCCAAAAGTGTGTCCCGTAATCGCGTGGGGAGACTGTTAAAACGCAGACTCCCAGGCCCGTGCACACGAACTAATGCCATCAACGAAAGTGAACTCCTGAATCACGGCAAGAAATTAATCACGGGAGGTAATTAAAACACCACGCTGAGTTTGGGGAGAGAATAGGGGAGCCTAGTTTTGAAGGACGCTCACGACTACAGTGCGCAAAACAAAGGGACACCAAATGCAGCGGCTCCTTCGGGGGCGGAGAAAGGCGCGGTCTCCGCCCTCCAGAGACTTTCAGTCTAGCGCCGAGAGGGGAGGGACGCGCAGCCGCGCCCCTCGGCGCCCGTGTTCTCGGGCTCCCTCCCACCTGAGCGTTTCTCGCCGCCGCAGGTCGCCCAGGCTCCGCCCTCGGAGCCTCGCCGCCCACCGCGCGCTCCACCCGAGCGCGCCCAGCCCGCGCGCCGCGGCCTCCCTCACCCGCGGGCCCCGCAGACGCCGCAGCAGCGCGTCCTCATCGTCCTCGACGTCGCCGAAGACCAGCTCCTCCAGGCACCGCTCCACGGCGGGTTTGTCCTCCTCCAGCGCCAGGCGGTTCCGCTGCCGGAGTCGTCTCTCTTCCTCCGCCGCCGCGACCGCCAGTGCAGCGGCCGCCGCGCCTAGCCGGGCCGGCGGTTTCCGGGGGGATGAAGAGGCAGCCTTTCGGGGCGGCCCGCCCGGCCCCGCTCGGGCTCTGCAATTCGGCCTCTTTTGGGTCTTCCGGTTCGGCCTTGCTGCGGCCCTCCGGTCGGGTTTCATTCGTTTCCTCCGTTCCGGCGGCATCGTTAGGTTTGAGAAGAAACGCAGGCGCTCACGTGGAACCTCACTGTGCATGCGCCGGGGCGCCTCGCTTTCCGCAGCCGCCGAGGCCCCGGGGGGCCGGAAGGAGCCTGCGCAGCCTCTCGCCACGTGACCAACACTCCCTCCCTACGTAACTCCCACTCCCTCTCCAGCCCCTCCCCGTGGGGGAGTTCCTCTGGGAGGGCCGATCTTCCGGGTGTAGGGGGAGGCGGCGTGACTGGAGTGGAAAATTTTCCCAGCACAACTTCGCAGCTGCAACAAACTGAAAGGACCGCAAACAAGCCAGAGTAGAAACTGGAATGACTGAATGAAACTTCTACTCTTCCTTCAGACTTTAACGGCTCGACTTAACACAAGCCCCAAAACCTTTCCCACCCTTCGTCTTGGTACAGTCCTTAGAGTACGGAGCCTGCCGAGGGTCCCACGCTGGAAGAGAGAGAGGAGGGTATGTAGGGAAGTGGGCCAATCGGGGCGCGGGTCACGGCGCAGGCGCGCTGGGGAGGGAGGGCTATGCTAATGTTGTTGATATCCTGGGGCCACCCGAGTTAAAGGGGGGAAATCCGGGGGCTGCCGCAGCCGCCACCGGTCTGGGCCCAGCCGGGGGCCCCCTGTAGTCGCCGCAGTCCCTGGGAGAGGCACCTGCCCCCAGCTCGGGGAGGGGGCGCCGCGGGCTTGGGGAGCACGGACAACCCCTACCCATGAGGCCCTGATGGAAAACACAAAGGATCTGGTGAGAGCCGAGCGCGGCAGCCGCTTTGTGTGCCAGGTGGGGGGGACTCCTGCAGCTCCCCGACCCCAGGAACCTTGCAGCTGCCTGACCCCGCTCCCAGGCCTGCTTCTCCATCCCACGCCCCCTCAACCTCCGGAGCCCCCCTCCCCCTACCAGCCGTTAAACGATTCAGGGGTTCCCCTCCCCCCACCCCCTCTGCCCAGGACTCGTTGGGGTTCTCTCTATTCCCTCTACTCTCTGGAAGAAAAATGTAACAAGAAAGTTTTTCTCTGCGTCCCGCCCCTGCCCCCTGCTCTGGCTGGGGGAGAAAGACTGGATCTGAGACTTTTCCTTTTTTAGCCTCTCAGGGTGGGAGAGTGGAGTTCTCACTCACCGGAGGGGTGAGGGGGAAATAGTTTTGCTGCTTTTCTGGGAAAATGTGCCTATCCGACTTGGGGCCAGTGCCGCGAGGCATTTTGCACGTGGAGGTGGAAATATTGAAAGGGGGCGGGGTGGGCACGTGCGGGAGGGAGAGGTGGGAGTGATGTTTGGGAAGCAGCCGCCAAGGCAGCTAATTTAAAAGCGTTCCAAGTCGATGGGCTTCTGTGACCATTGCGTTCTCTTTTGTAAAATAAGAATCCTAACGTTTCAGAGTCGGAAGAGACATTAGAGGTCACCCAAAACAGCCGTCCCCTCTGCAGCCTCTGTGATAAGTGGTAGGTAATCTAGCCTCTGCTTAAACTCCTACAAACACTGAGCGCTCACTATTGCCCAGGAAAGCCCGTTCTGTTTTTCAGTAGTTCTAAATTGTTGTTTGCTTGCCCTTATTAAACCCTTCAGTCTCATTCATGTCCCGGTTAAGTTGCTCCTTTTTTTTACTTCTCAAATTTTCTCTCACATCCTCCTCACCCACCCACTGCTCATTGGCCTATATTTTGTGTGCCAGGAAAGAACAGCAGGGAAGTGGAGGAAGGAGGGTTTGAGAGATAGTGAGGGCCAGCTGAAAACTTTGCTGGGTCAGTTTCAAGTGTGCCGGCTTACATGTCTGAAGATGATTGATATTTTCACTAGAGAATTACAATCTGAAGATTTCATGGCTATATTCTCTCACTGGTGCATCTTTTGGAAGTCAAAAATTTCATCATCATCTTTGTAGTTCTCCTATCACAAGACACATTTGCTTGTTACCTAAATCACTTTTTCAAAAGATGCCTAAAATTGCCTCCTGGGGATAGTACTGAAGCTGTTAGAAGCATCATCTGGTAGAGGGATGATTTAAAGAACCGCTTCCCCTCCACCAATTTGACCTGCGTTCCTTGTAAGCTGGTCTTTTCTTCAAGTGCCTCTTCCGAATGTTTTATTTCCTTTTTTTTAAAACAACTCTTTCATGATATTTGAAATTTATATTTGCCTGGTGTTTACAATATTTTTAGTGTTCCTTACATTAATATGCACCAGTATTTATCACTTGGTTGCTGGGATAGTTCAGTTGAAACTATTGTCACTCAGTGTTTTTTTTTTAGTTCTTCATTTGGTGAGGTATGCTGGCCCCAAAAGTAGTTTTGTTGGCATAAGAATCTTGGGAGCACATGTTTTCCTAATATAGTGGAGTGGGAGTCAAGACATAACAGATACAATGTAGAAATAATACATCTGGTCTAAAAGCCAGCAAATAAATTTTATCTTAAGCCCCCCCCCCAGTCTCCTGTTTGAAAGGTTAGACATTTTTTTCTCTCTCCCTTTTATGACTTAGAGACTGTTTCTTTGCTCTTGTCTGGTTAGACTGTTATTTTATTTTTTGTTTGTTTACCTCAACACCAGAGTGTTTAGAAAGAAAATAGCTGTCTCTTTTTGCACCACCTCCTTCTCTGAATAACAAGTAGCTTCTATTTATATAGCACCCCATACTCAAGGCTTGTCAGTACCTTGCAAATTACGGCAACATCTGTCTTGAATAAGTATCTGTTCTTAGTGTCTTATGTTGAGCCATATTTTTTAATCATCCAGTTTTTAACTTTATGTAAACTTTGACATAAAATATTTCTCCTAAATTTTTACTAGAATTTAACATAGAATTAAATATTAGATGGTGGAAAAAAATTAAGAGAGCTGAAGAATTGTGTCTTTAAAGTTTTTAATTAATATGGAGTTCCAAGTTGTTTTCCTGCTTACTTTAAACATGAACTATCATGACTATAGTTAACTGCCTTTGGAGACATTTGCATTCTAAACATACTAGACAGGAACAACTGGTTTTATTTTTGAAGAAGACATTGATGTATTTTTTATGGCTAGTTATATGTTGACCTTATCATCTAAATCTTTCTAGATGTTCAGATGCTAGTCTAACTATGTTGAAAATTAAAATGAAACAGTTTATTTTAAATTGTTTTAAAACATAGTGGTCAAAAGATAGTAAAACTATACTTTAGAAGTATAAACAACATATTAATATCATAAATACTAAACCAGTGTATTATTAAAAGCCAAGAGTGCTCAGTGGTCTGAGTGACCACATTCTAAAATTAGACAAGTCACATTCTTTGGGTTGCTCCTTCTTTCTTAATTTTTCATCTTTAAAATGTTTGCTGTATAAAATTTAACCTTTCACACTTAGAATTTCAAGGTAAGTCAGTTAATATGTATCATTAGTCTCGGGGTTTCAAATCTAAGAAAGAAAACATCAAGACAATGGAAAGAGGAAGGACTGAAAATAGTTAAAATAAGCTGTGTTTCCTAACAGGGTATTCTCCACTATCCAAGATGACTTTTGATTTTATACAAAAATTGCAAATTAGTTTAGATTTAATTATTCTTTTTTAATAAGAATATCCTTTAATCCTTTGTTTTAAGGATTTCCCACACCCACACAAATTTAGAATTTTTCTTGCTTTGCTGGAACCCACAACAAAAAGTGAAAAGGAAATAACTCCCATTTGAACAAACCCTGAATATGAAGTAGAATGATGTAATACGATAGGAAGGGCACTGACAGATGAGGTTATAGTGCTGTTCTGCCACTTACTAGCTCCATGGCCTTTGTTGCTGAAGATCCTGTACCTCAGTTTTCTCATCACAGTTGAAGGCTTGGTCTGGAATCATCACTGTCCAATGGAACTTTCTTCCATGATGGAAATGTCTTACACCTATACTGTCCAGTGTGGTAGTCACTAGCTACATATGGCTATCGAATACTTAAAATATAGCTAATGGGACTGAAGAACTCAGTTTTTTGTTAGTGTTTTAGTCAATGTAAATTTAAGTAGCCAAACATCTGCCATACTGGATATGCAGCTATAGAACAGTATTTTCCAAGCTTAATCAATCACTAGAATCACCTCTTTGGGGCTCCTATTAAAAAAGAACCTGTCTACTGGAGGTTATTCAGTAGGTCTGCATTGGGGCCTAGGAATCTATTTTTAATATATGCCCCAGAAAATTTTTTTATCAGATTGGTTAAGGAAACACTCCATTAGGAGGTTTTCAATCTCACTTCTAGTTTTCCCTTTAGTATTGATAATTTAAGATTTAGTGTAGTAGAAGTAAGCTCTGGACAAAGTCAGCAGACTGGCTGGTTTCTAGCTCTGACTCTGCCAAGTCCTGACCTGTGATCTTAGGCAAATTGCCTAATCTCTTTGAGCTTCATTTTTCTCATCTGAAATATGGGGTGAGCATCAGCCCTGCCTCCCTTCCAAAGTTTCCATAAACCACCACTCAGATGTGATGACCACTGCATGGGAAAATGCAGGCTGCTAGAAAGGATAGTTAAAATGCTAACATATCTTCCCAGAATCCCCTTCTTTTATCCTTTTCATTATATTATCTAATTCCTACTCCTATTCTTATAAAACTGGTTGTATATAGTACTCATTAGTTTATTTAAATCATTGTGGCTCAATTATTTGGCCATATCTTACAGCCTAGTTATAGAGCAGGCAAATTAAGTCTAATACTTCTTTGTTTTTCTGGTGTTTAGCATAATGATTTGTATATATTGCTCAATAAATATTGGTTGTTGTAATCTGTTACTGTACTTTTAGACTTTAAAACTTTAATTTGATAGTTACAGATTATTTTATATACCAGAGAAGTATCCCCCTGTGTACATAAATGTGTTTTACCCAATTTGAATTGTTTCATTAACACCCTATAGTTATTATTGTTCAGTGATTATATATCTTTTGAGCAACCAGCTCCAAATATATTTTTAAAAGATAAACACCAAGAGAATGTCATCATTTTATATCAAACATTTTTAGGTTGTATCAAATCAACATGACACTGAATAACCTGTATAACTTATTTCCTCTAAATTATCATATTAATGAATGATCGTGTTTGATTGCTCAAACCACATTTGTACTACAGACCCAGACTTAGCATGAATTCTGTTATTTGGGGTAAAATTGATAGCCGGTAATTATCTCATAGACCCTCTAAGCCACTGTGTGATTCAGACTTAATTTTGATATGGTCATCTTATTTTTAATTAGCTTTTCAGGTGCATACTTAAGGATTCATAGCTTTCTTCTGAAGAACTGAAAGTCCATTCATGTGAATTATTTTATCATACATCCTTCCCGTGTGGTAAGTGATGTTTTCCTTATTTAGAAGAGAGGGAAACTAAGGTCCAAGTAATTGTTACACTCAAAGTCATAACAGTGATAGAACCAGAAGTTGAACCCAAAGTGGTAGAAATTTGTATTTCTTATAAATCAAAGAATAACTTCCTTTTGTTCACTGTTGCTTTAAATCTTAGAAGATTGTTATATAAAATATTGTTCTCTCCTGTCATTCTCCTGGGTACTTTTCAGTTTGTTTAGGTGAGTTATTCAGAATATTACTGCTTTCAGTTTCCTCTTGATTGTATCATTGACACGAATTTATTCTTTAACACTGAACTTGTGGGAAACAAAAACCCAATAAGCCCCAAATCCTTACCATTTCTTGTCCTTATAATAGTAAACTTAGAAAGAATGAAGGCATTTCTGTTTACACTAATGAGTTTTATCGTTATGCCAGACCCTGCTTTCCATTATGATAGTGGAATGAGGAAGAGTCCTGCAGATCTAAATAGCTCTCTAGCTCCTACTAAGTTTAGTCATCATAGAATATCTATTAATTTCTGTATTTCTATTTTGAACTTTGTGATCTCATGCATACAACATTCAAATTTAAGGTTTCAGAAAACATACATTCCATGGCTAAACATAAAACTTTGAAAATCATGTGGGTCACTGCTCTCAATTGGTTTGGATGATGAAGAGTTGATTAACTTTTGATGAATTTATTAATATTGAAATTATACTGTTACCTGGTTGTATATTTATTGGCACCTCTATTTAGAATCTCAAATATTTTCTGTGAGTTCTGCTAGGGAAATTTACAATTTCATTGGAACTTGTGGTTGATTATACCATATGTTAATGGGTATACCTTTTAATTCTTCTGTAGATTTCATAGAGAGGAAGGTTTATCTAGGTGACAATTACAGCAGGAAAATGAAATTCTGTGATTTATGGTCCCTTATGTTTTGTCACTATAAGAACCTTTTATTTTTCATTATAGATGTACATTTGCTGTTTAGAAAAAGAAAATAAATACAGAAAAGGTAGATTCATCTTCTCATCCCACTTTCACCCTGTTAGGAGTTTAGCTGTGCCTTCTAAGATGTTTCTGAATGCACGTATAAATGAGCATAGATATATCTATCTATGCCTGTGCCAGTGCATAGTTTTCTTTTAATAAAATGTGAGTCATACTATATCTTATACTATATTTTGTGATTTATTATGCTATGTTTGTGTTATATTTTAAACAATGCTAAAAGTATTCCCCAAAAGAGTCTTTTGCAGTAGTCTTTTTCTCACCCCAATTCAGCTCTGATGAGACAACTACTTTCATTCTGTCAGCTTTTTCATCTAGTATCTATCTCCATAATTCTAAATATTAGGCTTATTTTTTTATTGCATGAATTTTAGACATTATCTATTGGCTTCCTTTGTGGTGAATAAGGAGTTATCATATACACCCAAATATAAAGCATGATTTCTGTACCTGCAATCATCCCATCACCTTATATTTGAGATATTAAGTAGTCATCTGATGTGATTTTCAGTTTTATTTTGAAAAGCAAAAATTTTCAAGAGGGTACATTACCTGAAACAACCTTATATAATGCTTGTTTTCTATGCTTACAGAGGTTAGCTGACAGAACCAATATTAAGGAAAAAACAGAAGGGAAATTAAAATTTAAGTTTTCAGATTATTCCTGTGACTCGTGTTATTAGTGTTCATTGTATCTGTATGGTCTTGAGAAAGTCCCTAAGCCTATTTGGGCTACTGCTTCCTCATCTGTAAAATGGGAGTAATATACCTTGTCAAGAGTAAATGCATTATTACATATTAAGTGCTTAGAATGTGCCTGATACATGCTAAGCATGCTATAGATATTAGTTGTAATAATAATCATAACAAATCTTTCACAGATCACTAACAAAAATGGTCCAAGGTTATTACTGAGTTTACAAATAGACTCCTATAGGACAAAATGTGTTTCTGAAGCAAATTATATAAAAACGAAGACAACTTACTCTGGAAAACTGTGTTCAATGACAGAAAATATGAATCTGATGACAGGTGAAATGTTTCAGAAAATGGCAAAAGCAATATATTTAAGATAATTTTTAATATACTACTTAATGAGTATGTGTAAACTTCTATATCTGGAGAATAATGCCAGCAGCCACTCCAGCTTTCCCACCCACCTTCCTATAAACCTGTAAAACCAAGTAGCACGTATAAATCACATACCACCCATGCCTTCAGCATTACCAGGAAACAGATCACCACAATCTTCAAATTACCTAAAAGTAGAGAAATAATAAGAGTTCAATTGATAAATTTGGTTTATTTCTCTACCTATACGTAAAAATTTATAAGTACTTACAGGTAAAGAAATTAAATAAGTACAGAAAACCACTCCCAGAAAGAGAAAATACACAAGAAGTTCCAAAACATTGAACAGAGATCTGGAGTTTAAATAGTTCATAGCTCTAGCGATAGAGAAGAGCTTGAAGGTAAGCAGTACCAGAATTGATAGTCTTAATTTATAAACATTGCTTGATAGGGAGAGGGTGAAGACATGGTGTTTTAGAGATACAGCAATGAAGAAAAAGAAGGAAGAGGAAAAATTCTTCAGGAAAAGAAAGAAAAACTGAATTCAGAAAAGAGAGTGTTCTTGAACTAGGAACTCTCAACATGAAATAACAGAAATAGAAAAGAATGGATTATATCCATATAGAACTATAAAAATAAGCAGAAATATATGAGTAAAAGCATTTCAACTAAGGAAAATCTAGCCATCCAAAACACACACACAGGCCGGGCGCTGTGGCTCACGCCTGTAATCCTAGCTCTTGGGAGGCCGAGGCGGGCGGATTGCTCAAGGTCAGGAGTTCAAAACCAGCCTGAGCGAGACCCCGTCTCTACTATAAATAGAAAGAAATTAATTGGCCAACTGATATATATATAAAAAATTAGCCGGGCATGGTGGCGCATGCCTGTAGTCCCAGCTACCCAGGAGGCTGAGGCAGAAGGATCACTCGAGCCCAGGAGTTTGAGGTTGCTGTGAGCTAGGCTGACGCCACGGCACTCACTCTAGCCTGGGCAACAAAGCGAGACTCTGTCTCAAAAAAAAAAAATAAAATAAAATAAAATAAAAAACAAAACACACACACACTCAAAGCAGGAGAACACTAACATAACTCAAAGTGAAATTAAACACCCTAAAACTAATGTTTGGAGATATGAAAAGTAACATTAATAAATATTTTGAAACAAGAAATTCAGAACAGAAAGGAACAAAAAGCCTGGAGAAAATGACCTCAAAATAGATTAAACTCAAGAGGAAAAACAAAATTGTATCAGTAATGAAAACTCCTACGAGACAGATTCAAATGCATGTTTAATAAAAGGTGTTCAAAAGCAGGAAAACAAGAGCATGAAAATAAGATTTTTTTGATAGATAGAAAGTTGAAATGGAAGATAGATCACAAGTCTAATATATATAATTGATGTTCTTTAAGAAGAAAAAATAATAAAAACACTTAAAACTATAATCCAAGAAAATTTTGTGAAAGTGAAAGGAGACCTGAATCCATACATCAAAAGTTCGTATCAGGCGGGGCGTGGTGTCTCACACCTGTAATCTTAGCACTCTGGGAGGCCGAGGAGGGCCGATCGCTCGAGGTCAGGAGTTCATAACCAGCCTGAGCGAGACCCCCATCTCTACTAAAAATAGAAATTAATTGACCAACTAAAAAGATATATATACAAAAAGTTAGCCAGGCATGGTGCCGCATGCCTGTAGTCCCAGCTACTCGGGAGGCTGAGGCAGGAGGATCACTTGAGCCCAGGAGATTGAGGTTGCTGTGAGCTAGACTGATGCCATGGCACTCACTCTAGCCTGGGCAACAAAGTGAGACTGTGTCTCAAAAGAAAAAAAAAAGTTCATATCAGAAGATACATTCTAGGATATATTCTAGTAAAGTTATATAACTGTAAAGATACAGCAAAATTCTGAGGATCTTCAGGCAAAAAGATGAAGTGACTTTCAGGGCAAGAGAATTAGACTAGCATCAAATTTCTGTTAAAATTTTGAAAAAAGCAACATACAAAGCAAAACAGTGGGGCAGCATAAGAAAAGTAACTGTTAACCAAGGATTTTTGTCTAGCCAGTTGTCCTTCGGGTATCAAGACTATAGAAAAACCATTTGGAAAGTGCAGGAACTCGGGATACTATACTCACTCTTTCTAAGGAAACTCTTAAAAGAGCTTCATCTAAAAAATGTTTGGGAAATGTTCTGCAAAAAGACTGGCAATAAGTATTTTATATATGTTTTTGAGCTAAGATTAAAATCAAGAGTAGAGACAGAATAATACGTTAAAATTCTATGTTCTGAAAAAGTAAAAAGAATGCAACTAAAAATCAAGAGGGAAAAGGGAAAGAAAAAGGAAAACTAGAATGAGATTAATAACTGTAGTTTATTATAAGGGAGACAAAGGATACCATCTAAAATGGAAAGACCAAATAGAAAAGATTAGGTAAGAAAAAGATTCTAGATACTATAAAAGATGTTAACACAAAGATAAGTACTAGGGGAAAAAATACAAACCTTCTAAAACACTGAGAAATTTTTAAAGGGACAGAGAAAACCATCCTCGAATGGAAAAAAATGGTAGTGCATAATATACACAGTAATTATAAAATAGTGTGACAGAATTGAGATTAAACATATCAATGAGATCTCTCTCCCCAATCTAAAGAGAAGGATTTTAAAATTGGCTCAAAAATTAAAAACCAACTTTATAACAACAGACCCTCACAAAGGCTAAAATTAAAGGAATGGACAAAGATAAACCAGGCAAATAGAAGCCAGAAGAATGCAGGATTAACACTGCTGATACCAAAGTAGAAGTCAAACCAAAGCAGCATTAAATGAGACAAAGGAGGAAAATTTATAATGCTAAAAATCATGATTCACAACAAAGAGATACCATTTGTAAATAAACATGCACCAAAAAACACAGCAACAATCTGTATAAAGCAAAAACTCCAGGAAATGCAATGAGAAATAAAAAGAAACACTAAAAATAGGAGACTGACACTTACCACAAGATAGGTATAATGGATAAGTAAGATCTAAACACCATAATAAAGCAGATCTATATTATGAATATATGATTCATATGAATATTTATATATGAATAAATTTGATCTAAGCACCATAATAAAGCAGATCTTCACGTATGTTCTTAAGAATAGAGAATATACTCTCTCACAGAAGATTCACAAAAATTGTCCGTATATCAGGAAAACTTTAGAACGTCCCATACCAAAAAAATTGGAAAAAGCAAAAGGGCCCTGAACTTTGACCTTGAAATTAAGGAACACCGTATCATACGTTTGCAGTAAAGAAGAGGAAATAAGAAAACATTTGTATACCTGTACGTATACCTGTTTACTTTTTCAAAACTTACCAAAGAATGGGGAACCAAAAGGCTATAAAGTTGGTTACCCACCTACAAGAGTGGGTGGTGAGGCAGAGAAGGAAATGACATTTGTTTGAGTTAGGCCTTTCTGTGTAGTTCTTTATTTTTGCAAGCATGATGATTTTCCACATAGTCCCCTAAAAATCAAATTAATTCAATAAGGATGATGATGGGAGAGACTAAAAACCAAAAGCAAACCAAACCCAACTTATTTAAAATCAGTAACATAACCACACTGAAGAAGGGGGAAATAAATAATCCAAATAACTCTTAAATACTGTGTCCCTCAGTCTGGGGAAAAGTGACTCCAAAGAAATAAGTGATTTGGTTTTTTGTAGTGGTACAGTGTGAAATAGACACAAATATGACGTGGGAAATCAAGAAAAAAGCCCTGTGGGAATGATTGGAATTGGAGGTTTAAGAATGAATTCATAATTTTCTAAAATATATGTGTGTATACATATGTCACATACATGGTGTGTACATATTCTTACTGTGTCCACTAAAAAGGCCCAGAAGCAAAGACCTCCCCCAATAGCAATGAACACATGGAACACCCAGATCTTTATTTCTAAAGTCATTCCCCACTTAAAGAAACCAAAGCTCTCTGAAGAAATGTTTGATTCCAGGGCCAGGACAGAGAAATGATTATAAGATAAGCCTGGAATATCTTGTGCCAGAAAGTAAGGAATTGCTCAAAAAGTGGTAAGACATGTCAGAATGGC
This sequence comes from Microcebus murinus, assembly GCF_040939455.1. Taxonomy (NCBI): domain Eukaryota; kingdom Metazoa; phylum Chordata; class Mammalia; order Primates; family Cheirogaleidae; genus Microcebus; species Microcebus murinus. The sequence continues at coordinate 37,582,196 of NC_134121.1, forward strand.
GCAGTAGTCTCAGGCGGCTTGAAGAGCCTCCTGCTGGCCCAATCTGGGACAGTTTGAGCCCCCAGATAATTAAGGAGAATAATGAATTAAAAACATTGAAAAGTATAAATCCATGGGTTGATACCTATAATAAATAAATACATAAATAAGAGAAAAAAGAGGGCTATTCCTTACAGAAAAATGCTGAGTAATGAATATAGAGGGAATGCTGGGGTTGGAAAATCATCACAGTTAATTAAAGATTGAGCTAAATCTCCAGTCAGATTTTGATGAGCAGAATATTTGCATGGTCTTTAAGTGTCTCCCCACAGATTGCTTATTGAAAGAAGAAAAATAGTGAAAATATAGTGGAGAGACCATACCACACCTAGACAAGGTGATCAAGTAAGGTAACCAACAAGGGGGCAGATGAGCATCATGCCTCTTGGATTTGATAGCCTGAGAAAGACGGCATCAGTTAGGTAGTACAACTTGAAACTAATCATGAGAAAATCTCAAATCAAAAATGAAGACATTCTAATTTTTTCAGAAAAGGGAGGAAATCTGTGCAGAAGTATACCAAATAATACCAAATAAATACTGTGCTCTCAAGGAGGGAAGCATAACTCCCTGCTCCTTAAGTGTGGGCTGCACATAGTCACTTTGTTCCAAAGAGTACAGTATGGCCCAGGGTCAAGGGTAACTTTCCAGTAGAGAAACATGATAAGCACTACCTCAATCAGATGTCCAGGTCAGCATCAACAGTGATAAGTCATGTTGGTAGTATGTATCCTTGGTATTATCTCTGCGATGTACCTCCCAAAAAACGGTAACCCCAGCTCCCTCATGAGGAAACTGTCAGACAAATCGCAATAAAAGAAGTCAACGAAATACCTGACCAATATTCCTCAAAACTGTTCAGGTCATCAAAGAACAGGAAAACCTGAGGAATTATCACTACCCAGAGGAGTCTTGTGATGACTTATGTAATGAAGACTTACATGTGAAGATTCATGATGACTAAATGTAATGTAGGATCTTGGAACAGAAAAAGAACATTAGGTAAAAATAAAAGAAATCTGAATAGAGTATAGACTTTAGTTAATGACAGTGTATTTGTATCAGTATTGTTTCATTGTAATAAATGTACAATAATGTAAGATGTTAAAGGGGAAATTGGTACATGGGAACTCTGTACTATGTTTTCAGTTTTTGTATATAACTGGCCTTAAAAAGAAGTTTTTTTAAAAGAAGAGACTGCATTCCTAAAAGACATCAAATGTTTTATTTGGGGCGGGGGTTTTATAGTTTCATGTTTTGGTTTCTTAGGGTTTTGGTTGTTTGAGACATGGTTCTCTCTCTGTCACCCCAGGTAGAATGCAGTGGTGTCATCATAGCTTACTGCAGACTCCAACTCCTGGGCTCAAGCCATCCTTCTGCCTCAGCTACCTGAATAGCTGGGACTACAGACACATGCCATGAATGCCTGACTAATTTTTCTAGAGACAGGGGTCTTACTCTTAGGCTGGTCTTGAACTCATGTGCTCAGGTGGTCCTCCAGCTTTGGTCCCTCAGAGTGCTAGGATTACAGGCATGAGCCACCATTCCCAGCCAAGGCAATGCACATTAAGAAAGACAAAGTCTCCTTCCAGATTTAAAGACTGTGACATGACAAAAAAATGTGATCCTGAACTGGAGGAAAAGTCTCACAAATGATGTTATTTAGTCAATTGACAAAACTGGAATATGGATGGTAACATGAATATGGATGAAAGTATTGATGTTAAATTTCTTTTTTTTTCTTTCTTTCTTTCTTTCTTTTTTTTTTTTTTTTTTTTGAGATAGACTCTTGCCCTATTGCCTGGGCTAGAGTGCCATGGTGTCAGCCTAGCTCACAGCAACCTCAAACTCCTGGGCTCAAGCAATTATTCTGCCTCAGCCTCCCAAGTAGCTGAGACTATAGGCATGCACTACCATGCCTAGCTAATTTTTTCGATATATTTTTAGTTGTCCAGCTAATTTCTTTCTATTTTTAGTAGAGATGGGGTCTTGCTCTTAATCGGGCTGGTTTTTCAAACTCCTGACCTTGAGGATCTGCCTGCCTCAGCCTCCCAGAGTGCTAGGATTAGAGGTGTGAGCCCCCACACCCAGCCTAATGTTAAATTTCTTGAAGATAATAGCTGACCTGTGATTATATAAAAGAATGTCTTTATTATTAGGAGAGACATAGTTCTCAACTGGGGTGATTTTGTCTCCCAGGGGATATTTAGTAATGCCTGGAGGCATTTTTGGTTGTGACAAGGGAGTAAAGGGGAGTGTTACCTGCCACAAATGATTCTAGCCATCTTGTATTACACAGGCTAGCCCCCCACAGCAAGTCATTATCTGGCTCAAAATGTCAGTGTTGCCAAGGTTGACTTCTAGCCCTGATTTAGAGGTAAAAGGGCTTGAAGCATGTCAAATATTCACAAACGGTTGAGGTGGGAAAAAATAGAGGAGTAAATGGGGCAAAATGTTAATAATTGGTCAGTCGTGGTGAAGGGTATCCAGATGTTCTTTGCATTATCAGAACTTCTGTAAGAATTTGTAAGTAAAAAGTTAAATATTTTATAGTAAAAGCCCATTACTATCCTTAAAGAAGATAGAAAGGACATGATCTTATAATAGAGGACAGTAATTTAAATTTAATAAATTAAACTTTAGGAAAAATAAAAAATGTATTACTCAGTTTATATAAGTAGACATTTGCTCTTTTTAGCTCCATCCCCAAACTGTTTTTATTCAAGTTGATCAAAAAATTTGCTTCTGTTTTTTAACCTCATTGGAAAATGAGAAATCACCTTGTTTTCACATTTACCCACTTCATCGTCTTATATCACAAATTTTGGTTAAATCATTGTTTATATAATATATAGATGGTATTTGCTGTTCAGCCAGTTACTGTACTTTTTCCTTTCTGATACAACTTTTTTCCTGCAATTAATAATTGTCTTTTTTTTTTCATTTGGTCAGTTTTAGATGTGTTTATTGCTTTTTTTTCTCATGCTCCAATAAACTGTCAAACACAAAGATTCATTTTTTTCCTAGAGCCCTTCCAGAGCCTTCATCCATCCTCCTCTAATACAGTCTGATTGCTTTCTAGACCTGCTATATAGCTGTAATCCTGAGATATCCCTTTATTATTGCCTTAGATATTCCCTTTACCTCTGTCCTGTGTTGGATCATATAGTTCCTAGATCAGTCATCTTCCTCCTTCTTGGTTACTTTGATGTTATAATGAAGCATATCTTCTAATAATGATTTTCTGAGAAAAAGTGTACATGAGCTAAATTTTTTGAGGGAGCTTCAGGGGCAATATCTGAAAATGTCTTTCTTCTACCATTAGAATTGGTTGATAATTTGTCTGGATATGGGTTTTTTTTTTTTTTTTTTGAGACAGAGTCAGAGTCACTCTAGCCTGTTGCCCAGGCTAGAGTGCGTGCCGTGGTGTCAGCCTAGCTCACAGCACCCGCAAACTCTTAGGCTCAAGCAATCCTCCTACCTCAGCCTGCTGAGTGGCTGGGACTACAGGCATGCGCCACCATGCCTGGCTAACTTTTTATATATATATATGCCAATTAATTTCTTTCTATTTATAGTAGAGGTGGGAGTCTCGCTCTTGCTCAGGCTGGTTTCGAACTCCTGACCTCAAGCAATCCACCTGCCTTGGCCTCCCAGAGTGCTGGATTACAGGTGTGAGCCACCGCGCCCAGCCTGGATATAGATTTTTTTAAATAGCTTTATTGAAGTAAAATTTTACAAAATTAAACTACACATATTTTAAAATGTACAATTTGGTAAGTTTTGACATAGGTATACATTCATGAAACCATCATCACAATCTAGACAATAAACCTATCTTATCTCCAAAACTTTCCTCATTCTCCTTTTAACTCCTTCCCACCCTGGCCCCCACCTCATCCCCAGGTAATTACTTTTCTTCTTTCTGTATTTATACACTAGTTTGCATTTTTTAGAATTCTGTGTAAAAGGAGTCATATTAAGACTTTCTGCTTGACTTTTACTCATCATAATTATTTTGAGATTTATCCATGTTGTATGTATTAATAATTCATTCCTTTTTATTGCTGATAGCAAAATGAAATCATTGTATGGATATACCACAATTTGTTTATATGGTCACTTGTTGATGGATATTTAGGTTGTTTCCTGTTTGGGGTTAGAACCATTTATGTATGTGTGTGTGTGGGTGTGTCTGTCTGTCTGTCTCTTTGAGTATACATACGCTTTCATTTCTCTTAATTACATACCTAGGAGTTGAATGCGTGGTAGGTGGTATATGTTTAGCTTTTTAAGAAACTGCCTGTTTTCCAAAGCACTTGTACCACTTCACATTCCCGTCTACGGTGTATGAGAGTTCCATTTGCCACACTGATGATAGAGTTTTTTGTAATTTTAGCCATTCCAATAGATGTGTAATGACAGTATCTCATGATTTTAATTTGCATTTGACCAATGAAGTTGAGCATCTTTTCATATCTTTATTTGCCATCTGTATGTCTTCTTTGAATTATCTGTTTAGATCTTTTGTGTACTTTTTAAATTGTTGTTTAAACAATTAAAATGTTTAATTGTTGAAACAAAGTTTCAGTCATCTAGGGTTTTTGGTTTGTTTGTTTGTTTGTTTGTTTTTTGAGAGAGAGAGCCTCGCTCTGTAGCCCTACCTAGAGTACAGTGGCGTCATTGAGTTTCGATACTTCTTTTTGTATTCTACTTACAAATCCTTTATCAAGTAGACAATTTGCAAGTATTTTCTCCCAGTCTGTGCTTGTCTTACTCTCTTAATATTGTATTTCAAAAAGCAGAAGTTCTTATTTTGATGATGTCTAGTTTATCAGGTTTCTTTCTTTTATGGATCATACTTTTGATAGTATAGCTGAAAACTTTTTGCTTAACCCAAGGGCATGAGTTTTTTTGAGAAGTTTTATAATTGTAACTCTTAGATTTATGTCTTTCTAGTTAAATTTTGTATATGATGTGAGGTATGGATCAAAGGGTTGTTTTGTTCTTGGCGTATGCTTATTAGCTCATTGTTTCAACACCATTTGTTCAAAGACTTTTTTTTTTTTTTTTTTTTTGAGACAGATTCAGCCTCCCGAGTAGCTGGGACTACAGGCATGTGCCACCATGCTGGGCCAATTTTTTGTATATATATTTTTAGTTGGTCAATTAATTTCTTTCTATTTTTGGTAGAGACGAGGTCTCGCTCAGGCTGGTTTCGAACTCCTGACCTTGAGCAATCCGCCTGCCTCGGCCTCCCAAAGTGCTAGGATTACAGGCGTGAGCCACCGCACCCGGACCAAAGACTATTTTTTTCTCCACTAAATTGTCTTTTCACTCATGTCAAAAGTCAGTTGACTGCCTGGTGTAGTGGCTCACACCTCTAATCCTAGCCCTCTGGGTGACTAAGGTGGGAGGATTACTTGAGCTTAGGAGACCAGCCTGAGAAAGAATAAGACCCCCATCTCTGCTAAAAAGAAAAATTAGCCAGGCATCACAGCGTGTGCCTATAGTCTCAGCTGCTCAGGAGGCTGAGACAGGATGTTTGCTTGAGCCCTGGAGTCTGAGGTTGCAGTGAGCTATGATGACGTCACTGCGCTCTATCAGGGCAGAGAGAGAGGAAGACTCTGTCTCAAAAAAATAGTCAGTTGACTGTATACATATGGAACTGTTTCTGTTTTGTTGGTCAGTTTGTATTCATTCCAAAATCCTCCTGTCTTGGTTACTGTAGCTTTGTAATGTATCTTGGAGTCAGGAAGCCTAAGTCTTTGAACTTTGTTCTTTTGAAATCTGTTCTGGTTATTCTAGGTCCCTTGAAGTTTCATGTGAAATTTTAGAATCAGCTTATCAATTTTTACCAAAAAATCTGTGATTTTCATTGGATTGTGTTAAATCTGTAAATCAATTTGGAAAGGATTGGCATTTTAACAATATTAATGTTCCTAATCCATGAACATGATACATTTCTCTATTTGTTTATTTCTTTAATTCTTTTTTTTTTTTTTTTTTTTTTTTTTTTTGAGACAGAGTCTCGCTTTGTTGCCCGGGCTAGAGTGAGTGCCGTGGCGTCAGCCTAGCTCGGCTAGAGTGAGTGCCGTGGCGTCAGCCTAGCTCACAGCAACCTCAAACTCCTGGGCTCGAGTGATCCTTCTGCCTCAGCCTCCCGGGTAGCTGGGACTACAGGCATGCGCCACCATGCCCGGCTAATTTTATATATATATATCAGTTGGCCAATTAATTTGTTTCTATTTATAGTAGAGACGGGGTCTCGCTCAGGCTGGTTTTGAACTCCTGACCTTGAGCAATCCGCCCGCCTCGGCCTCCCAAGAGCTAGGATTACAGGCGTGAGCCACAGCGCCCGGCCTCTATTTCTTTAATTCTTTAAACAACATTTTGATATTGTAAATAGTGTTTTTAAATTTCAGTTTCTGGTTGTTTGTTGCTAGTATATAGAAACACAGCTGATTTTGTATATTAATAATCTGTACCCCAACCTTGCTAAACTCACTTATTAACCGACATAGCTTTTCATAGATACCATCAGATTTTCTGCATAGACAGTTATGTAGAATATCTGGGAATAAAGACGTATTTACTCCTTCCTTTCCAATTTGAAGTCCTTTATTTCTTTTTCTTGCCTTATTACAAGCGTTAGCACCTTCAGTACAGTGTTGAACAGAAGTGCCCAAAGCAGACATACTTACCTTGTTCCCAGACTTAGGAAGAAAGTATATAGCCTTGCACCATTAAGTATCATGCTAGCTTTAGGATTTTCCTAAATGCTCTGTATCAGGGGAGCAAGTTTACTGTTCCTAGTTTACTGAGGGTTTTATCAGGAATCAATGTTGAATTTTGTTAAATTCATTTTCTCCATCTCTTGAGGTGATCATGTGGCTTTCTTTCTTTAGTTAATATGGTGAGTTTATTGATTTTCAAATATTAGTTTTGCATTCCTGGAAGAAACCTACTTAGTCATGCTACATTATTTTTTTATATATATTGTTAGGTTCGATTTGCTAAAATTTTCTTAAAAATGTTTGCATCCTGTACTCATAAGGGATATTTTTCTGTAGTTTTCTTGTAATGGCTTTGTCTGGTTTGGGGATCAAAGTAATGCTGGGTATAACAGAAGGAGCTGGAAACTGTTACATCCTCTTTAGTTTTTTGGAAGAGTCAGTGTAGAATCAGTAGTATTTCCAAAGTAGAATTCCACAATGAAGCTCTCTGGGCTTGGAGTTTTCTTTGTGGGAAGATTTATAACTACAGATTTAGTTTCTTGAATAGATGCAGTATTATGCAGGTATCTCTTTCTTTATGAATGACATTTGAGTTTGTATCTCTCAAAGAATGTGTCCATTTCATCCAAGTTGTCAAATTTATTGGCATAAGGTGCTTGGTAATATTCTTATTGTCCTTTTAATGTCTGTAGAATATATAGTGATATCACTTCTCTCATTGATGATATTGGAAAATTTGTGTCTTCTTTTTTTTCCTATCCCTAGTTTGAAGTTTATTGGTTTTATTGATCTTCTCAAAGAAGCAGCTTTTGCTTTCATTTTTTTTTCTTTTTTCCTTTTTTTAATTTCATTAATTTTCATTTGGAGCTTTGAGTATAAATCTTCTGATAAGAGCTTTTTTCCTTTAGAAGTTTGAAAGTATTACTTTTATCAGTCTTGCTGTTGAGAAGCCCACTGATATTCCAATTCCCTTCTCTTTTTTATGGACATACTATTGAAGCTTTTAGTATCTTTACTGGCAGAGTTCTAAAATTGTTATAATGATGCACCTTGATATAGATTTTTTTTTAAATCATTCAGCTGGGCTTCTATGGTCTCTTTAAATATAGAAACTATATTTTGGTCCTGGGATTTTCTTATATATATATATTTTTTTGAGACAGAGTCTCACTCTGTTGCCCCAGCTAGAGTGCCATGGCGTCATCCGAGGTCACGGCGACCTCAAACTCCTGGGCTCAAGCGATCCTTCTGCCTCAGCCTCCCAAGTAGCTGGGACTACAGGCATGCACCACCATGCCTGGCTAATTTTTTCTACGTATATTTAGTTGGCCAATTAATTTCTTTCTATTTTTGGTAGAGACGGGGGTCTCACCCTTGCTCAGGCTGGTTTCGAACTCCTGACCTTGAGTGATCTGCCCGCCTCAGCCCCTCAGAGTGCTAGGATTACAGGCGTGAGCCCCCGCACCTGGACTATGTTTTTCTTTTATAACTTTTTTTCCATTTGTTTTCTCTTTCTTAACTGTCTTTATTAATTGGATTTTGGATATTTTAAATTATTGTTTTCCTCTTGTACCGTTTTTTGTCTCATGTATACATACATGCTTTTTGAAAGATTTCTTTGACTTTGTCATTCATTTATTGAAGTTATTGTTTACTTCTTTTGTTTTTAAATTCCAAAATCTATCTTGTTCTCTGATAGTATCCTATCCTTACATCCCTGAAGAATTAGTTATATCTTTTGAAGTTTTCTTTTTTTCCCTGCATTGCTTATGTTTCTTACAGAGTCTTTTTTCCTGGAGATTTCTTTCAGTCTTTCACATTCTTAGAGACATTTCTCAAATAAGCAGTGATCCTTGCCTCTCTACTCATATTAAATGATTAGGTGCTAAGCAACTGATGGGACCAAGTGTCCCTTAGTTGGGTTTGTTGACTACTGAGCTTCTCTGAGCTGATTGATTACTTTTTAAATCTTCTGTTTGGTGTTCTGTGGTTTTACTGTGGTCTGTTTAGATGTGGATATCTTTTTTTGTACTTAATTTACATTATAGTTCTATCTATGAATTCATGTTCTCATTTCTACAAAATGGAAAATAAGAGGTTCAAATAAGAGGATAAAATGTAAAGATCTAATAAATGTCTAATAAGAATTTAGGATTGTTTCTGCTAGGTATGAAAGGGAACTAGTAGTCTACAAACACTTTAATTTCTTGGCCTGGGGATTTCCTGACTGTAGAGGGGAGGGAAAATTACAACCTCACGCTTACTTAAGAGGGCAGGCCTGTGATTACAAAATCCCAGAGAAACCTCTCCACCCAGAGCATAGACAGGAAAGGCTCCCTTGTAGGGTCCTCTTTGCTTATACTCAGGATTTTTTCCCAACCAGACCGTCATTTAAGTTGCAGCCTCTTTCTGGGGTTTTGGTCTAATGCAGGAGTTTCCAGTTAAGCTCCCCCATGGTAAATAAATGGTAACTTGTACACAGGGTGAATCAATTACAGTTAACATATGTGGTTCACTAATATTCTATATAAACATAACAAAAAATGCTTAGAGAACTGCACTTGAACAGCACTCCCTAAGTAGAATCTCAGCCTCCCAACTAGTATGCCCTGAATTATGCGTATGTCAAGATATTCTTCCCTGCAATACTTGGGACAGTCAGTGGCCTCAGGCTGGGTGCATCCAGGGGCTTATTCCCCTTGTGTTGTACAGATGATTATTTTCTTTGTGTGCTAGACCATGGAGAAAATCAGAGAATGTTTCCCTAAAACATTAGTCCTTTAAGATGTTTTGGAAAAGGTGGCATACTATATCCCTCCTTAAACATCCTAATGGGCGGGGCGTGGTAGCTCACACCTGTAATCCTAGCACTCTGGGAGGCCAAATCGGGCGGATTGCTCGAGGTCAGGAGTTCGAAACCAGCCTGAGCGAGACCCCGTCTCTACTAAAAATAGAAAGAAATTAATTGACCAACTGAAAATATATATATGCAAAAAAAAATTAGCCAGGTATGGTGGCACATGCCTGTAGTCCCAGCTACTCGGGAGGCTGAGGCAGCAGGATTGCTTGAGCCCAGGAGATTGAGGTTGCTGTGAGCTAGGCTGATGTCACGGCACTCACTCTAGCCTGGGCAACAAAGTGAGACTCTGTCTCAAAAAAAAAAAAAAAGAAAATCATCATAATGTTTGTAAGCATATTAAAGGTTCCAAAAGATCTTGAAGTAAGGCAAATTTCCCAAATATACTTGATCATGGTACTTTTAAAAAAAATGTTAACAGCCTAAAATTATTGAATCCAAGGTGTCTATAATCATTGACCCCCTGAAATTTTAAGATCATATTCTCTGAAAGTAGAGTCAGAATAAGATACTCTGGATTGACATTTAAGATCAATAAACATGTGCATGTCTACTAACTGAGGTGGCTATATAGTAGACAAGCCTATATGAAAACTATGGGTATAAAAGGTAACCTCTACATGGAGGTGAACTATATGAGTCTAGTGTTTATTAAGTGTGTAGGCCAGGCACTGTGATAAATAGTTCATAGTATCTTCCCATTGCCTCTAGGAAAAAAATCAAAATTTTTTTTTTTGAGGCAGAGTCTCACTCTGTTGCCCTGGCTAGAGGTGCCGTGGCATCAGCCTAGCTCACAGCAACCTCAAATTCCTGGGCTCAAGCAATCCTCCTGCCTCAGCCTCCTGAGTAGCTGGGACTACAGGCATGTGCCACCATGCCTGGCTAATTTTTTCTATATATTTTTAGTTGGCCAATTAATTTCTTTCTATTTTTAGTAGAGACAGGGTCTCACTCTTGCTCAGGCTGGTTTTGAACTCCTGACCTTGAGCAATCCACCTGCCTCAGCACTCTCAGAATGCTAGGATTATAGGCATGAGCCACAGCGCCCAGCCAAAAAATCAGTTTCTTACCCTGGCCTACAAGGGCCCTCATGATCTGCCACCTCATCTTCCTGAAACTTCATCTCCCACACCCCTCACACTGGGCACTAGCCACACTGGCCTTTCAGTGCACCAAATTTATTCTAGCCTCAAAGCCTCTGTCTTGTTCTCCTTTGCCTAGAATTTTCCATCACTAGATTTTCAAGTGACTGCCCTTTTTTGTCCTCATGGTCTTATCTCACTGAGGCCTTTCATTACCACTGAATCTCAGCTGACTGCCCCTGCCTGAGTTCCTCTGTCATCGTATGGCCTTGCTTGGTTTACTCCTGCCAGTAGCCTACAACCTTTTTGAGAACCGTGAGTCTTGTCTGCTCTGTGTACCACGTTATCTTTGGCCTCAGCTACGGTGAAACACACAATGCTTGATAAATAGTTCTTTTTAAAACTAAGTCTAAAAAAGAGTTCTACGTTGGGGGCAGTGGCCGAAGCCTGTAATCCTATCACTTTGGGTGGTCTAGACAGGAGGATTGCTTGAGGCCGGGAGTTTGAGACCAGCCTGAACAAGAGCAATACCCTGTCTCTACAAAACAATAGAAAAATTAGCCAGGCACGCTCTACTACCAGCTACAAGGGAGGCTGAGGCAGGAAGATTACTGGAGCCCAGGAGTTTGAGGTTGCGGTGAGCTATGACTATAGCATTGGAACTATAGCTTTCAGATTCGTTATTGTTGGTCATGGAATACCAGAAAGAAGGTGGACTAGCCAGAAAAGAAATTGAGTACAAGGTATAAGATTTTAAAAATTTATATTAACTGAAGCAAAAGAATGAGGATAGGTGTCAAACCCTAAAGATTCTTTGGTTTATAGTTTGCATCTATCTAATTATAACTCACTACATGTTTAGTAATGGTTGGGTTTTTGTTTTTTGGGTTTTTTAAATGTTAGATACCATTCAGTTGTTTTTCGTTTTCTTTTAACTTTATTCTCACCAAACCTGAAGTTCTGGGATTTATTTTGGGAAGGGTTGCAGTAGAAGTATTAGTTTTTTCTTTGTTTTTTTGTAGCTTAATGAGGGAGCATCTTTTGGAGGAGATATATGAGCAGCATTCACTAAAGAGGATATAGTGTGTATCTCCTACAATTTTTGAAATAGTTAATGTCTAAAAATTGGGTGTAGAATTTTTAATTCTCCATTAATCCTTCCAGAACTCTTAGGCATGATTTTTTAAATCATTTCTATTTCTGGATACTCTAAACTGGTATAGAAATTTAGTTTTAGAGATGAAAGGCAAATTAAGAACTCATCTGTTACGTGTATTTCACCACAATTTTTTTTTTAAAGAAGTCTGATCTAATTTTTTTATAGAAGAGAAATGACACATCTACTTTTAAGGCAAATCTTGAGTTACATGACGGTCTTCTGATTAACATTCAGTGTTCTTTTCATCATTATTATTATTATTAATCTTATTAGATAACATGATAGCTAATAGATTTGTTCCTCATGGAAGTAGAGGGCTTCATTTTGACACAAATATTTAACTTTTCATTATAAAATAAAATGATCATTTCTCAGGGATAGATTGACATTTGTCAAATATCATTTACCAGAATTTGTGCTGAGATCTTTTAGGTGATGTATATGAGCACTGTGTCATGTGTTACTGGTTTCTTCTGCTTCAAAGACTGAACGTTCTTCACAACCCAAAAGGAAGAGCAGAGACTAGTTCGGGATGTTCGACGGTTATGATAGCTGCAGTGAGGACACAAGTAGCAGCTCCAGCTCTGAGGAGAGTGAGGAGGAAGTTGCTCCTTTACCCTCTAGTCTCCCAATTATCAAAAACAATGGACAAGTCTACACATATCCAGATGGTAAATCAGGAATGGGTGAGTATTTTAGCCTTCATATTGAGGGTGTGTTTTCATGTGATTTCTTCTGTCACTTTCCTCCTTAGAATTTTTGTTTGTTTGTTTGGGGGTTTTTTGTTTTTGTTTCTATTTTTATTTTGAGACAGAGTCTTGCTTTGTCCCCCCAGATAGAGTACAGAGGCGTCCTTGTAGCTCCCTGTAGCTTCCACCTCCTGGGCTCAAGCGATCATCCTGCCTCAGCCTCTCCTGAGTAGCTGGGACTACCTGTTCACACCACGGCACCCAGCTTAGTTTTCTATTTTTTTTTAATATGGACAGGGCCTCCTCTTTCTTGCTCAGGCTGGTCTCAAATTCCTAACCTCAAGCAGTCCTCCCGCCTTGGCCTTCCAGAGTGCTGGGATTACAGGCGTGAGCCCCCATGCCCAGCCTATAACAACTGCTTATAAGAAGTTTTCTATTTTAAAACTTACAGTGATAGAGTATTCTCAGACTCCGAAAGCAGTTTCATTTTTTAGTATCTCTAATTACTAGAATATTCTTTATATTGAACCAAAACTACCCTTGCTCCAACTTTTATCTTTTGGTTTTATTTTTGTTTTTTAAAGCCACACAGACTAATTATAATCCTTGTTCTAGTGATATCTCTTTTCTCCACGCTCGAACACACTAGTTCTAAGAACAGCGCTGTGGTCAGAAGTGGCTGGGTAGTGGGGGGAGGTGGCACTTAGTTCTAGTGTGTTTTTCAAGGCACACCCAAGGAACCGTAGTTGCTCACCCATTTCTCATGTTATCACAGTGTTTTAATTCATTGATATCGTGATCACTTTTTCTGATACTTCAGTTATGTGGTAGTAGGATGACAGCTTGTCCTGATTGATTGCCTGGGACTGTTCTGGTTTTGCCATCGAAAGTCCCACATCCTGGAAAACACCTCAAGCAAATGATCATTTACCTGATGTGAGCACAGAAGAAAGTTCAACCTTTATCTCCCTTTTTCAGAACACTGTATTTCCATTCATGCCACCAAAATTGCTTTAGCTTTTTTGAAAATACTGAACTTGCAAATAACTGAAATCCTTTGATCTTTATCACATAAACTAAACTAATTTAAACCAGTCTTTTGCTTTTGCAGTTAATTTTTTAATCCCAAGGTGCAGGACTTTGAGTCTCTCCATGTAACCTTTTTCTTAATTAACTTTTGGTCTTAGAAATTTCTGATTGCTAATTCTGTCTTCTGATGTTAAATGCTTTGTCATCTACTAGTTTTATATCATTTTCAGTTTTGATAATTTTGCCCTGTTGGTCCTATTCTAGTCTTTTTTTTTTTTTTTTTTTTTTTTTTTGAGACAGAGTCTCACTTTGTTGTCCAGGCTAGAGTGAGTGCCGTGGCGTCAGCCTAGCTCACAGCAACCTCAATCTCCTGGGCTTGAGTGATCCTTCTGCCTCAGCCTCCCGAGTAGCTGGGACTACAGGCATGCGCCACCATGCCCGGCTAATTTTTTTATATATATATCAGTTGGCCAATTAATTTCTTTCTATTTATAGTAGAGATGGGGTCTCGCTCTTGCTCAGGCTGGTTTTGAACTCCTGACCTTGAGCAATCCGCCCGCCTCGGCCTCCCAAGAGCTAGGATTACAGGCGTGAGCCACAGCGCCCGGCCTAGTCTTTTGATTAAAAAGTTGAACAGCACAGAGTCTGTTACAGATTCTTACAGACCATATCAAAAAACTTCTTCACGTTATTTATCAGAACCCACTAGGTGTGGTCCATTCTACCAGTTAAAATCTACCTGGGTGTCTTCTACTCCACCTGAAATTTCTCAATCCTAATTGACAGAGCTGCATGACAGAGTTTATCAAATGTGTTAACTCCTATTACTATGTATTCTTGCCATGGTTTAGTTATATCAGTCTGGTAATCTCATCATAAAAGGAAATTAGATTTATTGAAGCTTTATCTATACTCACATCTGTTTTAAATACTAGAGATACAGAGATGAACACAGAATAAGGTCCCTGTCCTGATGGAGCTTGCATCCTATTCATGGGAATTCTCGTTTGCTATGTGTCTTCTTGGGAAAGATTCACTGTCCCCTTGGGATCACAACTTTTTTATCTGAGTGGTCAGGGACTTTCTAGAATTTTACAACAGGAAACCATTCCTTTTTTTCTCCCATGAGACATCTTTTCTTCATCTCTAATCTTTTGACACTTTATCTTTTTTCCATGATTTCTCATAGATTTATAAGTACAGGTGTCCCTCGGTATCCATGGGGGATTGATTCCAAGACCTTCTGCAGATAGAAAAATTCACAGATGGTCAGGTCCTTTATATAAAACGGTGTAGTATTTGTATATAACCTATGCATATCCTACCATATACTTTAAATTATCTCTAGATTACTTATAATACCTAATACAATGTAAATGCTACGCAAATAGTTGTTATACTATATTGTTTAGGGAATAATGACAGGAACAAAAAGTCTGTACGTGTTCAATATGGACACAATATTTTTTCCCAAATCTTTTCAATCCACAGTTACTTGAATCCACAGATACAGAACCCACAGATACAGAGGGCCAACTGCACTGGTTACATGAGCAATCCCTCCAATTTACCTGTTTGGATAGAGACTTTGACCCACAAAGGCAATTATTTGCTGTGTGACTTCCTGTTTATCTTTTTTGAACTTAAGTTCTTGTGAACCTTGTTCTGATTCTACCTTTCTAATTATTGTCCATTATCCAATCATAGTTAAGAGTTCTACTGTTTTCTGCTATCACTGGTTAATAATACAGTGCCTACCTAAAGATTTGAACCTGTTTCTTTCTTTTTGTCCCTTAAGCATAACTTTTTTTTTTTTTTTTTTTTTTTGAGACAGAGTCTCATTTTGTTGCCCAGGCTAGAATGAGTTCCGTAGCATCAGCCTAGCTCACAGCAACCTCAAACTCCTGGGCTCAAGCAATCCTTCTGCCTCAGCCTCCCGAGTAGCTGGGACTACAGGCATGCACCACCATGCCCGGCTAATTTTTTCTATATATATTAGTTGGCCAATTAATTTCTTCCTATTTATAATAGAGACAGGGTCTCTCTCTTGCTCAGGCTGGTTTCGAGCTCCTTACCTCAATCTTAAGCATAGCTTAAAAGAATCCTTGTATCGCCCTTAGCATTTTTTCCAAGTGTTAGTTCTTTTTAGGTTTCAACTTTTGTGGGTGTTTTTGTTTGTTTTTTGAGACAGGGTCTCTGTCACCCTGGATAGATTGCTGTGGCATCATCATAGCTCACTGTAACCGCAAACTCCTGGGCTCAAGCTGTTCTCTTGCCTCAGCTCCCTAATAGCTGGAACTGCAGGCTCAAGCCACCATGCCTGGCTAATTTTTCTATTTTTTGTAGAGATGGAGTCTCACTCTTGCCCAGGCTGGTCTCAAGCTCCTGGCCTCAAGTATTCCTCACCTCGGTCTCCCAAACTGCTAGGATTATGGGTGTGAGCCACCACACCCGGCCTCTTTGCAGTATTTTAAAGTCTTACGCTATACTTTGTCTTAATCCTCCATTGTGTTGAACTTCATTTCATCTTTTGTTTATAATCCTTTCAAAAGCTGGAGTTCATAATGTATATGGAAATGCGTGGCACGTGATAAGCGCTAAGGAAATACTAGTTAAAGTGATATATTTGATATCTATGTGTCTTTTGACCCTCTTTAAAGCCTTTTCAGAGTTCAAGCTCTATTAACAGACCTTCTAGAGCCCCTCACCATGGAATTATACCAGTGCTCTAACTTTTGTGTAGGTGTCTCTATCATTTGTATGGGAGATAGAAGAAATTTTTAAATATAAACCTCTAGATAGTTGGAAAAACCTTTATTAAACTATTAGATACAGATTGGTTTTATTGGCCAGACGTGGTGGCTCACACCTGTAATCCTAGCACTCTGGGAGGCTGAGGTGGGAAGATTGTTTGAGCTCAGGAGCTTGAGACCAGCCTGAGCAAGAGCAAGACCGTCTCTACTAAAAATAGAAAGAAATTAATTGACCAACTAAAAATATACATAGAAAAAATTAGCCGGGTGTGGTGGCACATGCCTGTAGTCCCAGCTACTTTGGAGGCTAAGGCAGGAGGATTGCTTGAACCCAGGAGTTTGAGGTTGCTGTGAGCTAAGCTGACGCCACAGCACTCTAGCCCAGGCAACAGAGTGAGACTCTGTCTCAAAAAAAAAAAAAAGATTGGTTTTATTATATGATCATAACAGCAGTGTTTTTATTTTATTGATTAGCTACCTGTGAGATGTGTGGGATGGTTGGCGTGCGAGATGCTTTTTACTCTAAAACAAAGCGTTTCTGCAGCGTTTCATGTTCAAGAAGTTATTCGTCAAATTCCAAGAAGGCAAGCATTTTGGCCAGACTTCAGGTAACGGTACAGAAACCTTCTTATTCTTTATATGTGTTATTTCTATGGCTTTCACTGTTTTTATCTGTCATTTGATTGTGATTCACTGCACTCCACCTCTGCCCGATTGGCCAGTTTTTATTTTATACTCTCCATTTTTAGGAAATGTGTAAGCCCCAAAGTTCTGTATATAAAATTGAACGACTATTTTAGATGGACATGGCATACTATCCAGAATAAACTGAATTTTTTATGTAAGTGAATTAAAAATACCTATTCTTTTTGCAAATAAGTATAAATACAGTGAACACCTTTTTATATACAGAAACTGAAGCTGTTTTCCTTTCTCCCCTTGCTTCCTTTTGAGTTAACATCAGGATAAAATATTTAACATTTGGGGGGAAGTAATTTAATCTCTGGTTGTATGTTAACCATCATCCTTGCTTTGTACTTTTGAGTACAACCCATTTGATACTTTGTATTTGGTTACTCCAACTAATCTTTTTGAAAACATTTGTGGTATGGAAAGAAAGTCATCTTGCTTTAAATGTACATCATGCCCTATTTTAGTCTATGCCTACAAAATAACTGGATACTTGGTCATTTGACTAAGTTGTTACCATTATAGCATATAAACAACTTTTTAAAGGCATTACATAACTGATTTCTGCAACATCTTTTATTGGATGATCACATTCTTCTTATTCTCATTTAATTTATTATTGTGATCATTATATAGTACTGAAAGGGTTATTTAAATCCTCCAAATAAAGGAAATACATCACTTAGATGTATTTCTATATTTCAGATAGACAGTACCTAAAGATCCTGAGCAGTGGTCTGTACCCAAATGGATGGCAGTTTGTCACACTGTGAATTTGGCCCATGACCATTTTGTCATTGATCTTTTGCGTTAGCACTAAAGGTATAAACCTCAGTCACTTGCTCTTTGAACATTAAATTATCTTCTCTTACCATATAAATAGCAATGCTTGGCAGCCTGCATGAGTGAATAACCACTGGTTCTATCTACTATAAGAAGGAATCGAGTATCCACCACAGCCTATATTTTAACATCTTATGGGATATAATTTTTTATTAACATATTAATTTGCATATTGCTATTTTAGTCTATGCCAGCTCTGCTACTCATATTAGATATGTACATTGTAGCAGAACTCCAGAAAAAATTTCTCATGTTAAAATTTCTTGTATGTTTCTTCTGCTTTAATAATTTTCTAAACCCTCAATGTTTACTTAAGCAGAATGAGTAGTGTGCGATCAAGTTAAATTTCAATGGCGGGGGGGTAAAAAAGAATCCTATTTACTTAACTCTTCTTGTTTTAGGGTAAGCCTCCAACCAAGAAAGCAAAAGTTCTTCAGAAACAGCCTTTAGTTGCTAAACTTGCCGCGTATGCTCAGTATCAAGCTACCTTGCAAAATCAAGCAAAGACAAAAGCAGGTAACAGAGGTGAAATATTTGATATTGATTCATTTAGTTTTAATTAATTTTTTACTTGGTTTATTATTTATTTTTTATGTATTGATACTCTATGCTGTGGATGGTAGGCAGCATAGTGGAGATGCTAGGACATTTAATAGGCTTTGAAGGGATTGAGGAGAGGAAAGTAATAGAAATTGAGGAAAGGACTATTTCTAATGGAAGAGTCTTAATAGGAGAACAAAGGTAAGGAGGGAAGTAGGAAGTAAGGCAATTAAAAACCCTAGTGGAGGTATTACATGGTAGATATTGGGTAGATAACTTCCTGAGGTGTACATAGTAAGAGCTGAGTGGGAGTAAAACACAGAAGCAGCCACAGCAGTATTCGTTATTCTGGACACTTCTCTCAACTGTTCTTTGCTCTTCCTAACTGGAGAGCTTGTACTTTGATTCCCAAGGAGTGTGTGTTATATATAGAATATTTAAAGAAATTTCTGTTTGTTTGCCAATATGATATAAACTAAAGCTTATGATATTTAGAGAAGTTCTTTGATTCTTACAGAAAAAAAGAAAACTTTCTTTAAAGGAACTGAATTAATTTTATATCCTTCCACATTTTAACAATAATAGCCTTCTTATAAATAGAAGATTTGAGAGTTGTAATGTATCTAAATTTGTTTTGTTTCAGCAGTCTCCATGGAAGGTTTCAGCTGGGGTAACTACATAAATAGCAATAGCTTTATAGCAGCTCCAGTCACCTGTTTTAAACATGTAAGTATGGAATTTCTCACCTTCTTATTTTGAAATGCTTAGTCATTGTTTAAATCTCAAAGTACAATAACACCTAACCATCTTATCTTTTAAAAATGTTTGTTTTATACATTGTCATTGAAATGCTTCTCTTATTATCTTACTAATTGCTAAAAATAACTTCTGTAAGTTTTGTAAGTGAAAGCTCCCTATAAAGAAATTACAATTTGAAATTATTTTTAAACAAGGGAAAAAAGTGCTAGTCTCATCCAATTTTCATGTTAAGTTAAATCATATAAAATTGCTAGCTTTGAATATCAAAAATAGTTACATATTGACAGTGTTATTTGGTTCAACCTAATAGAAACCATCCATCATGTATGTTACCTAAATCTGTGGTTTGACCTGAAAAAATGAAGGATCTTTCTTCCAGTGTTGTTTTTTTGTCTGCAAATGTAAAAATCACAAAAACAAATAAGGAACTATTAATATGGTAGTATTGTGAGCCGAAATGCGTGATATAAATCATGAGAAACCCTTTAAAAAGGTGTTCTTCACTGGATACTAGTGCAGCAGTGAATAGATGAGTAGATAGTATGACAGGGAGACACTAGTTTTGCCAGAAAGTGTCATAACAAAGAATGTAAACTGAAGCTTAAAGAGCAAATAGGAAAATAAAAACCCAAAAGGAATAAATAGAAACTACTAGGTATAGCCTAGATGGGATGCTCTTCAAGGATAAGGAAACCATGTAAGCAGAACGGAGGCAATGAACTTTGAGAACCTCCTAGGAGAAGCTCCACTCAGCCGCATACAGGGCAGTGTCTGGGCCATTTTGCAAACCTGATGATCCCCAAAAACCACTCCCTCTCTGAAATCAGAAAATCATAAAAAGTGAGAAATCCACTGTGCCCCTTCTAATTCCTTTACCCTCCTCCCTCATGTAGCCTTTGAGCTCATTAAAATGCTTCTGCAAGAAATTGTCAGCCCCCCTTTCCAGCACTTACCCCCATCCCTCTTTTCCTTCCAGGCTTCTTTTCTTGCTAGAGTCCCATCTCCTCTGCCATAGTCTTTTAACTCTCAGCCCTCTTCCTCATCTCAGCAGGCCTGGTCCACCTCCCTAGTGCCAAAGAGGGGTCCAGAAGGCGCAGGCAGCTCCATCATCTCTCTGGCTTGCTTGCCCACTTTCTGAACTCCTCCCACTGCCTTCCATCCCCTGCAATGACAAATGCTCTGTCCCTAACCTAAGCTGATGACCCCCCAGTAGGTGAGTTTGAATATAAGATGAGCTGTAAACACCAAAGTATTGGTGGGTTTGAACACCTTGAAAAGGGGTTTATTAATTCAAGGTGAGATTTTGTTATTGCAGAGAACACATAGTCATTAAGAACACTTTATTTCCTCCTCATTTTTGACAAGCCAAGGTACTACTTGGTATAAAATAAAAGATGGTGATAGATATTAATATGCAGACATGAATTATTCACCCAGGTTCGGCTTGTAATTGATTCACTTAAAATCATTTAAGAGAAATAACCCCCCTCCAAAGTTAAACATCAGTATTAGAGCTGATCCATTCAAACATAAATGACGTCAGAACCCTTTCCTTGAGGTCAGGTAACCCCATCATTGTGCTGCCTGAAGTTTCATTTTACTCACCCGCCTTCGGAATATTCCTGGTAATCATGCCGTATAGGTATCTTGTCTGTTCTGCACAATGTACCAACTTGTTTAATTATTACTTAAATATCATAATGGAGTGGTTTCAATGAAGAATATAGTGTTTACCACTCTTCAGAATAACTTTTCGGTGTTTCAGGTCTGTCAGATGTAAGCCCTGGACATGACGATGCAGTATTGAGTGGTGGCCGTGGGTGCTTTCTCCCACGTGGCTACAGGGGCCTTTCTGCTGTCTCTCACAGTAGGGATGACAGAGTGGCATCTACAGAGGCATTCTCTCCAACTATCAGAACAACTTCCAGTATTTGTGTTAAATATTCAAAGTTTCTCCCTATGGCCCTTTGGTGTGGCAAACTCAAGGCATAGGACTGAGAAGTCCAAGTTATGGGACCTTAAAGGGATATCTTAAGGTGCTGTCAAGTTGCTTTAATGGAACTACCTCATCCTCAAGGACTGATCTTGTGGTATTAGTAGAATACTGCAGACATAGAAATCTGAAGCACTAGCTTCCCCTTTAAGGATCCTTTAATTTGGGTAAAACATTTTATTGGGGGAAACCATTAATTTATACAGTGTTATTTCCCAGAAATGCTGTACAGACCATTGGTCTCAGAGTTGTGTGTATCATGTCTTCTGTGAATCCTGAACACATGTTCATTATGTAAATGCCTAACCAACGGGCCAAGCAGGAAGTCCTCACCAGTGAAATATTTTATTACATAAAATAGAGAGTGATATCCCTACAAAGTCTTGGTTTTGAGCTTTTCCCACAAAACTGTAAAAATTAGAACTCGAATTACAAAGACCTTCAGAACCCCTGTGGTCTTGCTGTCAATTAAAATATTTTCTGTGTGTAGACTCAACAGTCTGAATTTGGTCTCGTCTAATAGTTTTGTCAGTCAGCTGCCCAACCATCCTTCTGATCCAACCATCAGAAGGATCTCCTTCTGATCCTCTTTCTTTCCCCCTGGCCAATAAGTGTATGCCCTTTACTGTTTTGTCTGAATTGACAGTAGTGTGATGTTCCTTTGAGATGACATGAGGGTGTGAGCCTTGCTCCCTCCCTCCTGCCCATCGCTCTGATTACAGGGAGTCTCCTGCTCCCCACCCCTGTCTGCTCCGGAGTCTGTCTCCTTTTCACGTCACTTTTTCCTTCCTTCTCTTTCTTTCTGTGCATCACTTAAATTGCTAATTAAATGTATCTTCTATATGAAGTCAGAAGAGCAAAGTTCAATAAGTGTTTTAATCGACTCTACTAGTTTGCTAAAATTTTTCTCAATCTTTTAAAAAAAAAAAGTATCTAAAATAATTTAGGACCTAATACAGAAAAAAGGAATTTAGGAAAAGGAGGGTTCTATTTAAAGTATATTTTCAAAAACTGAAAAAAATAGGAGAAAAAATTTTTTGGCAAGTACATTGTTACGGTGTCTGAAGTAATTCAGAACTGTGTTTAAAATGTATCTGATGACAAATTCTTTCCTTTTGATTCCATTCCTTTTGTTTTGATTACCTACGATTAATTCTCTCCAATATTTTTTTTAACCTGGCTACAAGTTTAACATTTAAAGATTCTTATCTGCTATTTCTCATGTATAAGAGAATTCAGAAAATTAATGAAATTTTATTTACACTTAAGCATTTTGTTGATTTGGGTCTTTATTTTTAAATAATCAACATATGGCCAAAACTAAGCTTGGTTACTTGCTGTGGAAATCGAAATGAATTTTTACTCATTCATGGTCAGTAAAGGATTTTGGTAATAGTCAAGCCTATTCATCTGAAATGAAAGTTAAAGCTCTGTTCATTAAATTGCTAGTTTTCTTTCTTAAAAGTATAGATGCCCTTAGTCAGTGGCAGACTATCTCCAACCTGAGTAGAATCTTATCTCAACATAAAATAGGTGATTTATTTTGCTAGAATGCTGATAGTAGCATCACGTTTGTGAGATATATTCCATACACAGCAACAGCAGCTTGAAAGATAACTAAAAAGCAAGTCTTTAACTCTCCTCTATTGGGATAGTGCTTTCCGGGTGCTAAGAAGCTCAGAATTAAATGAAGTTCTCAGTTACAATAACTCTTTCATCTCACATTCCTGGGACATCTGTCTGTTGTCTCCTTCTGAATAGCCTTGATCTCTCTTCATATCTGTTTTTATATCATAAACCATGTCAAGCCATTTTATAAGTTGTCAGGGTATTAAAGAGAGTAGCATTTCAAAGTCCCAAAAGCATAATGTATTATTTCATGTCCAAATCTTTTGGGGGTTTTGGCGTTTGTTTTGTTTTGAAACAGGGTCTCATTGGCATCATCATAGCTCACTATAACCTTAAACTCCTGGGCTCAAGTGATCCTCCTGCCTCAGCCTCCCAAGTACCTGGGACTATAGGTAGGCACACATCGATGACCAAGCATGGCTAGATTTTTTTTTTTTTTTAGAACCAGAGTCTTCTCTTTTTTTCTTTTTTTTTCCTTTTATGATAAACAAGGTCTTGCTATGTTGCTATATAGGAGTAAGGATCCCAGATAAACATTTTCTATTTTCCATCACTTAGATATTATTGTGATTAGTTCTAAAGTCATAGGATTTCAGAAGTAGAGTTTTCTTTCCATGGTCTGTCTTCAGACTTGTGAAGTTGTCCTCAGAGTAGATTATAGACTATAACCTTTTTGATAATTACTGCAACTTTTTTTTTTCTTTTTTTGAGACAGAGTCTCGCTTTGTTGCCCAGGCTTATATTAGTTGGCCAGTTAATTTCTTTCTATTTATAGTAGAGACAGGGTCTCGCTCTTGCTCAGGCTGGTTTTGAACTCCTGACCTCGAGCAATCCGCCCACCTCGGCCTCCCAGAATCCTAGGATTACAGGCGTGAGCCACTGCACCCGGCCTACTGTAACTTTTTAATCAGCAATGGAAATCAAGCTATAGTTGGCATTTAGTATATCTACTTCCTCAAAATCTGTATATTATGATTGCCATATATCTGATATATTTCAATATATCTGGGTGGTCATTTTCAGACCTTTTATTTAACTATCAGAATTCCCGTTTTCCCTAATAAAATCTTCTCAGACCTTAGAACATAGTTGGGATTAGAAGAAGCTGTGCTGATTGGTCTGGCAGGAACAGGGTGGTACTGCCAGAGCCTTGACCTCTGATACTTGGCCACCCCTTCCTTGGCATTCCCTGAGGTTGGAAACTGAATTAGGTAATAGCACTTTTATTTAATCCTAAATCATATGGTCACAAAACTGGAGGCACCCTTAAAATTCTCTAATTCTTCTAGTCCATCTCTCTCTTTAAAGAGACAGGATTTCCCTTTGTTGCCCAGACTGTAGTACCATGGCCTGATCATGGCTCACTGCAGCCTTAAATTCCTGGGCTCAGGTGATCATCATTCTTCTTCAGCCTTCCAAGTAGCTGGGACTGCAGGCACTCACCGCTGCACCCAGCTACTGTTTTATTTTTTGTAGAGATGGGGGTCTCACTTTTTTGCCCAGGCTGGTCTCCCATTCCCAGCCTCAAGCAATCCTCCCACATTGGCCCCCCCAAAGTGCTGGGATAACAGGTATAAGCGACGGTACCTGACCCAGTTAATCTCTTATAAATGGAGAAACTGTTGCTACTTTTTTGAGTAATTGGATATAATTTTTAACTTTAGGCTTTAACCTACTTTTCATAATGCAAAGTCTTTTTTTTAAATGTATTTTTAAATTAAGACCATAAAAGGCAGTATTCATATCCTAACTGGAAAAATCTCCAAAATATTAATACGATACCACATGCCAGTTAGGTGTACTGTATACATTTATAAAATTCAGACTGTTTTCTTATATTAGTTGTTTATTTTTGACCCAAGGGAGCCTCCAGTTTTATGTGTATTTAGAACATTTAACTTAGAGCACTCAATTTTTAAAAGAAAAAAATTTAAGACTATAGTCTTCTAAATTGAAGCACACCTTTTTCCCATTATTTGCCTTATGAAATCAAGTAAAATATTTATTTCCAAAGATCACAGCATGGGACCGGGCGCTGTCTCTCAGGGCTATAATCCTAGCACTCTGGGAGGCCGAGGTGGGTGGATTGCTCAAGGTCAGGAGTTCGAAACCAGCTTGAGCAAGAGCAAGACCCCGTCTCTACTATAAATAGAAAGAAATTAATTGGCCAACTAATATATATAGAAGAAATTAGCCGGGCATGGTGGCACATGCATGTAGTCCCAGCTACTCGGGAGGCTGAAGCAATAGGATTGCTTAAGTCCAGGAAATTGAGGTTGCTGTGAGCTAGGCTGACGCCACGGCACTCACTCTAGCCTGGGCAACAAAGTGAGACTCTGTCTCAAAAAAAAAAGATCATAGCATGGGCCAAAAGATGCTAATATCAAATGTACATGAAACCAGGTAAAAGCTAAATTTATATCGCTTTAGTTATGTATTTACAGACTTCAGATTTCTTTTGTTTGGTACCTGAATAATACTTTTGAGTCTTAACAAGGACATTGATACTATCCTAGAAATACTATAATCATCCCTTTTTCTTCCTTGAAAATAGGTGCAGTTTTGTACCCCTCCCCCAGAAAAAGGTTTTTGTACACATATGTACTAGAACTTTAAAGCTGAATTTATCATACTTTTTCATTCTGCCACCACAGACATACCTATTACTTGCATGATATATTCTAATACTCTTTTTTTGTGCCGGGCCTATATGTATGCCAGCTTTTTTGAAGGGATAATGTTATCCATATTTCTTTGCAATATGTATCACACATATATTTTTAGGTTTTAAGGACAGAAAAAGCCCTTTTGTTTGTGTATGTACAGTGGCGATAGTTTATAGTAAAACTCATCTGTTTCTCATATATGTGCTTATCAGTAAAATAATCTTTTTTCAGTAAAGTTTTCTTCTTGTTTTTTTTTCCCCTAGCCTTGACCCCACACACAGGACTCTATTAAAAGTTGGAAATAAATAATATGACTTTGTCTCCATTTTGACTGTAGTTAAAATCTTTAGTAGATCCTAGATTGCAAAGGTTCTTTCTAATGGAAATAAAACTTAAATTAGTTTGTGGCACTTATTAGTGCTATTATGAGGGTTGCCATGTAATAAATTCTCTGCAGGAGAGTAGTGGACTCTTCTGTAATAAAAATCATCTTTCTCTTATGTTTTAAAGAAAGCTAATAAAATTTTAATCAACAAAAAGAAAGCCTAAATAAATTGTGATTATTTTCTTAATTTTTTCTGTTTCCTAAAGTGCTTTTTGTTTTTCTATTGGGATCTCCCAATTCTTAACCCAATATTGGTTTAATACGGTTTTTTAAAAAAATTAATGGACTGTTTTATGCCTTCCAAATTACTAACCACTGCTTCTGTGTTTTTACATATGCATAGCATTCTCTCATTCTTAATCTTACTTCCTTTCCAAGCACCCCATTCTCCTTTTGTATTCTTCTTGTATTCCCCATCTCCCCACTACCACCATCCCAAAAAGTAGATTCTAGTATCAAATCTAAAGGTGAGTAGACTTTGTGGAGAAGGTGGGAACAATTTTTCTTTTCTCTATTTCTACTTCCTACCAATTCCAGTGAGTAGTGTTTAAAAATTATAATCTCTTTCTACTTAACTTTATGTAATGTTTTCTCCCCCTTTTGGCCAAATAATATTTCCTCTTTCTCTGCTAGATGTACTTTAGCAATCTTTTGCCTATTTGTTTGAGGGTATTTCAATGGTGGCTTTTTTGTACATCTCATTAGAATAGATTCTTTCTTGGTTACCTGTGTGTGCCCAGGTCTTGCCTCTGCCCACTTATACTCTTTTTTGTTAAGAAAAAAGATTGAGTGTTATCAAAAGTTACAGGTTGGCAACTCTGCAGAGGGAAATCTGTATTTCTGCCATAAAGCATCATGTGCGCGGTGTATCAGCCCTCTAAGAATCTGAATACTAGCCATCTGAGCTGTTGGACTATCTGGGAATGATCTTGAAGTACAGAAAGTAAGACTTCCCACTCAATTATTTCCTTACAGTCAGGTGGAGGTTATCATACATTTGTATTGGGGACCCCTCAGCATTTGGATTTGGCCATGTCCTGCAGGACCTGATGACAGCTTACCTTGCAGGGAAGGACAGTCGCTCCCAGATAGCCCCCACGAGTGGCCCTGGAGCAGGAAGTGGTGGAGCAGATCTTCCTTGTTTGGGAGGAGCCTGAGGTGGACCTCGCGTCCTGAGTCTGGAAGGTAAATTTGTTGTTACCTGTAAATCATGGTTCTGCTAGTTCATGCTATGCCAATCCAGACTTTCAGAGGTATCCCTCCTGCCAGCAAG
This sequence comes from Microcebus murinus, assembly GCF_040939455.1. Classification (NCBI taxonomy): domain Eukaryota; kingdom Metazoa; phylum Chordata; class Mammalia; order Primates; family Cheirogaleidae; genus Microcebus; species Microcebus murinus. The sequence goes on from NC_134121.1 coordinate 37,609,319, forward strand.
AGAAGACAGATGACTTGGATGAAGATGGCTGTCAAGCCCTGGGTCATTAGTCTTCCACACTTAAGAATATTAATTTTAAACAAAAGGGCAGATATATCTATGAAATTACCTTATTATTTCAACACATTGAGCACATACTATGCTATGATTATGGTGCTCTTTCTTGTTGATGTTTTTGTTTCTTCATTTTTTTTCTTAGAGTGAACCATATGGATTGGTTTAAGAGGGCCTAGCAGAACCACAACCTTACAGGCAAGAACAAATGTCACTTTCTGCTACTTTCTCCTATACCAATCCAGACTGTAGGGACCAAAACATAATGTCCCCCACCAAAGTAAACATTACCTTTATTTTTTAATATTCACATTTTGTTTTCTTTAATAAAATATGAGTAAAAGTTACTTTCTCCAAACAAATGTTAAGGTTTAAAAAAAAAATGTCAGTATGACAGGTTGTCACAGCTACCTCAAAAGGGAGTCCTGTACACCAAACTCATTTAGCAGTGTGCCAACCTAACCCCCAGCTTGTCAGCATAACCAAGCCTCTTTCTTCTCAATTACAAATAAACCCAATTCACAGATTTGGCAACCAAACTAAGAGGGATGGATACCATACCATACCTTAATTTAATGCATGCATTTGACTGCATCTGTCTGCTCTAATTGGTTCATCCTCACAGAAATGAATACATGATCTTTGTGTTAATATATGTTAGCTTAATCTCTGTTACATCTTCCTTCCAGCCTCTCCTTTTCTGATCATATCTGCTGGCAATAGGGATGGCCCCACAGTCTAGAATGATATAGGGGGAGATAGCAGAACCTAAAGAGTCCAGCCTTTCAATTTAAACAAAAAGAAGGAAGTGGTCATAATGAATTTTTTTTTTCCACAACTCAGGGATATTATCATGTGTACCCTTACAAAATCACAAATAGTTGATGTTGGCCACATCTCCAAGTTATTGAGGTGTACTCATTGCTTACTACTTAAAGCAATAGCCATTAATTGATTCTGTCTTTGGTTTCTAGACTTATCCTAGTTCAGTATTTGACATTCTCTTTCTCTCCTTCAGAAATTCCACAAACTATTGAGAAGGATAGGCTTTAAATATTGTCTTAGGCTAATCCACCAAAAAAAAAAAAGTATTAGGAGCCTTGCATGGAAGACATTTGCCTGATGTTCAAATTGGCTAGTTCATGTAACTCATAGATGTCTTTGCTCATCCTTGAGCTTTGAAGCTATTTTGTGTTTTCCTGATTAGTTCACATTATCAGGTCTTTATAATCTCACATAATCCTCTTCTTTATGATCAAGGTTCTAAATTATATCTAATGAGGAGCTTATCATCCAGGGTAACAGATTATTTAGTATTACCAGCATTTATATTTCTGAATTAACTTACTTGATTTAATTCAACATTGCATAAATTTCAAATAATTGTGAATTGCCTTGAATTTTGAGGATTAAAATGTAATGGAAATTGTAATTTGGGAACATCTGATAGATTTCGGAAAGTCACTTCATGATACTCACTTAATTGGTTTTCTGAGTCCCCATCTTAACCATTGAGTGTGGAGGCTGGTGATTTCCAGTTCTGACATTGGAAGTTTTCTCTTTAGAGTAATCTCTGCATGAGAAATTTGAAATATTAAGTTATTTTATAATTTACCGTGATACTCATCTCCAAAAACTCTTCAACTTCACCTTCTTAACTTTATCCAATGCTTTTCCTTTGTATCCATCTAATAGACTATATTTATATTCTATGAATTTAACTTAAATTGAAAATACAGATAAGTTTTGTTTCTTTCGTTCATATTGTTGGAAACCACAGTGCTGATTAGAATTTTCTTTCTGTTCTTTAACTAGATCTTTTAAAATTAAAATACATTCAATACATATTAAAAATATTTTCTTAAAACAGTTTTATTCTGTGAAATTTGCTATCAAGTCTGTAATTCAGCTTTTAGAAAAATTGCTGCTTAAATCTTGTATTAGGACAATATTGAATTTTGAAGTCAATATGGATCTATTATAAATATGTGAATTCTCTCTTCTTGAGTTTGACCCTGACACTGGCTTTTTCCAGTAAAATTCTGTGAAAGGGGCAATAAGTTACATTTTTAGAGAAAAATGAATGGATTACATTTTTAGCTTAATAGTCCCATTATTGATGATAATGCTTAATTTTGAATATGTTTTAGGCTTTATGTTAAGACAATAATTTAATAATTTTTATGTGACAGGCACCTATGGGGACCTGCTGGGGTGATATCTCAGAGAATGTGAGAGTAGAAGTTCCCAATACAGACTGCAGCCTACCTACCAAAGTCTTCTGGATTGCTGGAATTGTAAAATTAGCAGGTGAAAAGCATGAATAAGAATTTACTAGAAAATGCCAATGATACTTGTAATCTTTTGTAAAAAAGTATGTTTATAAATTTTGCAAGTATTACCAAATAAATGATATGATAAAGGACAGGGGTTGGCAAATTTTTTTTCTATGAAAAGCCAGACAATAAATATTTTCAACTTCTGCAAGGCAATATGATCTCCATCACAACTACTAATCTCTACCACTGTAACATGAAAGCAGCCACAGCGATACATAAATGGATGGGTGTGACTGTGTTTCAGTAGAACTTTATTTATGGGAAATTTGAATTTCATATAATTGTTATGTATCATAAAATAGTCTTCCTTTGATTTTTCTTTTCTTTTTTTTTTTTGAGACAGAGTCTCACCGTGTTGCTGGGCTAGAGTGCCATGGCGTCAGCCTAGCTCACAGCAACCTCAAACTCCTGGGCTCAGGCAATCCTCTTGCCTTAGCCTCCAGAGTAGCTGGGACTACAAGCATGTGCCACCATGCCTGGCTAATTTTTTTTTGTATGTATTTTTAGTTGGCCAATTAATTTCTTTCGGTTTTTAGTAGAGATGGGGTCTCGCTCTTGCTCAGGCTGACCTTGAACTCCTGACCTTGAGCGATCCACCTGCCTCGGCCTCCTAGAGTGCTAGGATTACAGGCGTGAGCCATTGATTTTTCTTTTCAACCCTCTGAAAACGTAAAACCATTTTTAGATTGCAGATTGCCCCCCAAAAAAGAAAAGAAATCAGGCAGTAGACCACATCAAGGGGCCATAATATAGTTTGCCAACCCCTGATATAAGGAAATACTGTGAAAAGTAACAAAAGTTGAAGTACTAAAGAAAAGTGATTAAGATCCATAATACCAAAAGTGAATAGGTGTTGATAATTTCATATACCTTGGGCTCTTCCTTTCTCTTCATTCCCATTGCCTCTATCCTACCCCAGCCCTTTTCGCCCTTTTCGTGAAATAAATGTGTTAGGTATCAACTATATTAGATAGTGTGGACATGTATGTACAGAAGTGTAAGACTTGTTTTTTTCGGCAGGCTCACATCAGCCAGATGTTGAATACTACCAGGCATTATATGGCAAGGGACTCAGTGAGTGGCGTAGGGTACTGTGGTACTTTAGAGGAGGGGCAGAAAGCCACTCAGATAAGAAAAGTTATCCTTAGATTACTGTGTAAGAGGTATCTAACTCAGCCTAATCTCCAGCATTCTCCCCAAAGCACTTTGCATACTGCTGTACTGTGTACTGCTGATAGACTTACTTACCTAAAATCATCTTTATTGGCTACTTTGTACTTAAAGGATCAAGATGGTCAGCATTTACAGCTATTGATGAGTTTTACCGTATACCACTTGCCAAAATTTTTACTGCTCCCCAACATAAATGATCCGTTCCAATGAGGCTAGTCTCCCTCTCTTTCATACAGCATGTTTTTTGTCACCATTGTGCCTTTGACCACTCTTGTAAGAGTGTTCCATTCCTGTACTTAACCTATGTAATGCAGTCCAATCCCCTATCTTTTCCTTGAAACATTTCCCTAGCTATAGAAGCATTCTCCAAATTCTCTACACTATAATTTAAAACAACATGTTGTTTCTGTCCTAGGTGTTTATGTCAGTTACATTTAAATAGCTGTAAAATCAATGCATTTAATATCCAAGAGTTATTTCTACCTTCCATCTCTGATTTTACATTTTTGTTTTATCTAATTATATCATTTATCTTCTTCTAAGCCACTTTAATGCCTTTGTACAAGTGAGCCTAATGTTAATCATAATCTAGAGTTCAGCAATAATTAGCAGACGCAGAAATTGTTCTGTGAAATATTGAATTTTAAAACTAAAGGTTTAATGCTATAGATTTTCATCATAGATATTAACACATAAAAATGTTGGCTGAACTTGGCTCCTAGTGCAAAATATAAGTTTATTGGCTCTATTTTATTCTATTACAGGCCTTAAATTAAACCTTAATTTATTATCAATGTAAGGCTTATTAAATTATAAACAGTATATATTATATATTTTTTATTCTTTCCAGGAAACAAGACATCCAGTTTGCCTAAGACATACAGTTTTAAGTGATTTCACATACTTTGTGTTTATTGAACTTTTTACATAGCATGTTCAAATCTTATTTCCAAATAAATAGGACAGAAAAATGTAGCTGCTTGAATAAACTATATTCAAATTATCCAAGAATAATAAACCACCTAAGCAGCTGGATAAAGCAATTTTTTAAAAATATACTTGAACTGGATTTTGCGTGACTTTATAGGGTTTTATTAGCTTATCACAACCTTCTCTTTTGTATTCAAAACAATGCATTTTAGTAGAACTGTCTTGCCCTTGTTCTCACTGAGACTTTTTTCCAGAAAAAAAAAATTTTCTAGAGAAATTATGGGTAAAATTGAAATATATTCAAAGGAGGAAACCATGCTCTAAAAACAGATAAACTAATGACATTAAACAAATAGTTCTCAAAGTTTGGTCCATAGACAAGCAGCAGCAGTATCACTCAGGGACTTGTTAAAAATGTAAATTCTCAGATCCACCCATGATCTACTAAATCAGAATCTCTGAAGTGGAGGTGCCCAGCCATCAGTCTTAACAAACCCTGCAGGTGAACCTGTTGCAGATACACACTAAAGTTTAACAACAGTCATCAGATGCTGTGTTGTTTGATTTACTTTTGTTGTCTTAATATGTAGTGCATGATTTGTTGGTTTCAGGTTACAATGCCCTTTTAAGATATGAAGGATTTGAAAATGACTCTGGGCTGGACTTCTGGTGCAATATATGTGGTTCTGACATCCATCCAGTTGGTTGGTGTGCAGCCAGTGGAAAACCTCTTGTTCCTCCTAGAAGTAAGTAGCTTATTTACCCATACTGTAATTTTATATATGTTTTTATTTTGTATTTGATGTCAAGTAACTTTTTTGCCAGAGAGATACATACTTGTTTTCTCTATTTTGGTCACTTTTCAGAATCTAAATTAATAATCTGACTTACAAAGAAATTTGTTACTATTTTTAAAAAATAATTTATGAAATAATTCTTTTTATTAAAATGTAACTGGTTATGTCTTTTGTTTTAGCTATTCAACATAAATATACAAACTGGAAAGCTTTTCTAGTGAAACGACTTACTGGTGCCAAAACACTTCCTCCTGATTTCTCACAAAAGGTAAAAATAGGATCTTAGGAAGACTGAAGAGCTCTAACAAAAGGAGTAACTTAGAAGATTTTTAAGGAATTGTTTTAATTTCATGAACTAAATGATCTATGTTATAAATTTCAAGGGCATTCAGTATTCTTAAGAGTACAATATTAAAATTACTTGTAGATCTTTGTCATGATTTTCAAATAAGTTCTATCTGCTTTTGCTTTAAGGTTTCAGAGAGTATGCAGTATCCTTTCAAACCTTGCATGAGAGTAGAAGTGGTTGACAAGAGGCATTTGTGTCGGACACGAGTGGCAGTTGTGGAAAGTGTAATTGGAGGAAGATTAAGACTAGTGTATGAAGAGAGTGAAGATAGAACAGATGACTTCTGGTGCCATATGCACAGTCCATTAATCCATCACATTGGTTGGTCTCGAAGCATAGGCCATCGATTCAAAAGATCTGGTAAGCAAGCTATGGCAAGAACTCCTCCTTCAAGTATCATTGAGGCTATGAATTTTACTACTTGGTTAATTTTCTCTACAGAATTGCATAGATGAAAAATAGCATTATAGTTGTTTGGGCTGCTTATTCTACTTTAATTAATAAAAGCTCACACCGTATTAGTGTCCTAATTAATTCCTTTATATTCCTTCTACTTTTTCTCAATTAAAAAATAATGCACTTTTGGTCACAACTACAAATTGTTTTGTTACTCTTTTTTATTCAGCCCATTTGAAAGATCTAAAGATAGCCTTTCCCTTTCCATTCAATTTAACCAAAATAGCGAGATTAAATGTGGTTAGAATTGATACTAAACACATTAAAACATGCTTCTAAAGTTGTGAATCCCTAATTAGGGAATTACGAGCATTCTGATTAGCTGAATGTATTTAATAGCGTATGCACATGTACTCCGAAAAGAGAAAAGACTAGTAAAGAATATTATTCACCATAAATGTAGAAGGCATGTCTTTTTGCCATGTATTATAGTATTACATACCTTGTGAGTTTGAAGCCTTCAAAGAAACGTGGTTTTTGGTCTTCTCACAAATGCTGACAGATTAGTATGTAACTTTTCCTTGTAGATATTACAAAGAAACAGGATGGACATTTTGATACACCACCACATTTATTTGCTAAGGTAAGAAGTTTTTATAAGAACCCTCATTTGTAAATTAGATTTGAAAGAGGGTTGTGGGTTTTTTCCTAAAATTATGGACATCACAATTACATATGTTCACTTAAAAGAATTAAGACCATGTAATCCATAGGTGTCACAACTCTTTATTATAATTATTCTTAAATTCTGTTTGTCTGATTTCTCTCTAAACATTAATGGAAGTTTGAGTTACAATATTAGGTAGGTAGGAGAAGGCACCTAATACATCTTTTCACATTGGTAATATTTTAATTATTAAAATGACAACATTTATACAGTAGATGTGCTTTCATATAATTCTTTAGGTAAAAGAAGTAGACCAGAGTGGGGAATGGTTCAAGGAAGGAATGAAATTGGAAGCTATAGACCCATTAAATCTTTCTACAATATGTGTCGCAACCATTAGAAAGGTAAGAGAATAGATTTTAAAATATGGAAGTGCAGCTATAAGGAACCGCGTTTAAGCTAATAGGAAAAGGAGGGCCTTGACATATTCATTTTCATATAAAATGTGGGTGTATCTGGATCTTCCCTGGGTTACTAGGAATTTCAAATAAATTTGAATTCTCTTACTAGATCTCTTTTTTTTTTTTTTTTTTTTTTTGTTTTTTTTTTTGTTTTTTTTTTTTGTTTTTGAGACAGAGTCTCGCTTTGTTGCCCAGGCTAGAGTGAGTGCCGTGGCGTCAGCCTAGCTCACAGCAACCTCAAACTCCTGGGCTCCAGTGATCCTTCTGCCTCAGCCTCCCGGGTAGCTGGGACTACAGGCATGCGCCACCATGCCCGGCTAATTTTTTTTATATATATATCAGTTGGCCAATTAATTTCTTTCTATTTATAGTAGAGACGGGGTCTCACTCTTGCTCAGGCTGGTTTTGAACTCCTGACCTTGAGCAATCCGCCCGCCTCGGCCTCCCAAGAGCTAGGATTACAGGCGTGAGCCACAGCGCCCGGCCTAGATCTCTTTTTATATAGCTTGTTGTCAAGGTTGTTATTTTGAATCTGCTACCCTTATTTGAGCAACTATATCCTAAGTTAGAGGAAAAATATTTAAGGCTGGGCAAGATGGCTTATGCCTGTAATCCTAAGGCAGCAGGACTGCTTGAGCCCAGGAGTTCAAGACCAACTTGGACAACATATCGAGACCCCATCTCTACAAAAAAATTAAAATTTTTTTTTAAGTTACACAAAATGTTGCCTAGAAATCTGTACTTGTTTAAGAAAAGGAAAAGAAAAAAGTACTGTAGGTGATTCTGAATATTAGCCAGTTTTGGGAATCGGTGCCATCATACCATCTCTGCTCCATGAAATGAAAACAAGGTGTCCTAGGAGTAGAATATCAAGAATTGTTAGAAAATAGGGCGACTTCCGGGGCCCCGCTCTTGGGGCCCCAGAACCTCGTCCACGAGTGTATAAAAATATAAAAATAAAAATAAATAAAAAAAAAAGAATTGTTAGAAAATAATCATTTCTGCAATAGATTTGGTTTGGACTCTAAAAAGCTTACAGTCTTATGTATAGAACAACGGTAAGATATAGAAAAATAAGTTCAATACAAGTTAGACTATAGTTTAAGAGAGATACACAGTACTATTGGAATGTAAAGAAAGGTGAGATTACATCTTAGAGGAATTAAGGAAAACTTTGTAGAAGAGAGGGCATTTGGAAACTACATCTTGAAGGATAGGAAAACTGGGCCCAGCAGAGATGCAGGAGGAAATTAAGCCTATGGAAAGAATGTGCACAAAAGCGTAAAGATAGGAAAGTACAGGACATGTTTAGTATATGGCAAGTATTTCAAATACAAGACATACCCAGAAAGTTGCATTGGATATTCTGGGCAAGGTTTTTGTTTATAAGGAATAGAAACCCATTAAAGTCAGCTCCAGGAGAGTTACTGTGAGGACATAGCAGGCAGTCCCACAGACATCCAAGAATGGGGGTGAGAACTGGAAAGGCACAGCCCCAGGATTATCTTCTCCACCTCTCACGAGCCTCTTTGTCCCATCTCTGCTCCACCCTGAGTCTGTACCACTCTTCTTTCACTCTTTCTTTCGATTGGTTTCCTGCTTGCTCAGTCTACACATGGCAGACTCCAGCCCCGTTTTGTACCATAGCCTTTCAGTTCTAGCTCCCACTGGTGACTTGACAACAGCCTCTGTGTCTGTTAACTCTAATTACTGAGAGGGAATCTCAGTAGCAGAGCCCAGCCTTTGGCTTGGTTCTCTGCATGATATATACAAGCCCCTGGTCCAGTCAGCTGTATTTTTTTATTTGAAACGTACCCAGACCCTTTGTGGCACAATTAGCTATATTTAGAAGAATGAAGAAAGAAATCCCATGTAAGCAGGTAGTTCTGTCCAGAGTCTTAGCCAAACTGTTAAGCTTGAAGAGAAAGTTATTGTACCTGTCTAGTGTTTAGAGATAACTTAGAAAAAGGACCTTGAGGGCAGAGACTACAAGATAATGTGGAACCAGGTAGTATAGGGTTAAAATGCTTGGTCAGGCAGTCTGAAAGTTCTTCAGTAGTCAAGACAAGTTGGTAAAGGTTTCTGGAATGGACAGAGGTAATACTGAAGGAAAGATTAACTGTGTTTAAGATGGGAAATGTCTGTAGAGGATGGCTGAAAACAGTAATATCAAACAAAAAAGTCAAGGCCAGGCATGGCGACTCACGCCTGTAATCCTAGCACTCTGGGAGGCCAAAGTGGGCTGATTGTTCGAGGTCAGGAGTTCAAAACCAGCCTGAGCAAGAGCAAGACCCCGTCTCTACTATAAATAGAAACAAATTAATTGGCCAACAAATATATATAGAAAAAAAAATTAGGCAGGCATGGTGGCGCATGCCTGTAGTCCCAGCTACTCAGGAGGCTGAGGCAGTAGGATCGCTTGAGCCCAGGAGTTTGAGGTTGCTGTGAGCTAGGCTGACGCCAAGGCACTCACTCTAGCCTGGGCAACAAAGTGAGACTCTGTCTCAGGAAAAAAAAACAAAAAACCAAGAAAGTCAAGAGAGAGACAAATGGCACAGATAAGAAAAGAAGGGATAGGTTGGTCCGAATGCACTGGTGTTTACAACTAATTGATCATAGCCAGTTACAGATTCCTTTGTTCCTTCTCCACTCCCACTGCTTCACTTCTAACCAGCCTTAAAAAGGGGGAGGGGGGGACTGAATGTTTGAGGTGAAGTTGTGGTTTAATTACTGAAAATTAATTACCTCAAAAGGAGTTGTTGGTTTTATGGCCTATACTAACTCTCAGAGAATGTGTTCAGCATGCAGGTAAAATGCAGGACTGAGACGCTGGAAGGCAAGCAGACTATGATAAAAACTTTAGGAATCATTGGCATAGAAGTTAATCATTGTAGCAGTGGATGTGGACAATGTCATCAGAACAGAAAGAAAAAAGCTGAAATCAGAAATTTTAAGGGTTGGAGGTGAAAGGGCAGCCACCAAAAGAAATGCAGAAGGAATGATCAGAGAGGAGAAGATTGATCAATAGACCATTATGTGATGACAGTCTGGGAGAAGAAGTTTCAGAAAGTTAAGAGTAGTCAACAAGTATCAGATGCTGCTGTGAGGCTAAAGTTTGAAGAGGGGTAAGTGTTGAGGGGAAAAACTAAAGGATTGGGCAAACTAGAAGTTTACTGGTGAATTTAGCAATTTAGATAAGGACAGAAATCAGACTGCAAGGAGTTACATAGTATGGACTTGAATTGAGTCTCTGGTGAATAGAGTTTATTGTACTATTCTTGAACCTTTTCTGTAACTTTGAACCTATTTCAAAATAAAGTATTTTTAACTTAATGGAAATTGGGAAACAATATAAGAGGCAAATATTAATATAAGAGATGGTGTATTTGGAGAAAGGTCTCAGTGGTAATAGGACAAGATGGAGAAGTTTTCTTAGTTTTTAAGAAAGGGCTACTTGTTACAATAGTGTGAAGGCATAAAGAAGGAAGTAAGAGGACCTTTAGGTGGGCCAGCCTTAGTATCTATCACAGAGGAGCATAAAAGAGGTCAAGATAGAGCTTGAAAAAGATGGAGAAGGTTGGAAAAACTCTATGTGATAAGAAAGAAAGAAGGAAAGGCATTACCAAATAGGATTTAGAGCCTACCAATGCTATGGCATGTGCCTGTGGTCCCAACTGCTTGAGGCAGGAGAATCACTTGAGCCCAATCAAGGTTGTAGTGCTCTATGATCACACCTGTGAATAGCCACTGTACTCCAGCCTACACAACATAGCAAGACCCCCATCTCTACAACAAAAAAAGAAATAGAGCCTAGCTCTGAGACTAGATAAATTGCAGAAGAGCACTCAGTCCAATTTCATGATATCACAACAGCAGGCAGCTTTAGCCATTGGCAAAGGCACTGCTTTTCCCTGACCTCCGAAATCACTTCTGTATAATCCTGCATTTGTTTCTGGTACAAACTAGAATTTACCCAGGTTTTTAATTATAGTTCCTGTTATTTAACATAATGAAATAGAGAAGATTTTTCACTTTTAAGAGACTTTTGTATAATAGATTTGCCTTTCTTTTAGAATGTCACTTAAAGTATTTTATAATAGTGGTATCTAATCTAATCCAAATACTTGGGATTGTCTTAATTTAAAAGGTGCTGGCTGACGGATTCCTGATGATTGGGATCGATGGCTCAGAAGCAGCAGATGGATCTGACTGGTTCTGTTATCATGCAACCTCTCCTTCAATTTTCCCTGTCGGTTTCTGTGAAATTAACATGATTGAACTTACTCCACCCAGAGGTACTTCATCCTAATATGAACACTGGACTTTAATCCTTGCTTTCTTTTTACGTGGTATCTGCTAACAATATTTAACACAGCCCTAAATTTTCTTGCTGTGTGAATACATATATTTGTGCGTGTGTGTATGTGTATAGATAAACATACACATACATAAAAGAGCTGTGGGGCGCTCTAAAAACACTGGGGGGGCGGGTATATACATATATAATGAGTGAGATGTGCACCATCTGGGGGATGGTCATGATGGAGACTCAAACTTGTGGGGGGAGGGGGAAATGGGCATTTATTGAAACCTTAAAATCTGTACCCCCATAATATGCCGAAATAAAAAACAAACAAACAAAAAATAAATAAATAAAAACACTGTATTCTAGCTAGGTTCAATAAATTAAGTATAGAATTTTTCCTGAGCATCTGTACATTTTGTAATACAAATTGGTGTTCTCAAACCCTGTTGAGACAGTAATATAGGCTCAACGAGCTATTGCATAGATAAACTTTTTAAAAAACATATTAATAGATACTTTAGCCTTTGAGGGAAAGAAGTTTCTATCTTTGGATTACCAAATGGCCTTTTGTTTTTTTGAGTTTTTTTTTTTGTTGTTGTTGTTGTTTTGAGACAGAGTCTCGCTTTGTTGCACAGGCTAGAGTGAGTGCCGTAGCATCAGCCTAGCTCACAGCAACCTCAAACTCCTGGGCTCAAGCAATCCTCCTGCCTCAGCCTCCCAAGTAGCTGGGACTACAGGCATGCGCCGCCATGCCCGGCTAATTTTTTTCTATATATATTAGTTGGCCAATTAATTTGTTTCTATTTATAGTAGAGACGGGGTCTCACTCTTGCTCAGGCTGTTTTGGAACTCCTGACCTCAAGCAATCCGCCCACCTCGGCCTCCCAGAGTGCTAGGATTACAGGCGTGAGCCACCGGACCCAGCCCAAATGGCCTTTTAAAAGAAGGAGTCCTATCTTACTTTAACTCTAATGGCTTAATCAGTGATTTTCCTAATTTCAGTATTTTGAGCATTGGGGTTTTCTTTAAGAAAGGGAGGAAAGCTAAAACTAAGGTCTATAAAAATAATATTTGCTCTTAACTTTCTTACAAAGAAAGAAAGTTATCACTCCAAAGTATTAAATGCTAGGCTGTTCTAAAGCCTAGAATTGATAAAAACAAAAGTCTATCCTTGTAGTAAATAGAGAAGAGTCGCTTTTGTATTGAGATAAGTAGGCATACCAGTGTGTCTCGAAGGGGGAAATTTTTTTATAACATGGAATTGTTGCATTTAACAGTATTAGCATGTGTTAAAAGTTTATCATATAGCCCAGGCACGGTGGCTCACGCCTGTAATCTTAGCACTCTGGGAGGCCGAGGTGGGCAGATTGCTCAAGGTCAAGAGTTTGAAACCACCTGGAGCAAG